>NW_027094087.1:25096380-25699766 GCF_029207755.1 Chamaea fasciata
TTATACCGGGGCCAGGATTCAGACTTATGTTTGCACTATATCAGGATAAAGTTTTGGAGAAGTGAGCAAGAATTTTAAGAGAAAGCAGCAAGCTGAGCAGAGGGCTTAGAAAACATGACCTCTAAGGAAGATGTGGTAGACTCCGTCATGTTTTCCTCTAGGCACAACTGTAAAAGTTGTGATGCATTATTCCCCATGTCCATGGGTGCAAGGCGGGGCTGACTTGATTTACAACAAAGGTGATTTATGATAGGCATAGGGGCGATATTTTCAAGTTTTTAAGGATTGCTAGTCTTCCAGTAAGTACCCACAGACAGTGCTGCTGGACTACCACCCATCCATCTTTAAAAACCTGTCTCCAGAGCTGGGGGAGGGTGAGGTATCCTGGATCCTGCCTCTGAGCAAGGAGAGGCTTAGATCACCATGAGATAATCGGTGAGGCAATTGGGCATGGCCCATGGCCTTTTTGGAAGAAGGCTTTTAGGAATGCATTCAATCAGCATCCCCTTCATTCAGCTGGGTGGGGCTGGGTGAAAAGAGCCAGAGATCTCGCTGCTAAACTGCAGGAGAAAATGCGGAGGGCACATTGTATAGGAGTGCATGGTGCAGTAGGGAACTACAGTTTTCCACTTAGCATATAGTTGGGAGTTTTCTAGGCTCCGTGAGGAATCCTCATCAGTTAGTACATGGTGTTTGAGTCTTAAGTATGGCTAGAAGCAAGGCAATGCATGTGAAGTTTACAGCTTGTTCTCCTTCACAGTTCAGGCCTAAACCCTACCTTTTGAATCAACTTTTCTTTTTCTTTCAGACTTTGGGTAGAAATCTAGTCTTGCAATCCAACTGGTGTAAAGGTCTAGTAAGACTGAGTAACATTGCAGCTACACAGTGCTAAGCACAAAATTAGGTTCAGTACTTGCACTACCTTTGTTTATTACACTACAATGTTCCTTCAAGGCATTCCCTTTTATAGAGGCAAACCCAGTTCCTACTCATTAACTCAGATGGACTGACAGCAAGAAGCTTGGCTTTCCTGTCCCAAACACATTAGACAAACAAAAAATAATCCTGCATCAACAGAGACACAAGCACTGTGTGCCAGCAGGATCCAGAAGTATAACCTGCACCCACTTGCATGGTTGTTTTCCTGCCCGGCCTTCCCTGACCATTACATTTGCTAAAGGCATTGCATCTGCAAGAGATATTTTGCAATCTACTGCCCTATTCCTGAGCAGAGAATTGAGGCTCCACGTGGCATAACAGGAGAGTGGAAATTTAAAGAGTCAACAGCACAAGATTGAATACCAGTCATGGCCATGTGCCTCTGCAGTCCTGAAGACCTTCAGGTGAAGAAAGGGAGCTGACATCTTTTAACTGTATTCTAGCTTGCCACACCTGCCTCATGGCACCCTGCCTGGTGGCACCCTCCCCATATCTGATTACACACACCCTTCCTTTTTTTTTTTTTTTTTTTTTCTGTCCTTGCCATATTTTCGGCTGATTTCAGGATTGCTAGATGTCTACACAGCACGAAGGCACCTGTGTTTTGCTGTCAAGGACTCTGGAAGTGCTGCTAGAACCTAGCTGACTCCCCCGTCCGCTGCTGCCTGTGTTGGCAATATTAACAAAAAGTTATTTCCAAAACTGAAGTGAAGAGCCAACTCCCTTATTGGAAGAGCAATAAAAAAAAAAAAAAAATCTCATTCCTCTTTTACCCACACAATTTTTTCTTTTTTTTTTTTTTCCCCTCCTACTTCCCAGGGGGTTATACCCTTTTATCACCATGTCTGTTCACTGTCTCCTGGGAGAGGTAAAAACCCCAGCATGACAAATCCATCTTTCTTAGGGTGGAAGCTCTCCCAAAAGCCTCAGCATGCTGGTGAAATCCTGTACCTCAGAGAACCACCCACCTCACTCATGCTAAAACCATTCCTTGGAAGATCACATAAAACAATCTGTTACGCAACTCTCAGAACATCAAATAACCCCCTTATTTATAGTATATACACTTGCAACAATAAACCTCCCTTTTGAACTGCATTGGTCAATATAGATTTAATAGCCTTTTCCTATTTCAGTCAACATCTCAATTTGTTGTTTAAGCACTCAGTGCTTTTGCTTGAGAGGAGCTGGCTGTGTGACTTCCTTTAGGACTAGATTTGCAAAAACTTCTCGAGTGTGGCTCTCTGGGAGGTGGTACTGCTCCAATTTTTTTAATGCCAGCTTCTTGCTCTAAATGTTCAGTCGACATCAGAAAGCTTATGTTTTGAGTTTGGAAGTATACCTCGAAAATGTTGCCCCAAAAGTTAAAGAAGAGGATAAAGGCCATTTCTTCAAGCTGCTAAGCAAAATTTTAAAAGTATCTGTAACATTTGAAAGGCCCTTTCTGCAATAGGTCCAGCCTATAATGGTCAGCAGCAGAGCACCAGCAGCAAGCAATCCCCTCCATGCCCATCACAGCTCCTTTGGTCAATCAGCAGAAATAATGCTTTTCTACAGTGCCCTGGGCACTACATCAGCTCCCAGAAGCCACAGATTTCTCTAAGCTCCCTCCCTGATGGCAAAGAAAGCCAGACAGGCTCAAGCCGGGTGCCAGATGCTGGGCAGGTGCAGTGCCCAAGCCGTCCCAGTCAGCAGCAGCCCGAGCTCCTCCAAGGGCCATCACAGCTGCTCAGCTCGGGCTGGACTGAGCCATGAGGGGAACCCTCTGCCCCATTTCCCAGCCCTGCTGGCCAGTGTGGAGGTTTTGGCTTCTCCATCACCCAGTTTCACGGAAACACAGGATATGCTGAGTTGGAAGGGACCCACAAGGATCATGGAGTCCAACTCCTGGCCCTGCACAGGACCATCCCCAAGAGTCACACCTAGTGCCCAAGAGCATTGTCCAAATATTTCTTGAACTCTGTCAGGCTTGGTGCTATAACCACTTCCCCGGGGAGCCTGTTCCAGTGCTCAGCCACCCTCAGGGTGAAGAACCTTTTCCAAATAGCCAACCTAAACCTCCCCTGACTCAGCTTCAGGCCATTGCCTGGGGCCCTGTCACTGCTCACCGCAGAGAAGAGATCAGTGCTCCTTACTGCAGTGACCAAAACCCGAACGCAGTGTTCCAGGTCAGCCCCCTGTTATTTCAGTTAGAGAAGAGCTGACCCCCTCTAGATCTTCCCCAGTCTCTTCCATCTCTTTATTGGTGTTGACTTCCTCAGGGCAAGGAAATACTTTCTTTTCCGCCTTGGTACAGCACTTAGCGAATGATTTGCATACTTTTATGGGCGGTTCAAGCCCTTGCCTGGAGATGCAGGAAAAGAGGATTGCATGGGTGTGACATGCATTAGCTCTTCAGAATGTACCTCGGGGAGGTTGTCTGGTGAGTTAGGCAATACCCTTGGAGAAGTTTGTGTGCACACTGTAAGGGTAATAAGCTTAAAAGAATTAAGGCAAGGCTGGCAGTGTTTGTTACTGTTGTCTTCCTAGTCATTGGGGCATAAAGAAGAGACAGGAAGCTCCCTCTGTTTATGTAGGAACTGGAAGCTTTCTCATCTGTCCTTTGGGATAGACTGGAGATTACTCAGGCTGTTTTCTTCACCACCTCTTTGCAATAGGTATATATTTCTATGTATTTACTTCAGTGATGTCTCAGTCTTAAAATTTCCAGGTGTAAGTATTCCAGAAGAGCTATCCAAGCAAACCTTCTTTGTGGGAGTACTGCTTTTGCTGTCACAAGAGAGTTCTCTTGGTTTAGCTGATTTCGATAAGTGAAACAAAAATGATTACATATTGGCAAAAAGACTTTTAAGTCGATTCAACTGCATTGCACTAAGGTTCTTGTCATTATGGAAATTTCAACTTCTCTGCCAAAGGAAAAAAAATGAAGTTAAAAAAAATAATAAAAAAAGCTGTTCCTTAACAATATTGTTATTCTGGCACAAAAAAGACTGTCACAGGCATGCCTTAAAATTAGTTTTCCCAGATATTCACTGAATTCATGATTATCCTCTCCCATTAAACATTTCCAATATAAGTGAAAACCAGGCTTGAAACAAGATAATGCATCCAACAGTCCATCTGAACATTCATATAATATGAGAACAAGATCTGAACTCTGACACAGCCCTCAAACCAAAATAAATTCCTCAAGCTTTTCAGGAGTGAGAAAATTCAGCTTTGAAAATGCTGGGTTTGGTTGGGGTTTGGGGTTGTTTGTTTTTATCTGCAAGAGAGGAATCTGCTGGATTTGAGCACTAGATCAGAAGATCTTGAGGCTTAAGGGTGGATCTCAATTATCCAGCCCAGGTCTATCACTAACCATAATGGGCTCTTTTGCATCGTTTCTTGAGGACATGCCTATGCAGACAATAGCTATGTGCTGGCAAGCCAAGGTCTAAATGTATCTAAACACCACATAATCATTAAAAAACAAACAAACAAAAAAAAACCCAAAACAAAACAAAAAAACCACGCCGGGGGATGGGGAACTGGGCTGCTGTACTGCATGTACTTGGCAGATACCTGTGCACAGAGCAGAGCAGTGTCATGGGAGGAGCAAAGCACGTCCTCCTGGGACATGCTGCTCCTCAGAGCTGCTCCCCCGCTCTGCCGTCTCCACTGTAATTGCCTCTTGGAGTGCTAGATGTTAACGCTACGGCCCCAGGGAATGCTGCTTTTTCAGCAGCCGGTGGGAAAGAACAAAGCGGGCAGCAAGAGAGCGCCTGGAGCAAAGCACACGGGTAGACATCTCGCACTTCATCAGGGGAAAACCCAAGCTCCAAGTCAGCAGATTGACCACAATTTCAGGTGCTGTTAACAAAACGTTAAGGTCCTGGTACACATATGTGTATCATGAAAGTAAATCTGCACTTGCCCCAAACCAGCCACTCCCATAAGGACATAGAAAAGGGGCATCAGCGTTCTGGTGAAGAGCTGATGATATCCCACTAAACAGAGGCTGGACTTTCAGGTTTGCCTGGAACTATGTGATCCTAATCAGAATATGGGTAGATCTTCCCCATGAACTTTCCAAAGAGATGAGCCAAGACAAGTTTTTGTGCAATTCACTAACTTTAGTTTATTGAAAAAATCACGTCTTTGAACAGGGCCAGATTAATGGGGAAACATGGGGTGTTCAGAGTGACACCTCACTCTAGGATCAGTGGTGGATATCAAGTGAATGAGTTGCTCTTTGGAGAAGTGCTCTTGAGTGAGTTTGGAAACCACACACATTTCAACCCTGGCCCCTTGGTCCTGTGTTTCTCTCCCCCTCCTGTACTATGTAGACAATGACACAATGAGGCTTTTAGTATGGGATTACAACTGGAGGGTCAAGTTTGCCAGCTGGTTAAATCCATGAGTGTCTAATGCAGTGCATCAGAGCAGTTAGGAGAGCACAGGTGAGCTCTCTGAAGGGTGTACCACATGCACTTCTTCTTACTCATGGCAAATCATGGCAAATGGGCAGCATCCCATGCTCAGCCTTGGGCAGCCACAGGAATGGATGCATTATAATCCACGTGATCTTCCCTGGGAATAATTTGTTCCCATATGCGTCGTATGTGCCTTTACCAGCTGCCAGCTTGTACTTTTGCTAATTTGATCAAACACAGGACCAATTTTTCCTAATCTGGGTGTAATCCCTCAGACAGAGCTATCACTGCCTCTTGTCTATGTGCAACTCTTATCTAGGGCAGCCAGAAGAGTGCGACAGCTGCATGATAGTCTGCCTGGTACAATGGGCGGCCCTAGGAAGAAAGGACTTGACACCCTGTTCCCCACTGAGGTGCCTTGATGGTGCAGGGGAGTGCCTGGAGCAGCCTGAAAGTTGTAACTCACCTGCATATCAGGATATGTCACTTGGAGTAGCCTCGCAGCCATCTCAGCACAGGCTGAGGGCTGTAAATCCCCTCGGCCTGCAAAGCCCTCCAAGGCCAGAGAGGGTGGAAGAAACAATGGAGCAGCATCCTCCCCAGACCTTGCCCTTGGCATCTGGCTCTGCCCTGCCAACACGGGCTATGTGACCTGCGTGCCCAGAGGAGATAAGGCAGGTCCTTCTCTGGTTTTAGCCTGAGCCATCACAGCTCTGCAGGAACTTTTGGAAAGGTGATAAGCTCCCTACTGCTCTGCTCTACAGTGGGGCCATGGCTGTGCTCAGCAGATGGCCATGAAGGGGTGCTGGCTTGGCAGTGTCCTGGGAGCGTGGCATACACCAGTGCCCATGCCCCAATCAAACCCTCTCTTTGCAACACATGCTGAAGCTGATTAAAGTGTGAGAGCCTCTGTGTCCTCTGGTCTTTACGCAGAGTAAGCAGCAGTAGAGGCAACACTTGCTAGGACTTTGCTCTAATTTTTACAGATCTAGTGAACTTCATCCACAGTACAGGTGAAACTGCAGGTTTATGCAGGTTCTTTCTCAATTACTGCTAGCTGAGGCTCCTTTTTAAGGTCTCTTGTTTGGATTCCGAACATGTAGGCACAAAAAAAAATGACACTTTTGTAAAAGCCAGTGACCTTGTCAACTATGCCTGTCATCTGGGTTCTCTCTCTCACTCAGCAATTCTTTTCTTCTAATTAATTTTCTTACTTTTTTTCCATAGGGTAATATTACATTGTGTTGATAAGTAGCTCTTTTCTTTTGCCCCAGAACAGTGATGAGTGCAAACAGGGAGGTTTTAAAAACCTTGAGGAGAAAGATATTCTGCAAACAGGACTTTTTACAGAATTAAATTGTTAGAGAATTAGAATTCTGTTGCAGATAAGGAAGATCTGAATCAAAAATCTATAGCTGGTCAGTGTTTTGCTTGCTCATGCCTATTTGAGTTGCTCTGGGCTGTAAGTACTGGGAATGTAACACATCCTTGGGCTACAGCCCATCGTCACAGAACAATTTTGCTGCTGAATATGCACTTCTTAATAAGGGTAACTGCTCATCTCGAGACTATAATGATACCAATGCACTCATGCCACGGACTGCAACCTACTGTTCTGGCAGTTCTCTTGTTTTATTTGCCCACCGCAAGAGCTGGAATGAAATGTATTTGTTGGTGAAGTTTATTTTTGCTGGCTTTTCATCCCAGGCAGTGGAAGATTTTATGGAGCTATCTTGTCCATTTCAAAACCTTTTTTTAATCATCCTTTCCCCCAAGTTATATTGTCCTAAAATAGCCCTGTATTTAAACATCAATCATGCAAATGTGCTTCATGTTTCCCAGGGTACAAAACTCCCTCTACAAACACCTTAGGAGAACTACTGTGAGCCTGCACCTTCTAATCACCAACCTGGCTGGCTTTGACTGGTGTAGGTGACATTCTTGGTCTTTCCTAGATTCTTGTGCATCTCAGCTAAGATGACAACCAATTTATCTGCACATAAATTCCAAGAGCAAGGAGTATTTCTGAGTGTCAAGGATTAGGACCATAATCAGAATGTCCCAAACCCAGACTGGAGTGAGACTTGTGTGTTTCACAGCCCCTTCCCTGGCTCTGTCACTTCTGCAGGACCCCAGGGGGATCCTACTTGAGGCCCTGCCTCTGTTCCTCAAGAAGACAAGAGCATTTCCTTAATCAATCCAGGTGGGCAGGATGCTTTTTCGAACAATGCTGCCTTGTGCTGGCAGTGCTGTTTGTGGGGATCTGGTGTAAGAGAAGATCTCCAAATAAAAGACTCCATAGAAAAACAAAACAAAAAGAAAAGTTGGGGATGCTTTCTGCATGTTTGTTTCAAGTGGGACCGGTTCTCCAACCTGTTTCAGTGTTTGTCCATAGCACTTGAGCCCACACAACTGCTGGGAGAGGTGGGAAGTGCCAGGGCAAAAGGAAAGACCAGGGGATTGTGGTGGTGAGACAAAGTTTTTGCCTTGCAAATGCTGATGGATCTTTTGGGGACATCCAAGCAAGTCTCAGACTCCTGAATGATGAGATTACCCTCTGTCTTTCTTATTGAGGCATGCACCTGGGGGATGCACCTTTTATCACTTTGGTTTCTTGTTATCACATGGCGCTTTTTAGACAATTACACTTCAGGCACTACTAAAATATCTGCTCTGCAGTATTTGCCTTATCACAATACTTGGCTTTGTTACATTTGCAAAAACCTTAATGGGGGCTGGATTCTTATAAAAGTGAACCTGCATAACAAGTGACTCCATTTCAGAGCCCAATACTATCAAATTTTCTCTCTTATCCTGAGGCTGTACAGTAGAATTTCCCTGGTTCAGGGAAAGAAAATCTGCAACGAACCAGTGTTCAACAACCAGTGCCTTCCCAAAGCTGAAGCACTGCCATGACAGTTTGATAACCAGCTGAAAAATATGTCTGGTGGAAGATCCAGAGTGGGAGTGTGGGCCTTAAAAGCAGGGTCCTAATCCATAACAAATTACTGTGTGCAACACTTGTCCAGAGAGCCCACACAGTGAGGTAAGGTTGCACCATGCTCTCTCTCCTTCCTTGAATAAAAAGTGCCTGCTCTAATGAGAGGCAAGTCCCTGATTCAGCAAAGCACTTAAGTGTTTTGATGAACTGGGGCCAAACTGAACATCTTGTGCAGAGCTCAGTTGTCTAGTGAACAATATCAAATATTTTATTCATGGATGCAGACTTAAATGAAAATTAAAGACATGGCTATTTAAGGCCTTAGGTGCCCAAACTCATATTGTTCATTTTTTATTATCTTAAAGTAATCATTTGTACGGGAAAAGAAGCAGCCACCTCCAGAAAATCCATCCCTGTCATGCTGGGAAGAATATTCTCAGTTCTCCCCCAGCACCCTGTCAATTTGATGGCTTATGTAGCTTGCTTAGAAACTTGTCACATTCAGGCTATTTCAGATCAACAAGTTCCAGCCAGTATCCTCTCTTTTCCTACCAGGAACATTGAGCTTTAGTACCCTTATTGGCTGCATAAGGTGTCGGCAAGTCAGGCACAGCCTCCACAGGAGGCCAGATCAGGTACTAGAAGGGTCTTAATACTGTGCCATGACCCTTACCTGGCCATCAGTCCCCACACAAGGCAGTGAGCTCTGTGCTGACCTCGGCCTCTGAGGCTGCAGCCAGCAAGGGTCCCTGTCAGGCTGCTCTCCTCACTCCAACAACCTCGGGCTGTCCTGCTGAAAGGGTCTCTCCAACTCAGAAAACACCAGCCTTGGAAAATGAAGGGTTACAGCAGGTGAACACAAACCTCAGTCTATGAAAGCATTCGCTGAGCAGTGTTTCACCTGAAATGCTGGATTCAGCAGCATGCTGTAGCTGAAGGCTGCACCACAGGCAGGTGGAGAGAGCAGAGCTTGGACTTTGGCGTATCCTGACTTCAGGGTGTTTCTCCTCAGAAACATCATCTTTTTCTAATGAAAATTTTCAGTAGAACATTATCTATGCCTTTGATATGTTTGAAAATATTTCCATAGATAGTAAAATGCCGAAGTGAGCTGTTTCTAGTATGGCAACACATACTTTATTTTTTTCTCCTTGTCCACCCTACAGCAACCATCTTCAACTCCCTTTTACTTATCAATACACCCACTTGTCCTCACAGTTAGGCAGAAAACAGTCAAAGCATGGATTAAAACAAAAATCTGACATTTTTCACCAGCTGGTCTATACTTAGATGGAACCGCCTCCCTGCCATGGAATATAAGCAGATGCAAATGGGAAGAAAATGGGGGGGGGGGGGGGGGGGAGAAAGAGTACATGCAGACATTTTTGCCTTGTGCTCTCTTAGATTTATTCCCATACAGCTACTAGTGCTCAAATGATTTCCAGAGCACACATAAGTTACATGGCACTCAGTTTATCTGCTCTGGAATGGCAAAGTGCACACACAGATATACACTGTGGTTCCAGGCAGTCTAGGGATTTCAAAGGTGCTTTATCTCCCAGATAACTTACTGGCAAAGAAGGGTGAATTAATAACAGTGTTGGTAACTAAAACTGGAATGATAGGTTATGAGTACCAGCTTTAAAAAAGAAGTGTCACTTAAATGCATGTTACAGATTTGTTTAGAGCAAGATATTAATCCTTTCTTTTCTTTTTTTTTGGTTTGTGGATTCCTAGGCATTTTTTCCAGGACAAGTACAAATCCTTGAATTGTGTATTTCAATCTACTGGCAATGGCTTTTTTTCTTGTGCTCTCACAGCATCACCCCCCTCCAAGTAGTCTTTGGGGATCTGTGAACCAGAAGTAAAACCCCATCTCCTAGCAGTCAGACAGGAACCACGCTCCCCTAAATCCCACACATTGATCTGATTCACTGCATGACTCTTGTATGCCTCCATCCACCTCCTCTCTGGGAAAACACAAAAGATCCACAGTTTTTAAGTTCTCGGGCTGAGGCCCTTTGAGTTTAGTACAGAGGAAGGCTGAACGGCCAGAGTTCCCACTTACGGAAGTGCCAAGTGCACAGGAATTCTGTCCAGGCATAGCACTGAGGCACTTGAAATGACGGGAATGCTGTGTACTCGTGCCCTTTGCCTTCTGCAGCCCGGGACACTGCGGTTCTAAAGGAAGGTGAATCTATTTATATGCAGTGGTAGAGGCTGGAGCCTTCATTTTCACCGGGCCTTTGAGGAGCCTTTGTCATGTTTTTCAACACTATTTGAATGACTCAGAAGGCTTCAGACAAATACTAAATACTATCAAAAATGCAAAATGTTTGTATCCCTCAGCCAGGGAGAAGGAAAAAAGTGCCGGAAGCTTAGCCAAGCCTGACGCGGTATAGTGGATCTTGATCTTTGCTCACCCCATAGTTAGATATTGTTCCCCCTGCCCCCCCCCCCCCTTTTAATGGAATCACTGCCTTATCTCTTAAAGAGATCTCATAAAGGCAAGGGACAAGACAGCAGAGGGTATGAGGCCTGTAATTACAGATGGAAGGTCGACAGAAATAGCGTTTCGTACGCCTTGTCTTCAATGTTTCCCCTCTGAACAGGAGTGGTCTTCAAAAAAGCATGAACCCCTTTTGACCACTTCTCTGAACCACACCAACAAAGAACTCATGGTAGAGATGTCACAGAAAGAAAAAACAGATGAGATGGCACTCCTTCCTATTCTGGGGACTAGCCACTGCTGGGATCCTGGTTTTCCAACAAATGTAGCCCTAGGCTGCAGCAGCTGTGAAGGAGTAAAGAAGATTTGCTTCTCTACGTCAAGCTACATGTAGTCTATTACTGGAAGCAGGAATATGTTTGAGAGCAAGCTGTCATATCTAGCAGCAGGAGCAAAGAGCTTTCAGACCCTTGGACTCTTAACTGGAACCTGCTAAAGCTTTTCTGCACGCTGGCCTTCCCTCACTGCGAGTGTTCTCCGGTCCTGAAAATGGCCATAAAAAAACTCCCTGCTGTAAAACAATCCCTGCTTCTCAAAGTAAAAAATGTGGCAGGAGGGCCTTGTGATGTCCATAGCAGCAAGTATTCACATAATGCCCCACACTTCTTAGCTAAGGCTCATCCTTCTCCTTTCAATGCATCCCATGCTACCTACCCTTGGAATTCGACTGCTGTGCAGCAGCCCACAAGCACACCACAGCTGCTGTCTGAGGGGAAAACGATGTATGGCTGCAAATCTGCAAAGTAACGATTCAAGATTACTCCTGGGATGAGCTGGAGTGGGACATAGAAGCCAAAGAGCAGGAATTTTCAGGTATCAAAGCCTGACTGGGATTTCACCTGCTGGCAGGAGTGAAGTTCCCTTGTATGTTATCTCTGCTTCTCTCAGTCACCCTGCCAAGGTCTCAAAGAGTTTGTAATTGCTTGTAGATACTGAAAACAGAGCACGCCTAATTTTTCTTAAACTAATCTCACTGATACCTATTATGTAAAGAGAACACAAGCATTTCCAATACAGAACGCTACTATCTCTGCTGGGTTTGATGTAATAAAATTTCCTTTAATCTGTATGGATTTGTTCTCCGTTTAAATCACTGACAATGACACTGAGACACTAATCCAGGTTTACAGCACCACAGCTGCATGCTACAGTTTCGTATTATGCAGAAATGACAATGCATCAACTGCCCCAAGGAAAAGACGGGTCAAACTCATGGCACGCCAAATCAACTACACTGGTTAGGTAGCACTTTGAGGGGCAATATAGTGCAGAAGTGGTCTGAAGGTCTTCTTTTAGTGTCCTATTGATGATGCTTCTTCACTGCCACATACAAAGAAAGCCAGGTTTGGTACAGTGTACTGCTGCTCAGGACTAAAATGCTGTTAAGGAGTGAAACCAAACTAATAGGTGATTTCAGGCACTGGAATTTTGACCCCATTCCTAATGCCTATCCCCTTCTCTGCACCCACAGGTAAGAGCCAAGCCTTTCCTTGGAAATTTCAGAAGCAAATCTCAAGGGTAAGTAATGAAAGCTGTATGAGTGTCACCCCAGGGTCAGGTGGGTGCAGCTTGGTAGGAAGGCAGCTGTCCAGGTATTTTTCTAGGTAAACCAAAAGCTTCAGCCTCCTAGTCTGTCAACGCAGTGCCAGATTTAACAATAACCATGAGAGGCTCCAAAATGGAGCTTATGCAGACAACTAAAAAGCGTCTCTGAAATGCTGGCCTGCTGTCTAAAATTGCATCTGAGCTCACTGCTGGATTTTGCTTTCATGTTCAGTATGTTCTGTTGCAGAAGCACCTCAGAACTGAGCCATCAAGATGTTTCTAAGTCCAGCAGGAGTCACAATGATGGAGCATCTGGTACATGTGCAAACAGCAGATCCATCAGAAGTTCTAAAAACAGGCCTAGGGAGCAGTGACAGGGCCAAGCCCCACCACTGGTGTGTTGCTTCCACGGGACTGTTTAAATAAACATGATAGCTGCAGCGGCAGATCTTCCCCTGACAGACGGTGGCTCCCTGGGCAGTTTGATGAGCAAGCTCTTTGTGCAGGATGTTTAAGGCTAGAATTCAGTTCTCTTCTCCTGTGGAAGGGTTTCAAGACATGCTAAGCAGGGAAGTGCTGCAACTACGTTCCTCCTTTCTAAGAAAGTTCACAGCTATTTTCGGGACCGTCAGCAGGTGAAGCCACCTGCAACACTTTCTAAGTTTATACAGGGTTCCAGGGCTTCTACATCGAGAATAAAAAAAGAGCATCAGCTCATCTTCTTTGCCAGAAAATCCAGACAGAAGTAAAAAGCAAACAAACCTGTGCAAAAAAACCCCAAAACCAAACCAAGTGAACACAGAGTCATAATTTCTACATGTCGTTCCCAGAATTTGAAGCATAAGGGAAGGACGACCATAGCCAAACTTGGTGCCCTAGCCATGCTCCAAGAGCAGCAGAGGGCAGAGAGAGCTGTCCCCTAACTCTTCACCGGGTCCTGAATCACCAGAAGTAGTTTCCGGCAAAAGCACACACATCTCCCATGGAACGGAACGCGCTGAGGCTCCGGCAGGTTGGCAGCACGGCAGGGACCATGCCCAACAGAAAGCGTGTGCGTGGAAAGGGACCACCGCGGGTCCTGAGCCTGCCAGCGAGCGGCGGCCGAACCCGCGGGGAACCGGCACCTGGGGGCTCCGGGCGGCCTCAGGGCCGAGCCCCCGCAGGGGCGGCGGGGAAGGCGCCCGGGGAGCCCCGGCCCGGCGGCGGCGCCGACCACAAGACGGGCACCGCGGAAAGGGCCCCCGCTCCGGCGAGGCGCGGCCGGGGCAGCCCGGGCGAGGCTCAAGGGAAGCCCCCCGTCCCAAGACGCACGGCGGCAGGGCCTGCGAGGGCTTTTCTCCCCCGGCCCCGCCCGCAGCCGCCGTCGTCCACGCCGGCCCGCCCCCCGTTCACGCCCTCTGTGAACGCCAAGGGGACTGGGCGTGGCGGGGAGCGAGGTTCTTTATGCGGCGGGAAGCCGGCGGTTGCCGGAGCTGCGCGCGGTTGCGGCATCAGAGAGGAACGACCCGGGCGGGGGCAGAGGGGGGCGCGGCGAAGGCGAGGAGGAGGAAAAAGAAGAGGAAGGCGAGCGCCGGCCGGGGTGCTCCTATTGTTCCTCACCTGCGCCGGCCGGGACACGTGGCGCCGCTGAGTCCCGCTCCTCGCCCCCCGCCACTTGACGCGCACGCAGTCGCCCGGCACCATGGGCAAGGGGGTGAGCGGCGGGGCCGGGGCGGGAAGTGGGAAATTCAAGGAGCCGGACCGTGGCCGGCGCCCTTTTTCCCTTCGACGGGGCCGCGCTTTGTCTGTGCCGGGCTGGGGTGGGTGCGAGCGCGGCCGCGGCCGTTGGCGAGCGGCGCCGGTGCCGCCGGCCCCAGCAACGTGCGAGGGCGGCCGCCGCCGCCGCCCGCGGGAAGGAAGAGCCGCGCTGAGGGCGTGGCGAAGCCCGGTGTGAGGAGCCGGCGTCCCAAAGCCCCCGGCTCCTCCTTGAGGCCGTGTCTCCCCGACCGGGGGCCTCCCGCCCGCCCGCAGCCCCCGGGGCTGGTGTTATCTGGTGGCCTTGCGGAGCTGGGGAGGGAGCGCGGCTGCTCCCTGGGCTCCTGGGAGTACTTTAGACTTTCCTTGAGACACGAGGGCCCGGCGTGGGGGGGCGGGAGCAGGGGAGCCGTCAGCGTTATTGGGGCGGGTTGGTAGCAGTGAGGGTGTCATGGGAGATCGTGGCGGGAGGGAGGCGGACACTTCTGAGATCTGTTCATTGGGGTGGTAAATTCTCGCAGAAAGGCTATGCAGCGGTTTCTGCCCTGTGTCAGAGTTGTTTCTCCCTTATAGCGAGGAGAAGTCCTTAACTCAGATCGGATCTTTCAACTAAAAAAAAAAAGTGTATGTGAAGGCTGTTGGAAGGAAAAGAGTGGTGGAAGGCTGTTGGGGTCTGTTGAGCTCAAGCGCCCGTGTGTGGAGCAGGAGCACCTCTTGGCTTGCTCTGATTTTATGTCAGAAAAATATAGTCCAGTTTCTGGGTTTTGTTGCCTGGGTGTTTGTTTCTTCCCTTCGAATGCTTCCCTGTATATCTGGTGTAGTTGGAGGTGTGTAGATTTGTGTTTACTTTTGGTTTAGACACATTCCAGTAAAATTCCCAGATTTCTCTGCCTCCTGAGGAGAGGGTGACCGTGCAGGGCCATGGCAGCGGTGGTAGCATGTTCCCTGCCAACAGGTGTTCCGTGCTTCCCGGGCGCTGTTCAAACATTGACTTGACTTTGTATTGTCCTCATCGGTGCAGTACAGCAGCAGCAATGTTGACATAACTGCATGAGTAGCAGGGAGAGCTGCAAAAACATGGCTGAGAGGACAGCTGCTCGGAAAAGGGGCTTGAGGAGTGTGTGGGGTGGGCTTTCAGCATTTGTTCCGTATATGGGGTTTCTTTTTCTTTTCCTAAGGAAGTCCTTCTGTTGCCTGGCAGTCCAGCCTGTTGTATTTAAATCCAGTAGGCAGCAGGCGGTGTGAACAGTAAAAGTTCATCTAGGAGATTAAACACTGAGGAGAGATTTGGCAGTGTGAGCAGGATTCTGAATCTTGTTAATATCATCAGAGCAGCCTTTGAGTTGTGCTTTGAGTTGAGCGCAAAAGGCTTCGGGGGCTCAGCCTGCCTCGGTGGGACTAATAGAAGGTACAAAGGCTTTCCGATGTAGAAAACTGTCTTGCTCCGCTTCAGATTTCATAGCTTGCACGGATAATAAAGCAATTAGCCTGCAACTGAAGCGCCGCCACAAGGGATAATTCAGCAGGGATAATACGGCTGCCTCATGCTTTCTGGTAGCAAGTCACAAGATTTGCCCGTTCAGCAGTGAGAATGCATGCGGATAATTGGGGACCCCCTGAAAAACGGGCACGTGAGAAAGATGGAGTGTGGATGCAACACTGAACGGCATGTGCCTGCCCTGAGTTAGGGTGCCCAAAAAGGAAACCTCTTTCCCGGGGGTGCATGAGATGGAAGAGCAAAAAAGAGCCTAAGTGTGAGAAAACAAGTTTCTTCTCTCTCTGGCTGTGAGGAGAAGCTGTGTGGAGCGTCTGGTTTACTTTAAATGGTAATGGGGCAATGGGAGGGCCTTCAGCTGCTGCTATGCAGCCCAAAAAGCAAATTATCCAACGGGGGGTGTGTAGTGGAGGAAGGCACTCTGGATTTCATTCCCGTTCAGAGCTGACTGGAAGCTGTTCGTTGACAGGAGCATGTTTCACTCCATCTCCCTCGCTGCACAGGCGTAGCAGTAGTTGGTGGTGTGTGCTCTGGGTCACTTCTGGAGGTCAGCCCTGCCTTAAAAGCCATGAAGAGGAGTCCTTTATTCAGATCTTATCTTCTAACTCAAGAAAAGTGCGTGTGAAGGCTGTTGGAAACAGTAGTGAAGACTTTTTGAAGCTGGGTGCTGTGATCAAGCACCCGTGTGTGCAGCAGAAACACTTCTTGGCCAGCTCAGATTTCCTTGAACCCCAGTTAAGGTTTTTTTTTTCCCCTGTCAGAAACTATGAATGTTTACTGCATTATGGAACCATCTGAGGGGAAATCATGCAAATCAAAGCTATCCTTATCTGGTGCAATTAAAAAAACTGAATATATTACCTTTCCCTTCCCCCATCTCCTTGATTCCTTTTTTACTATGGCTATTTTATGACAGTTCACTTTTTATTACTATGGCTAGAGAATAGTCCTTTTGCCAGAGAAAACCCTGGGCCTAGTCAATGCATGTTTCTGGAAAAATGAGGGATCAGGGACCGGGGTATCTGGCAAGTGAGGTGAGCTGTACAACCCACTCTGATCCTGGCCTGCTGAAAACTGCAGCTCATCCTTCACCCAGGCCTTTCCAAGGGATGACCTTCACCAGCTCATGTAGGGGAAAACTGTGTCCAGTCCACTCATCTTGATGTGTTTGTCGACTACTAGAGGTGTCTGGAGTTATGGTGACTATTACAGGCAAAGAAGTGAGGAAGGTGACTCTTTGTAGTTGGCACAGCACCAAAAAGGCCAGGATGGGCTGCTCAGCTGTGCAGGGATGACATTTGGGAAGCCCTGTCTGCTCTTGGGTCTTAGCACAGCTCCAGAGCCGTAGAGATGTTTGTCCTAATACCCAGAGAGGGCTTAAGGTGTGTGGGTGGTCCTTGTTTTATCCTGATGATTAAAAGCCTGATTAGGTTTGCATCTCTTCTCATGGGAGAAGAGCTTGTCCTTCCATAATTTGGGAAACAGCAGTCTGTGCACATTTAGCAATTTCTAGCTGTTGAGTAAAAACTGCCTTGTACTGTGCTGGATGCTGAGAGTCTGATCAATTGGTGCAACTTAGATTTTTGATTCAAGACAGGAGGTTGAACACAACTCTAGGGAGGGAGTAAGAAGGATCCAAAGAAACGATTCCATCTTTTGCCAGGATTACATCGGGTCATGGAACAGAGATTTCAGTCCAATAGGCGGAGTTAGTTTTATGACTCATCTGGTTAATATATTTACTGTCTCATAAGACAGCAAGACAGTAACTTTTCTGTTTTCTCTGCACAATTGATTATAATGACATAAGCAGTAAAACAGACCAGGCCTCCAGAGACGGCATAATTTGTTTTGGCTCTTACTTGACATTTCTTGTTGGATTAGGTGATCTTAGAACAGGGTACTTCTGAGCTTGTCTGCTCATTTGTACTCCTCCTGTTTCCTGGTCAATCACGGCTTGTATTGAGAACATCAGCCATGAATGGCTCAATTAGTCCAGAGCGGAAAATCAGCAGCTATATCTGAAAGACAATAGGATTTTCTGGGGGATGTATAAAACTTCTTACGCTGGTGTATACAAATGTTGTGCTTAAGCCAGTGGAAAAAAAATAAATCTTGCATGGAAAAAAAAGAAGCTGCATTGTTTTTTTTCTGAGGCAGTTTTGATGAGTCAGTTCTTAGGCTAAGTCAAGGAACAGGGGTGACATTTCTGATGAGACAGACCTTCCTTTGTGTTCAGGACATGTGATTAAATCGTGATAAGATGTGGATGTGGAGTACCACAGGCCGCCTTCTCTTTGTACAGCAGGAAAGGAAGGGGAGAGCAGGGAAATCCTACAGCGCCGAGGTGGGATGGAAACCTCTCCCCCTGGCAGCCCAGCCAGCACAAGCCTTTGTTGAACGGATTGGGCTCATCTTGCAGGAAGGGAGGCAATGGCCCCGGAGGCACAGAACAGGGGCAGGACTTGGACTCTGATGTGTGTGTCAAGTTCAGATTTGAATGATGGAGCAGGAAGTTCAGATTGTGCATGAAATGATCCTGTAACAAGAGCTGAAGCTGATTCTCCTGACTTTCCTACTTACCTTTTCAGTAAGGGTGGGATGTAGTACTAAAGCAACAGGGAAAGTATTGAAAGTATTGTGCTTTTTTTTTTTTTAAGCTGAAGAATTGCTGAGCTCCTCTGTAAGATGGACTCCATTAAGACCTAAATACTTGGGTGCTTAAAGAAACAAGTAACTCTATCCACTCTTTGTTCTGACTGCGGCTGATCGCTGGGTTTTTTGAGTTTGTTTTTTTTTTTTAAAGCAAATCATACTTGAACAAAGGCAATGAGCCTTTTCATGTTTGCCCACTTGTAGATTGTTTCAGCTACAGCTGAAAAAGCTTAAGCACTCCTATATTCCTGGATTATTCACTGCCCCCAATGAACTCAGTAACTTTATTTCTGACAGAAGTTTCAAAGAATCAGAAGGTTTTTAGATCGCCTGCAGGAGTTTGCCAGGCTTTTCTCGGGGAGAATCTGAAGGTGGTGGAATGGTAGTCAGACAAGGCACTAGCTCCTTCACCTTGGTGAGGAATCCTTTCTCAAGCAGTAACCAAGAGGCATGTGTTTTGTGCAGGGCTGTGTTTGGACTTGTCTGCCATAGCTCCAGCAGAAGTCAAAATTGTTTCCTTCAGAGGTTGAAGGAGAGAGATGCTTCATGGCTTTTTGTGAATTGCCTTGAGGCAAATTCCTGTGATGCTGGAATGCAAGGACCTTGCTGATTTAAGTACTGTGGCTTTCACTTTTTTAAGAAGGGAAATGGGAGTTTAGGTGCAGGGAAGAGAATGTCAGGAATGCTGACAGTCTGTAGTTCTGTGTCCTTTTCCTGGATCAGTGGAGGCAAATAGTTCGGCTCTGCTCCACTTACTAAAAACTGTTTCCATTGCACAGCTCCGTAGTGGTGTGCAAAGGTTGCCTTTCCTGAGCAGGGTAAGGGGAGACTTCTGTGCATGTGAAATGTGTGAATTCAGAGTGTTGCACACAGCTTTCTCAGCACAGTGAAAACCCTTGTCTAGATGAAACTGACGAGCTCTTTCAGAAAAGTAATGATCCTCCTTTTTTGTGCAGTTTCACTTTTGGTTTCAGTTTCTACTTCTCTCAAAATAGATAATAAAGATTTCTTGTGCTAGCTGCTCATCAGGACAGGTCTTGGATCCAAACAATGGTTCCCGAGTCCAGATCACTCTCAGGAGTCCAGTTCATGGTTTGGGGTGTTCATGCAAAGAACAAGCAAGGCAGTGCATTTGAAACTTTTTCTTAATCTTGTTAAAGATTTGACTCTGGTGCCACTAAATGCTGTTTCATCTTAAAGTTCTTCTCGGGGATCTTATTAGGTGAAAATCTCATCACATAAAACTTGGCAGAGTGTAGGGATGTAACGGGTCCCGCACAGAAGGGAACAGAAGGTTGTCTTTTAAATGATGTTTATGTGCACTAAGTCATGATTTGTTTGTCCTTAGATGCTTGTTTACCCCGTTATGACTAGATCTAAATCTTTGCACGATTTCATGTAGAATTAACCATAATAAAAGTGACTAAAAATCCTACTGGATAAAGAGGCTTTAAGCGAATCATCTGCTCTGTGAAGTGTAAGCAGGACTGAGCACAGATTGAATCTGCAAAAGTGTACTGCTGCTTTGTATACCATTCTTGCTGCTCAAACTGCCATAAATTGAAAGCAGATTTCTGTTGCGTAAACTGGCCAGCTAGTTCTCCAAACTGAGAATGAAAGTGTTGGAACTTAGCCCCCAGAATGGACCAGCCAGAGGTACCACCTCTAATTTATCTTCAGTTGATAGGCTGCTCCTCCTCACCAGAGGGTTTGGAAGGCTGGGAGGGGGGAGGAGGAGTTAATGCCTTGAAGGAAACATACGTTTGCTCTCAGGAATTGGTTTCTTCTGCTCTTCATCACTTTTTCAGCTTGAGCTGAGGCTCACACGTCAAGACTGCCTGAATAGTGTGTAGCTTGCTTTCCACTGATAGGCTTGCACAATGTCTGGCTCTAATCTGTGTATTGGGGATGATACTGAGCAGACCTTTCTGTTCACTTGCTCATTTTTATTATTTATTGTAGTGGCATAACTTTCACAGAATCATGTAGATTGGAAAAGACCATTAGAATAATTGAGTCCAATCGCTAACCCGACATTGCCAAGTCCACCACTAAACCATCTCTCCAAGTGCCACATCTACACATCTTTTAAATACTGCTGGGTATGGTGACTCAACCAATTTCCTGGGCATCCTGTTCCAGGGCTTGACAGTGCTTTCTGTGAAGAAATTTTTCCTAATAGCCAATGTAAACCTCTCCTGGCACAACTGGAAGTAGCTTCCTCTTGGCCTGTCGCTTCTTGGGAGAAATAAACAACCCCCACCTGGCTACAGACTCCTTTCTGGGAGTTGCAGAGAGCAATAAGGTTTCCCCTGAGCCTCCTTTTCTCCAGGCTCAACAACCCCAGCTCCCTCAGCTGCTCCTCATCAGACTTCTGCTCCAGAGCCTTCACCAGCTCCATTGCCCTTCTCTGGACATGCTCCAGCACCTCAGTGTTCTTCTTGCGGTGAGGGGCCCTGAACTGGACGCGGGACTGGAGGTGTGGCCTCACCAGTGCCGAGCACAGGGGGACGATCTCTGCCCTGGTCCTGCTGGACACGCTGTTGCTGACACAGACCAGGATGCCATTGGCCTTCTTGGGCACATGCTGCCTCATGTGGAGCCGCTGTTGACCAGCACTCCCAGGTCCTTTTCCACTGGGCAGCTTTCCAGCCACTCTTCCCCCAGCCTGTAGCACTGCCTGGGGTTTTTGTGACCCAAGGGCAGGACTTGACACTTTGCCTTGTTAAGCCTTGTACTGTTGGTCTCAGCCCATTGATCCAGCCTGTCCAGATCCCTCTGCAGAGCCTTTCTGCCCTCCAGCAGATCAACCCTCCTGCCCAGCTTAGTATTATGTGCAATCTGACTGAGGGTGCACTCGATCTGCTTGTCCAGATCACTGATAAAGATGTTAAACAGGACTGGCCTCAATGCTGAGCCCTGGAGAACCCCACTGATGGCCAGGTGCCAGCTGGATGTAACTCTCTTTGCCACCACTTTCTTGGTCCAGCCCTCTAGCTGTTTTTTAACCCAGCACACAGTGCACCTGTCCAAGCCACAAGCAGCCTGTTTTTCCAAGAGAATGCTGTCAGAAACAGTGTCAAAGGCTTTACTAAAGTTTAGGTAGACAACTTAAATAAACTGTAATAATTTTGTCTGCCTGGCAGTCTTGTGTGTATAGTTCATGTCTACTGCTGTGGAATTTGGCTGTAAGATGTTTCTAATAATGCTGTCTTCCCTTGCAGGCTGGAAGAGACAAGTATGAGCCCACTGCTACATCAGAGCATGGCGGAAAGAAGAAGGGGAAGAAGGAGAGGGACATGGATGAGCTTAAAAAGGAAGTTGTGATGGTAAGAGTCTAAGGCACAGAAAGAGCAGCTTTAAGAATGTTTGCTATGCCCAAAGCCCTGTGCCTAATCTGACTAAAAGAGAAACAAGCTGGTGTGCTGACAGCATGGTGTGACTGAAGGCACTGATCTCCCTTCTCCTCCCCTCCGTCCCCAAGCCAAATGTGTTGTAAGTGTTTAAGCATCAAGATGAGCACACAATAGACCCTGGCAACATCACTTCTCAAAAGGCACTTGACACAGAACCTAAGCCTGTGCCTGCCTGCATTACCCATAGCAGTTTAGATGTATTTCCTCAGCCAGTTGAGTGCACTCTGCATAGCAGCATTACAGGCTTTATTGTGCTGTCATGTGAGTGGGACTGCTGTTTTCATTCCAGCTGAGGAGTTGGGGCTGTACAGCTCCATTTACTGCTGGCCTCTGCTCAGACTGACCTCAGTAGTATTCCTTCTAATTGTGTGTGAGGCTGTGGGGAGTGTCTCCCATCTCCATCTGTGAAAGCTGGCTGATGCTAGATCTGTCCATGAGCATCATCTGGCTTAGATCTGCTGACCTTGAAGGTGCTGCAGATTTTGTTTCTGTTCTGTGGGTTTGAGACTGAGCTGTAACATTTTTGACCCCTCTGTTAGGAAGAGGGGATTCTAAAGATTGCTCAAAGATCACATTCTGTGTTCAGTACTGATGTATACTTGAAGCAACTGCTCCTCCAGTACAGCCATTTAAGTGAGGCACTGGTCTGAACCAGCTCAATCCAACTGAAAAATAGCCTGACTGTGAGGAGAAGCCACTTTGGGGAAAGAAACACTTCCCCCAAAGTAGTGCTTAATATAGCAACACCACTTAAAAATGTGTGAGATTACAGGTTTAATCTTCTGTGCATTCCTAGCTTCCTTCCCAACTCCTTTTCTTTCCATTCCTCTCTCAACCTCCCAAAAACAACCACCCACTGAGGTTTCACAGAATTTCCTGGGGGTGTAAGGACTGCACTGAGAGAAAGTCAGACTTTTTCAGAAAAGCTTTTAAGTACCCAAATAGTCACAAGAATGCTAAAGATGAGACTGTGCTGAACTCCAGAATGGGTTTGAGATTTCTCTTCACAGAGAGAATGAACTAGAGTCGTGCTATCTCACCCACCTGTTGCAAATAGGAAACCTGGGGTGGGGTGGAATTGCTGAGCTCTTTTCTCAGATTCTTTTCTCTTCCAACTATTTCTTGTCTTTCAGGATGACCACAAGCTGAGCCTTGATGAACTTCATCGTAAATACGGAACAGACTTGAGTCGGGTAGGTAGGCATTGTATTCCTTCCCTCTTTGCCCTGATCTGAAAAGAAACAGCCGCAGCTCAGAGCATTTCACAAAGGGAGATCTGGGTGGTCTGACTTTGGTATGGGTTGGGGTTTTTTTTCTTCTTTTTGTGTTTAATCTCCCTTCCTCCAGTTAAGTTTCTCAGGCTTTGGGTGAACTGTTGAATTCACAAGTACTTCTCTTTATCCTCCCACTGTCCAACTTGACTGCAATGCTTCAGTGACTTTGCTTCTAACAAAGTCACTGTTACCTGCCTCTGAGTTGCTCAAGGTCAAGTTGCTCAAGTTGATTCTTGGTGTTATTTTTTTCCGGAGGAGCATGTAATGAAGACAAATGTTTGTTATGTTGCCACTGTAGTCTAGAGAGCTAGCACATGCCCAGAGACTTAATGATGGCTAGTAGCAGTTAAAATTCTGCCTTTCTGCAGTAAGAGGTATGCAAATGTCATAGGCTTCCTTAGAGTCCGGTGCAGAAGCACTGCAGTGGTTTTACACTTTTGCTGCTGTTTGCTTTGCTTAATGCATTTATTGCATGATTGCAAATAGCATCAAGTCTGCTCTTTATAACAGTGCAGAGATTTGCATTTTTGTGTCCAAGGTAGTTGCTTTTGAATGCTGAACTTCCTGGCAGGTTCTTCTAACATGTCATCATTTTTATGGCCTCCAGTTTTCACTTGTTCCATAATTTGATAAAGGTGGATGGCACTGTGCTGTTCCTCAGAGCTCAAAGTTTGCGGCTGTAGCCTTCTTGTCCTGCCCTTCTTCAGTGTTTGTAGGCCCACGGCCTGCAGGCTCCTGAAGTAGCATTCAGCATCCTGTAACTCCTCTTTTGGCATTCAGCTTTCACATCCTGCATTTGGGTTGTGGAGCCCTGGCAGGTTTGGACATCTCTCCTACCTATTAGCAGCTGCTTGTTGCTGCATCAGAACTTGAGCAAATTCAGACCTACCTTCTGCAGTTGGTCTTGCCACGATGCCTGAAAAGGGAACCTCTCTTGTAGGGTTTGACTTCTGCACGTGCAGCTGAGATCCTGGCTCGTGATGGCCCAAATGCCCTCACGCCCCCACCCACCACTCCTGAATGGGTAAAGTTCTGTCGGCAGCTCTTTGGAGGATTCTCGCTCCTGCTGTGGATTGGTGCTATTTTGTGTTTCCTGGCTTATGGCATACAGAGCTTGATGGAGGAGGAGCCCAACAATGATAATGTAAGTAAAAATGTCTGGTTTACCTCAGAGGCAGCCAAGCAGCCTGTTGGGCTCAAGGCAGATTAACTTCCTTTAAGCGTTCAGTCCAGAAGCTTTTCCCATAAGCACGGGAAGTTCAGTGTGTGTGAGCTTAACATGTTTTGGAGTGCTTCCACATAATGAAATGAACAGGCAACTTCCTTTGTGTTGTGTTAACAACTGCTAGCTTGTGGATAGCTTTTGTGTTCAAAATGTAGGTAGACTGCAAGTACCTTCATGCTTGTGATGGGGCATTTAAATGCCAGGCAATTTATTTGGACAAACTGGAAGCCTTTCAGGCAGATTGTCCTCTGACTCACTTTCTCTGCTTTTTGTAGCTGTACCTGGGTATTGTGTTGGCAGCTGTGGTTATCATTACCGGCTGTTTCTCTTATTACCAAGAAGCCAAAAGTTCCAAGATCATGGAGTCCTTCAAGAACTTGGTGCCTCAGGTATGGAATAAATAATTTCTTTGAGGTCTGGCAAGCTATATCTTGTTCAAAGGTACTAATGGTTTTAAACGTCATGTCCAATTGCAAGGGCTGTTAGTGGGGGTTACTAGCTTCTAATTTTGAGGGATCTGAGAGACTGCTCCAAGTAACTACACTAATAGGCCAAGGTAGTCCCTGAAAACCGGTGGGTTCCACCAGCTTTTAAACAGTCGTAGTACAATTTCTTCATAGTCTGGGGAGTTCAGTAACTAGTGTAATAAGCACTGAAATTTGGATTCCTTCATGGACAGTCTGGATCATACCTAACTATCACACTGTCACCTTGGTAACAAGGAGCTTTAATATCATGAAAAAAAGTTGTTTTTCTCAAATACCATATATATCAGATATAAACATCTGAGTACAAGTAGAAACCTTGTAGAAGCATAGCATAATTATTTTAAGATTCTTAGATCTTTTGAGCCTCGTCTTAAGAGCTGCTTTTGACATAGATTGTTTCTTCACTGTCTTTCAGCAAGCACTTGTAGTCAGAAATGGTGAGAAGATGAGCATAAATGCTGAAGGTGTTGTAGTTGGAGATCTAGTGGAGGTAAAAGGAGGAGACAGAATTCCAGCTGACCTTCGGATCATATCTGCACATGGTTGCAAGGTACAGTAGTGGCGGGCTGTTGGCAGTCTTCATTCTGAAGGAGGATGAATTAGTCTTCTATGCTGTGAATGGGGGCTGGAGTGGAGGAGAAGGAGGGGAAGTACCTAGTAGGCAGCTGTGTCTGCTCGTGTATGATAAAGTACTCTCTTTCATGTAGGTGGATAACTCCTCGCTTACTGGTGAATCAGAGCCTCAAACCAGGTCTCCAGACTTCTCCCATGAGAATCCACTAGAGACTAGGAACATTGCCTTCTTTTCCACCAACTGTGTGGAAGGTATGTGTGTTTCCTACTTCCCTGAAGTATGAGCAGTGATATTGAGCTGTATAGATAAGCGTACTTCTACCGTGCAAGAGCAAGGTGAAAGTTCCCATCAGAGTTGTTGCCCATTCCAGCTGCAGTACTGTAGAATGGGCAAAGACTCCACAGCACTACTGGGTCTTCTGTTCTTGCTTCTTTTAGAGGAGCAGCTATGTGATGTGTCTTCTAGCCTGCCTGTTTTATTACGAGTAAAAAGTGTTGAAGTGCAGATAACATAATGTGAACTATGAGGTAGAGCTCTATGAAGTACTACAGCTCCTGCAGAAAGCAGGAACCTCTGTCAGGACTTTTGTTGCAGCTCTGAATATGGAGGTAGGCAGTCTTTCTGCTGAGGCCCACCCAGAACATCTCTTCCATGCCTACAGGATATTAAGCTGTGGTTGCTTTTGTTTTCTGAAACCCGTCTCTCTTCCAGGCACTGCTCGTGGCATTGTCATTAGCACTGGAGATCGCACTGTGATGGGACGTATTGCCAGTTTGGCTTCTGGACTGGAAGGGGGGAAAACTCCAATTGCTATGGAGATTGAGCACTTTATCCACCTCATCACTGGAGTGGCTGTGTTCCTGGGTGTCTCCTTCTTCATCCTTTCCCTCATCCTTGAGTACACGTGGCTGGAGGCTGTTATCTTCCTCATTGGGATCATTGTGGCCAATGTCCCTGAAGGGCTGCTTGCAACGGTTACGGTGAGTGAAGTTGGACTAAAGATGGAATTTGCTACGTATGTGATCCTTAAGGAAGTGGAGTGCATTATCTCAGTGTGCATTCAGAGAGGTGAACACTAAAGTAATGGAAGATGAGTGTGTAGGCTTCGGATTTATAAGTTCAGTGTATGTTAACTAACTGCCTGAATCAGTGTCAAGTTCTGCAGTTATTTATCTCATAAAGATGGGTCCCTAAGTTAGACCTGCACAGAGGCTTGTCATCATGCAGCTGAAGTCAACAAGACTAGGCATTCTATTCCTGCCTTTTTCTGTGGCAAGAAGGGGTTTTCCTGCTACAAGCATCAGGGTTTCTACGCTCACATGCACACCAGCCCTTCCAACCCTTTAGAGCTGGCAGAGCATCCCACAAGCTTCACTTCAACCCCAGCTTTTGGTCTGGGATCTGTCAGAGGTTTTTGTAAGTTTGTTTTCCTGAAGAGGTGGTGAGAGTATCTAGGTGTTCTTAGGTTTATGGAGAGCAGTGGTGGACAGGACAAAATGCTTTCATGCTGCCTTAGGAAGCAGAGTAGCAACCAAGCCAGGGAATGAACAGCTGGGAACTGGAGCCAGATGAGAGCCTCTAGCAAGAAAGTGAGCTGGAGCTGCTCACTTCTTACCCCAGTAACTTGCAAGGCCTATCACCTGAGCTAATTTGGACTATTTCATATGTGGCTCACCTTCACCTATTTTGAGAGCTCCCGTGATTAGGAGGTGGCAACTTTAACTGAAATGTTAGTCCTTCCTTCCTAATGCACTGAGAAGCAGGAGGCTGAAGCCTTTTCTGGAGGTTTTGTAATGAGGAAAATGTCATTTAAACCTAGCACCTGGGCTGAAGTGTTGCTGTTTGTTCTGCACTGGCAGGGTGAGCAAGGAGTTAGGGAATCACTGCAGGGCTTGGAACCTGGTTGTCATTCCATGTGCATGTTGAGTTGGACAGCAGTGTTATTACTGCACAAGTGCATCTAACCTGACATCTTCTTTCTTGTCCCCCAGGTATGTCTGACACTAACAGCCAAGCGTATGGCTCGTAAGAACTGCTTGGTGAAGAACCTCGAGGCCGTGGAGACCCTGGGTTCCACATCCACCATCTGTTCTGACAAAACAGGCACTCTGACACAGAA
Organism: Chamaea fasciata; assembly: GCF_029207755.1. Taxonomy (NCBI): domain Eukaryota; kingdom Metazoa; phylum Chordata; class Aves; order Passeriformes; family Sylviidae; genus Chamaea; species Chamaea fasciata. The sequence goes on from NW_027094087.1 coordinate 25,123,710, forward strand.
TCGCATGACAGTTGCCCACATGTGGTTTGACAATCAGATTCATGAGGCTGATACTACAGAGAATCAGAGTGGTAAGTCTGCCTCTCTGTGCTTGGGGCTTCTCATTAAAAATGGCTTTTTCTGGGCCTTCCTGGACACTGGTACTTCTGAGAACCTGTGTTTGTAGCTCTCCAGTCCAAGTGATGTTCACAGTGCAAGGACTTCTAATGTACAGTCTAGGATGAGCATTAAAAAAAATTGAAATGACACATAGAAAGCTTTGCACTCTACCATGACTCTTTTTAATCCTTAAACTCTGTATCACCTGCCTTTTCTGCAGAATTACTCCATTGGAATTTGAGCCTCTTGAATGTTCAGCCCGAAATGTTTGTCCTGTACATAGAAATATTTGCAAAGTACCTGATTATCTTTGCTAAAATGTATCTTGATGAAATTGCTCAATCTTAAGTCTGTTGAAAGTATGGACAGCAGAAGTGTTTGCCCCAGTAATAATTACTTGAGGCTGGATATAGATGGAAATTTCCCATGTGGAACTAAATGGTTGCCTTTGGACAGGGGTTTTCCCAGAACATCCAGGTTGTGTTTGCATAGTGCCAGCAATGAATGTAAGACTTTAGAAGGAAGTTTCTCCTAGTCGATAAGAATCTGAAATCTCAGTGTGCTGTGCAACTGAGAGAAATGCTTGTCTCTCCAGAGCTGTTCAATACAACCAAACGCAGGAGTTTCCGAGCTGTTGTCTACCTTGTGAAATGCTGTGCTTGCAACACATTAACATAAACATCTTTCCAGTAGTGCTGCTGCACCCTGCCCTGAACCAGTCCAAAACATTGTGCTTGCCTGTGCTGCTTAAAAACGCCACTTTATTTTAACACTATTGCAAAGTAATGAGCTATAAATAGATTTTTTGGAAGCCCTAGGCCTGGCAATGGTTGGCTTGGCTGCAGTGGAAATAAACCTAGAGGATTTCACTTCATGGAAAGTATGTTAGGTTATCAGTTAACTGTCTCTTGAATTTATCTCCTTTAAAGTCAACTTAAGAGCCAGAATGAGTTTCTTTATTTAAGCATTGTTCCTTTGGGAGCTATTTCATCCAGTTCCTGGGTTGATGGATAAAGTGAGACAACCTGGAGGTAGAGCCCAGCATCCCTTGCTTAAGCCCTCTGAATGAATGCTCTCTGTCCAGAATTCCTTGGCTTTGTCAGCGTGTCCCTCTGTTGCTGCTGGATATGGAATCTTTACTGGAATCTTGAAAGCAGAGGTGTACTCTTGCACTGCTGCTGTTCCACCCTCTGGTCTTAAAATAATCAGCTGCTCATCAAGTGTCTGGGAAGAGTGGAGGAATGAAAGATGTAGTGATGTTCTGAGTGTGTTCTGTTTCTGATATTAAGGTTTCTGGCTCTTAAACCTGTAGGATTTTGAGCTTACGTGACTTTCTTGAGGGGTGGCTTTTGACATTCTTCCTCTGCCATCAGGTGCTTCCTTTGACAAGAGCTCAGCCACTTGGACTGCTTTGTCCAGAATTGCAGGTCTCTGTAACCGTGCTGTGTTCCAGGCTGGCCAGGAGAATGTACCAATTCTCAAGGTGAGTTCCCAAAAAAAAGGTGTTGGTCTTGTTCCTCACCACCATCTTGTCATAATGGTAGTGAGATTATATCCTGTGTGTCACATGAATCTGCAAAGTTGAGGTAGCTGCCACTCTTAATCTTTTCTACAGTCTAGCACTCTTAGTAGAAGTGTGCTACAGGCAGAGGAGATGGGATTGAAGAGACATTTTCCCCACAGCAGAATCCCAGCCATCTTCTGCCATTTACACTCAGTTTAGGAGGCCAGATATTTCAGACCGCGCTAGAAAAGACCAGAAAGCTTTCCTAGGCATTTACCAGTATCTGTCTGTTGCAGGAATTGCTATCTCTGGCATTTATACACTTCAAAGCTGCAAACACCTGGTGCTGGGGGAGCATTGGTTGTGGGAGACTGGCTAGAGGCAGTCTCCTCTCACTGACAAGTCTCCCTAAGCTTTCAGTGCCGGTGCAAATGCTGGCATAGCACCAGTTCACATTCCTCCTCCTGAACTGTGACCCAGCCAGGGCTGAAATTAACCGTACAGTGCTTATAATCTGTCAAGTATTAGTCATGTTGCTTGGTAAACTTATTCCCAAGAGAATTCGTATGCAGTGGTGGTAGAGATGATGGAACAAACTATTTTTCCCCAGTACTCCTCTGACTGTATCTTAAGTCTACAAAATGTGACCTGAAGTTAGTAGAGCTGGAGTTCTTCCTGTTTAAAGAAGGCTTAGGAGAGGGGAGTTTTGAGAAGTCTTTAGATACCAAAAAGTAGTACAGTAACGGAAAAAAAAATCTTAGAGACCAGAAGGACAAGAAATACTTGGTTTCAATTGCAGCAAAGGAAACTCCACCACAACATTGGGCACATACAGATCTCCTGGGCTGAGAATCACCCATCTCCCATCTCTACCAGTGCCGTCCTTTATGTGGAAAGGGGAGGCATGGACAGATCAAATTTCTCCCAAAGGCTTGATAAGCTGGTGTTATATTGAAATGGGAGAGTACATGAAAGTTTCTGTGTGCACGTCATCACTCTTCATCTCATGTTAGCTGTTCTTTATGGCAAACAGCTTACAGCAGTTCTCAAAGTTTACCCTCCAGCCTCACTTGGTCTGACTGTACCTGATTATGTGCCTTTCTCTTACCTTTTAAAAAGGCTTCTTGACTTTGTCGCAAGAAGACTGCTGCTCTCAAGATGGGAGGCCTGGCTTTCTGAAATGCAGTATTTGTCAGTACTAGATAATAGAACTATTTATTCTTTGCTTTCATATAATGTTATGTAGAAACTGGGACTGGGCTGTGATGAATTCACTCTTAAAAACTATTTTAAATATCCAGTCTTCTGTGGTTGTATGTTTTGATAGTTGTCTTTTTTCCTCAGCGAGCAGTGGCAGGAGATGCCTCTGAGTCTGCACTTCTGAAATGCATTGAATTGTGCTGTGGTTCTGTCAAGGAGATGAGAGAAAGGTATCCCAAAGTGGTGGAAATACCATTTAACTCTACCAACAAGTACCAGGTAAGCAGGTGTCCTCTTGAAAGGAGAGCTGCTGTGTGAAGTACTTGTGTAAATTTGTGCACAGTGTGCCTCAAAACTTGTCCTGGCACTCAAATCTTGTCTAGCCATTACTTGCTTGAAGGCTGCTCTAGATATCTAAGTTAACAGACCATTGTGTAGGAGCTGCACTGACGCTGAGGTGTCAGCTGCTAACAAAGGATCAGACACGCTCTCAACCTGTGTAGTAGTAGGGCACAGAGTGTAGAGTAACTCAAATCTGGGAATAGGAATGAACTGCTGGGAAGTGACCTTAACAGGTGGCACTTGAATACAGAAAAGGTCATTACAACACCTGCACTTATACCCTAATGCTAAAGAATGCACAGATTCCTTAGTTTGTAAACCTCTTAAGGGGGGGGGGGGGGGGGGGTGGATGAAAACTAGAGCAGAATATGACAAATGGCCCTGAGCTGCCATAGTTTCAAAACACTTATGTTTATTACTTGTGTCCTTCACAGTACATGTTTATAGAACAGATTAATTTCTTCCACCTTTAGCTGTCTATCCACAAAAACGCTAATCCATCAGAATCCCGTTACTTGCTGGTGATGAAGGGGGCTCCAGAGAGGATCTTGGATCGCTGCAGCACCATTCTTATTCATGGCAAAGAGCAACCACTGGATGAGGAAATGAAAGATGCTTTTCAGAATGCCTACCTTGAGTTGGGAGGCCTCGGGGAGAGAGTGTTAGGTAAGGAAAAACAGCCTTATTACATTGGAAAAGATTTGTCCTTCATGTTCCCGTGCAGTCCTCACAGATTAAGTGAAGGGTCACTCTGTTCCTGCAGTGTAACCATAGTATTAAGGTCACTTCAGCAATTCATGTAGGGACAGTCCTGCCTTTAATCCAAAAGGCAGACTGCAGAGTCTGGTCCCCACCGGGCAGCAAAGTCACATAGATCAAAATGCAGCAAAGCATTTGGGACCTTCTGTGGGACCATGGAGTATTGAGTTTATTCCTCTGCACAAGAACCAGGCTGTCTGGGCACCTAGCAACAGCTGGTAGTTGTTAGAATAGGAGCATGACTCCTGTCTCAACAGCCCTAGCTAAACCTCTGACTAAGCTGCCCAGTTATTCTTGTGTAGCTGCTTGCAGAAGCAATAAGTGTTCACTCTCTCTGCCTCCCGATGTGTAGGAACAGAGTAAATGTGGTTTTGATGTGTTACAGGATTCTGCCACTTGGCTCTGCCTGATGATCAGTTCCCTGAGGGCTTCCAGTTTGATACGGATGACCTGAACTTCCCTGTGGACAAACTTTGCTTCGTAGGACTGATGTCTATGATTGACCCACCTCGTGCTGCAGTGCCAGATGCTGTTGGCAAATGCAGAAGTGCTGGGATTAAGGTAATTTATTCCTGGGTTGAAAATCTCCTCACTTCATACTTGTGGAAATAAAGAGCTTCCTTGGCCTCCTGTGTTACTGTAACGTGAGCGGATGAAGTAATTGATCAGGATTTAACTACTACAGGCTTAATTTCTAAATTAAATACAAATGGTTGTGTGTTCATGAACTGAAAAATAAGTGAAACTCCAAACTGCTAGAGCTCAGGCAGGTGCAGAGAGCGTGGTGTCCCAAAGCACATGATTTGGCTTAGGCTGAGTTCTGTATGTGCCACAATATTGACTAAAATGATAGGGAAGTGCAGGCTGGAAATGCAGCTGGCTCCATTAGCTCAACATGAACAATTTTTTGATCTTCCATCCACCTCAGTCCCTCACATACTGGTAGCAGGTTACTGCCTGTACCTCACACTTGCTCTTTGCTAGGGCTCTTGAGTAGAACAAAAGACGTGGCCTTTTCAGTGTAAGGGACCCTGCCTTTTTGGCAGCATTGCCCTGCAGTACAGGCAAGGCTTTCAGGGCAGTCTGTTTGCATTTCAGGTTATCATGGTTACTGGAGACCATCCCATCACAGCCAAAGCCATTGCCAAGGGTGTCGGCATCATCTCCGAGGGCAACGAAACAGTAGAAGATATTGCTGCTCGACTCAACATTCCTGTCAGCCAGGTCAACCCTAGGTAATGTCTGCTGGAAAAGGCCAGAGCTGTTCAAAGAATTGAACATTTGCCTCTCTCCTTGCCTTGGATAATTCCTCATCTCCCCTCTGCACATGAAAAGCTTGGCATTTGCTTAGCTCAGCATCTTGTGGCTCTTCAATGTGTATCATGAGTTATATGAAGAATGCACAAGACTGTCTTAAATGTGCATGTCTTGTGTGTGGGGGAAGTACTTAGGAGTAAGATTGTAGGAGAGCAAAGTGAGTGGGGCTTGTTCCAGGTACAAGAGTTGACACTAGTGCATAGCTACAAGCAGAATATACGTAGAACGGGAACTCCTTCCTCTTAAGGGTTAATGCTTGCCTTCATAGCCTAGCTGGGACTGAGGCATCCTCAGAAAATGTGCTTTGGCATAAGCAGGCTCTTTGCAGAATGGCTGGGCTGTCTGCAGTGCTTAGCTTGACCCAGCCTGTGTTTGGGCTGGAGGACAGCCATGTAGCTTATGAGCTGTGAATAGAGACACCCTGTGAAATGAAATTGCTTGGGGGTTTTTTGGTTGGGATTTTTTTTTTTTTTTTTTTTTTTTTTTTTTTTTTTTTTTTTAGATTTTTAGGGTAGCTTCAAAACCCAGCAATGCAGGCTGGGGTTGGCTGGACTGTATGACTGAGAAGTCAGCAGCTGGTTCTAAGGGTGGGGAAGGATTTCCCCTGTCTACCCTGTCTAAACTGGGTGATGTCAAGAGCTGTGTGGATAGTCTCCTAGACCTATAAGGGATGGTATGCTGTGCTGGAGAGATGGTATTTTGCTGCAGCATGTAGGGTACCAGACCAGTCTAAATATAACATTGCATGCTTTTGTGGCCGAAGGGTGTAAATTAGTTGGAACTGGCATGGTGTGAACACTCTGTGAAGAGCCATGTGTCACCAGTCACATGGTCATCAGTCTATTGCAAGAAGGATTGCTTGCTGAAGACAGCAGCATCTCTCGAAACCTTGGAAGCTAACTACCTGAGCCAGGGGTTCCTTTTTTTCATGGATGCCAAGATTTGTGGAAACAACTAGTCTTTGCCTTGATGAACTTTAGAAAGCTATGGAAAGAATTAATCTGCTCATGAGTTTATTTTTTTAAACTGTTGCTTGATTCTGTTTCATTGTATTTTTTTGGTGTTCCCCATATGCCTCTCAAATTTTGAGCATCAAATGTCTGTGCAGAGGCTGTCTGGATTAGTATTTAGTCATAGCAGAAGTTGGTCTTTCCCAAGAGCACTGAAGATCCCGCCCTATTTTTATGGAGCAAGTACAGCTAACAAGAAATTTATTGTGAAGTAAAACATACTTTCTCTTGTTTTCAGGGATGCCAAAGCTTGTGTGGTTCATGGCTCAGATTTGAAGGACATGACTAGCGAGCAATTGGATGACATCCTGCTTCACCATACAGAAATTGTCTTTGCTAGGACATCTCCTCAGCAGAAGCTTATCATTGTGGAAGGCTGTCAGCGACAGGTAAAGAGAGGGAGAGTAAGGGTGTTATATTAGAGAAATGCCCAGACACGTGTATGTAAACTACCAGGCAGTTCTGCTGTTGAAGTGGTAGGGCTAAGTCTCCTCAGTGCTCTCATGTAAAGGGCCAGATTAAATCTGTCAGCAGCCTTCAGGTGCTGATGGCAGGCTGCTCTATGATACATAAATCTAAGGGTCTGAAAGGAAAACATCTTCAGTTTGTACTGAGGTTTTCTTCTGATCCTAGGATGTTCATTTGTAAACTTAATTCCTAAATGCTCTGGGTGTACTTGGGAGGAAGATCCAATATGTTCATGTATTGTCCACTGTCTCCTTCGGACAGAGCAGGATGGTTCTCTGGATGAGCCTGATCAGAACAGGGAAAGGGTGAAGGGAGGGCAAGGAGGAACTGAGGTCTCTTTACAGCAAAGTGAAATAGTTTTTTGTGCTTCATCTGAAAGGTAGGAGAAAGCTTTTCTACCCAAAACATCCTACATGATGATTTCACGCTTGATGTTCCTCTCTTTGTGCCTAGGGTGCCATTGTAGCAGTCACAGGTGATGGTGTGAATGATTCCCCAGCCCTGAAGAAGGCTGACATTGGTGTTGCTATGGGTATTGCTGGCTCAGATGTCTCCAAGCAGGCAGCTGACATGATTCTTCTGGATGACAACTTTGCCTCCATTGTCACTGGGGTTGAAGAAGGTGAGTCTATAACTTGTGTGCAGTGGTGGTAAAGTAACATGCTTGAGCATCCCCTCTGAAATAGAGGCATTCTGGGAGCTGTTCTTTGAGCTTGCCTCCATGACAAGAGTTTTCAAGGAGAGCAGCACTTTTCCTACTCCCTTCAAAGTTTTATTCCTTTCCATGGGTGTTCAGCATGGCCCTTTGGGATGGGTAAGAATAGGAAGCAGCTGAGTAACAAAAGCTACTTTGTGGTGTTGCCTAACACGTGACCTTACAGTCATCTTTGCCAGCTGGGTGTGACATTTTCCTCCCTGATGGAGAAGTAGCTCTCAAACAGGAGCACAACAGAAGGTCCCTCCAGGGGCTCTTGATGCTGTCCAGAAAGGCTTAGTATCCTAGTGCTCCATGCAGTGAGCCCTGATTGCTGTGACCAAAAATGTCTCCACAGGTGTTGCTGTGCATGCAGCAGTCTCACCCTTACATACAAGAGAACGCTTTCATTTGCTGCACTAGCATTCTGCCATTTGGTGTTAGCAGTGAGGCTGCCTGTGAGCTGCTTGGCTGCCTTCTGCTGACAAGTGAGAGTTGTTACCCTGTTCTCTCTTCCTTGCCCCAGGGCGTCTGATCTTTGATAACCTGAAGAAGTCTATTGCCTACACCTTGACCAGTAACATTCCTGAAATCACGCCGTTCCTGATCTTCATCATTGCAAACATACCCCTTCCTCTGGGAACAGTCACCATCCTCTGCATTGACTTGGGCACTGACATGGTGAATGTGGTTCTTTTGTCTCAAGAAAAAATGTGGATGTTCTTAGGTACCCTAAAGAAAGGACAGGTGGAAGGAAGACGCTTAAATACAGTTTTCTCTAGTGTTCTGATGTAAAGTAAATGACCTTTTGATATTCCTTTTATTCACATCTGTCTCGTGGCTCTTGAGTCTGAGGATCTTTAAGGTCCCTGTGAGGACAAACTGGGGATGGGGAGGGGGTAAGGTCCTTTTGGAATATCACATCTAGGGCTTTTGGGGAGTGCTGTTTCTCACACTGAATACATGGGATAGGGAAGACTCTATACAGTGGAGAATTGAAACTTCTCTAACAGCAGTCCTTACACCCTCAGGTCCCTGCTATCTCCCTGGCATATGAGCAAGCAGAGAGTGACATCATGAAGAGGCAGCCCAGAAATCCCAAAACAGACAAGCTGGTGAATGAACGGCTGATCAGCATGGCCTATGGGCAGATTGGTAAGATGCTCTGTTTTCTCTGGCACCAGTTTGCACTTGATGGTAGCAGAGGTTGTAAACAATCTTGAGTCAGTGACTGCTCTGCTTATTTTGGTAGGGTTGAGGTTTGGGGTGTGTAAACCAGAACCTCAGGCTGTAAAGAACTTGCAGTGATTCTTCCCGCATGCCTTATAGCGGTGGCTTGTGCAGCTTGATCCATTGAATCGCTTTCACAGTAATTTTGTTTAATTGCACAGTGCTGTAAAGGAACTGGCTGACAACCAGCTCTCCTCTAGTTCAGGCTTGTTCAGCAAGAACATAGATCCCATTGTTAGTTTAATTAGAAGTAAAGGATTCTCTCCAGCATATCCCTAAATGTGCAGCATTAGGAGCCTTGATTAAAGGCAGCTACAGAGACGTGCCCAGTTCACAGGATGGGAGCTCATGCTTAATTGCAGCAGACCTTGGGAATCTTCTTGACTGTATTTTGCAAGGGTTGGGGGTGGGCAAGGCATAATGAGAATACAAAGGGAGTTTTATCTTGTGTCCTTGAGTACAGTGCCATCACAGCACAGGGCAGAACAGAAGTAACTCTGTACAAAGTTTGGGGCAGAAGCTGCTCAGCAAAAGGGTTGCAGCTGAGTTTGATGTTAGTGTGAACTATTTCTACAGCTGCTACTTGGGACACTGAGCCCCACAAGGAGTAAAATTTTAAGGTGGTTAGGGTTTCTTGCAAACTGTTGTTCTCTGTTATAATTGCTCTGCACAGCAGCTTTATCAGTTGTATCATCCTTTCTTACCTGTTTAGGTATGATCCAGGCCCTTGGAGGCTTCTTCACCTATTTTGTAATCATGGCAGAGAATGGATTCTGGCCTTCTGGCTTGCTAGGGATCAGAGTTCAGTGGGATGACCGATGGATTAATGATGTGGAAGACAGCTATGGGCAGCAATGGGTAAGTTTTGAGGCACAGCTTAGAGGCTGCCAGCCAAAATATTAATGCCTGCTGAGCTTGGTGTGAGCACCAGAGAGCAAAGGCAGCAGGTCTGAACGAATGCTCTCTGCTTTGTCTGCGTCCTAGACCTACGAACAGAGGAAGATAGTGGAGTTCACTTGCCATACAGCCTTCTTTGTCAGCATCGTGGTCGTGCAGTGGGCAGACTTGATCATTTGTAAGACCCGAAGAAACTCTGTCTTCCAGCAGGGGATGAAGTAAGTCAGCCTGTCCATGGAGGATTTAGATGTGGACTCTGTGTTCTCCAGCACACAGCATTCTAGTCCTTCATCCCAGCAATTGTTTTGGCAAAAGTCTTGACCAGGCTGCCTTAGTGGATAAAAGAAGACTCTGTGCTCTCTTCCTTGTAGTACTTGCTTGTAGACTTGCAGTAGTCAGGCTGAGACAAAGAAATGGTGGCTTCTGTTGACATTGTCTGTGGGAGCTAGCCCACCTCAAAGGACAGTGACAGTCTAGTACACAGCCTTGATCTCTTGATCTTGTACAGCAAGAGATCTTGTGGTATGAACCCCAGACACCTCCTGCATTTGTGATGAAAGCAATTGCTGGTTGACTTAATCATGAACTGCTCTGAAGAGACTTAAAAAACCACCATGGCAACTCTGCTGTCACTTTGGATGGATGGCCTGGTAGTTGACACCTGATGAATTCCTTGGGCTGGACTGGAATGTCTGTTTCCATTCACTCCCATGTGGCAACTAGGTGTTTTTTAGGATGTTATCTCTGAAAGTACTTTGTCCCTGACTTCTTTCCTGTCTCTTCTAGGAACAAGATCTTAATATTTGGTCTCTTTGAGGAGACTGCTCTGGCTGCCTTCCTGTCTTACTGCCCTGGGATGGATGTTGCCCTAAGGATGTATCCTCTGAAGTAAGTCGCATCATGATTTTTGTGTAACAGATTGTACCACAGAACAATAGTGCTTGGGTGGGGAAGATGGATAAAAGTAGTTGTGAACTAGTGGAGCATCAAACCTAGTCTTAAGAGTTTAGGTTAGAGGGTGTCAGTGATCCTTTGCTGTCCTGTGGCACACCAGGGTTTTCTCCACTGCGTGTGCAATGTTTATGAGTAGCCTCCTGTTCAGTGCCTCACTGAAAATCAGCAATACAACTTCAGTGCCAGTGTGCTCTAGTGCAGCTGCCTCTTGCACTTACTTGCATGGAGTATTTTTATGGCTAGGGCACTGCACCTCCGAAGAAAGCCAGTTGTATTGCTGTAAATCATAGGCCGATTGATTCTTGGGTGCTAAAGAACTGCTGAGGATGTCTTGTGCCTTTTTCCTGCATTCCTTGGGAAGAGAACAAGTAGTGAAGTCTTAAAAGCTGCTACGTAGATGCAGATGACCAGTTGATGCACAGTAACCTTCCTAATGGTTGGGAAGGTGCCAACATCTTAAGTGTTGCTCAACAGCATTGCAACACTTCATGGCAGGCTTTAGTCTAAAGCCAGAGGACTATTCAAAGTTTTAAGTGTCATGAATCTTCATGGGAAAAAAAAAAAAAAAATCCTGGTACATCTTGGATTCCATTTAAAGTGTTGCCTGGAGTTGGGTGCCGAAGTGTGAGCATTTCCTTGCAAGAAAGCTGGCCTCTGCCCAGTGCCTGCAGCAGCTGCATGTTAGTAAATCACGAGGGAAACAACACAGTTCCAGCAAGCAAGGCTCTGGGCACAAAGGTTGTGTACTTAGAGGAAATGTTGCTTGATTGGTGGGTGGGGAGGTGCTGGTACAGAGATGAGCAAAGGTGCTATGACACACCTTGTGTTGGAATTACTATCCCAAAGTGGATTAATCTGCTGTAGCAGAAAACCTGGTAGTAATTCTTGGCTTGGAGGATTCTTGACTGAACCCCAGCCAGACTGAACTGGCAAGCTGGGTCATGCCAGCCTTCTTGCGCTTGAGGTGTGCCAGCCATCAAGTCAGAGCTGTGCCAGGCAACAAGCATCTCCACAGCCTGTGTTCTCACTGTCTCCTCTCCCAAACAGGCCAACCTGGTGGTTCTGTGCTTTCCCATACTCCCTTCTCATATTCGTGTATGATGAAGTCAGAAAGCTCATTATCAGACGCAACCCTGGCGGTAAGAATATGCTGCTCTTCTATGTGTTTCCTTCCCCACCCCTTCGTGCTGCTGAGTTCTCCAGAAGCCCCAGCAAAGCTTGGGCACTGTGAAGCACTATTTGTGGCTGTATTTTGCTGTGTTTCCTCCTTTTTCAACATTAATATGCAGTTAGTTCAAAGTAAGGACTCCTTGCTGTCCTTACGTTCTCTCCCATTATATGAAAGTACAAATACACTGAAGTAGTTGGAAAAGACTGATTAATGCTTGGATAGTTCTAGAAAGCTGGAACAGGTCCTGAAAGCTGGAGAACATCAATTTGGCAAGATTTTCCCATTGTGACAGGTCACTTATTAACTCGGATGCTACAGTGCAAGTTTACAAGAACCTAAAAGGAGCTCTCATGAGCCTCATAATTGGTTTGCCTTGAGACTAATTCTGCTTTCTCCCTTCTTTTCCTTTAGGCTGGGTGGAAAGAGAGACCTACTACTAAAAAGTACCTGTAAAACATTCCACGCACAGCCCATGCCACCTCTCCACCATCTCCCTTGTGTGCATACTTCATCTTTGCAAGAGCAGAACAGTGCCTGAGCAGAAGTGAGCTGAAACTAAAGGAAACATGAAGAAACATGGACTGGAGGAGACAGCAAGGGGGAGGTTGGGGTGGGGGGAGTGTCCGACCATCAGTCCAGGGGGATGAGAGTTTGAGTAGTTTTATGTGCCTTTATGTTTTTGTAAAAGGAAACCGAAGATTTTATATGTGGATTTTTACAAATAAAGATGGATTATAAGAGGATGCCCCCACATGGTCTTAGGTGGATGTTTTTCTCAAGGCAAAAACTGGTTCAGGGCAGTGTTCCCACCCTGGCTTAGGGTGTGGTGGTGAGTACAAGGGTTAGTGTCTGGCTTCCTGTTTTTGTAATAGGGAAGCAGAGCTGCTTGACCCACAGACAACAGCATATGTAAAAGCTAGTGCATCTTACTCTAGCTCAGTGCTTAATGTGACAAACTGTTTGCCAGCACTTGCATCTCACAGCCTAAAGCTCAGGAAGCTTCCTGGCCTCTGACTGTGCATCTTGGCTTCTTTGAGCGAATGGAGCATTGAGTGAAAAGCTGGCCTGCCTTAAGGGGCTCTTTGCTGGGTTCTGAGTGAGAACAGGCTTGCACTGACTGGCACTTGGATCCAAGCAGCCTTGTTCTCAAAACTGACACTAATTTTCCTCCTTACTTAGCCAAGCAAGGGATAGTGTTTCCAGTGTCCTCTGTGCATGACACTTGCCCCATCCTGATACTGGCTTGTGCCTCATGTGAAATGAGGGCAGGGGCTGATCATGGATTCTGCATCCTCCACTTCTGAGGAAGGTGTTGCTGTTGTCTGGGGTCTGAGCTGTCTCTGTGGGCTGAAGTGAGTCATGCTTTTTCCCTCTGAGTATCTAACCTTTTTCTGTATGCTTTGATTTACTGTTAATGCCTGTATGGCTCACTTCTGTGAGAACTCTGTGAGAGAGCTGGCCTTTTGCATGTGGGCAGTCACCATGAAGTCATAACTATTCATTGCTCCTAGTGCTGTTATGCTAAAGCAAGCTGGAGATGCTTCAAGCCCTGTTCCTGAACTACTGGTCTGTGCCCCTCTTAGATATGTGTCTACCTCTGCAAAGGATCACTAAACCACAGCACTTAAATGCTCTGCAATTAAAACTCCACGTTGTCATCCCTTCTTCCTCATAACTTTTTGGTTTTTTTTAAAGTGGTGTTTTTTTAAAGCTGGGTCGCTTTCCTCATGTACTGAACAATAAAAACTCAGAGAGCATTAGGGAGGGAAAAAATGAGAAGTTGAGGGTGGCAACTGTTTCAATTTGTCTTGGACACTCTACTGTGGAACCCCCAGTTGGAGATGATTAAAAATAATAATAAAGTCTTCCAATTGTTGGAGTCTGCCCATGCTAACAGTTGAATTCATGCAACTGGGCGTGAGGTGATCCCAGTTGGGAAGGGGAGATGATGAGCTGCACTAAGGGAGGAAGAAAAAAAGGTGGGATGTATGTTACTGGATCTGATGATGACTGAGAAGTGATGCAGAAATGACACTCAGTCCACCCAGGCGTGACACTTCCTTGACTCGGGGATTACACTTCCTTAAACGTTTTGGTCAGTGCCTGAGACCCACTGCAGTGAAGTTGCAAAATCAGTGTTGGTTGTCAGATGCTGGCAAAAAAAAAAGCTCCTGTCACTCTCCCTGACATTTGAGCTTTTAAAGCCTTAGCAGTGAGTTTCTCACCAAGACTCCAAGGTGTAGGTGAGGAGGGACCCCTGAAGGTCCAGCTGCCACTCAGAACATCGAGGCCAGAGCTGACCCCCTGCCCTGTGGCTCCCAGGGCTCCTTGTTGGGCTGTCCTTGTGCAGCAGTGTAGTTGAGGCTTCTTTCCAGAAAGGTGCAACTGCAGCCTGCAGGAATGCTTTTTGCTACAGTTGCTGCTCAGGAGTTCTACCTCACCAGGACATCTCACATCAGTCCAGGGGCATTTCTTGCACTTCATGCTGTGACTCACCAGTTTAGTTGCCATTTTCCACAAGAAAACTACTCTGAAGCCAAGTCTGGACAAGCACTGACTCATGTCAGTCAAGGAAAGCCTCACCCCCCTGTGACTCTGACCTCCTTCCCTGGGTAAGGGGCTGAGGGAGCTGTGACTGGGGTGAATGGAGCAGGAAACCGCCACTGGGGTGGTAGAGAAGGCAATGGAGGATGTTTTATATTGGCCCTACATACATGCTGGTCAATACAAGCTAAGTAATGAGCAGTAATTAGAGACAGCATTTATAGCAGCTTTCCTTTAGCACACTGAGCTCTGGTCACATGGCTGAGCTCACCCTGACTTTTTTTCCCCCCCTCAAAGGGCAGGATGTGCTTATGATGGCAACACCATCTCCTTTAGCCTAAAGTGACATGGAAGAATTCGCATGAGATGCCCATGAGTCACCACCCAGCAAAGGAACCTGAAATAGTATCAGTGCCTGAGTGGATGGACACCAGATGTCTGTGCCAGAATCATGCATATCCTTTGCTGGGGGTGGGGGCCTGAGGCAGAAGGATGAGGGCAGGGCATAGGGCCAGCTGGGAATGGTACCCACCAGGATGTGGGAGCATCAGCAGACCTCTACAGAGCAGTTACCTCGCTCATTGCTAGGCTCTTGCAGAGGTGGGTTTTTTTTTCCCCCCAGTAATCCTTCGTTTTCACAAGATCTGCCAATTAGCAAGAAGAAAGGCACTAGTCCCTCCTGGGGACCTGCTCCCCAGCATCATTCCTTAAGGGATAAAGCACTTTTCTGGCAGACTTGAAAGCAGGCAGCTCTGAGCCCCTCCACAGTGCTTGCTTGCCCCTGACTCCATGGCCTTGAAAACAGGAGGAGGGCGAGACATCTCCCTCCAACCTATTAGGCCTCTAAACCAGCTGATTAGCCAAAGTAGAAAGCAGATTAACCCCAATTAGGTGAAAATGTATAAACAATTATATTCAGTAAAGCTCTGTGGATAGGCTTCCCAGGAGTCTGGCTTTGAACAGGCATCCCAGGGACCTTCCATAGCTCACAGTCACAGTTGTAGAGACTCCTAAATTGTACCAATGTTTGGAGCACCTTCTGTGCTCTCCCACAGCTCACTGCTGCAGGCTTCCTCAGATCCTGCCTGCACTTGCTTCATATGTTGCTTTGTTCCTCTACCTCTCCTCTCCTCCAGTCTCGGCAGCCCTCCTTCTCTTTCCCCATCACTCCATGTGCCATCCCAAGGGCCTCTGGACTCCCGTGCTTTGCTGATGAAAAGTATGGCAGAAGGTCTGTGTCTGTGGAAAGTTTTTACTCTCTAAATGGAAGGATAGAAATCCCTCCCATCACACTCATCTTTTCTCTCATGAGATCATCTATCTCCCTGCTTCTTTCATCTGGCTTTCCAAGCACAGTAACATCTTCCCTTGTGTGAACCTTTAAGCTCCCTGACTCTTCAGATGGCTGGAAAGAAAATATGGCTGATTTACCCAGCTCTGATAACAGCAGCTGTAGAATCCTGCATTTATGTGCTTCCTTTCACTTTAGGAGGCCCCACACTTTCCTGCACGGTACACAAAACTTTCCCTCTGCCTCTGGGAGGCTTGTGCTGCTGTCTGGCAAACAGCCAGTTCAAACAGCCCAGAGGAAGATCTGATCAGGAAGGAGATACTGAAAAACCCTCCAGTGAAATGCCACCAGAACTTTCCAACTATAGCTGGAAAACAGCTGTGCTTCCTAAGCATGCCTGGGAAGGCTGGTATCACCTCCCAGAGGTTTGCCTAGCCAGCACCCCCATGTCCTGTGTGCTTACTTAACTGGATCCCTGATGCACTGAAATAAGCCAGAAGTCAGGGACGGTTAGAAAATAGTCAGCCATGAGGAATGGGAAACCTCTCCATAGGCACAGCAGCTCAGCTTTTCCCTTTACTGTGGCAGAGGACATTGAAGAGCCAGCAGAAGAAAACCCCACAGCTGTTTTTTAAATGCTAAAGGATAAAAAGAAGGGATTCTTGACAGCGTGTCACATTCATGGACTTGGACCCACAGCTGACAGGAATCAGGGCTAAAAATAGACATCAGGGCTAAAAATAGACATCAGTGCTAAAGGGCTCAGAGCAGCCTTTGGTGAACGAGTCCCAAGGTGAATTATGAAATCTAACACATGTTCTGTCCCTAACAAGTGTGGTTTCTATTGAGGCTTATTTACTTTGGTCTTCATACCTGCTGGACATAGGATACGAGTGTTGGGTTTCACAACTAAACAGAGCTGGGCCTGACAGAGGACGGGCAAGAAGTCAAGAGGAGCACTGTTGTGGAGGATGCAGCTCCACACAACTCGGCAACAGCGCTGGCCAAAGGAGTTCTGGTGGTGGCCCTTGCCCAGACAAACTGACCCACCTCAGCTGTGACTCCCCTGGTGACTTGGCTCTCACATAAGCTCCTGAAACCCTTCATTCATACAACACCAGCCACTCTATCCACTATTTACCTGCCTTTGGTGATAGGCATTCTGTGGTGATGATCTGATAATTTCCGTCCAACCAATGCCCTCCTGCATTACCCATCCTTATAAATCTGGTCTGGCTGAGGCATGGTGGCAGGGTTCCTTTCTGTTGTGCGGTGGCTTCATCCCATGTGTGGGAGAATGAGCAGCACCTGATCCAGAGAAAAAGCAGCAGCCCAGGCATGAAGCTTGGCTGTGCAAGAACAACTGTCTCAAAATCTCAAAAAGTGTTTCAAACCAACAAGTTTATACTTATCTGCCCTGTGCACGGCATGGCTGGGGTGTATTTGATTTGATGGCAGGAGGTTTACCACATTGTCAAGCTACAACCTGAAAGAGCTGAGAATAGTCTTCACACAGCTCTGTGCTGCCCCAGCAGACAAAGCTGGGCCCAAAGGCAGAGGAGAAGGGAAAGGGAGGGCTCAGTAGACAGCTGGGCTTTTTCTTTCCAGTTAGGGTATTTTCTGCTGTTTTTTAAAGTTGTATCTCCAGCTAATCATCCAGGGACATTTTTCTGTCCCTTTTAAATATTTTTCCCCTTTTACAAAATACTTTCTAAATGCAAATCTGTATAACAGCCAGTCTGCAACATGGTTGTCCCCAGCCTATCCTTATCACACGTGCTTGCCTGCATGCTCTTACTTCTCTGCTCTTCCAGGTTTTTTTTTAGGAGGCAATTAATCCCCAGAGAGATTAAAATAGAAATGAAGGGAGTTTTTCCTTGGAGCAAACATTTCCAAGTGACCTTCCTTCTCCTCCACAGTGAAAATTGACCATCTTGGACAAATCACTCCCAAAGCAACAGATACCACTTGAAGGCTTCCGGCAAAGCCTTCTAATTACCTTAGGCCAGGGGTCAGGAACAGCTCAGCTGCACTGCTGGCAGTCAGAGCAAGCTACGGGGAACACTGTGATCACCTGGAAATAATGAAGGTATGATAGGAAAGAAAACTTAATACGGAGATGACCACCCTCAGGATCTGCTGAGGGGAAGGTCTATTTTGATCACAGACAGAGCAGTCAGGCCAGAGTCCTCACTACCTCCTCTGGAAGCAGTCAGATAGCTACAGTTTGCCTGAGCCTTCCTCTTTTTCATTCTGGATTTCAGTGTGTTTTTGTAATCGGCTGCCTGAACTCATACACGCCTTTAAACACCCATGTGTCATTACTGGAATCAAGGAACTTGCACTGGTGTCAGCAGGGTCCCTTGTCATGCGTGAGATCCCCAAATTACAACCAAATTTGGAAGAAGCACCCAGAACCTCTTCCTGCTGTCAGTGCCTTATCCTTGAGTTACCCCCCACATGAAGCTCTCCACTTGGTGCTGCATGCACGTGGTTGCTGGATTCTCAGCCAACATCCATGAACCCCCTCCCTAGAACACACACACATGGTGTGCAACAACCTTGTCAGGACAACCTTTTCTGTTCCTGTTGTCCTTAACGATTGTCCTGTATTCACTCCCATCAGAGGAATATTAACACCTGAACACTCAGGTAAGATCTAGGTGCTTAAATGCATGCCCACAGATGTCTTACAGCTACAGCTGTATAAATACATCTACATAAATACTCTTTTGCCTGACCACCCTTCAGGCTTGAATAGGCTTGTCCTGCTGTCTAGGGAGAGTTCAGCAATGCTATTGCTCCCAGGGTGTCACTGGGGCTTAAGCCCCAGCAGCTCAGCATCCCAGCTGTGCCCTAAGGGAGATCAGGGAGCTGGCTCTGATACCATCCAGCAGCAGTCTGGGAAGGCTGCAGCAGTCCCCAGGGACAGGGATTGCATTGTATGTCCAGCAACACAGCGAGAGACATGCATTCTCCCCAGAGGTTCACAGAAATTAGCTGAATTGCTGCAGATCTGAGCAGCAGTTTAGGACATGCCTTGTTGTTGGGCCATAAGTATGTGATGGTTCACAGGGGATGGGGGAAGCAAAGCCTCTCAAGCCGGTCTTGAGAAAGACACCCTGCTACAGTCAAGTTTGAGAAAGGAGGGACTAAAGAAAAGCCTTTTCTTTCACAGCTTAATGCCTATCAAATCTTGAGCAGGAAAAGGGAGGTCAGTCCCTCTTTGAATTTCAGGCTAACATTAGTGATTCCACCCTAACAAGGCCTGTCCCACCTTACTGAGGAACAAAAGTGTCTTCAGATGCTGTGTGTGTGTTACTGTTAAAAAAACCAGCTCTTCAGACGTATGTGGGATGAGCTTCTGCACTCACTGAGTGTGCTGGTGACACGGCTCTACAGTCCCAAAGAGGTGAGGGGTAGGTTTGATGGAAGGAGATGTGGCATGGGCAGGAGAAGAAAAGCCCTTGAACTTCTGTACAGTGTGTCCCACCATTGGTTCCCCCTGGAGCTGTTCCTCCCCCTGGTGCCTGTTCCTGACATCTCCTGTGTACCCTGGACAGTCATGGTGTAGGCTGAGGCTGTTCAGCAACCCACAGCTCGCATCCCCTTTCTTGCCAAAATAAGTGAGGAAGGGGATTTTTGCTTTACTTTGCTGTGAAGCACTTGGGAGCAGAGAGATTTTCCCATAAATGGACACCTTTTTCTGCTCTGTGGGGAAAGCTATGTCACCCTTGGCACAGGAGTACAGAGCTAGCCAAATTAGAGGTATTCCTCTGTACTCACATCATTCCCAGCTCCCCAGACCTCCCATCACCAGCCAAGGCCATGCATTAGGGAACACAGGTCAGGGGGTGAGAGGCAGGAGGGGAAGGGTTCTTAGAAGAAGATCAAATCTCAAAACATCATATTTGCATTCATTAGGAGGCAGTAAAGAAGCTAGGCAAGCAGGGCAAATAAAGTTAAGGGTGAGCAACACAGTGTTCCCAGACCAATGTCCTGCCTGCTGGTAAAAGTGGGGGTGCAGTGCAATGCATTCTTGACATTTTGTTCTCCCAGCTGATGCCAGCTCAGTTCTTATCAGATATCTCCACGGCCAATGATTTTTCACAGTGGATAACACAACTGAGCTGCATAGGAAATAATCATAAACCTCTGTTGTCCAGACAGCAGAGCAGAATGTTCTCTTCCTGGCCTTTAAATATTTGTGGCTTTACCTTTTCCACTCTTCCTCACTTAATCTCTTTCCTGCCCTGCACATGCAAGGCTCTGACCCACCCTGAGTTACATGAAGGTAATGAACTTCAGACCAGATCTTTCCTTCCCTCCTTGGATCGAGTCTGACCTTCTCTTCCACAAACAATACAGACTTGTCTTTATCTTGAACACACTCTTTGGTGGTTCCCTGCTGGTCAAACAAACCTTAAATTGCAGGGACAGTACAATCAGCATGCAGACTTGGAGCTGTGGCAGAAGGGCACAGCCAGGGCAAGGCTGCCATCAGCAACCAGCAAGGCAACAGGAGATGTCGTGTTTTCCTCCTGATTCCCCAGCTCTCCACAGCAAAAGGATGCCCCCATCCACCTTCTCTACTGAGGAAAGCTATCTCCATGCCCAAAGATACTCCCAGCTTGATCGATTCCATGAGAAAAAATTCCACAGTCTTGGCAGCGCTGGATGAGGTGGAGGTGCATCCTCTGCCCACCACCATTTCAGACTAATGTGGAGATCATCTTGCAGCCAGTAGAGCTGCCTCTGACAGGAATCTGACTCTGAGCACGCTGGCCTGTCCTCCCAGCAGCAGTGGCACCTGAGGTTCCCTCTTGCACAGATTTTGGCCGAGGCTCAAGGCTGCTTTTGCTGCTATTCTTCCTTTATTCTTCATTTTGAACGTCATGAAGCTGGGCTTGGTGTCACCGCACTGTGCACGAGAGACACCTTCCTTGCTCTGCTCTGTGTCTATCTCTCAGCTGAAGCAATGGGGAGCTCAGTTATGTGTGCCAAAGCCAGGGGAGCTGAGGATGCAATCCAACTGCTTCCCCTTAGATTCTGCACTCCAGGATAAGGAAGCTTACCAGTAAGCACTCACACCCTGGTGATAACAGTGACAAAAGCACCCTCCTGCCTAGGTTAACACGTGATGGTACTGTTAATTCAAGCAAGGTACTGCTCTGCTCTCCACACATGCATACCACGGCTCGAGACTTTTTCAGAACTCCCTGGGAAGAGTCCTACAGATTAGGCAACGAGGAGCGTGTTAATTTTGGCCAGGCTTCAACTCACCCTGGGCTGCTCTGCCCTTGGCTATGTGTCCCAGGGCCTCCCCTTTTGCAGTGCCCTCACTCCCAGGGCACAGAGCACACCCCTCTGGGGCTGCCAGTGATTCTGGGGCTGTTCAGAGCCTCATGCTCTTACAAAGAGATTTCTGTGTGCCACACATATATGCATACATATAAAAACATACACATTCATACAGCCATATATAAATCTCTGTAATATGTGTCTGTATTTACACACATGACATTACACTGTCACATCATAGCTGCCCTGCTCTGGAAACCTTCTTGACACTGTGATAGCAGGGTTTCTGGGAGATGAGCTGTGCAGCAAGTTTCTGAGCCAGTTTAGGCCCTTTTGGGGGTCTTTTTCAGAATAGGCTGGATAATTTCCCATTTTGTCCATTCCTCCATTTTACTGGCAATGATAGGCATCAGCAGCCACCAAACTGAATCTCTTGTGTGCTGCATGCTCTACCACAGTCCCACTAAACTGTAGCCAGTCTCATGCACTATCACATTACAGCATCAGCTGTATCCAGCCACGTTCAGATTTTTGTGGCTTGCGTGGCTTGTGCAGGCCCCACAGGTCCGTGTGCAGTCATCCTTCATCCACACACACTGCTTAGCAGGTCCTAGCTCCCTTTATTGCAGTGCTGTGGATTCCCAGCTCTGCAAACGGTTCCAGGACACTACTGACCCCGGCATAGCCATGTTTTTTGGGGGGATGCACTGTGTTGCTTGGCACAGCCTGGGTTAGTCCTGGCTCTCCATCAGTCCTTGTTTTCAGTTCCAGCCATGGGCTGGGCTCCTGTAAGGGAGCTGGCTACGCTCCTCTTTTCCTTTCTCCTCCCCTAAAACTACCAAACCTATCAAGCACATCAGAGCCAGCCAGTGTAAGATATAGGACTATTTCTTGAGATCTTTTTATTTGCTCACACTTTGTGCAGGTATTGAGTGAAACCTTTGCTGCTTCCCATAGCCCCCGAGCTCCTCTGGAGCTTTAAGACCTCCAGCCATCTGCTCTGATGTTTTCTTGGTATGTCTGGCCATCAGAGATTACTCAATAATCTAGTTATTAATTTGCAGGACAGAGGCCTGCCTGTGGTCAATAAGGGGGCACCTTCGTGTTTATTACATGCAAGCTCTGCCCCTTCTCTGTCCCAAGAAATCCTTCCCAGCACCTCTAACTGATGGGAACTTTTCCAAACAAAGGCCTGTAAGCACAGGAGCGCCAGTTCCCAGCTCCCTGCAATAGCAGGACTATATCTGCCAGATGAAATCCTGGGCAACCAAGTCACATTCCCACAATTCTTCCCTACCTGACCAGAACAAAGATTTTTTTTTTTTTTTTTTTTTTTTTTAATTTTTTTTTTTTTTTTTCCCTGGCTTCAGTCTGGACACTGGTTTACCCTTGAATTCATGAGCAAGAGAGACCCTTAAGAGGTTTCCCAGCTCAAGCTGTACACATCCCAGCTCATCTCTCTACCTGTGGCCAATCTCTAGAACTTTAGAGAGTCAGCCAGAGCTGCCCTGATTTTACAGGAATAGCCACCAATGGCAAGCAGTTAAGCAAGTGGCTTCCAGACAGAGACAAAATCTAGGCTGACAGCATGCCTTCCTCTGGACCATGCAGACAGTAGGCACACCTGTGATGGAGAGGAAACTTCAGAGAGTGATCTTCACACCTGGATAGCAGCTCAAGAGAAAAGGGAAGCTGTAGCTCAGCCCCTGTGTCTGTGCACCAAGTGTGCTCTGCTACAGGTGCCACAAGGACACTGGCAGCCCCATGACCCTGTGACCTGTCCCCTCTCCCTCACTCCATCAGCTGCCTGGGGTCCTGCAAGTGGGAGCCACAGGATCAGGACTGTGTTTTTCAGGAGACGGGAAGGCACCATTTTGCCCAGTGTGGATGGGTGGTAAGGGCAGGGACAGCTCCCCTCAGCTAGCTCCTGCACATGGAGCTCCTGGCTGGCTCTTGTTCCAGGGGTTATCTAATGGCAACACAAGGTCACCAGCCAGCAACCAAACGTCACTGCACAGCCTGGCTTCCTTGCTTGTGTTCCCTGCCAAGACCAGCCCCTGGCAGAGACTGGCTGTGGCCTCTCTCCCAATCCCAGAAGAAACTTGGTGGAAGACCCTGATCCAGTGTCTACCCAAGATCCTGGCAGCCTGAAAGAGCAAAGTGCACTGTCCCACTCATTTGGGTGGACAAGACACAGCTGCTGCACACCAGTGGTGGTTTTGGTGGTTAACATTGTTTGTTTCTCTGAGAGCTGTGTTGGCAAAAACATTTGATCTCTCTAGCAGTACAAATACGCAGCTGTTTCCTCCAAAACAGGAGGTAAATGGAAGGGAGAGGAGTGAAAGTGTGTGTGTGCATTTGTGGTGCTTGTGCTACAGAGAAAAAGGGAGAGGAAATGAGGCTTAGTGCAAAATACAGGAAGTGGAAGAAAAACAGCACAAAGCAAACGTTGCATCCATTGAACGGGACTTGAATTGGTATCTTGGCTGCTGTTTGACTAACTTATGGTATCACTAAATCCCATTCTCCTCACAGGGAAAGAAACCCTGCAACTGTGCATTGTCAGTGTGACGGAAGAAACAGCGGCAGCTGATGCTGGTTGGGTCAGGATTACTCTGGGGCACACAGACCAGCCTTTGTTCCCAGTGCGGTGACAAAGGGCTCCCTTCTTTCCTTTCCCTCCCGCAAGCTGTTCATAGGCAAGCTGGAACAGCGCACGTTCTAAGACTATATCAGCTATGGCAGAGAGGCCTTGGCCAGCTCCCATCAGGACCTGGGCCACCCTGCCCCATGGGAGGTGTCCCTCTCATGCACTGGGGCCCTACATGGAGGGTGCAGCCAAAGAATCATTTCCTTATCGCTTGGTGGAGCTGCGTGCTCCCAAGAGCCTGTTGGCTAAACATGACCACAAGCCCTGAGCCAGCAGGTCCACAGGACACCAGGAACACACAGAGTGCTCCTATCACTTTCTTGCTCACCTCTCCAGTTACCCAGAGCACCCTTAAGCTTGTCCCTTGGACACTCTGCTCCCCCATCTTTCTTGGCAGAGAAGCACTGGGGAAAGGGAGCTGGTGTTGGTGAGTCTTGGCTGGTGTTCATCAGGGTGACCTCCTCCTCCCTCCACATGGAAGAAGAGGCTTTGGAAGGCTTGGCCAGTGCCTGAAAAGGAGCAAGTTCTGGCTGTTGGTGTAACCCCAGACTGTGGTGCATGCTTTTTCTAGAAGAGGTAGCCTCTCAGGCAGTGATTTTTGGCAAGTGGCTGTGCCCAACATCTGGCAGAAGGAAGGATGCTAGGCATTGTGCTGGGTGGCAGAGCACTGCCAGACAAGGAACTCAGCTGGAAAACACACTTCCCACATTCAGCCACCCTCTGACTGGTGGGCTCTCTGCCACCCCACTGCCAGGGTGTGAAGCTCTCCACCCCCAACATCTGCCTGTTGCAAAGGGAGAGCATGCACAGTGGTGCAATATCTGAAGACCTGAGATGTGATCTTGCACTTGTAAGACCATTTGATGTGATCCCAGCATTCCCCATCTGTGCACTCTGGACAGTTCTAGTCTGAGCTATTAGAGCAGCAGAATTATTCCAGACACATTTCTAGCACTCTTTAACTTGTCAGCATAAGGATTTCACCCTCATTATCTTTCCCATGTCCTTGGTACAGAGGGTGGAACCTGCACAGAGACATACAGAGATACAAAATAGGACCCATGCCCTGATGCACACAGGTCCTGACACACAAAAAGACAGATTTAGTTAGAGGCAGGTAAACAGACACCCTCTTACAAAGTAATTCTGTGATCTTCATGGACAAGAAGACTAGTACATGGAAATAATGACACGGGCAGACATCTTCTAGTGCTCCACAAGAAATCCAAAGTGTCACTGTCCCCTAAGGGAACCTGGAAAAAGCAGTATAGTACATTAGTTTAGAAGCTGATGTTTCAGTGTCTCCTTTTCAGAAAGCAGGTGAATAATTTTCAACTTCTGAGAACATCGAACAGCAGTGTATGGAGAAGTCAACATAGGAGCCACTGCTTCAGCTGTAGTTTTGGTGCAAGAAAAGGCCTCAGCAGGAACACCACATGCTGGCCACTGTGTCTGCACACAGGTCACGCCACTGGGAGATGCCTGCAGTCAAGTGATTACAAATCTTTTTCTGGAAGTTGTGTTTCCAGGTCACGTTTGTACTAACTAGCACAACCATAAGGAGCAGTTCCTTGAACAAAAGAAGAACATTTCTGAGTGGAAGCTAAAAAGGTGGAGTTCACCACATCAGTCTCAACAAGGGCTTGTGACCAATGTTCTCCTCTATCCTTTTGCTTCCTGGAAGTTTATTTTTCCCCTTAGGGCTTTGTCTGATGCCAGGCAACAGAACTCTGTCGTGAGGGCTCCACAGGCAGCCCAGAAATACAGCTCAGACTCTCCTCTGGTGTTGTTTTTTAACAGTAGGGATGAGCCAGCTGACTCCATATACAGGTAGTGTAAGTACAGGAGAAAAATGAAAAAGGAAGATAAAAGATGTTTAGGGGTGCAAGACATCCTGCTTAACCCATATGTGTTTATTTCCCTTACCCTGTGTAATACTGTCTGGAGGAGCTGTGGTAACATCCCCACCTGTATCAGGGAGTGCACAGCAGTGAAAGCTGTGTCAAATATGCACATTTTTGGGAAATTCAGCAGGAGCTTCTTCTG
Source organism: Chamaea fasciata (assembly GCF_029207755.1). Taxonomy (NCBI): domain Eukaryota; kingdom Metazoa; phylum Chordata; class Aves; order Passeriformes; family Sylviidae; genus Chamaea; species Chamaea fasciata. The sequence continues at coordinate 25,149,187 of NW_027094087.1, forward strand.
TATGCTAACAGGAGCCACCTATGCATTCAAATCCCAGGAGCAATGAGACCAGGGACCGTACTTCATAGCTCATGTGAAGCTGGGCCAAAAACCATGACCTTGAATCTGTGATGTTTGGAGAGGAGGCAGGGATTGACTTGAAGCAGGAATTACGAGTTGCCTACAGCTTGGCTTAGCTAACATTTCCCACAACAGAGCAGAGGGAAGGGCTTAAGCTTGTTTGAGATTGTTCGAGGGAGAGAGAGAGAGAGAGAGAGAGCTTGTCTCCAGGGCTGTTTTTTATGGCTTATATCTGAAAACAATTTACATGTGGCTAGAAGGAAGCTTCTTTGTTATTGTGGTTCAAATGTCCTCTTAGTATCTAGCCTCTATTTTAAGCAGGTGATGCATATATGTTCTCATGCCAGTACTCTTCAGCCTTTTAGCTGAAATAGAAGTTCCCTTTCATTGGGATTTACCCATCTGATGTATTAATAGGCAGCAATCATATGCCCTCTTAACATTCCTTTTGCTAGGCTAAAAAAAGCAAAGACCATCTAGACTTCTACTATCACCTCTCTTTTTGTCCAGATAGCCCTAGTGCCATTCTTTCCACTTGTTAGAAATTTCTCTCTCCTTTTCCAGCTCTTTTGGAAGGTATTTTTCTCTGTATAAGCAATGCTTCTTTGTTTTGTCTCTTTAGCTAACATTTACATTTTTTATCCAAGGTCATCAGTGAAGATACGAGATTAGCTGGTGCCAGAACCAGTCCCTAAGGAATTTCATTAGCAATTGTCCACAACTTTATGTTTCAGAATCTCTTCATTAAGCAATTTGTTACCCTCTTTTGAGTTCAAGTGTGTATCCCTGCACTCCCCAGCTTTCACAACTTCCCAAACACCCTCTGTGAAATCCAGGTATCTTTCATATACCGCATAATCAGTGCTTTAAAAATTATTTATTCTCCTACCCAAGTATAAAAATAATAAAAAATACCTTTCATACAGTCACATTGAATTTTGTCTTATTGTCTGTGCACTTCTATGTCTTTAACTATTCCTTTTTTGTTCTAGGATAAAAAGAAAAGCTGTTCTAAGCTCTTGGGTCTGTAAGTAACTACCTCCCTTTTTTTGTTCCTTAATTAAATTTAGGTAAAATTGTTGGTACTAGGCAACTGTCTGGTCCCCATCCAACCTCCATCTGCACAGGTTGACTGTATATCAGTGCTATTGAATTTACCACTTGATCTGTCTCCAGGAACTTTCTGATCTGAACAAGCCTTGCAAATTTTGCCTTGACCTCTGATGAGATTGTTTGTGTTTCCAGAAACTTTTAACCATCAACTTTTAATACTCTTCTCCTGCACCATCTTTTCAGCAAAATGAAGCAAAACTTGTGGTTTCTGAAGCATGCCTTGATCTTATCTGCACTGCACAGAGTTCTGATGCCTTGCCTGATCTTTTTACTTCTACAAAGAACTTCATTCAACAACTCTGGCAGGTATATCTCACCTGGATTTCTGCTGACTGACGTGTCTTTTTCTCTAAACTTTGTGACCTCTGCAATGTAGATTTCTTTGCTGACCACTCCCATTTTTCACTGAGGAATTTTTTTCCCCAGTCAGCCACATTTTCTATACAGTCTCCTCCTGCTTTTTGTTTGGGAAAGAAAGTTAGCTATTGCCATAGTGAGCCTGAATGCCTTCCACATACAAACACTTCAGAATTTTAACTCAAATTGCTTCATCACTTCAGTCTTATAACTTCTCTGACCATTAATGTTTGGCGGTTGAAAAATCTTAGCTGTGGCCGCACAATAGTTACTCTTCCATTTAATTGTAACAGAATCAGCCTGGGCACAGTCAAGGTTAAAAGTTATCTTCTTCCACATTGTTCTGTAACGTCTCACAGGCTGTCAAGACCAGGTCAAACACAACAGCAGCTGTGGTTATTTTGCTGCTTCTTTAGGGAAGGAATGTCAGGCAGTGCATCCTAGAAATCCAAGGCCCAGCCTATGTTAGTAGCAATTTTTTCTCCATGTATGAAGTTAAAACTCGCAGTAACGGCAATCTCTGGTTCTGCATATCATCCTAACAACATAAGGGACCAACCAAGAGACCTATGCAGACACAACCTTGGATAACAGCAGCAGAACTAAGCTGTCGTTCCTCAAGGTGATTTGAATCCTGACAAAATCTGTTTTATCACCTCTGCTCCTGCTCTCCCCTTCACACTCAGCAATATCATGCACAGTCATTACTACCACATGCTCCACTGGTCTTTGCTCCTCTGAGCAGCACAAGTCTTTCAGTCTCAAAGCTCCAGCCACGCCAGCTGTCCATCCAGCCCCTGAAAGTCCTGGCATACATGGTCTGCTATTGCTCATGAGATCCTTGTCTCAGCATTCAGGCACTTCCATTGTTTCTTACTAGTTTCCCATATACATTGGTTATATAATCTCGGATAGAATATTTCCTGCTCAAATTAGTATTACAATCCTGCTCTCATATGTTCCTTTAGTCATCGTTGTATCTTAATATCTATGTTCTTCCTTCAACTAAACATCAAAAGCCAGGATGGAAACCACACAAGTCCCATCTAAAAAGCCCAGACAAAATCCCAAGCCCTCCTCCTCATGTCTCAGTCTAAAGCCTGTCTCAGGTGTCTGTGTGTTCTTCCACATGCACAGTCGAGCTGCCAAGGAGGGTCCTCTTTCTCTGGATGACTTCAAAGAGAAAACACACTGCTGGCAGGAGTTCCCAAAGAATCTGTAATGTCTGGGCCATGGATTTGCCCTTCTTCTCTTAGGACATGGTTCACTGAGGTATGTAAAGTGCCTTGAACAGTATCTGCAGTCATCCTTCTTCCATTTCAGTGGGAATCTAGCTCCCTCATTTGTCTCAACATGAAAGGAATCACTGGGTTATTCTCTTTTCCTGCCAAATGCCTTTTCAATTCCAGATCCCCTTTGTAACAGGATTTGTCTTAACGTATTCCCACTCACCTAGACCTATTTTTCCTGGTACTCCTGCTGGTCTCTATAGCTTCATTTTGTCTCTTCCCCTTGTTCTTTGCACTGCTTCCTGGTTTAGGGACCCATGCTTCCCTGTCATCTGACCTCAAGCCATCCTTATCGCTTCTTTTCATTTCCTTCTAGGTTCAGTTTTTCTCTCCTTCTTGTTTTTGCAGAATAATTGTTATTCCAGATGCTTTTTCTTGAACTCCAGATGAAGCAGTGGCAGGGAAGAACTTGCATGGGCCTGATAAACTCTGCTCTGTTTGCTCAGAAGATATGGTAGGGATGGTGTGAGTGCATTCCTCTCCATATTGAAAATCTGAAATCCCGAAAAGAGATCAGAGGTTTCAGCAGCACAGAAGTTGTTATCCTAATTTAGATTTACCCAGATCCCAGCTCTGAAGTTACCTGCTGATCTAAAGCAGCAAAGCAGGCTGCAGCAGCACAAGGCCAGAACATACAACAGCCTTCACTTCAAGGCAGCAATTACAAGTTTAAATTAAGAATCTCATTTCTCCAGGAGGCAGGCAGATCGTGCATCACAGGGACAGAGGTTAAATAACCTGCCTCTTGTTGACAGAAGTCAGCTCCAGACACCTCTGTTGCCTGCCCCTTGGCACCACGTGAGAGCTGCTAGAAAGGTGGGGAGCTCAGTCAGTGTGCCTCCATTGTGGATATCTCAGCCGAACTGTGCTGCCTTAGACAACAGAGGTGGAGGCAGAAATGATGGACATACGGACATATCTTCAGCAATGTCATCCAAGTGTTTGAGCCTCCCATCTGAACCACAGTCCTCCCCACAGCTTGGGTACAGCACTCTTTGGCTGACAGCACCCTTGGGTACAGTTCCTTAGGTGGAAAATGTGTGTTTCCTCCACAAAGCTTCCATCCCAGATAGATAGGGTTGTGTTGTCTAATGTGAGTGACATGATGCTCCCTCTTGCTGGGCGGAGGAGCAAATGGTCACAGCACAGGAAGGGACACTGTTGTCACGGGACCATCTCCCCTTGCCTCCCACCGGCCTTGCTCAAGGTCATGCAGCATGGCAGCAACAGGAATAGAGCTTGTGAATTCCAGCTCCTTATCCCACTTGACCCAGAGCCAGGCTCAGCTGGGAAAAAGCAATATCCGTCCAAGCGCAGCAGCAGTGCCCGGGTGTTGTTGTGCAGCTCGGGAACAGGTTAACAACATTCGTGCTGAAACCCCCGCCGTGCACACAATAGGCAGTGAGAGGTGCCAGCTCTGGAAGCTGGAGACCTGGGGACACGCTGTGCTGGAAGCGCTGGGGCTCCATCCAGCTGCACCAGCACTCCCTCGCCCGTGGGACTGCGAGTTCCTCCCTGGGAAAGCAGCAACGCCCAGCTGACTGCGCTCCAGCCCTGGCAGGAAAACGCCGATTTTACAGACAATGCCCAGATGGGGTGATTAAACCTGCTCAGCGACTCACGGTCCCACGGGTGAGCGGTGTGCACACCTCGGAGCACACCTGCTCTCCGGGATGCTTTTTGTGCCTCTTTTTCACTACGTTCTGTGTGCTAGGGATGCTTTTTCCTAGAGAGGCAAGGGAGTAGCAGAGTGTTCCCCCCGTTACCCACCAAGCAGCTTCAGCTCTCCCCCAGAGGCCTCCTGGAGGAGGATGTGGGGTTGTTTACCCTCCATGAGAGCTATCAAATCTGTTAGCCTGGACCTTGGAAAGTCTGAAGGATTTGGGCACCCAACCACTAGGGAGTAAAATGTGCTGCTCTGACTTCGGTGGAAAAAGTCGCGCATCACAGGCTACTGCCAGCTAATGAGAAATGAGTCTGGACAATTAATCAATACACAATCTCCTCCACTAATCATATTGATGGAAGATGAGCTCCATCCCCCAGGAAGGGCAAAGGCCATTGAGCTAAGCCATTTAGCAGCATTTATTTATATCCTTGGTGGTTCAATAATTTGAGTCTTGTCCAATAGCATCAGGACCCTGAGGGCTGGGTAGTATTGTCCAGCTGGAAAAAACCCACAACACAACAGGTATTACTAGGCAGAAAAATTGCCTTTTAATGGAAATGAAAACTTTTAAGGGAAAATACATTCCTTTTTTCTACATTTCAACCACACATGTACGTACAAAAGAAATTCTGAAATATTCCGTGTAAATGGTCATAAAAATATTTTCTAGGGGGAATACTTAAAAGAGTTGTCAAGGTCTCAAAACATATATTACTCTCAGTTGCACCAGAATGCCTGTCTGTAGAAGCCTACCTATTCTATTAAAACAGGATTTGTCCCCACTCATTCATCCTAAAACCATGCCTTTCCTCTGGCAGCCACAACCCATTTTGTAAGAATGCTGGCCCCGTAGGTAAGGTGAGTTCACACTTGTGTAATTAAAGCCTGTGTTGAAACACACACACACACACACACCAAGGGACAAAGATGATGTCATGGCACAGCTGTTTCTGCGACACAGCTGGTTTCCCGGCTTCCTGATACAAATCCTGCTCTTTCTGAGCTGCGGCAAAGCGGGTGGTAAAACTGTCAATTGGAAGTTGCAGATTGTCCCTGCCTGGTGCGTGGTGCTTAGGCTGTCCCTGCAAAAGCTAACAGAGCCCTTCCGCTGCACTACGTAAACTGTGGAGAAAGGCACTGGTGCTCCCAAAGAAGCTGTTTACTTACACAGTTGCCTGCTGGTACTTATTTACAGAGTACTACTGACAGCCACCAAATCTGCTTGTATAGCTCTGGAGACAGTTCAAACTCTGGGTTCCCAGACAAGTGATTAATGGTGTATGGAGAGAAGTTGGGACTGAGGATAAAACCGAGCTTTCAAAACAAGAGCCTCTGATCTCAAACTGAACAAACAATTCCCCTTGCCTCTGTCAGCTAGTTTTATTTCCAACAAAAGAGCAGATTGCTTGGGAAACCACAGTCATGCCAATGAATTACTTTCCTACTAAACAGAGAGAGCTCTCCCAAGCACCCTGCCCTGCTCTCTCAAATCAGGTTGAAGGCAGAGCTCCCTCTGCGAGCAGCTAGTGCAAATGAACCTCAGAGGTGGGTGTCTCAGCTCAGACCTTGTAAGGAACATGACAAACCTCTTCAGAGCCCCACCTCCTTATTAACCCTTACTTGTAAATAGCCATGGGGCCAACTTGTGCTCAGAAAGTGCACCCAATCCTGCCTGCAGCAGATCCAAACATGAAGGCATCAAAGGAACAGTTAACTCACCCTTTGAAAGGATTACAGCAGCCAGAACAGTATTTTCTCACAGTTTGAAAGCATCTCTGAACAGGAAAGAATATATGGCATTGGCAAAGGGGTGCTCCCTGCAAACAGGTCTGTGGCAGCAACACAGAGAGTGCTGTGATAGCAGCAGCCCGAGGCACAGTGTCTGGTCAGACAAGGCCAGCCTTCCCCAGTGCCCCGTTCAAAGAACAGTGAAATGAAATGTGCGGGGTGGTTGTCAACGGCTCTGAAAGCCCCTGGGTATTCGCCTACATGTACACAACACACGTGCGAGTATAGACTCATATATGTGCAGGCACACACACACCATTGTTCACATATTCATGCTGTGGAAAAGTGCATCCAGCCCGAAGCCATTGCCTCAGGCTCTGCCAATAACTGATGGGATCTTGCTGAAAAGTGCTCTAAGCACAGGTTTAACTCTGTGTGAGCCTCTCCCAGCTGATCCCACGGAGAAGGCTGCTATTGTGAGGGCCAGAGCCTTCCTGCCATGCCAGCACATGCAAAGGCTGACGTTTCATAAGCTGCCTGCCATCGGGAGGACAAAGTCCCGTTGAGTGGGCATTGGCTCTGCCTTCCCTTGCAGATAGCAAGGGATCAGCTGAACTCGAGTTTGGCAGCCTCCCACGGTATGGCACAAGGCTAGCCAAGCATGTGAGGCAGAGCCATTATCAGTGCCCTGCTCCTAACAAAGTGAAGACATTCTCTTTCATCTCAAACTAATATTTGTCCCTGTTCTTTCCAAGTAGAGGAAAAAAGACGCACGCTGTGCCAGATCTCCTGCTGTGATACGTATCTCCTAATCTCTGATTTGTATGGTTACAGGGAGGCTGCAGGCATGGGAAAACCCTTAAACATCCGAATCCAGGATAACATCCTGAAATCAAGGTGTAAAGCAGAAACAATAAATAAAGGTTCTTTGGGAAGGAGGGAAGACAAAATTACTTAGTTCCATGTGTTTTCCTGCCACAATGGCTAAGGAAGCTAAGGTTTACAGAGGGAAAGTAAAGAAGGTTGGTCCAGTCCCTTTTAGGAGAAAGAACGTGCTGACTGCCCAGATTCCATATCCTGCTATCTCCTCAGTCATCTTTATCACCAGAGGCAGGAAAGATGAGGTTCTAGGACTTTTCTCAGCACTTTAGTCCTGATTTAGGGCACAGACAAGTCAGCCTCATGAGTTAGCCAAGATCCTGAGCACTGAAGGAACTTCTCTCTGCAGAGAGTAATCCTAATTCTGCATGACCTTTGTGTATTTTCTTTGTAACTTGAACCTATCCATGAACTAGATTCACTTGCATTTCTACTTAAAAATAATCCACCTGTAAACACTGACAGAGCTGAGCTGAACCTCAGTGATGTGACATGTACTGGAGACACCCTGCTCCTGCCAGGATGCTGAATATTTTACACAGAGCTGTTCTGGGAAGCTGCTTGCATGTCTACTGGCCATGATGTAGTGGAAATGCTGAGAGCCCACAAAGCACTGAGCTGCAAGGTTCTGGTTCTAGGCAGGCAAAACAGGATGCCTGGTTACAGAGGGGTGCCTGTTCCTCTGCAAAGGTTAGACCAAGACTCTAACAAGCAGGGAGGCAGGGGAGAGACACAGCTCAGGGGCTCACTGGCAACTGGTACAGAATGACCTGAGGACCACCAGATTGCCCTCATACCTTCAGTCATGTGAGCTGTCAGGAAATCCCAATGGAGAAGGCACTAGAGAGGATTTTGCTGCGTGTGCTTGCAGCTCCTTGAGTCAGGCAATTTTGGAAATAGAGGGCTAGCATTCATTTAACACACTTTGCAGTTAGCTCTTGTCCAGAACCAGTTGATGTCACATGTCCTCTGAACTGCTCAGAGAGGAAGAGAGGAAAAAGAGAGGAAAGCTCCTGTATGACTCATGCCAGTAGTAAACATACAGAAGTGGAAAGCAGGTGGACTACAGATACCAAGTGGTAGGTTTCAAATCAGTGTCAGGTTTTTTGCAGCTGTGTCTCCTCTGAACTGGAGCTATTTCATATCCAGCCAACTCGGAGCACAGGCAAGGATGGAAGGTGGAAGGATGTCCCCTTGCTTGCTTCAGGAAGGAATGAAAGAGTGCAGTGCAGTGAGCCTGAATCAGGCCAGACTTTCATCTGTGCCTTTTATTTTCATGTCCAGGTTTTCCCCAGTCTTTGCAGATACAGGCCCCTTCATACCATCTCCCTGTGGTGCTGTCAGGAGGAGGGGACGGGGAGCAGAGTGAAGGAGAGCTGGTGATAAAATGGATCACACAGCCCTGGAGTGCCAGGTGTCCTTTAGCCACCAGCTTTCCTTTCCCTTAGCAGCCTGCTGAACATTCTTTGCAGGTTACTACAGACCTCTGACACAGCACCTGCACCCCTGCAGCAAAGGCAGTGTTTGGCTGGGTGACCCTGGAGGCGTGTGAGCAGGTGCCTCGTCAAAAGGATACGTCAGGAATGCAGAGACACCCAGCAGCACACAGGGGATGAAGCCCAACATCACAGCCAAGAGGTTACAGGGCAGGCTGGGCAGGTGTGTGCAGCCTGTGGGGTCACAGGTGAGGGAGGTGACCACAGCACAGCACTGCTGTGGTGTGTGACACATGGCAGGGGGCGGGACAGGCCCTCATCACATGCCTCACATCCAGCTATGGCTGGGCATCAGCAGGCCTGCAAAATACAGCTAGACAGCCTCGGAGCTTGCCCATTTCTTGACGACTCAGTCTGTTCCAGCACTCCTGCATCCAGGGGACAAGGGTCACTGCAGTCCTTTCACAGGGTGCCAGTGAAGCAGTAGGGAAAGAGCCAAGGTAAACTCCTGAAGAAAAGCAAGAGCCACCACAAACACAACTGACTGAGCCCAGCAGGAGCAGGCGTGTGCTCTGTGTTGTCCCTTTAAATAACATTCAGAGAAGTAGTATTATAAGCCAGTGCCTGCCTCCCAGGAGGCAGGAGTCCTGGCTGCCATGGCCAGCCCTGCCAGTCCCTTTGCTTTTTGGCTTTGCCTAGGCCACATGACCTCTATGTTTCCCTTTCCCTGCTATTACAGCATGTGGCAAAGCAGAGGGACTCCTTCCAAAACCTGTGCCCTCTTTGAGAGGGCAGCAAAGGACCAACTCAGCTTGGCACTGGCCAGCAAAAACAGGGACAGCAAAATGCCTGCGTCAAGACCACAGGCTGCCTGCAGGAGTGCTTGGAGCACAGATCCTCAGGAATTAAATCCCCAGGGAAACAGCCACTGTTGCCCATCTATTTACTTCCAGCCATAGTGCTCTGCCTCCACAGGGCCACTATGCTGAGTGGTGAAAGGCAGAGATTTGGGCATCTGTCTCTACATGGTACCTGGACATTATGGACACAACCCAAACATCTAAGACACACCTGAGTCCCATGGCCTGACCCATCCCCTGCCAGTATCTCAGCTCCGACCCCTCAGCCAGGGCCCTCCTGCAGCCAGTGGATCCCCATCTGCTGGGGTTTCAGCCCATGCACCCTTTTTATCACAGCAGATGCCCTTCATGGGCCTCCCATGTCTGCCAGGATGAGCAGCCGCAGAGGAGAGACCCTTTCCCCTCTGTGGGAGAGAAAAGGCTTCAGAAAGGCTGCACAGCAGAAGGCTTCACACAGACTGCCTCTCTTCTGTCCCCTCCCAGAGCTGAGATGACTGGCTGTTTCCCTGGGTGGCTGGCATCTGGGAATCTCACCTTTAAGTCTTAATTTTTTCATGTGTGTCAGTCAAACTAATCACAGTGGAACTAATCACAGATGCTTTTTAAAGTACTGGATGCTATCTTACCAGAGACTGTCTCCTTAATTGTGTTGCTGGTTGACAGCCTGCCAGGGCCTCTGCACCTCATCCAGGAGTTAATATTTTATCTAGAAGTTCAAGGGAAGCTTGGTGGAAATTGTGGTAGCCTTGAAATGCCAAAGGTAACTTGTAAATATTTCCTTCCGGACCCTGAAATGTTTCTAGTAGAAATGTATTTTCTGAAAGGAAATGGCTCCAGACCTAGGCTAACAGCTGGGAAGATTATTCATGGAAATCAGTGCCCTGAGGCTCTGTATCACTTTCATCTGTCTTTGCAAAGCCCCCCACCTTTATGGAGACCAAATGCATCACTCTTCCAGGGAGGTGAAGCGAGAGCAGCTCTCCAGCAGAGGAAAATGTGCTCATCCTGAAAAGGTTTCTTTGTTCTCATTGCACGGGATCATTTTTCTACTGTGCAGCAGATTTATGTGAGGAGCAGCAGTGGCACAGGGCATAATGACTCCATTTTGTTTAATGATTAACTCACATGGTCTCCGGGTGCCACACGTTCCAGCAGACGCTGCAAGGCAGTCAGGCTGTGCCAGTGAGAGAGCAAAGCAGCAGGTGAGCAATAAGGAAAAACCCGTTTCTCCTCCTGCTCACTGATGTCGTGCCCTGAGCAGTTCTGGGCTCTTCTTACCTGAAGTGTGCTGTCCCAAAAACTCATAGAACTCTGCAGGCTCAGAGGATTGTACCAAAACAACTGATAGTGTGGCAAATTTTTTCAATGGGGAACATATAGCAACCATTTCAAAGAACAAAGCCAAACTACGCAGCTAGAGTGAGTGGAAGCCAAAATCCGTCTCACCGCATTTTCCAGCTGCCATCAAGAAGCTCTGTCTTTCAACCCATCACTGCTTGGTTTGCAAATGGCCAGGAAATTCTTTACAGTGAAAAGATACATGCTTCAGGAGAATTTCCTGGAAAGTTTTCAGCAAACTTTTCTCAAATTTATTGCTGGTTCCTCAGAACCAGATAATTTTTGGAGAAAAGATGTTTTCAAAGAAGTTTTCAGCTTGAAATACTGCTGAGGGAGTCCTTTTTCTAGGTATCATAACATTTAGACATTTTTTTAAGGAAAAAATTCACTACAGATATGCAATACTTAGTTGTTAAAAACCAGAAGGCTAGATATTGTAAAATGGTTTTAAAAAGACCGCTTCACTGAAGGAAAATATTTCAAAAAGGGCTTCCTTTCCCCTAGCAAAACATCAATTATTTGAAAGGTTGGAGATTTCAATTTTTTCTCCAAATATGAGATAGACCTCTTTCCACAGTATCTCCAACCTTTGGGAAAGGGGAAATCTATTTCCTGCTCAGCTCAGCTTTTAGAAAAGAAGAAAACAATAAAGTAGAACAGAATTTGGCTGAAAAAAAACCTCAAAAATCCCTTCCTTGAGTGAAAACAACCCTAAGGTTATCAGAGACACTTGCAGTCAAGGCTGAGGCAGCTGTGGTTTTAGCAGCACTTCCCTTCCTGACCAAACGCCTGAGATGCCATCAAGTCCACATTGCCTGGGTCCTGAATTCTGTTTCTATATCTCTGTCTATTTTAAGGCATATCCCATACATGGTCCTTTCAGCTCCTCACAGTCAGGAATGTATGTGGCTCTTCCTGGAAACCACCTGCTCAGGGAGACAGCTGGGCTTTTACTGAGGGCCGGATCTACGCCACAGCCCCTCCTGGATGGGTTAAGGTGTCCTCCTCGCGGGGTTTCACCACCTCAGCACTCAGGGCAGACCAGCAAATGTGAGAGGCACTTTGGTTTACACAATTACAACCTATTATCAGCCCTCAGGCATCAGATCATGGTTCAGGTACAACCTGACACCCACATTCTCCCCACCAGCCCGACACGAGTTTCCTTTGCAGGCCTCCTCTGCCCTCTGCACTCACCAGGCCGTGAGTCCTGCTGATAGCTGGTGCCAGGTGACTGCTGCTCCATGTCCTGTGGAGGCTGCCAGCCAAGCTTTGTCACCCTGCCTCTCCAGTGGTCTGAAATGACCTTCAAGAGATTGGCTGCAAGGTGAAAGTACACTGGCAGGTTGAAGCTGGTCACTCAACATCAGGGATTAGAGCAAATGTGCAAACAAAGCTGGTTTGGTTTGTCTGCGAGACATCCTTGTCTTAAAATCAGATCTGCAAGCCCCAAAGCAGAAGCTAAGAAGAGCTAAGGGCCAAGGTAACTCAAATTCAGAGGACTGGACGACTCTCAACTGGGCTGCCTGGGAAAAGGATGAGAGCTGGTGAGAAGTGGGAGAACATTATTGCAGACCATGTCTAACTGGGTACTAAAGTGTGGATGCCAGTCAGTGCCCTGTCTTCTCTCCTACAGTCAGTCCCACAGGAATTCTGTATGATGGCATCATCCTTGGTTCAAAGGGAGAGAGAAAATTCCAAACCACTTCAGTTATGGACAGAAGAGATCCTTAAAAATCCTCCCCCAGCTGAATGTCCTAGTAATGTTCTAGTGGTTCCTAAGAGCCCTAACACAGATTTCATGTGCCCTGCGACTGCTGGATTGTATCATGTTCTTTTATTTACCCTCTGAGTACCTCAAGAACAGGCTGGCTGGGGTGGGATGCACAACTGCACATTAGCACCCCACGATCATCAGGTGGTGGCTTAATTCCTTCAGAGGAGGGTTGAGTGATCTGGGAAGAGGAAAGTTTGGAGGAACTCAACAGACCTCAACTCTCTGCTATTTTGCTTAGCAGCACCACATGCCTCCTGCAATGCCAGGTCTGTAAAGGTGGTGCCCAAGCTCAGGGCATAGTGAGGAATTGTAGCTAAAGTTCTCCCTCTTCAGTCCTTGAACTTGCAAAGGGTGGCTCCACAATTCCTCCCAGGGCCATCCAGCTCAATGATGTGTGACTAACTCTTTCATTGACCAAAGACCAACCACTTCCCTCATGTGACCTTACATAACTGTTCATCTATTCCGTTAATGAATGGAGCTTGAGAAAATTTCCATTGCCTAAGGCCCTTAGGGGAAAATGCGCGAGCACCGTCTCCACCTTTTGTGTGCCGATGTGGGATTTTCCTATGGATTAACTGAGTACAGTAGTATTATTTTTTGGTTGCTGTCATTGGTGACTGAAATGGTAAGCTAACTGTCGGGTGCCAAGGGGGTGGGAAAAAAAAAAAAAAAAGAGTCTCTGCCTGAGCCAGGGGAAACAGGAGACTCCCCCTGCCAGGAGGAGCAACAGGGACGTCATTGCATCACCAGTGTGGTCAGGGACTGCACCTATTCCCAGGCAAAAGCTGCTCTGTTTACTCATCCCTGAGCAGAGCCAAAATACTTCCCAGCTACTCCTTGCTCCCTGCACAGATCCAGCAGTGCCAACCTGCTGGTATCCTGGGGGCCAGACCCAGTCCTGGGACTGGCAAACAGCTCTCTCTGGCCTGCAATGGTCAGGATGGAGCAGTTTGATACTGGGCAGCAGCAGAGAGGTGTGATATCCTCCTCCTGGGTATATTGGCATATCAGAGGTACCCACCCCAGTGTTTACAGCAGGTAGGAACTGGAAGGAAGATGGGAATACCCCAGTATTTCTAAAAGCCCCTACCAATGCTTCAGATTTTCCCATTTTTTACCACTTCACTGTGGTGCTGCCTAAGATAGAAATTATTTCTATCATAAAAGTCCTTCTGCCAGTGGAAGACGGGGTAGGGGAGAGCTCAACCTCTCCCCAAGCAATGGCATGCAAAGGTGCTTGCAAGTGCTAGAGACATACGATTTTCAGAAATAGGATTCATGTTGTTCTCCGAGGATGTGCTTTGGAACCAAGGAATATTTTGGATGTCTAATGTGGGCTCCCCATGCTGTGGGCTTCCTATCTCATGGTTTAGGAATGTTGCTGAAGCTAATAAGACAGCTAGGTTGAGCAGGACATGACTGGACTACCATGATGGATGGAAGTGGCAGCACTGAAATAATAGAGGATGCTCCTTTTTCATGGGGAGCAAATGCAAATGTTGCTTAGGCTTCTGTAATGCCTGGTCTGTGCACATTGATAAGTAAATATTTAACTGCATGAAGAACATTCCCTTCCAGAGACTGAAGCAGTCAAGTTAATCAGTTCCAGACTATATTCAAGTCACGGGTGTCAAGAGGACAATACAAGTTCAAAAACCTTGAGGATGTTCAAAGTCTGCTATTACACCTCAGCAGTTGCCTTGTCTTCCCTGGGATGCTAAAAAGGAGGATATTTTCACCTGCTGAGAAAGCAGGATGATGAACTCACTCAAAGACATGCTTCATAGGGTGGGGGAAGGGCTGAAGATGTGAAAAACAGGAGTTTGAAGATCCTCTTCTTGCATCCAGATGGTGCTTCAGAAACTTGGGAGAGGAGGCTGCTGCAGCAGCTGGACTGGGAAAGCCCTCAGGCAGGTCTGGAGACATTCCCTGCCCTGGCAGCCCGTGGGGTGTTCACGATCAGGGTTGATGACAGAAGTTGCCCTGGTAGGAGTTCTCAGGCTTTGGAAAGTGCTCAGTTTCTGCCAGACCCTCCTCTTACACAACATATTTCCAGTTGTTCTTTTATCCAAGTATAGTTTGTCCTCATCTGTCTCTCCCTTACAAAGCCAGTCTGTTCCCTGCAGAAATTATGAAGAGAAGGTTGTTAGTACTCATGTCTCTAATAAAACAAGTTCCCACAGATATGATGTGGTTCATATTTACATATACTGTCTGTAGGGCTTGTGCTGCACTCCTGGAGCATTGGAAAGAGGCTTGGCTTTCAGGACATTTTCTCCCACCAGTATGAGCAGTTGAGGAGCTGGGATCTTGGCTGCTCTTGGCTGCTAATTCACCTCTGACTTCTGCCGCTGCTTTGGAGTTGAGATATATCTCTGTAGAGAAGAAAAAAAAAAACAACTCCAAGAATATATTTATCTTTAGGTCCATCTGTCCTCTGATATCTTCCCCACAAAACCCCCTGAGGTTCAAGGCATGTATTTTCAGTTCCCTGCTCCAGACACTATTCTCTAGAGCCCATTTTGCTTTTAAGGGCCTCATTTAAAGTTGGGAGGAGAAAGGAGGGAAGGGATTTGGTGTCTTAGTCCATTTGGATGACTGAACATCTCTTAAGTGCTTCAGCCAAGGCACTCAACATTTACTATTTGGGGTGGTTTTTTTGTTAACAGTCAAGAGTCAAGTATTTTATGACGAAATAGCACTCTTGGTATATTATTCAAAGCTCAACTCCTCCTAGAGAAATGACAAATCAGAATAATGGCAAACTGAATTCTGGCTACAAAATAAAAAAGCAAAAGTCTCTGTTGCTATTTCTCACTTTGGATTTAAATCCTCTGGACTGAACAGCCCTTACCAGGCACTGTGTAAAGTTTTTTCCTAAAATAAGATGACAGGGGTCAGGGGCCCAAGCTAAGCTGATTAGCACAGCTAAAGCTGTATCACATTGCTACAATGGAGTCATATGATTGATCACTGGGACAAATATTTAGGAAGCTTCCCAAGGGACAGGGAAGAGATGGGTCTGGCCATAGAAACCAGGAAAAATGGGCAACTGGATTGTGGCTAACAATGGGTCTGATACCATTCACCTGACGTAATACAGATCAAAAAAGCAGGGGTAGCTCTGTGATGGGCATTACCTCTGCCATCAGCTTCCCCTTTGAACACGTGTTCTGCTCCTCAGGATTCTGCATCACCTTCACTGACAGGCAGGTTTTTCAGCAGGCGGGACAGAGAGATGTCCCTGTGCAACCACACACCCTGCCAGGCTTTGCTGGCTCAGCTGAGCCACGCTCCCCTTTCCCAGGGACAGCACAGTGCCCGCTGCGGAAGGGCAGTGTGCCCATCGCCAGGTCAAATGGCCTTTCCTCCGGCTTTGACTTTCCCGGGACCTTCCGTGAAGGGCAGGTGGGCCAGGAAGTCTTAACGGGGCTCTGATAGCCCCCAAACCATGACAGTATGTGAGCAGTATGTGGGGGAGAGTGGCACTCAGCTCGATTCAGCCCCCTCGAGGGCCAGCTTGTACCCCTTGTTGTGCCGGGCCTCTGCTAGGAGGGTGCTGGCTGGCCTCGGGGTCCAGGGAGGCCTCTGGGCCCCCTCTTTCGGCCATAAGTGATGGGCAACACTCTGGCCTGAGCCCAGGGTCACGGACAGCCAGGGTCTGACTCAGCCATCAACGCCCTCACCGCGAGGCACTCAGAGCCCTGACATGAAGAGTTCCTCGAGCTCCCAGCGTAACTCGCAGCAACCAAAATGGTCACGGGGAGGGCTGCAAGGCAGGAGGGAGGGAGGCACTGCCCCAGGAACCGCCTTGGAGCCCTGATGCAGCCCCCGGGGAGGCTCCTTCAACCTGCGAGTCTGGGTACCTAAAAGACACAGGAGCAAAGGCAAGGCATGGGAATTTAGAAGGTTAAACGTGAAGACAAGGAGGTTGTGGACAATGGAAAGTGAGCATACAGCCATGCTGGAGAACCTGTATTATTAAACAGGTGTGAATGCCAGCTGCCAGCTGCCCTGGAGGGGATGGAGGGTGTTTGTTTCCCACACATGTAGCGCTTTTACGAAACTACCCCATCAAACTTGAAAAAAAGGAGCCACGAGAAGGTAACCTTCTCCTCTAACCCCAGTTTTACCAGCTCTCATTTCTTCACTGTTTGCCTTTCCTGCCTTGTTGCAGACTGAGGTTGTTTGCCAGAAAATAAGACAAAGGCTCGTTGCTGCCAGGATCTGCCCTTCCAACAACAAGGAATAGCAGTAAGTGAGCAAGTAGGAACACACAGAGCTGTACAGAGAGCAGAAGAGAATGGCTCCTATTATTTTGGTAAGTTGCTGTTGACTTTGAGGCAGGACTCTCAGGGAAAGGTAACAGCTGGTGTTAGACAAATGATCCAGCTAGAAAAAACAGAAGAGCTTTTAGACACACAAATCCTTCTTCAGAGCTGAAGCAAAGGGCTGTAAACGTCAGCATAAGCACAGATTAGCAAAGTTTCCTCTAAGTGTCTCTCTCTGGGGGAAAAGGAGGCTTCACTGGGAAAGAACTTGCCTTTCTTCAGGGAGCAAAATGGACTGGATTCTTGATCCCAGCTCTTGTGCACTGGCATGGTGCTTCCCCACCTATGGAAATCATGGCTGTTGCTGAATCCACCAAACAAAACCTCTTGTGCTACTGCAATAGCACCCCCAGTACTTGTGAAGCATTGGCAGGTGCTCTGCATCAATCTGCATCATCGCTGCACACCAGCAGTTTGCAAGTGCCACTCAGACACAGGCTTGTGAAGTTGACCTGTGATTTATGCTGGCCCCAGAGATTTCAGGTCAGCTGAAGCAATTGCTTAATTCAGTCTTTGGTGGAAATATTCATTGTATTTTATGAAAAAAAAAAAAAAAGAGCAGTTTGTAGGGAGAAGCACCAAGGTTGAGCAGAGCTCAGGAGCATTATTATCACTAGAAGAAGCAGGTGAATTAGAGGAGGCACAGCATGAAAATGCTTTTGAGCTGAGACGTGATGATGGTCAGTGAAGCAAACTATGCTCTGGCAGGTTGCAGGGTCAAGCAGCAACAGTATATTGACTAATGATGTCAACATGGCCAAAGGACTGGTCTCAGGTACAGCAGACAGTTCTGGGATCTGTACATCTGCTTGATTTGAACTGCAGCACCATTTTTCCATGGGCACATGCCTTGGCTTTGATATAGTGCAGTGGGGTTCACGCAGGAGACTGCACTCAAGTATAATCACATTGTGTGCCATGGGAGGAACCCAGCGGCCTGTGGGTGGCAAACTCTGTCCCTGGGACTGGTGCTGAGGCACACAATTTTCCTATTGCACAGCACAGACACCTTCTGACTTGCTGTGTCAGACCTGCCTCACCCTCTGTCTTCCCTCCTTTCTGTCGTGAAACTCTAGAGGCATTTCTCCACAACAGCACTATTTTGTTCAGGAGGGAAAAGCCTAGGGCTGATCCACCCTGCTAGCAACAAGCAGGTGTCTTGGATAGTAACAAAAGAAGCAGCATCAATAATGGAGAGGGGAGAGAGAGATAGAGGTGCAATGAAGTGGAGGGAGAGAAGCCAATCAACCTAATGAAATAAGGTACAAGGTTAGTGAAGGGCTATTTATAGACTCCAACTGGTTCAGCCTTGTGCACTTAGAGGCTGGTTCAAACTGGCTCCTTAACAGCAGTAATAATCATTACCGAAAAGAAAGAGAAAAAAAAAAAGTGAAAGCTTGGAAAATTCACTGCCGGAGGTAAAGCTTTAGAGCTGGGTCTGGCTGGAGTCAGAAGTAACTGCATTACTGAGAGATTGAAAGGTTAATAGGAAACCAGCTGACACTGAAAGGGAACAATTAGAGAGGTTAAGGGGCTTAATATTAGATTAATGGTTGCCTGGAGGAGCAAAAGCAGAGATTTCAGGAAAATGGGAGAATGGTGTGCAGAAGACTGTTTTTTTCACAGATGAAGAGCCCCGGGTCTGCTCCTGCCCCTCCCTGGATAGACTGGAAGAAGGTGGCTCTGCCATTCCTTGCCTGTCTTGCTCAGTCTCCCATTTTCATCTTTCTTCCTCTTCTCCTATCTATTTGTCTCGTGAAGTCTTTTTGGGTTTGTTCTCCCCAATGTAAGCACTGTCTGTGTGGTTTTACCGTAGTGTTCTCCTTATATTCCTCCTGCATCCTCCCACTGTCTCCATAATAAAATAATGCTTAGTATTCCCATGGCCCTTCATTCCTCTCCAGTGTGCTGCTCTAAAGAGGCAGGGGTGGTGGGAATGGACACTTTTATCTGCATTGTCTGTAACCAGGACTCAAGGCTTCATAAGAGAAAAAAAAAAAGAAAAGGTTGACAAAGATCAGATGACATATCTGTTCCTTTGCATGTTCTCCACAACTAGATCGACAATTATGACACTGGTGAGGTCCCTGACTACATAAGATGAGCTGTTCTTCCTTCCCCCACATTATGAGATGAGTACAAAAGGGGTTGGGATGGACTCATTGCATCTGTTCAGAGCAGACTCCCCAGTCGCAACATGTCCTGTCCCATATCCCCACGGTCACTGCAGGGACACAGTCAGTCCCCTGACACTCCCTGTAGCTTGGTGCCACGAGAGCCTTGTCACTCAGCACCACCAGCTGCTGCTTAGGTCCATGAACTCCCTGCACCACCCTGAGGGACTCCTGAGGCCCAGGGAGTGATTCTTCCCTCATGCACCTTCGGTGGCTGCCACACTCAAGGACTTTCCCAAATGCATGTGCTCCTCCCACAGGCTAGGGAGAACTTTCCATAAGTGCCTGGCCCTTGATGGCTGCTTCTGTAGTCAGATAAGTGCAAGCTGGCTGGATCCATTTTAATCTTGCACAGCTTCCCACAGTACAGCCTCCCCTTTGAAAATCTCTGCTGCAAGATTAAAAAAGCAATGCTCTCAGTACTTCCTTCTAGGGCTGTAAAAGCCAGGCTGGCACTCCAACACTTTGGAGGCACCCAACAGAAAAGTTTCCTCATTTGTGATAATGACAGAAAATGTCACAGCCTAGAGAAGTTATGGTCATTCATGGAATATTAGTCCCAAAGGCTTGAAATGCAGTGTTCCGGCTTAATGCAAACCTCTGAAGGTCACCCATGGGGTCCGGAGGAGAAAAGAGCAAGGAAGCTCTGGCTGGCATCAGAAGGCAACTCAAGCTGTTTGCTTCTTCTGTCCATGACAGCTGAGCACTGACTTCTTCTTACCAGCTGGGACACTGCTAATCAACAGAAAGACCAGAGAGATGGCTAGAGAAGCATTCGCTGGATGTGTTTTTCCTCTAGTCTCTATTTCAACCAGCCTCATCTGCTTAAAAGAAATGAGTCTGAAGGGACAGCTCCTCCCTGTCACTTTCCCATTCCACATAGGAACATTTCCCAGATCTAAAATAAACCTCCCCTATGAGCCTGGCCAGCCACATCCCTGGAAATGCATGTCTGCTTCAAAAGACCTGATATACTCTTGAATACTGGCCTCTGCCAGAGCCTGGGGGTACCCATCACCTGCAGCCTGAAATGCCCCAGAGTTCAAAGCAGATTTCAGCTAAGGATCTTGAAGTGCTGCACAAACAGCCATTAATCCTCAAAACATCCCTGGGAGCCAGGCCTGTAATTATTTAGCTCACCATTTATCTCTGGAACTCTCTGTGCCCGTTCTCCCAGCCTGGGGATGAAGAGAGGTAAAACAATACCTACCATTTCATAACAAACTGCAAATTAAATCGACTGCAGCTCAGCCGTTAAGGGAAATGTTACCTTTTCCATAATCACCTCCTGCAGGCAAGTGCAACAGCTATTCTTTAACAGCTAGGTAAACTTCGACCAAAAAAAAAAAAAAAAAAAAGACAAGCTCTGAGTGAGACAGCCAACAAGGGGCAAAAGATTTCCAAGAGAGAAATCAGGAATCCTATCTCTTGGTTTCTTGATTTATCAGCTGAATTCTCTTTGCTCCACCCCTCACTCCCCTTAAAGATGACGGCCAAAGAGAAAGAAATGCTACCTATGCCCTTTATGTGACTTTGTATTAGGTTGAGGAGCCCGTAGGATTTCAGTCCAATGGAAAAAGATTAAGCGTTTTTTCCACTTGTTTTCTTACATTAGAAATGCAGGTCTTCTGGAGCCTAGAAGTCTCCAGTCTGTCTAGATCATGACAAAAACTAGGACCAAAGAAAGACAAGAGGGCAAGAATGGGACGGAGAAGAGGAGAGGGGAGAGAAGATCGAGCCAAAGTCACAACATGCTGTTCGCAAGCAACAACTGCATAAACACAGAAACAAAATGACGCACAAAATATCAGTAAGAAATTATGTGCTATTCAAGAGTTGATTTTCCTGCAGCTCCAGCCAGGGTGTGAGAATCCACAGAGGTCAAACTCTGATTACCCCAGGAGATCTGCAGAGCAAGAAGAAGAGGAAAAAAGAAAGAAATCCTCATGCCTTTTTTTTTCCCCCCCCTTCTCAAACAGAGGCCTTAAGTGTTCTGAGATATCAAAGAAGACAGACCCAACATACAGGAATGAGGAGAACTGGGTAATAAAAGCAGAGCAATGGCTGTCCCTTCTCTGCCTCCTGTGTTGGCCAGATCCATGCAGAGGAATCCCTGGAGAGGAGGTGTTGAAGGAAAGGAGCATGGGGATGGGTGGAGTAAACCAGTAAAACAAAAGGCAATTACAAAGTAAAGCGGTGATGAAGAAAGCGACAGAAGGACAGGGCTGGAGCAAATGTCAGCACGCAGAGGAAATGGTCCCACTTCAGTCCAAAAAGCAGAAAGGTCACTCAGATGGTGACAAAGCTGTCCCTTCTCTGCCCTCTTCCTACAGTTCCCTCCCCTACCTGTTCCAGGGAGGCAGCAAGATCCCTGCTCTGGTCTAAGCCCAGAAGGTAGTAAAGGAAAAATTCTGTCAGTTCTAGCTGTACCTGTTTAAACTACCTCTGTGGCTGGGAGGTTTAATTAGAGTTAGTCTGCAATATTCAGGCTTTGCACTGCTTTAATAGCCTGGGATCAAAACTTGTATGACCAGAGGATGGAGGGAAGGGCAGTGAGGGGCAGAAGAGGGGGACAGGGGGGCAGGGGTTGTTGCAGCTGTATTGAAAGAAGTCCGGTTGGATAGGTCCCGCCTAGATGTGGCTGAGGAGGGCTTCCACGTTTGCACAAGGGTATTTGGTTGCAAGTCACTGAGTACTTCAAGGGCTAAAATCCAATTCAGTAAGCAGAAGCCTTTCCTCAGTTCTTTGCAGGTAACTCCTCCAGAAACCCCCAAGCACAGAGCATTAAATAATCACCTATTAAAATTACCTCCCTCCTGTCCAACTACTTGCCAGCAATGCTTCACTGCTATCTCTAGGTATCCTGAAACCCAGGAGAAGTCCAAGAACTGCCTGCAGTAACCAAGTGTAAATCTTGTGGCAACCCCTTCCCTGTGTCAGGAAGCAGGCAAATACACTCCAAACTGGTGCCTTGAGCTGTAAGGACACCATTCCCCCATAAAAGGAAGCTGGAAGGAATTGTGATGAGCTTTGTCAAATGCCGCAGCAGCCAAGCAATTGCTGATCTTAGAGCGGTGCCTGCTGGCCAGTCATATCAGAAGCACTTGGAAATGTTTCCACAGTGGACAGAGCTTTAGTCAAGTTCAGGAAAACATTTCTAGGGAAGAGGTGCGTGTCCAGCTCTGCTGTGCTTCTGCCAGAATTCTGCCATCCAAGTTCCCACCTGCTGCAAACAAACTGTCCTAATTTTCTGAATCAGTCCGTATTTACTTCTATCGGATCTCCAGCCCCACAGAGTTTCTTGTCTTTACTCATTAAGGTTTTATGATTTTCAAGCCAATCACAAGGCAATTGATGACTTTATTATTTTGGTACAACTGATGTTGTCTTGATAATGCAATTCCCTGTAAAAGTTCGGCTTCTCGACAGTGTCATCCCAACCAGATCCTTAACCTGTTTGCTGTTGGACGCTGAGAACATAAGGCACTTCACATCACTTACGGCTTTTGAAAAGTCTCACATTTTACATACCTTTGCCATACAGAAACATGCTCAAAACGGCAACAGTGCCTCTTGTGCAGGCTGGGTGAAACTGCTGCCAAAGCCACTGCTCTTTTACTGTCCTTACAACATGCTGGGCAAAAAAAATGATGTTATGGGTGAAACAGCTCTGATCACAGAGGCAGTGTCTTGCATCTTGCATGCTTACAAATTCAAAAATGCAAAAAAGATGAAATTACTAAGTAATTCTCTCCAGAGGTATAATATAGCCCTCTTATGCCACCATCACACATGTATAACAAGGTATTAAACTGGAATTCATCCTCCTCCTCAGAGGATGAATTTAGGTATGAACAAAAGAAAATAGGTAGTGTATCTTGTAATTCCTGAACGTGTATTATGAGGGAAAATAGAGTTCTATCAGAAGGTTGGAATTTTGTTCCCCAAAGCCCACAGTTCTTCTAGGTAATGACACACACCTCTCCATACACAAACACACACACAGACACAGCGGTCTACTCCTAAGGCAGGAATTTAAAATGGCTTAGACTGGTAATGGCAGAGGGTTGCATCCATCTTCATGGGTCTTCCAGGAGCTGAGACAGTACAGCAAACTCTCTCTTGGACCCATGGTTTCCCACTGATGGCAGATGGAGCAGCCTCAGGTAGCGATTTTCCATTACTCACATTTGTTTGCTGTTTTGCTGCACTTGAACTGTCAATTTGACATTTTTACATCCTCAACGTGAGCAGGGCAGATGTAGGTGGGAGGTGGGCAGACAGAAACAACAATGAGGCTGCTAAATGCCTTTCTGAAGAACTGGATGTTATCTGTACATCTGTTTGAGCTTCCCCATGCTGTACACAAACCAAAACATTCAGCTGAATAAGTATTTAAGGTAAAAACTGGCCAAATGTCTGTGTTGAACTGGCAACTGCACAGATTTCAGCTGTCCTACTGTCTCAGAAGATGAAAGGACCCTCTCATCACATGCACTACAGCTTGGGAAATGGTCAGATGCTATGATGTGAATATTATAACTCAAAAATGTCTGAAAGAAAATTAATTACTTAAAAGTGCATCTCAGGTTATGCACAAAAGCCTGTGGGCTACGCAAAGTTAATGCAAAAAAATCAAATGAAATGTTGAAGCAGATAATTTTTCTACCAACAACAGGAATCTGCTGAAAATAAAAGTCTGTTTTCAGAACTGGGGGAATAAGGGAAGTCTGCAGAAAATACTGAATTCAGCAATCTCTAGTCTTTCAGTGTTTGACTTTGCTGCTGCAATGAATTTCTGTCCTAATTTATTTGGTTTCAGAAAGACAGAACTGAAAAACAACCAGATGATAAATAATTATTAATGTGGAGCACATCACCAGTGATTACAATGTTCCAAATCACCATATGCGTGTTACCACTGTGATACTGTAGTGATTAGAAAAAGCATGTTATGTGTTCTGGTTAATATTTTCCAGAGCTGACTAGAGGACTTTCGTATTTAATCAGTGCTGTTCAGCAAAACTCATGATTCAGAGCCATGATGGAGCCTGAGAACTGTAGTCTGGCTGCATTCCATACAGTTATTTATTGGAGATCATATAACAGTGATCCCAAATTAGCTATTGTTTCCCATGACCTTTTTGCCTGCTAGGTTGGCCATAGCAACCAGTCAGGTCCACACCACTGGAAGCCAGTGTAACTTTTCTCAGGACCCTGGCACACTTCAGAGTAGATGTAAAGGGAGATGTGATCTGCAGCATCCCTGAGCTCAGTCACAAAGGCCTTCTACCTCAAAGTCCCACAGCCAGTTCCTTATACTTTTCTTATTAAATCCAAGCTTTGGCCCCTCCTGCCTGCTGGCTTTGCATTATCCTAAATCCTAATGATATTGGTGAGATAATTTCCTAAGTGTCCAGGCCCCTCTTTCAGATGTCCTAAAGATAAGTTAAAATATTGAATGTCTTCAGCAATTTCTAATTTCTCTAGAAAAAAACCCCAGCTATATTTGCCCTTGAAAACATCTACAACAGACCATCCCACATGGATGGGAAATCACCCACACACTCACCACATGCCCATTAAGTGGGCAACAACCTGCCTCCTACAGCTCTTAATGCAAAGCAGTTAATGCATAAGTGATTAATCTCAAGGAGCCTTTTTCTCTCCCTCTGAATCAACGGCCTTCCTTGGGAAGTTTCACACTCCACACAGCAGAGGGAAGCTGGGAGTAATTTCCTCCACTGCTGGGTCTAAGTCCTGCCCCAGCAGAGCAATGTCACCCAGACACACACAGCTTCAGGCTGCCATTCTGGCACTTAAAGCTTCTCGCTTCTTTTTGAAGTGCTGTCTCTCTGAGACAATCCTCTGGTTAAAGTGAGAGACACCACCACCACCAAGGTGATTAGTTTAGTTAAATTAGTTGTTTTGTTTAGCTTAAAATTTGCTTAAAACTGAGAATTTGGAGATGGAAGTGAATCATCTGAAAATGTAATTCTCGACCCGACCTAGAGAAAAATGCTGGTATCAGAGGAAAGGCATGGCTCCTCTATACACAGTTTAGTGCAGTTTAAGGCCAGCATTTCAAAAGGTTATTCTGGGATTAATTTATCTTTGTAGCCCTAAAATAGTCTGTTTTGCAGGACTCTGCACAGAATTTCTGGACCTTCTTTGCACTTACCCCACCAATCACTGATTGTTCCATTCCCTTACGTTCCATCTTCCTGATCCAACTCTACACTCTCCTCCCCCCTCTCTTCCCCAGGAAGCAAAGAAGGATCCAAAAACTGCATACTTGAAGTGCATGCACCAGTGAAAAGGAATGGTAAACAAATATAACTGGATGTGATAGAAAAGGAAAACACGTTCTAAATTGGAAAGAAACTTGCAATTTATAAGGGTAGGAATGGTCTTTTTTTCTAGGTAGAGAGCCACAGCTGCTAGAAAAAATTGCTAAGTTTTGTGACCCTCAAGCCTATCCTCAGATATCCAACAGGGATGGAGAAGCAGCTGCATTTTACCCGAGTTTTATATTTGAGTCATATAAAACTTCACAGATTAGAAACTTAAATGTGTCTTTGAGCACAGGATACACTGATTTCTCCCAGACTGCACTTGTTAAGCCACACTGGCCGACATGATGCCCCACAATCATCCCCACTCACCACCTTTAAGGAGAAAAATTCCCTTGAGGGCAAAGTTCCTCCGGCAAATTCCCTAGGGCAAAGTTTCCTCAGAATTTTGCTACGTGCTCATTAAGGTCCCTAGAAATGTTTGATGTCCTTGTACCTACCCCACAGTCTTAACTGCACCCAGAGGTGGTCGAGCAGACCCACTCAGTTCGCCCTTTTGCTTTGGGTGTCCCTGAATTATGCTGCTGCTGCTTGTTGAGGATTACAAACCTGTGTTCCAGCAGCAGGATGCACACAGGGGGTGTGTCACCTCCTTGCAGTCTGCCAGGCATAATCAGTCCCTGGTTTTAAGGCACAGACCCATGCTGCCGGCTGGTGTTCCTGCTGTCCCAAGCTTTTTTTGCAGTCCTGCTCCTGGAAGCCAATCCTCTCACTTCTGCTTGTGTAGCCCCACATGAAGTGCCTCTTAGGAACTGATGAAAGCTGTCTCAACTCACAGGACTGCTTTCACACTGAAATCTGTTAGAGATTGTTCCCAACAATTGCCCAGCCAACACTAATGCGTGGAAGACACAACTCTTCAACCTGCACAGGGAGATTCAGCACAGTGTGTTTGCAAACCGAAAGCTGGGCCTGTCAGCAGCACACAAAGCTGCCTGCACAACTATGGGTTGAGTTTGGTGACCAAAATCCACATTGTCAGCTCTACAGCAGATATCAAGCTCTGATCTCATTTATTCTGGGATTAATTAGGAGCAACACCTCCCATAGGCACTGCTTTCATAAATTAAAGCTAGTATAAAGCAAGGAGAATCAGGACCAAGGAATCAACCAGGCTGTGTCTTTTGAGCACAAGTACTTAGCAGCAGCTTCTACTCACTGAAGTTTGCTTACTAGCAAAAACAGTTCCTACCACCAGCACCAGGGATGTTGGAGGGCAGCCTCATTTCCTGGAATACAGTCAGCATTTCCTGAATTCAAGTTGTTCACAGGTCAAAAATAACTGCATTTCGAGCGAGCTTCTACTCTCTGCTACTGAAAACACCCTATTTTTCCTCTCATTGCAAAGACTGGACACAAGCTTTTCACAGAAAAAGAAGTTTATTCTTTAGTTACTGAGGAGGCATTTGAAGAGAAGGACGTAGGGAATGGCACTGCAAATACTGTCACCAAAACCAGCAGGAAGTCAGGTGAATTTATTCTCTCAAATGTTTGACTTCACATCCTTATAGGAAAAAACCCCAAAATCCACCCCTCATAAAACCCAAAGAAACAACAATACCAATAAAAAAGAGCTTCACTGTTGCTTTGAAAACTGAAATTTCAAAATTTCTACCAGAAATTTCTCATGCACAGAAGAAACTGTGCAAAGTAAAAAGGTGAAAGCCTTTGAGAGACTGTGAAGTCTGTAGTTCTTGCTCTTATGTCAGTCAGCCATGCAAATGTGTTTTTTTATTTCTAACCAAGCTCCAAAATTCCACAAACTATTTTGAGGACTTCCAGCAACTGCGGTGAATAAACCACAACTGCTTACTATTTTTGAAAGCTGTTGCTTCTTGCTTTGGAAACAATGTCAGTTATACCAGATGTTAAAAGAATTCTCAAAACCATACTTCATGAGACCTCTCTGTGTTGTTTTGTATTAAATTGCATGGGATGAATGGAGACCATTATACAAAGTGGTATAGTTTCTGAGAGCAATTTCAGCCAGTTCCACCAATCTTTTTTTTTACTATTATTTCTCACATTAATAACAGAAAATAAGACTTTGTCCAAGCAGGCAAACAAGCTACAGGTTTACTTTTACCACAATGACCATGACAAAGGATATCTCTGTGTGAAGACTTGTTAAATAGTCATTGAGAAGCAGACAGCATTATCCTGGTAATTTCATTGGAAGTGGAACGGAGAAGGACACTTGGGTCAGCAATACTGACCCACAATCCACCCCCCCAAAACAACAAACAAACAAACAAAAAACCCATATAAAATACATCACTTTGGGTTAAGATTATTTTAGGGATCAGTTAGTAACTTTGAAGGTTAAATAAAAGTTGCATGTATATATTACAAAAAGACATGGCAAAGTTTTTTACATCCTGAGGGGTTTTTTTTAATAAATTATAAATATTTACAAATAGCAGTAGAGGTAAAAAGTCAAGTGCTACCAGAAGTGAATTTGAAACTTTTGTACACTGTACAGTGTGCAAGCTGTACACTTTTGCAGTACAGCTGCAAGTAGCAGAAGAAATTGTGGAGTAGAAAGGGCATAAGCTGAAACAACGGGAAAGCTGAAGCCTCTTATCTTTGGTTACCAGTGTCAAACCTTCATGATTCTTTACACAAAACAAGTTCAAAATGAACTAAATTGTCTTTCAACTTTCATGAACAATCAGCATGTAAACATAATGAAAAACACTCCATACCTTGATGTTCTGAAAATATTAATGCACAGTGTTTTTCTTTTTGATTCTTTTTGAGCTTCATTATAAACAAGACCTCAGTTTTCAAGTTTTTGTCCTAGTATCAAGCAACTTAAAAACATAGTATTATTTCCCAGAAACGAGTAGAAGTGAGCTGGCATTCTTAGAAAAATGTGAAGAGCTAAGGTTTAAAAAGAAAAGTCCTAAAAGTTAAAAAAATATACAAAGCTTTAGGAAAAGCCCAAACCTGCTGTTAATAGCAAGTTACAGTGCAACATCAAGCTGAAACGAAGTTTTATGACAGAATTAACCACTGTCAGGAGATGATCAGTTTGCCAGGCATCTGCCAACTCTAGGACATAGCATTGTGTAGAACCACGACTAGAAAATGCAAACTTCCACCCATCTGGGCCTGCTGAAGGATGAAGTTTTTTTCTGATTGTAAAAAGGCACTCATAAAAAAGTGCATAGAAAGCTGATCAGGATTTGATTTGATCACACTCATGCAATATATAAAACTTTGTAAATTTCTAAGTATCAACTACAAAGAGGTTCTAGTGTGTTAGTAGAGCACCATTTGTTAAAACCACATACAAAACAATTCAAAAGATTTTGTCCATGAGTTGGCCTATTTGTCTTCACATGGTAGCACTAGAAAAGGAGGCTGTCTTTCCTGAGGAAAGAAAAATAGGCACCAGAAACAGTTAAGCCTGTCTTCAAAGTTCTTCTTGATCAATCTCTGACAACTTCATTGCTTGTGGAAGCCCTTCAAGAGAATAGGTAGCACCTTCTTCATCACTGAATTCTACTGCTTCACTTTCATATTTGTTCGGGCAACAAAGCAATTATTTGCCTATGCTTTAAGATCTGAAACAAAAGAATAAGAAAAGCACACAGGTAAATTACTCTCTTTTCTTCTGGAAATTGAACTAGCTACATGAGAATACTGGAAGCTTTAAATACTAATGAGGTGTTGGGAAGATGCACCAAGACACTGTCACATGACTCTTAACAATACAGTTAGAGCAGGTACATGACCACTGGTATCTCATAGCCACTAAACATTTTACCCAAATTATCTGTTTATGATTAGGCACATTCCTCTGCAACCGGGCCAGGTTTAGAACATTTATTACTTACTCCCAGCCACCTGTTTAGCAGCTGGTAACCTGTGAAGTTATTCTGCCTCCATGACTTTGGATCACATAATCAAACAATTAAGACACCACTTCTATTCAAATGTTTTATGTCTATAATCTAAATACCAGCTGTGCATCACACGTGCATGTGTTGCTGCTGCCACTGCTGCTGCTGTGTTTCTTCCACACAATAATGCCAGGTGCTTTTGGAGTTTTCTGTTTTGAGGATTGACAATACAGCTCTTATTTGACAAGCCAGGAGACCGAAGGCAGAGGGAAGTTACAGTGCAGGAAGTTCAAGACTACAAGCCTAGCCTAACTCATGACATGCAACATGCAACAGCCTCTAACCAGGCAGATTTCCAACAAGGTACACACAAGCCCACTTACATGGGTGTTTCCATCTTGTTGTACACATAGCAATTCCATAAGGGGAGCCACCTGGATGTGCCAGGGCACCATGCTCTTTGGTCTTTGCTCCCATTTTGATAGCACTACCCATCCCTTCCACTAATCTCTAGCTCAACATCACTCCAACCTAGGATGTCAGGAGATAGCCTAGGAGAGCAGCATATGGTGATACATGGTACTCAACTCTGTAGACAATGAGAAAAAGAAAGTTGTCCTTAGTCTGGCTCTCACAAAGTCCCTGGATAGGCCTGAAGTATTTTTATGAGTTGTGTGTTTAAAATCCAAGCAGGATATCCAAAAGGATACTGCTTTATCTTAGTGATGATAGTAAAGAGCACGATCAAAAAGCCAGTCGTGTGTGTGTGTGTGTGTGTGTGTGTGTGTGTTTGTGTGCTATTTTCTCTTGTCTGTGCAGTGAGAGGGTCTGAATATGAAATAGGGTTCTGTTACTTTACAGCTTCAGGGATAAGCATCAGGTTTCATACCCACCTCCAAAACATACAAAATGTTCAGTTCTCACATGGTTTGCAAACAGCACCAAAGCAAGCACAGCTGCATCTGGTACCTCAGCATGACATAACAGACCTGTTTCAGCTGCTAAACCATTAAGGGTGATGCAGAAGCACAGTTTAGTCCGGCAAAGCAGTACCTCATTTGGACCAGGAAAAATACACTGAGTTTGACTTCATTTGGCTTTCAGTATTACTCATTGTTAACTAACAGGATCTGACTCAGTTATTACAACACACCACACCTTCCTCTGTGGCTACACAGCCTGTTCCAAGTCTGCTTCCTGGTTTCATGAGGGGCTCATCTGCAGTTTTGTCTCCATCGTAGAGTCAGGATTTTTATACTCAGTCCTGCCTCCCTCCCACCCTCCCATTCATCCATGTTTCCTCACATTCAGAGATTTTTTCACCCCTCTTTTCAACACTATCTTCAGCAAATACCAGAATTTATAGATGTGATTGCTTGGCTGGTAACTCAACAGAAGTATCAAATTTGGCAGAACAAAAAATTCTGCAGCAGTAAGGTGTCACTTGCTTTCACACTGCTGTGCATTTTGAGAATGTTTAAATGGATTATCTGCACCAGCAGACTCCAAAGTAGGTGTGCACAAGGCAATCCATTGCGGTGCAGGAAAAAAGTATTTTTGCACCAGTAACAAAACTTAAAAAATAAAAATATTATTTACTTCATCATTATAATATCTTAAATTTTATTTCATGCAGGTTTTATAATGTATGTAATACATCAGTATGGTAATGATTATATATAACTTATAAATGTACATGAATGGGGTGTGCGTGTTCAAAGTATTTTACTGATGTGGTAGACAATCCCAAACAGTTTGGTGACCACTCACCTACAATACAAAAAGCAGATACTAGCATGAGATGTAACCACAGTTACATCACTCAAGTAAGGACTGTATGACAGACAAAATGACACTTTTAATTTTTTTTTTCCAAGAAAGGAAAATTATTCACAGTCACCCTGTGTGTCAGTCAGCACACTCTCCCAAGACAGAAAGCTTCACCCTCACATACCTTCTTAACTGCAGCTGGAAGAGTTGTTTAGATGTTCCCCATTTTCACCTTCTGCATCCTGGGTCACTTCTGCAAGGACAAAGGCAATACTCAAACAATCCTGGACCTCACAACACTCTGCCTCTCTGCCCCAGATGGATCAAGAATAATCTGATTGAGATTTGGGACATTTGTTTGGCAACAATAGTAATGCTGACCAACATGCCCCACTCCCATGGGATCGCCATCCAACTCCCCCCTTCTCTCCTCCATTCCTGACTCTGCACTGTCTTCACAATCCCTCACACACCACCACTCCCCGGGAAAGTGGTCACAGCACCAAGTCTGACAGAGTTCAAGAGGCATTTGAACAACACTCTCAGGAATATGGTGTGATTATTGGGGTGTTATCTGCAGGGCCAGGGGTTGGAGTCGATCCTGAGGTATCCCTTCCAACTCACCAGATTCTATGACTCTATGAAGGGATCACAGCCAGTTTGCCGACTGGATCAGTAGCACTGACTGCTCCACAGAGCAGGCACTTACCTTCCTGATTTACACCATTCTTTACTATCTGCTTGTCTTTCAGGGCACTGTCGTCCTCATTCAGTGCTCTGTCTGAAAAGAGATCAGAGAACAAATGCAGTCCCTCATGAGCACACTCCGTTGCTTCTGCCCCTCCCCAGCACAGGCACTGCTCTGTGCAGCCCAGGGCTCAGAGCACACCTTCTCCTCTGCAAGTACTGCTGTGCTAGCAGCAAAAGCCCTACTTGAAATTGCTTTGTACAACATTTCAGAGAACATCATAGCCTTGCCTACTGTTTCCCATCCACAGAGCAGTGACTGCCTGTTCCCCAGGTGCTGCTGGCTGCAGTGCGCAGAGGTTCACTGACTCCCCTTCCTGATGTTCCCATTCTATTCTGCAACAAAATAAAGGATTTCATTTTCTGCATCTCGGGTCCAAACGGACAACCTTTATCTATGGACCTGATTCCTCTTTCCTGAACTGTGTGTTTTCCCTCCTTTCTACTTTAAGACAGGCATAAAATAAGCCTCCTTTTCCTTTACCCATGTCTATCTATATGGAAATTGTTACACAAGTGATAACACAATCTCACAGTGCACCCCATCTTCACCATCAGCTACACAATCCCTATTTCTTCAAATGAAAGAAAGCTGTTCTATACCCATTACAATACATGCAGGAAGAATAAGCAGCAAACCCCAGGGGCTTCTGAATTTTTCTGAGTTTCCTTTTCCTTACTGTCATCATTGGTAATTTTTTCCTTTATAGAAAAGACTTCTGCCTTTTCCACCTCTTTATTATCAGCCACTTGTGGCAAATGCTGGAAGAGGTAGTGAGTGAATGAATCACTAGTGCAACAGACTGGGGAAAAAACTGACATTTTTTCTTGAGTTGAACAATAATGTTCAATTTCACTAGCCTTTGGAATTAAAGGAACTTCTAGAAAAAATACAGGTCCCAGAACTTCCTTGACTGGACTAAGAAAACAAAACTGGAGCTTTGCTTAACTGCCTGATGAAGTCTAGTCAAGACTTTCCTGAAGCATAAAGCAAATGGAAGACACAGCAGGTTTCATTCCTTAGAGAAGCACATTTCTGGATGAAGTATCTCCCAAACACAAATTCTGCATGCTGGTTAAGCATCCCATCTCTAAATTGGTGTGCTGAGGCTCTTATCTTTCCTCCATGCTTAGTTCTTTTTCCCACCCACAGATGCTAAAATGGTTTGCAAACCCAGCAAAAGCAGCATCATTCTCATCATATCAAGAGGGAAAGTGAAGCCCCAAGAAAGTGTTTGCTCTGTGCTGTTTACCAAACACAGCCTCCAGGTCTTTCTGATTTGTCTTCTAGTGATCTACCCATGAACATTTACTGTTCCTAAGGCAACAGGATCTTCAAGGCCAAAATGGGAATGGTAAACTCTATACTGAGGACACACTAATGTGGCTTGGACTATAAAAGGCCATGTGCAAAATCACTTTTCCCCTTCATGTTCCTCTGGTTTAGGGCTCTATCTCACTTGTTACCTGATTCAGGCTCTTCATCCTCACAGTGAACAGTGTGTGAACATCCAACTAAGAAAACAGAAATCCTTTTCCAGAAATGTGTATAAAGGTAGCACAACAGTCTGCAAAACATGCAACTCAGCCTTAAAGTGACAACTTCATTGTAACACTTTTAACAGATATTCCTGAGAACCATTATGTTATGCCACTTCAAGGACTCACAATTAATTTCAACTTCAACTTCCCTCCAGCAACCACTTAAGGTCCTAGACCACGACCAACACTGTTTATATTTATGCCTACAACTTCACAAAAGTCTTGCTGATGTAGATCTATTGGTAAAGCTGCACAGATCTGTCATAAAAAGCCAGAGATAGCTGAGAAGAGAATCTGCATCTACTTTTTCTACTTCATCTTTGTGATGCACTGACACTGTAACTTTAAATCCTTCCTCTTTAGAGACCTCAAAGAATCTTGACTAGAAAAATCCTAAAGCAGATTTAAGTGCAGTACCAAAATGAGGGCTTTGGTGGGGGGTTACTGGGGTTTTTTTCCTACCCATCCCTCTCCTTTTCTCACTTTCAGATTCATCCACAGTCTCGACTTCAGCAGTCTCTGAACCACGGGCTAGAGCCACAGTTTTAACAAATGTAAGGTACCAGACTGAGCACCCCACATGAAGGCACTGTGAGCTCAACACCAGAACACTCCAGGAGGGCACTGAGCCTGCCACCTGATGGCAGGAGCTTTGGCCATTCCCCACTGAAGCACTGTTTGGTCTGGTAACAAAACGTTTTTTAAGAATCTTCCCCTGCTCTCCTCAGTCTGCTTGACTGCCTTGGGGGTTAATTTTGTTTGGTTCCTTAAAACAGACCACAGTCCTGGCAACAAAACCCATATATGTTAAAGAACATGATATCCAAATTCACCCTTATGAAAGGGGCACAGACTAAAGGAGTTGTCCCCTTCCTTAGCTGATCACTATATAGAGTGATTTCCACACCTCAACACACAAGAAGCCAGAAAACAGCGCAATCTTGCTGCAAATTAAGGAAGTAAAAAAACCCAAAAGCACTCCAACAAAACACTAAGAAAAAACAAAACAAACAATCCACAACCAAAGAAACAAAAAGCCCCAAAAACCCAAAAAAACCTCAATGCAGATTAGAATGGACAGCAGAAGCCCAGGCAGGGATCTGGACAGGAAGAGAGGAATGAAAGATTGCCCTACAGTGTGCACTTTCCCAGCCCTCATCCTGAGGCCAGCCCCAATTCTCCAATGCTAGAAAGGTAATTAACCTCCAAAGACAGCTGTTGACCAGCAAAATCTCAGGCCATTCACTGTCAGTAACTTTGCCAGCCCCACTAACACATTCACTAGGTGCAGGTCCCTATAATCATCCAATATTGGACCTCAGCTGAGATTTTGAGTCTGCACGTGCACACTTTGAAAACCAATTCAAAAACTCAGACCCTGCAAAAAAGGAAAGAGGAAATCAGACTCCCTGCTCCAACCAAGAGCAGGTGTTTAGAAACATTAGTATCCCAATACAGGTTTCTTACCTCCCTCTGAGTTAGGCTGCTGTTGGCTGCTCCCAGGGAAAAGCTGTTCTTGTTCTCCTATAAAGAAATTTGTTTTAGAAAGTATGTATTAACGACCTGGAAAAAATAACTACACTCAAAGAAAACTTGCTCTATTACCTCTCCAATGAAAGAGTACACTGACACACAATAAAAACTGGCAAGCCCAGACCAAGCACCAGTCTGATTTGCACACATTTGTGACACTCTCTTACCTGTGCCATTCCCTGGACTGTTACTCTGAGCAGCCGTTCCTGCTCCACACCTAATTATACCTGCACAAAAACAAATAGAATATGTGGAGAAACTACTCAGAAATAAAGTTTTGTGCCTTTGGAAACTTGTTGACAGCCTCCATCCATTCCATCCCCCTCTCCAACCCCTAAACCAAAAAAATACACTTCACTGAGAACATGCAACTGAATACTTGATCTGGAGGAAGAACAAAGAATGAAATACTGTTTTGAGGGAAAGACAGTCAGTGAGAGATCAACAGAATGGGTCTCCTGAGACAGCAAGTCAGAATACATCTAATCAAATCTAAGGTGGAGCTTAACAAATTCTGACTATATGTCTTGTACTTAAAACGGCCAACTTCTGCTGCTTGATTATACTGTGCAATGCTTATCCTACCAAGGTATAACAGGTTTGTTTTCTTGCATGTTCAAACCCGCATTGTTTCAAGGGAAGTAACTGAATTGTTTTGATTCTAACTGATGGTCAGTTTTGAATGACATTCTTTGTGTGTTAACACCAAGAGCAGTGTTGTTTTACATCACCAACATGAATGAGGACACAGAAGACACTTTGAGAAAGTTTGCAGATGACATCAAACTGGGGAGAGTAGGGGACATGCTGGAAAGCAGGGTTGCCACTCAAACTGACTTCAACAACCTGGAAAAACATGCTGGCAGAAAAGATGTGATATTCAAAGGCATACAAAGTCCTGAATCTCTTAAGACACCCCATGGACCACTACAGGCTGGGCTCTGACTGGCTAGGAAACAGCTCTGCAGGAAGGAACCTGAAAGCATGAACAAGCTCAACATTACACAGAAAAATGTGCTCTTGTAGTAGAAGGCTTCCAAATACTGGGCTGTGTTAGCAGAAGTGAAGTCAGCCCATCAACACAAATAATTCCTCCTCTCTGTTCAATATTTGGGACACCACACGTGGAGTGCTCTCTCTAGTTTTAGTCTCCCAGTTAATGTAAAAACACCATCTTTCTGAAGTTAGTCCAACAAATGTCCACCAAGATGTCTAGGGGCAGGAGCTGTGCAAGGAGGTGCTGAGAGAATTGGGTTGTTCAGCCTCAAGAAGGACAAGAAGATGATAGGTAACTGCAGTCTACAACTAACTACAGAAAACAAAGGAAGCCCTTCTCAGGAGTACAGAACAGAAAACCAGGAGGCAATGGCTACCAGTTGCCAAAGGGCAACCCCCAACAGAAATAAGGAGAATATCCTTCACTACAAGAGTGTTTCAGCACTTAAGCATGTGCTGAAAGAGGCTGGGAAATTCCCACCCTTGGAACTATTCAAAGTTTGACTGGACAATGCCTTAAGCAGCCTGAGCTAGCTTTGAAGTTGGTTGTGCTTTAAGCAGCAAGTTGGAGATTAAAGTTCCAGAGATGTCTTCCCATCTAGTTTATTTGATGATTCCACACCAACAGAAACTAAATGGACAATAAACAGGAAAGCAAAAGGTCCGCATGCATTATATATCTATTTATGTCTTGATGAGAATATCATCAATTATTCCTTCCCAGATGCGAGATGCATCCAGTACTCTTCACCCTGCAGCCACCTCCAAGTGGTGGCCCCATCTGGAAGTCAACATGAATCTTCCATACAGAGCATGCAAAGGATGAGTCCTGTTTGGGACCCTCTCCAACACAAAAAGAAAAGATGGTGTGCCCATCTATTTCAAATCAGAAGACAATTTAACACAGAAATCCAAAAATGTGGCAGAAAAAGATACACAGTGATAGCCTATAATTACTATTTCTGATTAAACTGTCACATTTACAAAAAAAGATCCTTGAATTCAGTGTAGGGATGGATTGAGAAACAAATACAGAACTCCAAGATGATGGCAATACAGGCTGCCAGGAGGCACAGAAGGTGCCATTTATCAGTTGACCACACTGAGCTGTCAGATTAGACTCAGCATATGATATTCAGATCTGGTATAAGCCTGTCCCAACAGTAAATGTGATCTCCAGGGCATCTTCAGGGCAGCTTTATAATGTTCTCAAAAAGGCTGTGAAAAAAACACTCAGGTAGGAATGGGAGAGACTACAAATACTTGGTAAGTAGAAACACACTGTAAATCAAACACCCAGTCTGAAGGAAAACTATGCAAATGCAAACTGCACTGTTTCCCAGGACTCAGAGCCCAGTGTCAGAATGCAAAAAGTTCAGTACATTATTTCCTTCAAATCTATTCACTTTTTGTCCTAAAATTCATTTAGTCCTAAATTGGACTTGTATCTTCTACTGTTTTTACAAAACACTTGATGGTCAGAAATTTTCATACATTCTACAGAACCTTAGATGAGTATAATCTGGAAGCACATAAAGCTCAGTTAGGAAGTGTTATACATACATTTCCTGAGCAGGAATGCTAGTGGGATTCCTACTAGGACAACAGTTGCAATAAGGGCTCCAATAAGACCCCCCCTGTTCCGTTTGGAAGGACTGTCTCCTTTAAAAAAAAAAAATTAAAAAACAAAGACTGGTTAGTTAAAAAGCAACTGTATGATACACCAGATCAGTAGAGATACAGCCCCAAATACATTTTATAGCTATTTTTTAAAAAGTAACCTCAATAAATTTATGCACCAGAGCCAGTTATTAGCAAAACCCTAAGCCATCTCCAGGACAGTTATATGTTAAGTACCTAATTCCAGTGAAGGTACATCACCACTTGAAAGGCAATGGCTATTCTAGTTCTTGGCCTATGAAAGGCTGAGCCAGATTTCAAACAAATGAAATTTCAGCGAGTATCTCGTATCGGCTTTGCACTGCAAGGTTTTGATGCTTTCTGTGAGAAGATGCCAGAAGCTGCCTCCATGTCAGCAGAGCCCATCAGTGACTGTGGTAGTGTCTCTGGGATAAAGGGTAAAAACTGCTGGACAACGACAGCAAGGGTGAGAGGGGAGTGACAATATGTGAGAGAATCTGCCCAACAGACACCAAGGCCAGTGCAGAAGGAGGTGCAGCTGCTGGAGCAGAGATTCCCTTGCAGCCCATGGAGGACCCCACATCAGAACAGGTGGATGCCTGAAGGAGGCTGTGACTCCATGGGAAGCCCACACCGGGGCAGCCTCCTGGCAGGGCCTGTGGCCCCTGGAGAGAGGAGCCCACGCTGGAGCAGGTTTGCTGGCAGGACTTGAGACCCCATGGGGAACCTGCACTGGAGCACTTCATGAAGAACTTTCACCTGTGGGAAGGACTCATATTGGAGAAGTTCACGGAAGCTGTCTCGTGGGAGGGACCCCACACTGGTTCAGGGAAGAGTGTGAGGAGTCCTGGCCCTGAGGAGGAAGTCAGCAATGACCTGGCTGCAAGCTCCATTCCCCATCCCCCTGCACTGCCCAAGGAGACTAGGTAATGATATCTGGAGCGAAGCTCAGTCTGGGAAGAAAGGAGGGGTTTCAGGGAGGTGTTTTAGATTTGCTCTTTTTTCTCATTATCCTGCTCTAATTTTGATTTGCAATTAATTAAACTCATTTTCCCAAAGTCAAGTCTGTTTTGCCTTTGACAGTAATGCCTGAATGACCTCTCTCTGCCCTTACCTCAACCCATGAGGCTTTTGTCATATTTTCTCCTTCCTGCCCCACAGAAGAGAGGGAGTGACAGATCATCCTGAAGGGCACCTGGCAGCCAGCCAAGGTCAACCCACCACATGCCTCATTTCTAACAAGTTTCTCCAGTAAAGGAAGAATTCTATACTAGTAAAGCATGACAATTACTTTTGCACAGAAATGAGAAATTTTGTCAGTTAAGGACTGCCTTATGCACCCTACAAACCAGATGGTTCCAAACATATTCTCACTCCATGTTAAAAAAAATCCTAAAAATGCAAGACTCAAGCTAAAGGTTGCCCCAAAGCAATAAGCAACAGGAGGAAAACTCCCTTTTCTTTTTTATACCTCACTATGAAGGAGGAGGAAACTATGCTCATTGACTCATGCACATGCTAGATGAGAAAATATTTTATCTTATGGCTGCTAGATGACTCACTTGGAATGGCTGAATAGTTTCACTCCAATTCATGGAGAGCAGTACAAAAGGACAAGTTGTTAGCATTAATTATGGAAGGCCAGAAGGTTCAGCAAAGATCTTCTAAGACCTTCTAATCTTTATTATTACTCAATCAAGTCACAGCTAAAGGTTTTATTCTGTGGAGATCCCTGCAAAAAGTATTTTTCCAGAGGGATCAAACTGTCATCCTCATACTTTACACACACTTTTAGCAGACAAATAACTTCTGATGCTGTTTACTCTTTAAATTCAACCTCCTGGGAAGTCAGGAGAAATCTTACAAAGGCCATGCTGTTTCCCAAACAAGCCTCTCAGACCTGTGTTTGCAACATGACACATTTATTACCTTTTTCTCCTGGAAGGCATTGAATCAAAGAGATTTCAGAGCTCCTTTCTGTTTGTGAAAATTTAATGGTACATGTAGCTTTGGTGGTAGTATCAACAGTCTTCAAAGGGATGGAAAGCACCTGGTTCGGGTAACTGTGTGGATCATTACTCAGCTTCCAAGCATAATTCAGAGACCCCAGGAAATCTGCTGTACAGTTTAATACAAGTTCACCATTGCTGGCATTGCAACTGATTTTAGGTTCTGGAAGGGAATCTAGAAGGAGAGAGAACATTCTGTATTACTTTAGTTATAAACTATATAGAATTTCAGCACAGGACAAGGGGTAGAGCAATAAAAACAGCAGGAGAGTTTTTTGTGGACAAAAGTGTGGGGGTGTGTGCACACGTGCATGAGAGAGAAATGTGTTTCTGAAAGTGACCTGTAAACCACCTGTTTGTG
This sequence comes from Chamaea fasciata, assembly GCF_029207755.1. Lineage (NCBI taxonomy): Eukaryota > Metazoa > Chordata > Aves > Passeriformes > Sylviidae > Chamaea > Chamaea fasciata. Next base: position 25,189,001 of record NW_027094087.1, read on the forward strand.
CTTCTCCCTGGCCAAGCCCAAGAGTCCTCATGGCTCATAGGACTAACAGACACACTGGTCACATATATTTCCCAAAGACTACTAGTGAGGCTGAGTAGATCTGCACAGGATGATGCCACAGATATTCAGGCATGTATAATACGCCTGCAGGAATATCTTTAACAGATACATAATCCCTGGGATTACCTAGTCAGCTTGCTCAAAATGTTTGGCTTTCTCCCTGAAAGTGCAGTGTGCCATCTACACATGTTCTCTAACTCATCCCAAGGTGAGTAATGATGGGCACACAAGTGAGATGCCACCTTTGAATACTTGTTCAAAGTGCCGAAGCAACTTAAAAATAAAAGACAATGAACAATCCCCTCTGTTTCCTTACAAATATACAACGCCCTTTCTAGACATTTTAAAGTGAATAGTGGTTCACATTCTTTATGCAGTTCTTCCAGTACTTACCTAACACACCAAGTACAAAGTCTAAGTAGTGATCTTCCACAGAAACCCGGTACTGTAACTCATATGGGCCAGCATCACCCTTCTCCAGGTTAAATATAGTCAAGGATCCATTCTCCATAAGTACGCTCCTGTGGCGGAGAGGACCAAAATATGTAGGTATGCTTTGTTCTTCCCATTCAGCCACTTTATTCTTGTTTTTCTTCCAGACAATTTCCACTATTTTTTGGTCTATTTGTACTGGAAAAGTAAAATTTTCTCCCACAAGGCCAACTACGTCCTCACAGTAGATGTGTGCTATAGGGGGGAGAAAAAAAGAAAAAGTAACTTCAGCAATTGTTTTATAAAACACTGCTTGACTAATGCCATATGCAATATCATATACTTTCAAATTTAGGTTAGAAGCACATCACAAAGTTGAAACTAAGGTACACATCAGTTAAGAATTACACAAACCCAGGCTGTCAGCACAATTGTGTGACAGGCATGGCAAAGAAATCCAGTTTCCACATTCTGGTCCCAGGCAGAATAATTGCCCCAATGATCTTCCCTATCCTAAGCCCCTCTATCCTCAGTACTTTCCCTCTGTTCACTTGAAATAGGCCTCCTGTCCATGATCTGGTGAAAAATATTAAATGAAGAATTGTCACCACCAAAATCTGTTTCAGCATCTTGTTGCAGAACACCCAGACTGAAGTTCCTGCTGATCAAATAAACTGCAATTTTCCCAGTATGAATATTCACATTAGTAAAATGCACACTTCTGATGCGAAACTGCTACTGAGTTCAAAGCACCTGCTCTGAAGTCATGGGAGTATTAGGGATTTCCCTTGAAATGTCACTTAAGCAAGTTTATTTCACAGTCAATATATGTGAAACAGCATCCTATCCTCTGAGATCTGGCAGAGCTGTCAGCAAGAATGAAGCTGTTCAGAAACTTTCACTGCTCTCAGTTTTGAGTCAATTACATTCCGCTAAAAATGCCCAGGCATTTAATATAAATAAAAAAAACAAAAAACAACAGAAGAGAGATAAGAGATTTTCCCTAATTTTCACTGAAAACAGCTACATTTGTGAGGGAAAAAAACCAAAAACAAACCTTACTGATCTAACAGACAAAATCCTACTATGGGGAAGGGACCACAACCTTTAAACCATCAGCAATCACCTTCCACTTCCAAATAGCTCCAAATGGCTCTAAAACAATTGCAAGATCACTGCCATGGCAGACAGAAACAGAGCCAAAACCACTTTGGTATCGAGTTCAAGTGACACTTGCATTTAGGAATCGATTCTTGTCCACAGTAGCTGGTAACATTTTACTTGTACATTGAAGGAAGGGCAAGGTTAAGAAACAAATGAGGTCTCATATTAAGGCAGGATTCCAAATCTGCACCATGTAAAACTTCCCTTTAAACAGTAGCTATGCATGGTGAAACAAATATTTCACATGTCTACTCCTCAAGCCAACTGGTTCCAAGTAACAGCTAGTATTCTGTGTTTTATCTTTTTTTATTTATTCCTAAATGGGATCAGTTTAAAGACCCACCAATTCCTATATCCTGACAAACAGAAGGTCAGCTGGCCTTCCTTTCCCACTGGCAAAAGACAGTGCTCGACAGCTGTTCTGCCACACCACAGAAACACAGACTTTCTCTCGCAGGACAACGAACACAAGCAATAAAAATGCACTTCCTTGTGCTTGGCCAGAGAAATGCACACACGTCTTCTCCATGCCTTACTTTTTATGGAATATCCAATCTGTTTGCACTCTTGAAAGCACTCTTCTCGTGCCACTGGACTTGTAACTTCTTGTTGTCTGGACTTACACGATCACCTCTTTCAGGCACAGGAATTGTAGAAGTAATCAGGGTAAGCTATCACCTCTCACATCTTGTCAACACAACCTACCTGCTTTCCTTGTATTCTACCCTGTTCAGGCAGATTTAAGCATTTAACTTGAGCATCTCTTTCCACCTATCTCAAGTAATGATTTCCAGAAGAAAAAAGAACTCAGAAACTCCAGACTTTGTGTCTGGATATCACGAGACTGCAAGATGCTGGGTAGGGTGGAATGCCATTTTGATCTGATGAAGCCTGGAGTCTTGTTAGAGACCTTTGTTTCATAAAGACAGTTTCTAGGAGCTCATATTCCTCAAGTAGTCATCCCCCACTGCCTAAGAACCTGTGGTATTCCTAGCATGGAGAAAAACTCCCTGCTCTTCCCACTGTGAAATTCTACCTCTCGGTAGCTTTGGCTCGCAGATACAACCAGGCTGTGGTGGCTTGACATCAGCATAAGCCAAACCACAGTGGCCATTGACAAGAGTCTTCAGCAAGGACAGCAGCTGTTTGCTGGGCACTAAGAACATGAGCAAGGACAGTCACCATTGCTCAGCCAACCATTTGTAACTTCCTACATTTGGGTGTTGATCCAGGTAAATGCTCCATGTCTTTACTTTCTTTCAGCTAACCATAAGTGCTAGGCTGGAGTTATGAGAGCAAAATTGTTGCTTCTTCAAGCCCATGAGAGAGACTGAAGGAAAGCAGAGCTGAGAAAAACCCACATTTGCTCTCCACGGGTTCTACATGGCACAGGGAGGCACTGTGGTCTTCAGGACACTCCCTTCTTGCTGGCAGGTCCAGCAGTAGGACAAGGAAAAGGTTATTCCTCAAGGATAACAGCCATCCCCTCCCACCTTAAAACATCTAATCTCTGGTTTTATTTCTCTGCTTCACTGGTCTAGTGAAAATGTGAAGCCTCCCAGTCAGTGACATCAGCTTCCTTTTTTCAAAGAAATCATACAGAAATATTGCAGAAGGTCATAACCACACATCTTTGAGCTTCTGGAAAAAGCATGTGTCATCATGTTTTCTAAATTCCTAAGAAACCCTTCCCCATCTTTTCTACTTCATTTTATATGGAAACATGTACAAACATATTTCCCCTTTCACAGTGGTGAGCAAAGAGGGAGACATGACAACCAAACACTCTCTCTCACACTCTATTTGGAAAGCTAAAAGTGCCTTTTCTTTCATTTCTCTGCTTTCTCCCTCTCTTCTTATTGTAGCCTTTTATTCCAAGATGAAGTTCACACAACAAAATAGTGCCCTGCGAAGGCCTCCAGTAGCTTCTACAGAAACCATCAGATTTCCTGCTCCTGCACCTCCTAAAACCCACTCCAAACTCCTTCTTATGCCAAGTCTTTGTGTTCTCTCCTTCCAATCAAATCACATGCTGAAAGTGGCACAGGTAAAGAGGAGCCAACATTGTGTGGGCAAAGCCTCTTCTGCAAACCCACCACCTCACCTTGTCAACATCATCTTCTGCTCCCACTTCTCCAGCAGCCAGACCCACACAACTCAGTGCTGTACTCAAGTTTTAAGACTCCCCAGACTAATTCTCTTTCAACATTTTAGCATGCCAAAGGTATCTATATTCCAGAAGACTAAATAGAACTTAATATTTAATTTACCAGCAATAAATGCTTCATTACTGTATTTGTCTACCTGGTTTGACTTTCTTCACTGTTTTTCCTGGAGCTGACATAAAGCCTAGTTATTTTGGAGAACATCTGTAAGATAAGCCCTTTTTATTTTTAATGCGGTCATGAATATTTTTTGTCTCAAATACCTATTTGAAATGCACAGAGGTATATATTAGGTCTATACAGGCAGCAGCTAGGTTCTCCTAGTACCATTAAGACACTAACATTCCACCTGCTGAAACTGGAGGGAAAAGTCCTTCCTAATTAGTTTATGGCGAGGAGCTATTTCCTTCAGGAGTAGGGCTTTCTAAAGAGAAGGTTTTTCTTTTTCCTTTTATTTTATTTGAAACTTCCAAACTACCCCTCTCTTCAGCTTTTTTAAAATTCTGAATTCCCCCATCAACTGTAACCAGCAGACAATTCTGTTCCTTCCTAACCGTCAAAACCACCAGCTGCAGAAAAACCTGAAATCAGTGTTCAGTCCAGAAGGACTGTGAGAATATTTACCAACCATTGTTTTCTTAATTCCCCCACAGGCCACACACAACCCACTTCCTAAACTCCAGTAAGAAAGCACTGAGAGCCATGGTGTAAAAGCATGGGCAAAAGCTACAGCCCGGAGAGGGAGAACACAGATGACAATAAGATGTAGCAGCAGCCCAGGCTGTTGCAAGATAAAATCAGATTTGTGCAGGAATGAATGCAAATCCTACATGTAACATCCAAAGCAGAGGTGTTCTCCTGCATACTGCAGCACCTTCTCAGACGTGTGTGTTGCTCCCCTGGACAATACAGGGCTGCATCTACAGAGCTCTACACATCAGCAAAGGCAGAACCCAAGGGTGGCACCTACCAACAAGCCTGGGTCCCTCCCCACTGCAAAATCCATACCTTCAGTCATATCCCTTACGAAGGGCCCAACAACAGGCAGCATTCCTGTGTAGAGGCTATCCAGTCATTTTTAAACTATGCTGGTGACCAAAAGCATGGGGATAACTTACTTATTCCTCCTTCTCCCTTTCTCTGTCTGCCCATCACTGCAGTGAAATAGGCACGCAGACAGTGCAATCTGCTGACAGACTGTACATGACACACAACCCCACTCCAACTAAAGAAACAACAACAACAACAACAAAAAACCACAGAAGGAAGGACTGTAATTCCCAGATGTGACTCACTGTGGGAACACCAGTGCTTGTACATGGAATGGAGCAGAAGTGAGGGAAATGAGGAAGAACAAGGGTAAGAGCACAGAGGAAGGGCAGGCAGTGATCTCTTCTCTGTGGTGACCAGTGACAGGACCCAAGGGAATGGCCTGAAGTTGTGTCAGGGGAGGTTTAGGTTGGATATTAGAAAAAGGTTCTTCACCCTGAGGGTGGTTGGGCACTGGAACAGGACAGGGAGCGAGAGGACTGGGAACCACCACTCTAAGCAGTGGTAAACTATTATGGAGGATCATTGTGTCCTGCAGATAGTTGATTATTTACAGTCTCTAGGCTTTGTTTAGGGACAGGACTGACTTGCAATTAAGCCTGCCCTGAACTATGAAAAAAGCAGCAGTTTGAAAGCAGCCCAGAGGCACTGGAACAGGTTTCCGGAGAATGGATGCCCCACCCCTGGCTGTGTTCAAGGCCAGTCTGGATGGGGCTCTGAGCAATCTGGTCTAGTGGAAGGTGTTCCTGCCCATGGCAGAGGGTTGGAAGTGGATGATCATTAAGGTCTCCTCCAACCCAAACCATTCTATGATTCCAAATCTTCTGGTCACTTATTCCCAGCATCCTGACAGCAGCACTTCCTATGCTGTATAAGCAGGGTCTTCATGTAAGGCTCCTTGAACAACAGCACTGAGAAAATAATGTCTCAGTAACTCTTCCCTTCAATCAGGTTCATTTTCAGCCACATCATCTTTGCAGTTCTACTTAGAAAGGATGGACAAACTGATGCCATAGACAGGAACTGTTCTCGACCTGTGGGAACACCAGCTTAAACAGACTCCAAATTACAACCTCTGTCTCTTACAAACCCTGTATCACCCAGCCAGCCCACAGTCACACTACCCTGAACACAGCCAATTGGGTCTCCTGAGGCTTCAAACAGAGAGGAGGATGAGTAAGGAAAAAATCGAAAATAAACAAACAAAAAAAAAAAAACCCAAATAAACAAACCTAAACCCACCTGGTTTTTTTATGAACACCTTTAACACACTCACTCACTTTATTTCTGTGAATCCAGAAATCATCTTGTCTTTCAAAAGTCTAAGACCATTAATTATATTAAGGCAAGAAACTATCAGAAAAATTTTTCACTGTGTTCATCCTGCAGTGTTAAATAGCAATGGCAAAAATATTGTTTGATTTTGGTTTTAATATGACATAACAACCTCAGCCCTTATCAAGACTTTTTAATCAGAGGACAGAGGTTTGGTTAATTTTTTTTTCCTCTGTGAAGAATTTATAACTTTCTCTTTATTCAGGAAGATTCAAGAGTAACGGGACAGGACAACACAAGCAGGTGACAGCTTCACAGTGCTTATAATTGATTTATCCATTTATACTATTTAAAATAGTGTTTGACATTTCTATTAGCAACACACAAAATAACCACATTCCACAAACAACCTGAATTTGTTAGGAGTCCAGGTTTTCCCACATTCATCACAATGCCTTATGGTGTAGTTCCTATGACACCTCTCATAGAGTGGAAAGACACAGAAGAAATACTGAGTAATTCCAGTGTGTTTCTGATTAATAAAAATGTAGAAAGGAGCATATATTTGTGTGTACAGAGAAAAAAAGAAAAGATAGGAAATTTTAAAATAATAAAAAAAAAAGCCAGCCCAAACTTGTTGAAATGTCTAACGACACAGACACAAGAAGCCACATTGAGGGAAGTTTGATTTCTATGCTGGTCACTCTCAGAAGCGGTCTGAAAGAGAAACTATTTTTATAAGCTCTCAGGTTGTCAGTCTATGCTCAGTACTGGAGATGGCAACTTCTGCTTTTAGGTGAACCAGGTTTTCTCAGTTTAACTCAATTTTTTAAAAGAAGTTAAATTGAGAAAGGAAGCAACTATTAATGCAAACATACAATGAAAATGGCATTAAGGAATCCATCTAAATATGCAAGAACTAAAAGGCAGTAACACTGCATAAAAAAAGAGTTGATGCTCAGAACACTGAAGGGGTTCTGTGGCTCTCAGATGAGCCTTAATACGGATGCAGAATGTTTCTAGGTGCTCTAGTTCACATATCCAGCTTACTTCCCACATCCCCTCTGCTTTTGGGGCAGGATCCTGATGCAGCTAAAGCAAGTAAAAGTTTGGCTGCCATCTGCAGTGCAACAGAACTGCGTTCCCACAGGAGTGGCTTGCACTGTGATCCTCCTGTTGGTGTGGTATTGCTTATTCACCTCCTCCACAGGGAGGACGCAAAGGTCTCTGTGTGGGTTGCTTCATCAAGCTAGGCCACAGATACCACACTGACTTTCCTTCCACCCACATACAACATCCAGGATCCCAAATTTGAACAGAGTTTTGTCTTGAACTTCCAACAACTGAAGGAGCATGCTCTTGGTAGGTCTAAAATCAAAGTCCTTCCATAGCCTTGAGGTGGGGCTTTGTGCTGTAATTGACAAGTCTAAGGTTTCATCAGATAAAAAACTGACTTGGCATTGTGAAAAGCAGAAATCCCTTTGTGGTGAGCAGGAATTCTGAAGACACCAGAGCTACATTGCAACTTCTGGCTTCCACAGGGGAATGAAGGAGGACATCTTCTCCCCTACTCCAGACATTCAGCAACGTGACTGGGATAAGTGCAGTGCTTTGGATTTGGATGGAGAAAGGATTCTGGAGGGGAAGGCTGACAAAGGATGAGGATCCACTAACAGCATCCTGGTGTTTAGAACAGGTGTTTGCAAGGCTAGGAACCTGCATGCCAAGTTGAACTGCTCCTGATTTACTTAATGCACTTGGGCAGATCAGTCTGACTTTCAGGGTCTTGATTTTCACATGGAGAGATGATGGATTATTTTACCTCGTTAAAATTAACATGAAATATTTACACGTAGTCAACACGCACATAACAGCAATAATGCAGGCATACCAACAAAAACATGATGCGAAACCATGCCTATTTGGTTTAGTGAACAACAGTAAAGTGTTTGCATTCCCTATCTCCTCCCGTAATCAACCACTTTAGAATCAAAGTTTTACAGAGAAGACAACAGAACTAGCTAAATTTCCCATTAAAGGACGATGCTGCGATGCTTGCAGCCACAATTACTCTCTCCAATGGTCCAAGCACCATCACCTCTTCTTTTCAATTGTATGCACTTTGGAACCTGGAATCTTTTTTTTTTTTCTACTGGAGTCTGTAGCAGGTGGACTGAGACGTGCAGAATAGCAGCAGCATGCCAACTTACATAATGCAAGGTAACAAAGTGTGTCGACTCACGGAAAAAGTTACAAAGAAGACACCCAGTTAATCCTGCATTAGTCACCCTCACTTAGAACTCTGCAAAAGCATGGCAGGTGGTAGAAGAAATTGTAGGTAAAGCTTAAGGTGGGCAGACTCATCCAGGTGTGCAGTGTCCTGGCATCTCTGCTGGTCCTCCATGCACACCTGGACCCCCAACGCTCTCTTACAGAACAGGATATCTCCATATCAATTAAATAAAGCAACTTGAAGACCTCTGAAATAGGATGGGGAGGAAATCACAGGGAGTTGCTCTGAACACTCAGCAGCAAAGAAGTTCTTTTTTTAACAGAGGGATACAAAATAGCTCCTATTTTAGGCACATTCTGGAAACTCCCACAGGAAAAAAAAAAAAAAAAAACACCCCAACCCAAAACCCAAAGTCTAGAAGAAATCCCTAAGTCTAGAGGAATGATAAGCTCTTCACAGATTACATGCTTTTCAGCCCATCTAGCAATAGCAGCTCACTCTGATGACAACAAGAAAGTTTGTACATCCATCTTCAATTTCAAAAATGAACAAATTTTGTTTATACATCTCATGTTCACAGCTCAGTGCAAAGGCTCTGCATGGAAGGATTATGCTCCTAAGGCACAGCGGTGGCATTTGGATTAAGAGGTCCTTTCATTAGTATTTCAACAGCCGTTAACAGTAATAATTTACTTCTACCAAAAAACACAAACCAAACCAAAACCAACAAAAAACACACACAAAATCCCAACAACAATAAAAAACCCCACAGCAACAAAGCCAAACTAACCAACCAAACAACAACAACAAAAATCAAACCAAACAAACCCAACTGCTAAGAAAACCCCAAACGAGCACAAAACGATTGAGAACTTCGACGTTTTGCCCGTGAGCAAGAACGAACACAGAATACAAAATAAACAGCATTTTCACGTTTAAGGATGACAAGAATACTTCTCCAATGAACGCTGGTTTCCTTGACTTTCTTAACCCCTCAGGTTCCGGAAGAAAAGGGTGCACACCGATATAAGGAGGAGGCTGCCCTTGTGGCGCAGCGCGGGGTAAACTTCAGCACCCCGTGCGCGGCTATCACAAAAATCGCACACATCCCCACCGCAAGCTTCCCGTTAGGGCAAGTTTGAAACGAACGGGGCACAGGAACCTGCCGAGAATAGGGTGGGGAGCTCCTGAACGTGCAGATGGCAGATATGTAACTCTAGTTTGAGGTGCGGGAGGGAGGCCCGGGACAGGGCAGCGAGCGGCCGAGAACGCCCGCCCGGCGCAGGGAGCCACTGCCGCTGGGCTCCCGAGGGGACGGCGGCGGCTGGGGCAGCTCCCCGGGCACCTCGGAACTCCCTGCCGCGCCCGCCTCCCCCCGATCCCCGGAGCAGAACGCGCCCGTGCGAATGCCCGGGAAGAGGCGGCCGAGGGTGCGCCGCTCCCGCTGCCCCGGGCGGCACGGAGAGAGAGGGGGAGGAAGGGAGAGAGGGAGAAAAGCGAAGGAATCGGGAAGGGTCCCCAGCGAACTCACAGCTTACCCAGGAGCGGCGTAAGGCACAAGAGCGAAGCCTGCAGCCACATCGCGGCCCAAGCGATCACTGCTCGCAGAGAAACCAAAACCCGACCCTGCCCGAGCCGAGCCCCGCCCTGCCGCGTCCAATTCCGACACTCCGCAGGGCCGGCGGCTCCCTCCGCGGAGAAATCCCCGTGCGCGTTTCTTCTGGGGATTCCGGGACGGTGGGGAAAGGGGGGTTCAGCCGCGGAGACCTCCTCCCGTGCCCTGTGCGGTGTCGGGTGCCGTACAGGGCCTCGGGGTGCCAGGTGGTGCCGCCAAGGGGGTTTGTGGTTCGTGGGGCGCAGCTCCAAAAAGTGCTGGCGACAGAAGTTGTGTTGCTCTTACGTCAGGGAGGATCAACTCTGATAATGGAAAAGCTGAAAGTAAATCAATTCCGTGTGGAGTGGCAGCCGCTCAGGTTAGGTCAAGAAGGAATTTCAGCAGGCATCGCACAGCTCACCCCTGCAGAAAATGATCACAGAATAGTTTGGGTCAGTTCCAACCCCTCTGCCATGGGCAGGGACACCTCTGGCTCCTAATACTGCCTGGAGCCTGGTGTTTGACACTCATGCTCCCAAAAATGTCCTCTATTCTCTTCGAGGGACGCCTGGAAATATCTCCTTTTGAGGGCTGGGCTCAAGGCTAAGCCTGGCCATGTTCTCCTCTTCCACCCAATGTCTCTGGGGGTGGTGAGTAAAGGAAAAAAAAAAATAGAAGATAAACCAACTCTGACTTCTAGGGGTTTTCTTTGACACCAGCTGCCCAGCAGTCCATTCACAAAACTCACACTTAGACTGTTTCATGAATGACTGGCCTCTTGACACTACTGAGTGTTTTTGAGGAAGAAAGGGAAAATTCCACAACAGTTTGGAAAATATAAGTACTCAGCAGCTATTGAAAATTTGGTACCTTGACAAATACTCCTGTGACAGCTGTGAGTCAGCTTTCCTCTCATGGCAGTGAGTTGCTGTGCGGATGCTTCAACCTCCTTCGCCTGCATCCCATTCCCAGTGCAATACCCTGGCTGAGAAGAGTCCAGGTGCAGACCCTACAGCCTCAAAGCATGCTCAGCTCAGACATGCCCAGGCATGCTCAGCTTGTCTGTCTGTCCTGGGGAACACCAGCACAGCACAGTGCTTTGAGGGATGCTCTCACCACAGGTTTATCTCTCAGTCAGATCTCTCCCAGTACTCTTGGGCCCCCCAGTCACTGACGAGCAGCTGTGTCAGGCTATTCACACCCCTTTGAGACACCTCAGCTTTGCACTTCACACAACAGAATCAGGGGAAAAAAAAAAAAAAATCGGCAGCCATTAATATCTCCAAGGAGGGGTCATTCCAGAGTAAATATTCCAACTCTGAGGGATCTTTTTCCCCTTCCTTCTTGGAGTTACTGTTAGCGCCTTTAACTCATCACTGAAGCATGAGCTGGAATGACGCTGCATCTTGAGCTGTCTCATTCAGTTCTTACAAAAACAGAATAACACTGATCCTTTCTTCATAGCTGCGTTGGAATGTCATGACATGTAACTCACAAAGGGAGACAGGCCCGTCCCATAAATTCCTTTTGCTCAGTAACGGAAGCCCACATGGAGGCTTCCTTTCCCTTCGTTACCTTTACCCCTCTGTTCTTAAACTCTGACAAGTGTCAAAGGGAGCTCCCTACCCTGTAAAGGCTCCAAGTCACAGTGTTTACACCAGAAATGTAACATGGCCATCTTCCTGCAGCACTCTCAAGGCAGGAACACGTGTTCTCTGCTGCTGACTCATTCTCTTGTCAGGTAAAATGTCCTCCCAAGATGTCAGAGGCTTTGGATTGAATCTTGTTGCTGGGAGGATGCTTGCACACTACAACTTTCCTGTAGGTCATGAAATATTTGAGAGAGAAATCTGAAGCAGACAGTTTCACTTTGAAACAGATTATCTTAGGGTGGAAGGAACCACAGGAGGTCACCCACATGCATTTAAGGCAGGCCTGTGTTCTTCCTACTGAGCTGCTCCATGTTGTAGAAGATGATTAGGGCTTCACAGGGCAGAGAAGCTGAAAGAGAAACTTGAACCTGAGGCCTAGGCCCTCACCTAGGCTCTTCTACATGGTAAGGATGCATTCTGCCTCATGCATACTTATACAGGCATACTAGGTGGAAGATCCATAAAGTACTCCAAAAAGGCTCAGATGGCTGGTTTTCCTCCTTTCCTGACAGAGCACCCAAGCAGACTTGCCCATGTTTCCCTTCTTCAGTTGCCAAGACAAACTTTAATGTTTACTTCCTCCTCTGTCATTGCTGGAACGCACTTTCAAATCGCTTCTTGTTGAAATAACGAATCCCACTTCCTCTGTCAGTCCTGGGAGTAATACACAGAAGTCTACATTGCTTAAAACAGACCCATGGTTTCTACTTCACAGGCAAATGACAGAAAATACAGGAGCTCTGAGACCAAGCATTCCAGCAGTAGGGGGAATCTAGAACTTAATGAGCATTGAGCTAAGCTCTAGGTGTATTTCATGCCCTTCTTTGAGTGCAAAGGCCACAGGGAGAAGTTTTAAATAGTCATCATTTGCTTAGCTCACACTTGGCTTCCCCCAGGGTCTGGTGCATTGTTTCCAGTATCAAAAATTAGTTTTCCAGGCTAAGTGAATTTTCCTGTGATCCGATTTCCACCTGACCATTGGGTATTTGCAGTGCTTATACACCTCTGCCAGCTGTTGCTTTGTGGGTGGGGACTCAACGCTTTCAGCTGAGTTGGGCACTTTCAGCATTTGCTTGAACGTGCAGACAGCACATTTTTTAAATTTTCTTTTTAATTAAAAGAATTTGTGCACAAAATCAAGTTTGTTTGCTTTCACTATCCCTGACATTCTCAAGCAAATCACACTGTGCTTCATGATTGTGTGCTGCAAGGGACTGTTAGAAGAAATCTAAAGCAGTTTGAAAGTCTACAACAGTTCTCCCATTGCCATTATAATCACTACCATTGGGAAGCAAAATAAGTGGCATTTAGTTTCTGAATTAATATAACTGTAATTGCTCTGTAATTAAGTTCACAAGCAATAAAAAGAAAACCCTTCACGCCAAAATAGTTTTACTAGTAAGAGCATTTTAAGCACAGAGTAACTTGAATGACTTTTGCTGTTTGCATAAAGAATAACCAAAGTGTGCTGCTATAATAAAAAATAAAAATCCAGGAATTACTAAATCTGAGAATTCAGAAAAAATACTGCTCAGGAAACAGAATTTTCAATTTCATTAAGACATTTCTTTTTTAAAAACTACCAGTTTTGTGCATTTGCAGAATTTTTAAATGCCAGGATGTTGTTTAACAGCTCTGCAAATACACAAAATAAAACCAGATCTGCCCATCTTGGCCAAAGATTTGTTTAACTCTAGGGCTGTAATACTGGTGCCTGCTTTATATTACATGGCATTTCAAAATTTCCATAGGACTTGGAAATTTTGAAATGGGCCTGTTGGAGTGCACAGGCTTTATCTTACAATCTGAGAAATGTAAGATAAAATAGGATTAATCTGGTGCTGGGGATGGAAAGACGAAGAGTGAGCTGGAAGCCAGGACCTGGCATTGCAGTTTTCAATCTTGGAAAATTGATTGAGTTGACAAACTCAATCACATATTTGTGAGACACTGAGGACCTGCTTCTCTGACAATAAGCCAGCTTGATCCTGGAGGCAAGTACTTCAGGGTCAGAAGGTATCTCTCTGTATGTGTCTCTGGGAGGATGCAGCTTGAGCGGGGCTTCAATAGTCCTCAAGACCAGGCAGGTGAGGCTGCCTAACTTTCACTGAAAACTGGAGAAATTTACCTCAGAAGACTTAGAAATAAAAATATCTTCTGCCTCAAACAGCCCCAAAGCCTTCAGCTGGAACAAACTGGGGTAAGGAAATTACTGTTATCACTAATAGTTCTAAAGAAATGTCTGATGCTTTTTGAAATGTCTTTGGTCATCTCCCTGATCAGACTGAAGAAATTTTTTCATTTTGTTGTTCAGCTAAGCCACTGTAGATTAGTACATGGACAGGGAACTTTTCTTTGGTTGTTACCCTTTCTGCCATTTAGTATAGCCAAGGGCAAAGCTGCCTTGTCCAGCATGATAGACCAACAAAGAGGATACAGGTGTGTCCTTACCAGGGATATGGTACCTCCACATCACGAATGTCATGTTACATGTTTGGGCGTGCACTTACTCTTCTCCATCTGTATACATCAAAGCAGTAAAGTTTTTTATTCAAAGGTCTTTTTGAAGTATTTTCATGCTTATGATGCCGGTGCATTACTGAAGGGTGCCCCAACCTTAAAAAAATGTAGTCTGGGCATGTTATGGTGATAAAACCACCAGTCACATTTTAGCCTGCCTTTCCCCTCACTTTTCAGATGTAATCCACTGTTTTGCCTTATTTAGACTGTTACAGGTATCTGACCAAAAGTAGAAATACAGGAAAGACAGTAATGCAGTAGGAAAATAAGATGCAAGACTGATATGAATCTTCCTGGCAGGGACTTACTGTGAAGCCTTGTGATAAACCAGCATCCCTAGTCAGAATTTGGCAGAAAGGTCTAGGTAACAAGGATAAAGCACTGTAACTCTATCGCTTGCTGGGACAGGTTTCACTGGCTGACTTCTGAAGTAAGAAGTTTCCCTTGAGGAAAGGGAGGTAGGGAGGAAAGGAAGATCACCATCTCCTGTAACCAAAAAGTCCGTGAAGCCTCTGCTTCAAATTTTCACTAATGGTTAAATAAGAGCAGACGCAGTTGCTCAAAATCCAAATTTGGTCATTTTCCCAAAAGTGCACAGGCTGATTGATCATTACAGAGTCAAGCTGATCATTAACCGCAGCTGTTTTTCCCCTGTACAATCCTTATACTTGAACTGGATGAACAGGAAGATGGTTGAAGATCCGAAGAGAAAACTGCTCATTGTTCTTGCTGTCCTCTTGCTGCCCAGCTCAGCACAAACAGGTAAGAAAAACATGAGTGCCTGGCAAGGGATTGAAGGTTTTACAGAGAAGGATCTGAATTCAGTTCCCCCTAAAAAAGCTGAATGCCAAGAGGTGCTTGCAATAATCTTGTTAGGTGCTGGGGAGAAAAAGTAGTGCAAGAATGGTCCTTTCTTCTCTTATGCTTTGATTCAATCACTCTCAGTGATTTAATTCTATTAACCTGATTTACAAGAATGATCCAGGTTTACCCTGAAGTGTAAAGACGCAGAAAAAGGACCTGGCAGTGGCATCTCCTGCTTCAAAAGCTCAGCAAGTGTGACCTGCAGTAGCTGAGAGAAAATAAACAAATGCCACAGTTCCATTTCTTTCTTTAATTGTACTGCCAACAAGACTGCCTGAGTGATCAGATCTAAGTCCCACAACACGTGCAGCTTCACTGCAGTGCACCTCCTGCCTTGCCTTTACTGATGATCCCCTTCATTTTATGCTATTTCTGACACTCACTGTGCTGGCACTGGACATACTTTTGCTACTTAGACTGGCTCATGACCTACATTTTTTCCAAACTGTTCTCTAAAAATACCTCTTCCTTCCTTGTCAGTGCACAGGAAGACCAAAATAAACTACAGTAAGGGATGGTCACATCCTTCTAGGGGAATCTGAATACTGAATCTCACCCCTTTGTTCTCACCCATAGGCCATGTTTTGTCTAGCTGGTGTAAAGTATCTCCTGAGGGAAATTGGGAAGCTGGTTGTTTGATTGAACAGTACATAAATGAATAATTATTTTATCGTATGTCAGAGTCAAGGTGGTTTCACTTCCTCCAGTCCAGAAAGGGAAGGTGCATGTATTGTCATTGCAGCAGGATGCCACTACGCCAGCTCTTAAAGTAACACTGCTAGTGACACACACTGCTGAACTTTTGTGCTTGCTTTCTAGCCTAAATTTGCTTAGGTGTTTTACTAGCTACAGGTCAGATGTTTATTTTTTTCTGTCTAGGTCAAAGTGCCTTCTAGCAGCAACCTTTTCCTTCTCATAAAGCATTTTCATCCACTAAATAAATCAATTGTGAAATTATCGTTGACATACTTTTTCATCAGCATTCTCATATTTTATCATCAGCATTCTCATACTTATTTCTGGATTTTTGATGCAATTGTCAGTTAGACTTGTACTTTCTATTAAGCCTACCAGAATCTGAATAAACCCATGATTCAGTGGTGACTACCTGTCAGCAACCATTTTTTAAAAGATCTAACAGCCACCTCATAAGTGTACTTAGTAGCTGATGTAGGTGGCCAAGTTGCTAAAAAAACCCAGCAAAATATCACTCACCTCACCGTAAAACAACTCTCAGAAGTCAAAGCTAGTATGACATTCATGGTTATTTTCCCAGACAGAGCTGGCATTCCATCAAAGGACAGAAACAACTTTATCAGTTGGGTAAAGTTTCCAGAATTGTCTCATTTTAATTTATGCTCTATACTTTTAATCTTTATCAATAGAAGTGAAATTGCTACCTTCATTTTCCTAATGAATTAGAATGAGGGATTTTTTTTCCCCATTGCACAGCCACAGACTAAATGTGCCGCTCCCTCCCTCCTGTGCAGGGAATACAGACAGACTCTCAGGACATCACTGCAATGACTTCCAGACAGCCAATTTCCTATGGGGCAGAAAACTTAACATCCAGTTTCTTCTGTTCACCTCCTCGAGCCCCAGCTGTGGGGAGCTGATTCCAGCTGATGATGGCATCAAGAACTACAGCTTCAACAGCAGCCTGGAAACCAAAATCATCATCCATGGCTTCAGGTGAGAGAAAGAAGAGCACTGTGACTAAGTTTTAATAAACACTGCTGGGGAATTCCCAAGGTAAATTAAACACTGCTGGGGAATTCCCAAGCACTGGGTGGGCTGGCATGTTCCTGCTTGTGTGACCTTATCTCCCCAGCAGAGTGGCTGCATGCAAAACAACTGCTAAGAACAGTCTGGAATTCTCATCCCCAAACTGGACCCAGGAAAATTCTGGGAGGCCACTGATGGAAAATGTTGCTGACACCCCCCATTACGGCACAACTTGAAGTCCTTCAGTTTGTGACCAGTTGCTTTTTCTTGTGTGTGCTTCACACCCTCTGGAGCCTAAAAAAAATTAGAAATTAGAATCTTTCTTTCTTTTCTTTTCTTTTCTTTCTTTCTTTCTTTCTTTCTTTCTTTCTTTCTTTCTTTCTTTCTTTCTTTCTTTCTTTCTTTCTTTCTTTCTTTCTTTCTTTCTTTTCCTTCCTTCCTTCCTTCCTTCCTTCCTTCCTTCCTTCCTTCCTTCCTTCCTTCCTTCCTTCCTTCCTTCCTTCCTTCCTTCCTTCCTCTCTTTCTCTCTTTCTCTCTCTCTCTCTCCCTTCACATTTTTCTATTTCTTTCCTTTTCTCAGCATTTTTAATTAAGAAGCATTTTAAGATTCTTGTCCCTTTAAATTGTCTTCTTGGATTTCATGCCCAATAGCCTGGATTAATGAGCCATTTAGAACGCCAAGCAGATAGATTAGGCTTCTATTCTTGAAAGTGTTGGGATTGGAGCAGGGTTTGTTTGGGTCTTTTTAATTGCCATCATTCTGCAAGATACTGTGCCATTTTTCAGTGGGGTGTGACAATATAATATTATTTATTTTGAAGTGGAAAAGCCTGAATAGAAAGTGCATAGAAAACCAGGATGAGACCACAGCAGATATTGCAGGGTGTTCTCAGAAAACCAGCTGTTTCCTTCAAGTGAGATAGCACACTATTCACCAGATGGCATTAGGGAAACTGGGTAGAACAGAGCCCCCTCAGTTTTCCTGGAATTCTTTGGTGTAGATTATTTTTTATTTATTATTGTCTAGAGATGATGAAATGAGAGATGTGAAAATGTAGCAGTGAAAGACCAGGTGAGCTGGCCAAGGACTTCCTGCCAGTGGCCGCAGAGAAGGATCTAGGTGTTCCCAGCCACCTCACTTACTCCAGGTGGGCTCTGTGGTGGCTAAATGAATCACCACAGAGAGAGTGAGATCTCAGCCTGAGCCTTGCAAATGTTATATCATTCATCAAAACATCTGCTTCTCTCCTGAATCAGAGCATTCTGGAAAGTGTTATTATACCACCACAAAAAAATTTCCAGGTGTGGGTGTCTGGCACAAAAATAACTTTCAGCCACTGTCTGGCAGCCTCCTCTGAGCCATGTGAAGCTCCAGCACCAGTGAACAACACAGTGGCACATGCTCTGCTTGGAGAACACCTAACATCCTTGTCTCTGGTGACTCCACAGGGCTTTGGGTACCAAACCTTCGTGGATTGAAGGGCTTGTCCGAGCCATCCTGCACACCAGCCAGGTGAATGTGATCGCAGTGGACTGGGTTTATGGGTCTACAGGAGCCTATCCCTCCGCAGTGGAAAATGTCACACAGCTGGCCCTTGCCATCTCACAGTTCATCAGCAAGCTCCTGGTAAGCTACTGTGCATTTCCAGTGCAGAGAGCATGGCCAGGGAACTGCTCCCAGCATGCTGTAGCCATGAGTTGGACAAGTAGATTTTTTATTGCAGATTTTTCCAGGCTTGAGCATGCTACCATTTTTCTTCTTCCTTTTGAGTTTTGACATTTTCTAGAAAAAAATCACAGTTGTCAGCTGCCTCTCCAGTTCAGATCAAACCTAAAGCCTGCCTTGGGTTTTCTCAGATCCATATTCACTGGACAGTCTTCTGATGATGATGACAAATTTTTTTCCAGGAAGCTGGAGGGAGTGAGATTTGAGGCTATATTGTATTTGCTATTGGCGTCAGATATACTTCCCAGTATGTGGAAATCCCCAGATGTGTCCCATTCTGTTCGTGCAAAGCACAGCTGAACAAGACTTCTGCAACCAGGGTGATAAATCCTTGTGTTAACCAGCTACATGTAAACTCTCCATCAAATGTTTGCAGTGCTGACCAACCTGCCTAGGGCTGGGTTTGCACCTGTGGACCTGAAGAAAGGCTCCAAAGAACAGAAAGGGCAATACCCATCATTTCGTTAAGAATCTGGTTTTCCACTGTGCACCTCAAAAGCAATCCGACATTAGGAGAGTTATAGAGCTGCTGTGTAGGCTGGGACAGGGTATTTCACCTTTCGGCTACAACAGAAACAATGATTTGTATTACTGTCACCCTGCAGGCCCTGGGAGTCTCAGGGACATCTATCCACATCATTGGGGTAAGCCTCGGAGCACATGTCGGGGGCCTGGTGGGGCACTTCCATGGTGGTCGCCTGGGACGGATAACAGGTATCATCACACTGAGTCTGGGGTCCTCACCTGCCCTTCAAGAGAGAGAATGGAAGAGCAAGAAAGGGGGGTCATTCAGAGTGCCCTTTGAATTTCATAAGGGCTCACTAGATCCAAGCTTATGGGCTTCTTCCTAGATTCTGACAGTGCCTTTCCAACATCAGTTCCCCCCACACTCCCAAAAGAACACAAGTATTTGCAAAAGGGTCCTTCCACCTCTGCTACACTCTTCAAATTGGTGCCAACTTAGCAAAGTATGAGCTCTCATGACTAGTGAAAGTCCACAACACCCAGAGGCTTTGCTTCCAAATTACAGCATGTACATGTGGTTCTTAGAATTAAAGCCCACAATGCAATTGCAGGGGGAGCAGCAGGAGTGAGCTGCTCTGCAGGAAAACATGAGCTGAGAGCCAAGGGGACAGTAAGGTGGGCAGTGGCCTCACAGACAAGGGGTACAGTCCTACTGTGTCTGGGCAAGAAGAGCAGAGCAGGTCCAGTGACAGGAACCAGGGTCATCCACAGTCCAGTGATCATCAGGCAAGTTTGTAGTGATAAGGCAAGCCCAAGATCAAGCTGGGAAGTCAAGTCAGGACCAAGCAGGACCAACAAGGCAAAGGCCAGGGCATGGCATCCCTACCACACAGCTCAGGCAAGAGCCTGAGCCAGTGTTGGGAGGACCCAGATGAAGCTCCTTGCTGTTCTCTCCCGCAAACTGGCTGTTTTCACAGCAGGCTGGTCTAATGCCACCCATTTGTACCAAATCAGAGCTGACCTTAAACACAGCCAGACTCCTGGGTGTGAGGAAGAGGCTCCACTGGGGGAATTGCAGAGCAAAATGGTCATAGGCTGATCCTGTCAGAGTTTTTGGTAAACTCGGGACCTGTTCAGCCTTTAGGTGTGGAGCATGAATAAAGTCACAGAATCATTTAGGTAAGAAGAAACTTTGGAATGTCTCTTGTCCACACACCATCACCACTATCACCTCTCCTCAAAGTAGGGCTGCACTGAATGTCATATCAGATTGTCAAGGGTTTTACTAATTTGGGGGAATCCCCAATGACAGAGATTCATTTTGATAGGAGGGGAATGCCGCTAAGAAGGAACAGACATAAAGTCTCCAGTTCCCAGTCTGCCCCAGCCCATGCTGGTCTGTCTCACAGAGGTATCCTCAGGAAGGGTCTCACTGCACTCTTAGCAGGGCAGTCCAGAGAAATGTTGGTTCAGTTTTCACAGCTACCCATGCTGCATAAAATACAGGCATTTCTTAACAGAAATGAAAGAAGTGAATTTCATGTTGAGACCTTGTTAAAGCTGGAAATCAAAGTTTACATTAGGAGGAAGTTGGAGTAGCCTCTGCCCTGCACCAGAATTTAATGATCAGTGATGTCTTCAGATAGGCTGAAGTAGACACATTTCCATGAAACCATGGTAATTAACTTCAGAGTGAAGCACTCTTGCCCTTTGTGTCACCCACAAGTAATAGAATCTCTGTAGATTTATTTATTTCATTTTTAACTCTGCTAGAATACAATCCCTTTTCCACATTCCTGTTTATCCTGTGATTTTATAGGCACACTGGGCATTGCAGATTCCAGTTCAGATTCAGGAGCCTGAAGACAGGATGGGTTAGACCCAGGATACACCTGATCTCATCTCCTGCCTTCTCACACACATGCACACACCCACACAGCAATTTGATCCCAGAGCCACAATTTGCTGAAGTGTTTTCAATCACCTAAGAAGAGCTGTGTGGAGCAAAACCAGAGGGAGCTTTGGAGGTCAGAGCACAGACTTTACTTCTCCAAAGTGAGTTTCTTTAATCCATGCCTGTTCCAGTGGATATCTCCCTGTGCAGGAAAGAAACTGGAATGAACAGCACTTATCAAACTCTGAAAATAACACTTTGTTTCAATACTCGCAGAGGAAATGAAAAAGCTTGAAGGAATTAATTTGCATGTAGAGCTCCAGTGAATAGTTTCCTTAGCAAAGATGTACATCTCAATGGAGTTTGTGCAGTTTGTGCTTGGAGCAGGAAGGGGTAGAGGAGAGAGGATAGAAACGTGCTTGCCTTGGAGCTGTGCTAGGATTGACTGCTGTTCTTATTAGGTTTCTGCCTGCTCACTAAGAAATTTATGCCACACTAAATAACAATTTTCAGTATCTTTTAAAGTTTTTAACTACAACTTGGTCTGTAGAAGTGGGTGGGGAACCTCAGTTTTTTGTGCATATCAAGATTAAAGAGCATTAAAGTCTTATTTTTAGCTTTTATTTACAGAAAGAACATTTCTGTACATTACAGAATTTCCTCCTTCCCTTTCCCCTCAGAAATGCAGACGTGCCCATTTATATATTGCTGATACTGCCTTTTCCATAGAGAATTAATGAGACTGAGTCCAAAACTGGCTGAAACCAGCCAGCTCCAAGGTTGAGTGGCATGTGGAGCAGACCTGCTTCCTAACTATTGTTACCTGGGGACTGAAAAAAAGTCTTGTGAGGTTACTTTTTTATAAAATGAGAACAGGATAAACATCAGAAAAAGATTTTTTTTATCTGCTTCTTGGTATTGCCAAGGATATTTCTCCGTGTTCCTTTGAGTCCACAGAAATTGCTCTAGAAGCAAGTTTTAGGCAAAAATGTAGATGATTGCTAAAGGACCAATTTTACTTGTGGGAAAAAGGGCTCAGAACCCTCTGGTTTAAAATTTTTAGGTAGTATGAAACTTCTGTAATTCCTGAGTTAGTTAATGCCTGGGGTGCTGAATTCACCACCTAACTGCTGATCTCCAGAGACATTTCTCAGACTGTAGTGCTAATACACACGACAGTACAATTTGGGAAGGCATTAACAAGTTTGATTCTATTTCACCAAAACTCCAAGAGACACTATGCACCCACTCTGTCAAAGCTATTTAAAGCCCAGTCATGGCTTTACAGCCTGGAACCTTGAGTTAAAACACTGCTAAAAGGGTGTGGAAAAGCGAGGACAATGCAAGGAAGCTGTGATGGAAGTTGGCACTGGCAGAAACTATTCTGGAGCCTTATTGCTGAGACCTTGGAATAATTTATTATTTCTGCCTAGCACTAAAGTTTTAGATAAAATAACTGGTCCAGAAATAAGAAAGAGAGGGGCTGAAGAGTACTTGTTTTTAAGGGTGTCTGATTTTGTTACAGCCCTGGATCCTGCAGGCCCTAAGTACACCAGAGCCAGCCCCGAGGAGCGCCTGGATCCTGGGGATGCCCTCTTCGTGGAAGCCATTCATACTGATGCTGACAGTAAGCTGGCTTCCCTCTCCCTCAGTCTGGACTTCTGCTCCTCCTGACATCCCTATCACTAAGGGGTCGGTAGGTCATTGTCCCCTTTTTGCCAGACTACCATGAGTTCGAGTTCACTGTGAGGAAATTTCTTGTTAAGAAAGGTTTTGATGTTGAATTCATACCCCAAAGTACTTCAAACAACAGACAGGCAGAGATTGCTACAGCAGAGTGAGTTTATGCAGAACCGGCTCGGCAAGTCATTTACGGCCTGAAGGGAATGTGTAGGTCTAGTTTCACTTTTGTTTTTTCTCACCTGATGTAAGAAAGGTGCCACCGAGAGTGCTGTCGGAAAGTAACAGAGTCAAACCAACAGCTGGTGCAACAACAGAGTAACTTCTCTAAAGCACTGAGGATCTACATGAGCAGAACATGTGCTAAAGAATAATGTGGTGCCTCTGAGTCACACCTTTTTCCTCAGGGAAACCTCTACCAACACAACTCTCAATTATCCTTCATAATACCACATTAAGGCTGTGGTCAGTTTACTTCTCCTTTCCATAGAATCAAGAACTAGAGTCACTGAGGTGGTGGCTAAGACCCAGTTTCCAGACATTTTGATGGCAGGGCCCAGAGCATTTTCAGCTCCATGCATCCAAACTGCACATGTAGAAGCAGGAAATCTGGCCTTGATGTCTCCAGCATTAGGGCTAGATCCAGTAATACTAATGCTCAACCAATTGTTGGGACCTGTCATCAACATGTAGGGTAAAGCCTACAGAAGAGCCAAGCCTGAGAATGAAGTGGCATTTCACCTCCTTTCAGATTTCGGGATCCGGATTCCTGTAGGCCACATCGATTATTTTGTCAATGGAGGCAAAGATCAGCCAGGATGCCCCAGATTCATCTCTGCAGGTAAGAACACTCTCTGGCTAAGCAAAGAGCTTTCATGGCCATTTAGCAGGCTGTGAAAATGCTGCTTGGCAAGCAGCTCTTGCTACAGCCAGGGCAGTCAGCAAAGCAAGACAAATATATTCACAGCTCCACATCTCTTCTCAGCAGTACAAGAAGCAGGTGAAATTAAAATCACATACAGATCAAGTGTCTTGGCAGCACCACTGTCAAGAGATGCGATTTCGGTGATGCTTCTCTGTGACACAAAACCCTAGCTTCAGTAGAGGTGACACTTTGCTAGAAAGGCTCCTAGGTAGCACTAACAAAAGCTGCTTTTTGTTTTCACGCTGGAAGTTGTGTCTACTTAGAGAGATAGTTCATACAATTACTGTCCTTTTCTTCTAGAGAAGAGGACTTCCCACAGTGAACAGTGTGGACTCATTAACATTCAAGTGTGTTCTCTATGAGTCAGCTGTATTGAGGGTCAGCTTACCTGGGATACCTATGGTACTGTATTTCCTATAGCTGGGATTTCAGTGCAGGTGGGAGTTGAAGCTGCCGCACCCCCTTACAGAGAGCTTGATTGATGGCCTGACTGATGGGACACTGACAGGAACATGACAGCCCTGTGGTCCCTCTCTTTTAAAGGATTCAGTCTCAGAGATAGATACACTTCTAACTTCCTGCAGAACTTTTCTTGCAGTGGGATCTGGGCTTGTAGCCACAGAAATGCCCTGCAAAATGTTGTTAATGCAATGGTGACACTGTCACTGCAGTAAGAGTGTTGCTTCACCCCCCGTTCCTTGGGAATGAGCAAAACGTCTGAAGCTGACAGAAAGGCTCATGGCTGCTTTTCTCTGGTTGATTTTTTCCTTGCAGGCTATAAATTCCTGATCTGTGATCACATGCGGGCAGTACACCTCTACATCAGTGCCTTGAACCATGCCTGTCCCATTGTGGGGTTCCCCTGTGCAAGTCATCAAGATTTTCTAAATGGTCATTGCCTGGACTGTGCAGAACCCTTCCGGTCTTCCTGTCCCAGAATAGGTACAGTACCAGCATGAGACCTTCCCAGAGGAGATGATAATACATTCCTGATGGTATCAGTGCAGACCACAGGATGCAGTCCAGAATTCTCTGAGCAGGATTTGCTTTGGATCTGTTTTGGGAAGAGTGAGAAGCTGTTTTGTTTTTAGGCTTCTATAGACACATAAAAGCTCATATATTGACAAGGTAGAACAGCAAAATCTTGATTATTTCTGATCTTTAAACATTTCCTAGGGCCCAGATAGGTTTTGAAAGAGACTTTCGAGAATCACCTGCCAAAATCAGTAGGCAATCAGCTCAAAAAATGTCTTGTTTAGAGAAGCAGCTGAAAATTTTAGCTCAAGCCTGGAGTTCCATTCTTCTATACCACTCAGTGTTGCTGAGTCACCTCCTTTTCATAAATTTCTGCCATGGTCACCCCAGAGATGATGGGGTCCAGTCCAGATGATGACCAGTCTTTGGACTGGGAGAAGGTAATAGATGCCTCTTTTAGGCTTCTGAAACTGGGCTGTGGCATGAGGAAAGGAAGTGTCCTCTGCTGCTATTTGCAGTATGGTACCAGAGGAACATAAAGAGAGGCCTTTTTTGGTATAGTTCTCTCAGATCAGCCACCTCCTCCCCATCTGACCAAAACATTTTGCCAGCTATTCAATGATGCAGCCCACGAGTTATGGTGGTTTCCTCATTTGACCGAGGAATTTAATTTCCCTTGTGTTTGCACTGTCATTTACATCTGCACTAAGTTTCCTGACTTGGTAGTCTTTAGTTTTGCTCATTTTGCACACTGACTGCACAGTTTGTTAGTAGAGGGATGAAAAGAAAGCCACCAAGAGGTTCTCTGGTGATAATTACCTGGGGTAGCCAGAGGAGGTTTCCTTGAGGGAGTGTTAACCTGTCAAATAGACACGACAAACTTGTACTTGCTCAGATTTGCACGGGTATCAGAAAGGGACCTGTTCTCCAAGACAGGGGAGTCAGGCAGGGTGAAAGGATGTGGCTGATTATATTTCTGCTTTGTCATTTATGTCTTTTCCTGCACTGACTTTATTTCCTCCCGCAGGCCTGCTGGAGCAGGCAGGTGTCAACATGAGCAGGCTGCCCCAGGAAGTGAAAGTTTTTTTAACAACCAGTCCTTCACCCCCATTCTGTGGTAAGTAGCATGAGAGAAAAAGGAGCCAGAAGGGTGTTGGCCAATGAGGCAGATCCTCTGAGGAGCCCAGGTAGTCACAGCACACTACCCCAACAGAGTCAGCTGCTGTGGGCCATGGGGTCTGAGACACACCACTGAAGAGCAATAACCCTGCTCATCTCCCCCATAAAGCCCTTTCCAACAGATTCGTTAGTGTGGGCACAGCCCTGAACTAACACAGCCACGTGGTTTCAGGGCTGAAGTAAAAGGGATTGAAAATCCCTGTCTGTTCACACTGGGCTATACAGACGTGCCCCCTGTGCCTCACATAGCACAGAGACTTGATTCTTTCTTATGTCTGTTTAATTTTTTCTGCTGGTGGGGCCAGGGAATGAGTGCCTCTCTTTTGTCATGGGTAGGTCCTACAGATTGTACATGTCCTCACTCCCACATTCTTTGCTTCTTGCTCAGTCCACCACAGCCTGGTTGAGTTCCACTTGCTGAAGAAAAGAAACAGAGTCACCACCATTGAGATCAGTTTCAGCAGCAACAGCACCAAGGACACAGCAAAGATCACCATGTGAGTGACAGTGCATGCTTCTGGCCTGTTTCTTCCCTTGTCCATGAGTAAGGATGTTTATTCTAGTCCAGGAAAAGCACAACGGTGTATTTCCCTGAGTAGTGAACCACTTGTTCTTGAGTCCCTCCACATTTTCCTTAAATGCCCTCAGGAATCAGGCATGTGTTACCATTACTCAGTAACCCTGATTGGGTCTATGTCTTTCCCAAGTGCACAAAGGAGTAGGAACACCCTGGGAGCACCAGATTTGCATCCTTTTGTGTGGCTATGCTGGTTCCTTTTCCACACCCTACTCTGACCTGACACCACTTCCAATTGTAATGACTGTCAGATAGTTATTAGCCCTGCTCTGGCAGACAGGGATGGCTTACAGCAAGACCTCAATCCACCACAGCTCCAGACGGATGGACTTGGTGGCTCAGACCTTTCTCTTGATGCCCAAGAGGACAGCAGTGGCAAAGAGGAGACAAGTGCACCTCAGGATAGTCAGAAATGTGTTAGTAGCTTGTTGCAGAAATGCTCTCACTCCCATTGCAGGAAAAAGCAAGGGGCAGGGGACCAAGAGCCTCTGTGTGGACAGAAAGATGCCTCTTGAAAGCACCACCCTCTGCCAGATCATGTCTGAATTAAAAGATCAGACTTCACAGCTTCCACAGGTCTTGCCACCAGGGGATCTCCCCACCACAAGTTCCCCAGAGCCTTCCTCACTTCTTCCTACTCCTCGCCCATTGCTCTGGACTGGGAACCACAATGAAGCTAGCACATGCTGCTGGCTTCCTCAGGAAGCAGGAAAGCAGCCTGCTAAAGAGCCCCAGCCAGCTCTCCTGGGATCACTGGGGTTCCAGTGCTGGCTCCCACACAGTCCTAAGTCCTTACAGTCCCACACAGTCCTTACTGCCCCACGCAGTCCTTACTGCTAAGCCAAAATATTGTGACCTCAGCTAATCGTGTTGCTGATTCAGTCGTGGGCACCAGGAGGTAGTGGGGAGAAATGAGGAAGGGGAAGCCACACCCTAGGGTACTCTCCAGGATGACACAGATGCTTGGTCACAGATTTCCAGCCAGGCACCACAATTTGGGTTTCTACTCTAGCCTGATGGAGCTCAGTCTGTTCAACTTCTTCTGGTTTGGAAGCCAAATCTGCCTTTTCCACAGATGCAGGAGGGAAGAAATATGATTTCCCAGGTCATACCAGGACCCGTGCAGCCCTTCCATCGGCAGTTGTCGGACACTAGGTTTGGTGGGAGTCCAGCAGGAGGCATGTGAGGCTGGAGGGAAAGGCTGCCCGGGGCAGTGAGCCAGGCAGGCAATCCCGAGGCTTTGCTGTACCCTCCGGTTTTAATGAGAAGTGGAGTTAGAGCAGGGTAACCTATCCAGAGATGCCCGGCGGGGGAGAACAGCAGCTGTATTTCTTTTAAATGCCCTTCTTAGAAACACAAGGCAAAACTGAAAAATTTGCTTAGAGCAATAAACCTACAGGCTTGACAGTATAAAATTGAAGATGTCCCTTTTATTTCCCACTAGTAGCAAAGGGCAAATTTGTTCTAGGCAAAGCTCAGCCTCCCAGTGTAGTCAAGCTCAGAGTATCAAATGGGCATCTAAACATAGATCCTCACATCACAGTTCAGACACTGATCGATCAGTGACTTATCTCAGATGATGTGTCATGTATATCATCCTGCAGTTTCCCAGAAGTGCAGAGGCACTTACTTGGGAGTGTTCAGCTAGTCTCAGACCTTCAGCAAAGGGGACTCACATGGTTGTGTCTTGCCTCACACTGCCCTTCTCGTCTCCTCTCCCAGATACCCATTCCAATCTCACTCCTCCCCACGTGTTGCTCAGAATGCCCCAAGAGACACATCCCCAAGCTTCAGTAGCTGACATGGGCCTGATGAATGAGGAGATTGTTATGCAGGACACTTCCCAGGTGCACTGCTGTCTGCTTACACATCACTTGACATCAACCCCCATATCCAAGAAAACATACCTCTGAAGCCAGCCAAGTCTTCTAAATCCATTCAAAGGTTGTACAGGATTGGACCAAGTGCCAGTCCCAGGAGTGGCTCTTTTGACATGGTTAACTGTACTGCATTCCTCTGTCTATGGACAATATGCCAGAGAAAGATGGCCTCCATTTGCTATCCATTCTTCACTTTTATAACCACAGTTTCGCCATGCTTCCTATTTCTCGCAGCTTCAAGCCAGACACACAAAACCCAGCACCTACAGCTGCAGTCTAAGGAAGAGACTGGGTGTGCTGGTGTGGGCTGGCTGCTGTGAGTGCTGCTGTCAGCCCGTGTCTGACAGTTACCTTGGTTAGCAGAATTGTAGGGTCTTCCTGACCCTTTTGTCACCTCTCCTCTTTTCCTGCCATCGTGTTTCTGATCAGACAGGTGGTTCTGGAACCATGCCACGTGAACTGCACATATATAATTCTTCATGAGCACAAGGAAATCCATGATCTCCATGCTCTAGGAGGTGCCAAGCAGATCAAGTGTAAGGCCCACTGGATAGACTCCATAGGAGGGACTTAAAAAATACCTGGGCAGTACAGATCTATGGCACACAACTCACTGGACTCTGGTCATTGCCAAACCTCTGTCATTTCTCAGCTCACAGTGCCTGGGTAAGAGCACAACGACAGACAAAGGTCTCTCTATCCAAGCATCCCACCTTCATCATGATCAAAAGCAAGCAGCTAGAGAAGAGTATAAAAAAAATCTCTGTGTTAGCACGTAGCAATACTTCCCCAAAGAGTTTCCCTGTGTCTAGTTACATCTCAGGGACTTTCAGAGCCAAAGATGAGATCTTTATCCTTACTAGATTTTGTATTCCACAAACCTGTCCCTCCCTTGACTCATACAGTCATGTAAACTTCCTGGTATTCACAACATCCCAAAGCAAGGATTTTAACAGCTTGAAAGGACTGGTACTCTGTGCAGTGTGCATTCTTTTTGAGCCTGCCACCTCTTAGCTTTCTTTGAGGACCCCAGTTTGTGTAGTGGAAGAAATTATGAACAACTGATCCTCATCCATGTCCTTCACCATTTCATAGATGTAGACTTATCTACTACTTACCTCTCTGTGACAAGCTGAGCAGTGTTTCAATCAATATGCGCCAGTAAGAAGAGCTGGTGATGGAAGGAAGGATATTTATTCAGAAATATTCCTGAATACAGGGATAAAACATGGAAAGACAGCCTGTAAGATGCTCATGTGATGCCTTGTTTCGACAGATGAGTCTTCTCACTCAATTTTATTACATGAGGGCTTCACAATAACACTGCAGATTCCTCCAGTGTTTCCATGGATCTGCACGTGGACTGTATCTGCAGGTTGACTGAACACATCTCTCACATCTCTCATCCTGCCTTGCAGACCTAAGGACGAAAAAACAGGCAAACATCTGCTGGCCCACCGAGTTCCCCTCTGCCAGATAAACAGCGTGACCCTGAAGTATATCCCCAAGAATCATTTTTGGAGCAAGGATGAGCCATCCATTGTTGGCAAGTTCTGTGTAGCGCCACTGCCTCTCAATAGCAGGTAAGCCTCAGGAATGTCATAGAGGGATGTACTAAGCCTATGGATGAAGCCTGTGGTTTGAAGCAATGCATTTTACCTCCTATTTAGGGAAACATGTAAAGAGGTCTTTTCCCATCACCTCTGTGTCCCTATGTAACTGATTTTGTATTTGTGAAAGAGAAAAGCTACAAAGGTAGTTTTCTAGGAGTTTTCTAAAATTCTTCCCCCAGGATAAAAGTGTTGTGCCGTGGAAGGAATAGGGCTGCTTAGGAAGATACCTAAGTCACAAACCATGGCAAAAGCTTGTCCTATCTAGAATTTATTCATTTGTCCTTGTTTGTCCTCTCCATCTTCCCCTGTCTACAATGGGCCCCCATCTAAAACATGACAGGTGAATGTTTTTCAGGATGAGACAACAGAAGACCAATAATATATTTCTGTGTCTTATACGGCAAGGTTTATAAAGCACTAAGTTTACAGACAACCATTTTGGCATTTTCTAGGTCAGACATGGTAGAGTATATACCTTCAGCTATAGTTCCTTTCCCAGAGTAAAAGCAGCCAAGTCCTTCTTATCCTGAGAGAGATAATTGTCTTCTCCATAATACAATATTCTTGACTGGAGTTTTAGATCCAAAGTTCTTGCAGGCAGGACAAGACAGCTGGGTCTACATTGGCACATTAAACTGTCCATCTACATTGCTTCTGAAATGCTGGATCAAGGCTGAAGCAAGCTAGTGGATACTTCAAAGCAGGTTCAAATTCTGTTTTGACGGAGAGCAAGGAGGCTGAAGTTCTGGGCAGTAAAAATATGTCCAGTAGGCCCAGAGAGGGGAAGAAAAAAGGCATTCCTATATAAATGCCAGGTACTCCCTTGAGTACAAGGGCTATTCCTTACTAGCATGTTTTGTACTCCAGAGTTGGGATGGATGTGATGTGTTTTTATCACTTATGAATGGGACAGCAAGCCACACTGCCTGAAAGAGGTGCTAACCTGCATCCCTGGAAGCACTGGACTTGGCTTTGATACAGATAGTAAGCTGTGGAGTTGCACAGGCTCACGACTGTGCTTCTGTCACTGTGCTGGGAGCACTCAGAACAACAATGGTGCTGCTGAGGTCAAGGGAAAGGTGCAGGACACAAGCCCATCCATGCCCTTCCAGCCAGTTCATCCCAGCCAGGGCACAGCATCCCATTCACTATCCCTTGCAAAGCAGTGCAAGGTCCAGCACTTTGCTTGCTTCTGTGTTAGGATAGCAACCTCCACCTGCCAGTGCCCAGCCTGACTTCTCTGTGCTCTTCCCACAGCAGGACAATGTCATGTCTGCCCCGGAGCCTCACCCTCCCCAGCAAAACAGACATCTCGTATGACCTGTCTACTGCCTGTGCCTAGCTCTGCCTTCAGGATACACAGAACCAGAATGGAGTCATAAACCTATTGCTGCTCTCTGCTCCCAGATAATACTTTCACCATAAAACTGGATGGGTTTTTTGCTGCCTGCATTAGGGGCATGATGTCCAGGAAAAGAAGTGCATGGCAGATTGACAAATACAAGGCTAACTGGTTACAGCAAAATCTTCCAGTTAAAAGACTGGATTGACACTTTTATCTCACAGGTTCTATAGCTAGCTCTCAAAGTGAGACAGGAAAGTCATTCAATCTCATGGTTTGAATCTGTACGAAAGAAGGAGTAGATAATATCACTCTTTTTATAGTGGGAGTATTAGTATAATTCATTAGTGTTTTGTATTAAACTGTCCTGAAATCTTGATATTAAAAAGGAGAGGTATTATTCTTCCTCAGCAAGGGGAAACGGTGTGGTCTAAGTTTGGCACAGAGAGGAGTCATTCTTAGCCAGAATTCCAATGGGAAACTCACTAGATCCATCTATAAGATGCTTTCAGAGGGAGACCCTATTAATTTCACAGCACATAATTCTGAAGCTCACATGAAGTGAAGCAGGTACCAGAAGCAGCACAGAGCTCTCACATCCAATGTTGCACAGCTTTCACCATCTCCCCAAAATAGAAGGTAGTAGGAGAATGGAGCATTGCAGCCACAGGGCCACCTAAAACAAATTAGTCCCAGAAACTCAGCACAGCCAAGTCTGGAAATAATTGGTGAAAGATTAGAGTGGGATGCATGACCCCAGAAACAACACACCCACACCTTTTCCACACCATGCAAATTAAAGAGGTGACAAGCCTTTCATCATTTCTACTCACAAATCACATCTTCTGTTGGCCATTTTGTCTGCTTCCCTCTGGCTTCACTGAGTGACAGAAAACTGCACCAGGAATTCCATGATCAGGAGTGAGGGACATGCTAAAAGCATTTTTGCTATGAAGAGTTGTCTCAAGTCATTTGCCATGAGCTGTCACTCCTGCTCCACGAGACAGTGTCACAGCAGAATTAGCTCCTGCTTTCAGTTCACATCCAAGATTTTGGGCCCTGCCTTATGGCTCTTTTGAAGGACAGCTGACAAACACCATCTCCAACACACATTTGAGAGGGGGATAGAGCTGGACTCTGACAACCTGAGAGAGATTCATGTTAGTTGGCACCATGATTAAAGAGTTTTCTGGGAGCTTCTTGTTGAAGACTAGATTATAAGCTCAGTAGACACCTGTGAAGGGCAGTGTGTAATTCAGTCCAGCCTGGTCCAGTGCTCTGGGAGGTGTACAAAGCACCTCGACAGATGGACCCAGTTCTACTGTGCATTTCAGTTCCTTTGCAGAAGGGACTCCAGCAGCTCTCATGTCAATCTGCTGCAGACATTTCTGAGCTGTGAAAGGCAGTGGGGTCAGGCTGAAGCACCAATGTACTGACAGAGCACAGTAATGACCATGAGCAGGATGATTCCCAGGCCTGGGGCAGCCCCATTTTCTGCCCTGGTGTGGGAGCAAAGGTGAGCAGTGCAAGGAGCTGTGTACATCACAGATTCCACATACCCACCACTCCAGAGGCCCTTGGCGAGAGTGCCAGATCCCAAGGGCACAGGTTTTGCCCAGCTGAGACTTGTAAGAAAGGCCAAACCCAACACTGGGCCACAGTCCCTGTGTGAGCAGGGCAGGGCAGAGCAGGTGGGGATGTCTCCACCAGCCCAAGGCTGACACAAGGCCAGCCCCACAGGCAGTATGGCTGTGCCCCAGCATGTGTGTGCCAAGAGGCACTGAAGGACACTCTTCCCTGTGCTGACAGAAGAACCAACATTCTTCGCTCTTTCCCTGAATACCTGCCCTGGAGAGGCTCCTACTCCCATTGCTCAACTTGATTGCACCAGGCTCTGAGAGACAGGATTCCTCCACAGGTACTTCCAATTCCCTGACTGAGGAAATGGCTGGGGAAGCTCATGAGACAAATCCTGTTGCAGCTGAACTTGGAAGAGGCCTTCCATCTCTACACTATTTTCATTAAGGCATTGTCCTTCCTACCAATGGCTACTGTCTTCACAGATGTTTTGTATCCATTCCTTTCTTCATTTGATGCTTGAGCACCCTGAGGTCACACCCCCCTGAGTACACACCAAAAAAAAGGGTTCTTGCCTACACCTGTTCCCAATCCCAATTCCTTCTCTTTCTTATTTCAAGAATCAATGCCAACAACGAACCAGAAGCCTTTTTTCACCAGCTTCTTTGAGAAGTTGTGCTCGTCATAAATGAGAAATCCTAACTCCTGGAAAAGTAATTTCTGGTCTTACTAGAGTGGATGCCCAGTGAGATGCATATCATCAAACTCTCCATTGCAAGCCCTTTACCAAAGCTGTCAGGTGGCCTGTTTCCCCTTGCCCTATCCACTCTGTGCGTTGAGATCACCTCAAGTGGTCTCCCTCTTCAGATCCTCCCTCCTTCCCTCCCTCCCTCCAGCTGTTTTCTCATCTTCAAATCCTCAAACACCAGTAGTTTCATCTCTGACTTTAATGGGAATCATTGAACCAAAGGGAACACAGATTCTGCAAGCAGGCTGGTATTGCTTGCAGGATATTGGTGCACTTTGGTGACAGAGCTGCTGACAACCTCAGAGAGGCAGGACTAGAAAACAAACCGTGGAAGCACGCTGGGGAAGGCAGCTCTGGTGAACAGCCGTGGGGTGGGAGGGGCTGGAGTGTCACACTGCAGTCTTAAGCATGTGCTTCATGTGCTCCTGAGTGTAGATATCTGCTGGCAGACGTCTCTGCATGCTAAAGAGTGTCTCTGGTCAAAAACCTGTGTGAGCATCTGCTCCTTTGGAGGGACTTTGGGATCAAAACAGCCTGTTGTTCCCTAGAGTTCGGGGGTCTGAGTGGGAGCCAGAGGGGCTCGTCCTTTGCAGAGAGGGTGAGAACTCTGGAGATGGTTTTCAGAGGCTGCAGAAGGAACACAGTGGAGGAGGGAGGAAAAGGGGGCCGGGGAAGGGATGGGAGCGGGGAGAGAGAGAGAGAGAGAGAGAGAGAGAGAGAGAGAAAGAGAGGACACCATTACTATCATACTTTCAAACTTTTCCAAGACACAAACCTCATGGAGTCCACCATTACCTGCTCTTCTCCCCTCCCCTCCTAAATGAGCATGCAAAACTGTGTAATTCTTCAACAAGTGATAAATGAGGAAACAGGGTTATGCACCCATTCTGAGATGGCAAAAACAAACCCTTCAAAGTGCCTTCTGTGATATTAGTTAAACAAAGCCCACAGCTCCTTTGCTTTTGCTCTCAAAGCAGGTACAAAACATTAACTACTAACTTAGATACCAAGTTGCAAACTATCAAGCATCCATCCACCCATCTTCCCCACCAAATAGAAAGGCAGCCCCAAGATGTAACTATAAAAACAGGTGGCAACAGCTACACATCCTGCAAGCACTTCATAGCAGCAAACTAGAACAAATGCAATATGAAGAGGAGAAAAAGCAGGTTGCTCTTGGTTGTTTAAATTTCCATGCAAGAGATAAAGCTAAGTTTCCTCTGGAGCACTGAGCTATACAGCAGTACACTTTTACAGCAAGTGCTGAACAGAACCTTTGAACCTGCCTCCTTCAAACAGGTAGCATCCTCCTTAGAGAAAAAATGTGCTCATCAGTGGGATATCACAGTCCATCTCACTCATAAGCAGACTAGAAATGCTTTCAAGGAACTACATGACATGAATAGTATGCCAATATATCTTCCATGAATATTTTCTTCTGTATGACCTTTGTAGCACTTTGGGCATTCAAGAATTGCCCTGCTGCACCATAGTGTTGCAAGGTGGCTGTTGCAGTGACAGAAAAGGAAAAGGAAAGTGACCCACTGAAGCACTTCAGCACGGGGAATTTAGAGAGCTGCAAAGTGATTACCCACACTGGGAATCACCTGGGGAAGGAGATGAGAGAGCAGACCAGGGGAAAACCCCAGGGGAGCTCTGACCTCAGGGACTTACTTTGAACAATGACACTGCAGGGGATTTCCCTGTTTACTACAGATGTAGGAAAAAGGTATGGAAATGCTTTACCTGAGCCATGGCAGACCTGCTTGGATTTTTTGCTGAGCTGGGCCAAGTGTTTGGACAGAGGGAAAACCTGCAGCCCCTCTGTATCACTAGTTTTTGTGGTGAGGCACTCAAGTCGCTGTGGAATGTTGTCCAGATGTGAGAACTGCAGTTGTGTTGCTGGGATGTGATGTGGGATGTGAAGAGATGTGCTGGGATGTGATGTGGTTAGAACACGCAGGTGCCAAGTAGGGTAATGGGGAAGCTCTCATTCCACCATTATGAACACACTAAACAGAGCTTTTGATTCCTTGTCTAATTACCTTAAAAAATAAATACCACACTGTCTATTGTCTCCAGACTGACAGACCAGGAAGATCATCTTCCTCTCCCACCTCAAATACAAGCCTCTAAACATCTGTGCTTTTATTGCAGGTCTCTACTGCCAGTTGTAGCACTCCTTGATACTGTCTCAGTCACAAGATCTAGAAAGACAAAAGCTTCCAGCTCACAACAGGATTGTGTGAAAGAAAGAACAACTTTTTGCTGTGTAGCAAAGTTTTGCCTAACACATACACCCCTCTTGTATGTATGTTCACAGTATTGCCTCACTGCTAAAAATGGGCGGAAATTTTTCAAAAAAAGCTACAATTTACCTTGCCTCCTTCCATTTTAGATTGCATTTGAAATCCTGGTTTTATTAAGCTTGATCAGCCAGGAGAATTCTACCAGTGATCCGAGAATGGATATCCTTCTTCTGAGAAGGCAAAATAGAATCAAACACAGGCAAAGTGACTTTGCCATGTTCACAACGCTACTTGCATTCACTTGTGATTGTATGTTTTCACAGACACTCCAACAGCTAGGAGGATGGATGTCTCAGAAGTGATTCAGTGTTCCTACCTCTCCAAGTAAGGACTGAAAAAGCTGCAAATTCATATCTCCAGCAGCCTACCAGCAAAAGCAAGGGCTTCACATTCCTAGGACAAATGTGGATTTACTATTTTTTCTCTCTGTGCCTCCTTAAAAAAGAAAACAACAACCAAAGCCAAACCAACAACCCCAACAACAAAACCCTAATCAAAGCTCTTGCTAACTTGATCTGATTCAGCCAAAACCAAATACACTTGTTCTTTCCCTGGCCACCTTCTTCATATCCCAGATAATATGAAGAATACTGCAGACTTGTCAGGGCTCATGCCAGGAACCAATGCTCCCTGCCACTGAGTCCACAGCACAGGTAGAAGTAGACCCAAGCAGGCACAGAGAAGAGCAGGGTGCAATGTTGCTCTGTGTTCAAGGCTGCCTGATGGAAGACAAGCCACCCCAGCCCTGCAACTTCCTCCCTGCTGGGCAGACCCAACAGAGACACATGCAGGGGTCACTTCTAGGACAGAAATCCCAGTCCCAAGATTGGTGCCTGGCAGCTGGATTATTGTAGGCAGCAGCAGGAATGCACATTTTGGGGTCTGCAGCTGGTGTATAGCAGCTGACATGCAGTGGCTAGCTAAAAGTAGCTCAGGGTGGAATTTCTCTCTTGGCCACTTGGATTTGAATTTCAAGCACAAGCCACTCTCCCATCTATTTCTTTTTGCCTGCATTGTTCCTCTGCCCCAACACAGGCATAAGAATGTTTTCCCTTGTGGAGTAAGGAGCTGGCATTTTGGAAGAGAGCATCTCAGTCCCACTCACTGGAAAGCAGAGTTTGGGGCATATTAAAACAAAGTTTAGCCTGTCAGTCCACCCAGGGTGAATGGAGGCAAGACCTATACCACCCAGGGCAGACTTTTCAACACCTTACTGATCTGGAAGAGATGAATCTCAGCAGAAACAAGGAGGACAGATCAAATGCTGGGTTGAGCTGTGGTGGGCAGGGAGAGAAAGGACTCTGAACTTTGTCCCCCTGCCCAGACTGAGCACTTGCAGGGTTTATAGCAACTCCTTGCTACCCAATCTGCTATAAACCCTGGAGCTCTTTCTAGTCCTGTTGGCATCTCCTGGGATGTGGGCTCTCACACCTGCAGAGCTCTTGCTCAGCTCAATACTGGAGTATCTCCTGGCACAGCTCTACCTCATGGTCTCTGTGACCGCTTGCGTACCACCTGCCAGCCCGGACAGCATTTCTGTGTTTCTCCCTCTCTTCAGCGATGGGGAGAGAACTGGGCAGGGTAGAGCTTTCTATGGCCAGGTTACTGGCCCTTCTACCCCACACTACAGCTGGTGCCTGGAGTCAAGCCTCTGCCCTGCTGCATTTCCTTAGGAAAACCACATAGCTTGAGCCCACCTTCAGGGTTCCTTGGGCAGCAGGCCAAAAACCACTGCAGAGGTGCAAACCCATGGCAAATGGGGGCCAGTGCTCTGTCCAGGCAGATGCATCACAGGAACGACTTGCTCTGCAAGTGGGTACTTACGCGAGGGTCCCACACAGGGTGAGGTGTGCCCGTGCCAGGAGTGCCCTCACTTCATATACTCCCCTTCGCTCACATAGTCCATAAAAGACCCCGGCAACTCAGCAAAATCTTCCAAGACAAGACTGGTGGAGTCCTCACCCAGCAGGTCACTGTCGGGCCGGGATGCCCGGGGGCGCGGAGCCGGCGGCGGCGGTGGCAGCTGTGGTGGTGGCTCAGAGGCGCTGGCCCGGCCTGAGCCGGGGGTCAGCTCCTCACAGTCCTCCGACTCCCCCTCGGAGGAGGCTGGCCCAAGGACGTGGTACAGGCTGGGCAAGCGGATGTCGAAGCGAAGGCCAAACTTGGCGAAGAGCTTCTCGTTGAGGGAGTAGAGCTTCTCCGAGATGTCATAGCCCAGATGGGAGGAAAAGAGCCGGGCGATGTAGCGGTCCTTCCTCAGGAGGAGATACAGTTTCTTCCTCGGCCAGGTGATGTAGCTGCAATCGGTCTCGGCTGTCAGCGTGACCTGCGGGGCAGGGAGTGAGTGGAGTAAGTCCCACTGCCTGGGCGGGGTCACCCACCTTGGAGCCATGTACTTCACTCCGGAGAATGACCTCAGCCCCTTTGAATCCTATTCTCCCTGGAGATGGTGGGGCTGGAGAGCCAAATTGTCCTGGTTGAATGACTGGATAGATCTTTACCTGCTGCTGTTTCCTCTCCCTGAGGAGGCAAAGACCCCATTTTCCTATGCAATTAGTAGCATGTCCTCATTTAACCCAGCCACATGGATGGCGACGATTCACCCCATTGCTTTCAGATGATGCTCCCTATTGACATCTGAGGGGTGTAGCTGAAACGAACAGGGCAGCACAGACATCCCTATCCCTCCACAGAAATGCAACCGAGGGGGGGTATTTTTGCATGCCCAGTCAGTCCAAGTTGCCAGCAAGTAGCCCTAGGGGAGTCTGGTGACCCATTCTGCTGCTGGATTGCACAGCCCCACAGGCCCTGCTCCAAAAAGGCCCAGAGTGTTGGAAGGGCCACCTGAAAGGCTTGCTTGGTCATCTTGTGCCTGAGGGACATCCTGTCTTAGCAGTTATGCTGGACTCTGGTGGGCTGAATAGCCTTGAAGGACATTGCAGCACAGCTCAGTGAGAGAGGAAATAAAAAAGTTTTATTGTGTTTGTGTATATGTAGAAAACTCATGAGGGTTTATTGGATTGATTTTAGAGAATGTTTCATTTTTCTTCTGGTTTTGCCAATGTAAAGAGAGACTTTTTCCCCCTAGGTGTAGGACAAGAACAATTTCAGTCAAAAGTATTATATGGAAAGTAAGTGTATAATAATAATAACAATAACAATAATAAATAATAATAAAGACAAGAAATGCAGGAATGGTCAAACTGCCCTGGGCCACAGAAGAACATCCAAGTGTAATGGAGACACTGGCATGCGAACAAGTGCCAGAGCCAAAATATCCCGGGGGCTCCCTTTCACTCTTTGCCCAGGGGTCTCCTTGGTCAGCCGCCATGGCAGAGGGCCACTGGGAAGCTGAACATGGCTTGGCTGCATGTCTGTGTCCTTGGGTTTGATATTTAATGCCACTGCCCTGCAAACAGCTGTCTGATGAAAGAAATATAGGAGATAAAACCTGAGAACTTTCCCAGGCCAGGCAAGCAAAAAGAAGGGTCACACGGAAATTGAAATGACCGGAATCTCATTTTTCTAATCAACTTCTGACACAGTGACCAAAAGTGATCCCATCTTGTGAGGAATTGAGACACAATAAGCAAACCTGCCACCAAACCAGGACAGCAAGACAGATTTCAGTCTTGAATCCCCCCTGACACAAGTGCTCCGGCATCAGTGAGAGCCTGTAATTCAGCCTTCTGGGGGAAAGTGCCAGCCCTGAAACCAAACTCCTTCAGGCACTGGAACCCAACAGTCCTGTGGGAAGCAGACAGCCAAAGCAGAAAGCTCAAGGAAACCAGCTATTCTCGTAGACGAACTCATGCTTCTGCCATTTTTCAGTGGGCTTGGAATTGAAATTGTTCAATCCAGAGAGCCATGAGGCAAGAAGAACCTTCCATTCCCTCCTCCAGCAAAGACCTAGCGTTCAACATGCACTTTTTAAACCAAATTATTGTGTTGCTAGGAATAATGTTGAGATAAGCTACAGAGATTTATTAACTGCTCAGGTGAGAGGAACTGGTGGGTTAAACAGCTGCCAAAAGCAGCACATCGCCATGATTAAGCATGGCCACCAAGAGTAAGGTCCTTCCAGGTGCATGGATGGGTCAAGTGGCACCTGATGACTGCTGGTCTCACACAGCTGCTACTTCTTCATGCTCCTCCATAAGCACACGTGGGATTTAGGCATTTCCAGGATATGGCCTTCCCTACCTAGGGCTCTACCTCCCCATCCTGCTGCAGGCACAGCTGACCTCACTGACCAGCCCTGTCTTGCAGAGCAGGAGAGGGCCAGAGCATGGTGCTGGCAGGGCTGATGCAGCCTGGCACCAGCCTGCTCCCAAGCTCTCTCACCACAGATAAAGAGCCTCAGGAGGTCTGGGAACATTCAGTTCCATGGAAATCAGCTCAGAAAATGCTGTGGATGTCTTTGCAGGTTGCATGCCTGCAGTCAACGACTGCAGTCAGCCATTTTCCAGTCCCTGAGATACCACCAGCATGGCTGTGCTAGGGCTGGTGGTATCTCATGTTTCACACAGTCTTCAATCTGTCAGCAGACTGCTGCTAGCTCCTGGGCTGTATTTGCCCAAGAATCCAGCAGGGAGAGTGATGGCGCCCAGTGCACTGCTACCACCAGCCCTAGCACAGCCATGCTGTTGTTGCCTTTTCTACTTCATTACCTTGGTCCAACGTCCCTACTTCTGCTTACAATCTGTAGCCCTGTGACACAGTCACACAGACAGCTGTCTCCTGCCAACATAATCACAGGTGATGGCACTGTTTTCAGGAGCAATCACCATGACTCTTTCACATATGAGCCAAATTCAGACCCTTGGAAAGAAGATTTGGAGACCTACCCTGGTTTAACCAAATCTGCTTGGGGCTACCCTCACGAGAAAGCATCATTCCCTCATGACTGTCCCATGCTCCCAAGGGATTAGCTCATATCCCTCCTAATATGCCCTAACTGACATAGTCAGGATTGACATCCTGACGGGTACCAGGCCATCCTGGGATGTGCGTTAAAGACAGAGGGATGTAGGCTAAAGTAATCTCCAGAAGGAGAGTCAAAGAAACACTGTGGGGTGTTGACAGCAAGGCCAAAATCCCTTCAGTTGCTGCAAATAAGAATTGGTCTGGCCTCTCAGCAGGGGATCCTTCTCCTCAGAAAGAACCATATTCGGGTGTGAATCATCCTTTCTGCTTCTCCACCCAAAACACATGACCCTCAGAAACTTCTGTGAGAAACAGGATGTTTATGGATTTACATCACTGCTGCAAAGTGCCACGGCTGCCATCCTGATGCTAGAACAATGCACCCTGCTAGCAGCATGCAGGGCAAATGCATCAGTACAGGTACTAGAGAGCACCATAAGGGAAGAGAGCTGGCAATATGACACCTTGATTCCCTGATAAACTGGAACGAGCACCATGCTCCACCCTCCTTGCTATCAGCAGGTAGTAGGAGCATGCCCTGAGGTCTTCAGAACAAGGCAGAAAAAAAGGTTAAACAGTTGATCACACAATCTTGTGCTGGCTAAACCACCAGGAAGAGGAGGAAAGTATTCCTGGTCAGCTTTGAATGGCATAATGAGGCCTCTCTACCCCCTTCTCAGACATGCAACAGAGCACCAAGGAGAGAAGCTGAGCTGGGATTACCTGGAAGGTTCCTTCCTCAGAGGGTCGCAGCGACTCCCATTCTGGAGAGTCCAGGAACTGGTATGGAAAGACATAATGAAGGAATTGTCCGTCCTGGCACACTCGGATCCTGCAGAGGACAGGTGAGGCAGACAGGCTTAGGCCACAAAAGAGATGTCACACAAACCTGATGGCTCAAACAGTGTGTCCCACCAGGGAGGAAAGAAATAGTTGTCTCATACGTCTTGTACCCTCTTGGGACAGCTGCAGGTGCTTTAGTGATGAGGCTATCTTTCCTTTCTCTGTGGTAAACTATTTGCTGCCACATCCCCATATTCCATCTGTTTTCTGTTTCTTGCTACAAAGACAGCCCTCACAGGTGCAGTGCTTGGTCCTAATCCAGGACTTCTCAGCCCACAGGACTGCTGCTGCTTTCTAGGTACTTCTAAGCCAGCCTGTGTCTCTTTGTACTCGCATCTTCCTCTGGTCTCCAGAATTGCATGAGGGCATTCCCAGTCTTGGTACTGGGAAGTCATTACACTCAGGATCCCCCAAAATCCCACTGCCCATGGTTCCTCACAGATCACCCTGAGAGCTCATAGTTTGCTGCACATTACTGCTCACTTTCTCTTGGCCTTCTAAGTATCCCTTTCACCTACTTTTGCTACAATTGCCTGCCCCGGTCAAGGTCAAATGTGCACTCAGCTCTGCTGTGGGAATAGAGAAGGACCTGCACAGGCCTGAAGCAAGGACAATGTCAGGGCACTCTGGAGTTCTATTCATAGCTCTGCATCACCAGACTTGGGGCCTCTTGCTTTCCTGTCACCATGTACCCCTGTTGTATGATGTGCAAATGCAATTCTTGCCTTCAGGAGTCACAAAACTCTGTTCACCTTTGGTTCTAATCAGCTGGTAGTGCTGCCTGGAAGGGTCAGGGATTGTGAGGCACATTTCCTGATCCAGGCATATTCTGCATTTCCGAGACCCCACTTGCTCAATTTAAGAGAGAGCACCATAACAGCAATGCTCTGCTGGGTCAGCAAGGACCTCACAAGGCAATAGGGTGGGTTCTAAGAAATGTAAATCCATTCCCATCTCCATGGAGCATCTTTTACCAGCCAAGATGCATACTTCCTACTGCAAAAGAGAGCCCAGCAACTACCCACCATCACCA
The DNA here is from genome assembly GCF_029207755.1 of Chamaea fasciata. Classification (NCBI taxonomy): domain Eukaryota; kingdom Metazoa; phylum Chordata; class Aves; order Passeriformes; family Sylviidae; genus Chamaea; species Chamaea fasciata. The sequence goes on from NW_027094087.1 coordinate 25,231,428, forward strand.
TCTTGCTGTCTGTTGCAGCACTTTCATGCCCACAGAGTAGCATCACATTATCTAGTGCAGGTCAAGACAGCAAAGGCTTCTCCAACAATATTATTTGCAGATACAGTAAACTTCCGAGCCAGCTGTTCACCAGAGATGTTTGGTAAGGGGAAGCACTGCTGGAAACACACATCCCAAATTTCCCCCCAGTGCTTTGCCATTCAACATCCTGGTGGACCCAGGGTGCTCTTAACACATCTTAGGAAAGGGATCAACACCAAAAAACAGGAAGGTCAGCCATTCTTCTTTGCACAATTCCTCACCAGAGAGGATTGGCCACTGCAGTAGAACAGGAGGCCCGGGTGATGCTTTGCATTCCCAAAGGCAAATCCTTGTGAGACACACCTCCTGCAGCTCAGCACTGTTCTTATTTAGAGATCTTCTTCCTTTCCCATTCTTATGTAACATTAGTGCCAAGTTCCTGGCAGCAGACTGGAAGCCAACACTATTGCTATTTGTATGCATCTGGATTTTGCAAATCATTAAGTGGGTATGCTGCTAAAGGCATGCCACAGGATCTCAGGTGAACAAAATGCCAGCACTTGATCAGCACAGTTCATTCAATCAAATCTCCAGTGTGACTGTCTAGAGGTTCCTGAGGTTCTCTTTGGTGGTCCAGAAGAAGGAATATCACAAATGCTTGACAGCACAGGGAAAGAAAGACACCTGATTAGGCAGGATCCACCACAGGAGAACACTATCTCTTTTGATGAAATGATGCTCAAAGAGAAAAACATCAAAGCCCTGAGGGTTGGGGTGTTGGAAACTGGAACTTCTCCCTGAACACTGCTGGCCAGGAAGAGCAAGTGAACTGAGGCCTCCGCACACTCAGCACACAGCTCTTCACATCACAGAGGTGTGCCTGGTATCCCCAGAGACCACAGGTCCAAAAACACTGCTCCCCTGTCTTGAGAAACCCATTCTCACAGCCAGTCTGCTCCCATCATAAATAAAATCACTTCAAAATGACAGACAAAGGGGTAAGGATTCATCAAAAGTAGCACAGGTAAGGCTGAGCTGGCCACTTCATTGCTCATAGCTTGAGTCTGCAAACCCTTCCCTGAAATGCTCTTAAGCTAAAAAAAACAAAACAAAACTAACACCCCAAAAAGCACATTTCCCCCTACCCCAACAAACTGATGCATATCTCAGATCATTTTTCACAGGAAGGAAACAATCCTCACCCCAGTTCCTACAGAGGGTGCTAATACTACAATAAGGCACAGTGTTTTGCTGTCAGACTTTGTTCAGAAATGGAGAAGCCTTTACCTGCCAGACAGCAGCAACGAGAGGCGGTCAATGGGCGTCTTGCCCTCCACGGCATAATTCTGGTCTCTGACTAGTGACTGGACCTGCTCTTCACAGCACTTCACGATTTCTTTGTAGACTTCCAGGGGCACCTGCAAGGGCAGGTACATGGTCTTGTAGAGGAGGTCAAACTCTTCTGGGATGGTGTTTCTGCGGAGCCGGTAAGCCAGGTGAGCCAGCTGAAGCAAGCAGGCGAGGACCAGCAGCATGTTCCAGATGAAGATGTCCAGCCCACAAGCACTCAGCCAGCCCCACAGAGCATAGCAGAAGTAGCCTGGGGCCAGGAGGCCAAAGATATAGAGGGACCCAAAGATGCCACTTCCCCCCATGTAACCCAGGAGGACAATGCAGCTGGCCAGCTGGTAGGCTGCTTCCTCCATAATCTCGTTCCAGGCATCACACACAGGAGGCCGGAGAACAGCCTGGTCCCAAGAAGGGCTGTTTGCGCTCATCCTTCCCCACTCCCCACCCTCCCCAGCCGTCCTGCGCTCAAAATGAATTGTCATACACAAAGGATGCTGCAGAGGTTGGAAACCAGAGCTGCTGGGTAGCTGTTCCTCCTCCTCTTCCTCTTGAGCACTGTCTGGTCCCACAGTTGCAGTGCTTCAGAGCAACATGCTAAAAGAGTGCTGCCGAATGTTTCTGCACCCGAAAAATTCCAAAGTGTTTGCTTCTCCTCTTTGTGGCTCACAAAGCGTCGGCTGGGCCCCCTCTTAGCCACAACAGTGAGAAAAGAAGCCGGCAAACGTGAGGCCAAAAGAGCGCAGTCAAAAAAAGAGTCGAGGCCATTAGCTGGAAAACTCACAGACAGGACAGAGACCTCCTTGCACTGCCTGTCTCGCCTGCGCGGCGGCAAATGGAATAGCGACCGTGAGAGAGCAGCAGAGGGAGCTGGTGCTGAGTGTGGAATGTGTATCTCTTGGCAGTGGAACGGAGAGAGACCCCAAATGGATAACCATGTTTGGAATTGAAATCCAAGGAGCAAAAGCAGCGAGGAGAACAGAGAGCAAGCACACACCCGCTACTTGACATAACTCAGGCGGCCAGATAAGCCCAGCACAGTGCGAGGAGGGGAAAGGAGAAGGGAAAACAACCTGCTTATCGCAGCCAGCTCCAGTCACACATCGGGCTCTCCACCGCTCTGTGCTCCTGAGAGAGAGTGACTTTCACCCAGCAGAAAAAAGGAAAAAGGTCACCCCCTTTTCCCACTGTGGCTCCTAACTGTTAGCAAAAGAAGAGAGGCTGGCTCTCAATTAATACTTTCCAAGTCCATTACAGGACTTACGCCAGGGAGCTCCCTCCTCTGGGGTGTTTTAGATCAAGGGGCACAAGGAAAAGCTTTGCACAGCCAGAGAACTGTGAATGCAAGGGATAAAACTAGAGCAAACAAGCCTCTGGCACGCAGTTTCATCTGTCATGAAGATGAGACTACCCTGCCAAAACCTTTGTCAGTGTGTAACGCTTGGAAGCACATTTTGTGGGGAAATCCTAGTTGAGGGATAACAGGCTCTCTTGGGAAGAACCCTTGAGAAACATCATCTCACACTCTCATTTCTTTTAATAGCTATTTAGAACCCGGCCCAGACCTTCATTTAGCCCAAAGAGGACAGCCAACACTTCCCACTCAGGTAACCCAGGTCACAGGCACAAGAGGGAGCCTTCGAGGTCAGTACTCCATGGTCAGCTACACAAAACATGCATAAATGCAATTCTTCCCCTGCTTCAAGTAACACATTATCAGTCACACTGGCAGGATCTGCCTCACTGCCAGGATGCAGTTACATTTCAGGCATTGACACAACCCACGTGGTCTCCCAACACAGTATGAAGTCAGCCTGCATGGGTCAGTGGGGTAGAGATAGGATTTCAAGGGTGGTCGCGTTTCAGGCTGAAACTTGCAGCTGCCCTGCCTAACATACCATTCCCATTGCCACCATTCAGTTAAAGACACACTAATCGTCTCTCCTAACAGTGCTCTGGAATAACACAGTCTCCCGGGCAAGGCTGCAGCAATGCTTTATGGCAACCTTAAAGAATTCATCCTGGTCTTGGCCAGTACAATTTTGTTCCTGCAATGATGAGGCCACAGGCAATACAGAGCTGCATGGCTTCTAAGAGCCATCCTAGCAGCTTGACAAGTGGGAAGGAAAGAAGACAAATTAAGCTTTGCACAGTCCATTCAGAAAGGTGCTTTCTGTTCAGGGTAATGTGAAAAGGGGAACCTGGTCTTCAGAGGCCTCTTAACTAAGTGAAGAAATAAATCCTAGCTAATGAAGCAGAACAACGCTCCTCTGTAAGAGCTATGGGGAAATTAAGAACTTTCTCTTGGCCCTCTCTGCAAAGCAGGACAGATGATCTTATAGCTAAAAGCACCACAACAAAAATCTTGGGATCCAGGTTCTGGTTTTCCTACCATTGCCATATACTCACTGTATGGTCCCAAGAACAACTTGTCTACCTTTAGGCCTCTGCAAAAAAATCCATAACGAGTCTTCTCTCCAAGATAGGCTAACATCTGATAAAATAGGGAGTTTGGTTATCAAGATTGTGAACACTGAGGAGAATGATACTTTACATAAGATCTGTGAGACAAAACTAAACTGCTATGAATAGAAACATAGAACTGCATTAGAGGAAGCATCCTGAGAAGCACCATTGCAATTTCTCCTACCTTTTCATACAACCAAAATCCTTTTGCAGGAACACCAAAGAAAGTGGAAAAAAAAAGAAGTTAATAATTTCATTCTTCAGTTAGGTAAATTCCTGAGTAAAAAATAAACTGGAACACAGTGTTAATGACTCATTAGGACAAAGAAAGTCCTTCAGCTGACATCCTTCAGAACATAACAAGTGGTTGTTGTAGTGATGCTGAAGCCAGCACCATGGGTGAGGATGAGCGGTGGTGATTTCTCTGTGAAAGGCAAGACAGGTAGCTTTCAACCCACAGTAATAACAGCACAAAGCTCTCATTGGAAACTACACAACTTTTCGGCTGGGCCCCAATGTGACATTGTAGAGAGAATGACAAAGCACTTTAAAAGGTAGATCTCGAAGCACACACTAGAGATTAACTTAGTGTTTTCAGACTCAAATTTTTAAAAGGAAGATTTATAAAGTGACTGAACCACCAAGACTAAATCTTCCTTTCTCCCTTAACAGTACCATGGCCATACAGATAATTTTCATAGCACTTTCAGTTTTCCATCCAGCAAAAATAAAAAAAAGAATGTCTTATTACCAAGGAGACATTTTATTTTCATGCCTTGCTTCGGAATTAGATCAAGTGCCCTTCATCCAGGGACGTTGGTTCATCCAAGATGAAAAGCCAATACTGATTCAATGGGAAAGGGACATACCAAAGTTGAAAACGATTTGGAAGGAAGATGGCAAGTTCATAGAAAACAGCTGAGCAGCATTAAAACCCTACTCTGAAAGTAAAGCATTACTAAAAAATGTGTTTGTGAAGAAGAAAAACAGACATGTCAAGCTTTTCAGCACTAAAACAGGCAGTGTGGAAAACAGGTACTTCACCGATTTCCCCACTTAAAATGGACTCAACCAGCGGCACTTATTATTTAGCTGCATGTGATGATGCAATGCAGGTACAGCCTGCACTATGTTTGGCAAATAAATCCTCTGTCCTTGAGAGCCACACAACACAGAGATTATCAGTCCCAAACCTCACAGCAGCTGAATGACTGGTTATTTTGCCCATCCCTTAGGAAGTCAACAGGTTCACTACTGATCCCATAAGCTGAAAACTAGTTCAATCACCCGTGTTGAGGACACTAAGACCTTGGTGGCTTGAAGTCAGAGAGGGCATAATCAAACACCTCTTTTTTGATTTATTTTGATTTATTATATAGTGCATTGCTGGCATTAGTCTGCAAAACTGTTACTTATACAGGAATAAACCCTGCAGCTCCAAAATATACACGTTTGGTTTACAACTATGGGGAAGGTCTCAAGCCCACTCCAGAGAAGCTCACAGTGAATTACAAAGGTTCAAAGATGGCATGTACTGTATCTAGTTGTGCTGCCCTGTAGTTTAGTCAAGGTTCCTGGTACTGCCATGTTTCACACCCTCAAGGTACACATCACCCTGTGCAGGGCAGTGTCTGTCACCAACACTGTCACAGTAAGTATTAACACAGGAACTCCCACTTACTGAATGAATCCCTGAATCCACTCTATACAAATACCATAGTAAGAAATTAAGCCACTCAGCAAGGAATTTGTTTTGACTACAAGGTTCTTCCACTGTTGCTTAAAGTACAGAGTTGTCCAGTATCCTTTCTGTATCTGTTGCACACTGGCACATCAGCATCACACTCATTTCCAATAACTTTCAAAAGTACTTGCCAGGCTTTTATCCTCATGGAGGTCTAAATGTCCCAACTCTTAAGTGAATAGAATTTGTGTAAAGTTGTGTAGGAATATGGTTTTTTCTTTTCTTGACCTGATATAAACAACACTCCACTCTCACTTGGCCCCTCCCTGTCCTGCTCTATTCTGTGGCACCATTTCCACATTACCCAGACCATGCTACCACAAAGCTGGTGCTCATCCACCTATTAGCATTCTCTTCACTTCATGCTCTGACACACAATGGTTCAACAAGAAAGGACCTTAATGAAGTTTCTACCTCAAGACACTAATAAACACCAAGAAGGGCACCAGGCCCTGCTCCGCAAAAAGCTGCAATTGCCAGACAGCTCTGAATGCTTTCTGCCAGAGCCACATCTGCATCCCTCCTCTAAGCATGGACACAACTCTTGCCTCAGGACAGGACCTTCAGAAAACATTCCCAGAGGAAGAGTCTAAACTCTCCTCACGCAACTTGTGAGTGTCAGCAGAGGCAGCACCAAGTGTCACAATGCTAAATGTTCATAGACAAAGGCCATTGCTAGATCAGGATATGCAGGGCACAGCAGGCAGAGAAACAATCATGACTGCACGCACCCCTCCCCCAGGATCAATGCCAGGAGAAAAATCAAGACAAAACACAGATTTTGCATCTTTAGTTTCTGAAAACTCATCAGAAAAAAGTAATTAGCAATACCATCTTCAGGAAAGTCATCTCACCACAGGAAGAGTAACATTAGGGTCACACAATTACATAGTATGAAGCCAGAAAAGCCCCACCTGTAACAAATCAGAAACTGCACCTAATGTTTCTCTAGATTGTAAGAAGGAATCAAAGGCAACAACCACCCTCCCACTATCATCTCATACAAGTGAAAAAAGCCAGAAAACAAAAGCCCATGCATGCATAGCACAAGACCAACATAACAATAACTCAGCATTAAAGAAAGCTTTACTTTCAGGCAAGTAGCCTGTACATCCAAGTCACTTGCACTAACAGTGACAGAGCAAGTGACTTTGCTCTCTTTCCCTTGAAGAACTACTGGCTCAAGCGAGTTTGAGATGGGAAGTACCTAAATTTCATTATGAAGAATGAAGCTCACGTAACGGCATCCAAAAACCGCCAGAAGATTTAGAACAAGGTTCATTTCCTAAGAATGTGGTCACCTTCGTACAAACATAGTTACAGCTACTGTCATGAACAGCACTACAAGCTCCAGCATGCTGCTGAAAGCTGCAAGAGTGCAACGCTACTAGCAGTGATTTCACAATTTGCATCAGTGGGAAAACCCACCAACGAATACTCTGTTCAACCACCCCACCACAGTAATCAGTGCTGCTATGTTAATGATTAAGCAGGCTTTTCTCATTCTCTCATTCTTGCAGCACACTGTTTTCAGTAAGGAGGGCACTGTCATTTCTCTACTTAAAAAGAAACAGAAGTCAGGAACATTGGTCATTTTCAGGCTTTTATTAAGAGGAAAAAATATATTTTCTATTGCAGTGGTCAAGAGCAAACAGTGGAAAAGCTACAGATGCGATGCATACTCTTATAGACTCTTCATAAATAGCTTCTTTGTTTATATTTGTTCTTTGAAGTACTTTGAAGAATTTGCAGAAATAATTTATTTTGCAGCTTTCCAGAACACAGTCACACCAAAGACATCATCTAGAAGAGAAAGGAGGAAACAGCTTCACAAAACACGGATTTCTACTGGATACTGAGCAACAGTTCAACAATCAACAACAACAAAAAAACAAACCCAGCACAAACTCACAAAAACCAACTCCCATGTGCCCTAGCACCAGAAATCTAAACTGAGGTTTGGATCTCTTAGAAGACAACAGAGGCAGCAACATTCTCAACTGCTGAAGGGTGACTCACAGAGGTTGTGTACTGCCAAGGGCTTCACCACCCTCACAGGACAGCAACTCTGGCTGTAATGTCAATGAGGATTGCTCTGCCTTCTCTCTTGTAAGTGCAACACCATCATGAACAACTCTGGGCCTTCCAGTGGCAACAGTTGAGGTGCCAGGGCACTTCAGAGGCAGAGGTCCTGAAGGCTGTACTCACCCCACTCAGTCCTGCTCATCTCACTCATATCTTGAAGCCCAGAGCTCTCATACACTCTTTGTGAGCTTCAATTAGGTGCCCACAATTTTCTTCTCCCTTCTCAATAATGCTGCAAAACAAAAAAGATTTCCAGGGTTCAGCAATAAAATGTTCACACTTATTTTCAGTCAAAGAAACAGAACTGACAAACTGCTGGGGACAAATAAAAATCCCTATTAGGATCCAGCAATTGGTTTTGGGGTTTTTTGGGGGGTGGGGGTTGTTTTTTTTGGTTTTTGTCTGTCCTGTCCAGGGTAGTGCTGTTTTGGACAGTATAAAATTATCCCAGAAAGTTACTCAAGTCTGGAGCTGTGCACTTGAAACTCTGACAACAGGCATAGCAGAACTTCCTATTAACAGGCCAGAGTCTATTCTGGGCAAGTCCGGATGGGGATTTGTTATACAACACAAGGCTGTCACATCATCAAGTATGCTGAGCTTGCCAATTTCAAATTATTCAGTAGGGAAGCAACAACATTTCTCCAGTAGGAGACCAATACAGAATAGGTTAATCAGTAAATTATATTTTAGTCCAACTTCAGTTGCAATTTAAGGACCCTGAAGCAAAAATCAAAACAAAACACCTGCCCAGCTATTGCTGAAAAAATTATTCATCATATATGGTAACTTTTGATGTTAATCATCAATTCAAATAAGAGCCTCTCACTGTTGGTATATCATGAATACCACAAAAGCAGTTCAGGCTTGCTTTTTGACTGAATGACAGAGCTGTTTAGTTTTCTTCTTAGATTTTATTACTATGAGCATGGACACGTCCCCTGGCTGCCCAGGGCAACTCCATCTGACCAGTAACTTCCATCCTACCACCCTTTTCTTAGCAGGTCCTGGATTCACCTTCACTTTATCATGCAGTTAGACACGCTCCCCTAAATTTAGCAAAAACAGCGTTCAGTATAATGTCACCTACTAAACACCACCTATACCACCAGCAAGGTAAAAAAAAAAAGAGATAATTTGGTCATCAGATTAAAGTTTTTTAAACTTTGAAGATTCACTGTCAAAGACAAAGGAGTTCTATTTCGAGGGTGCGCTTCACGCTATTTTGCAGGTCCTATGATAATGACTAAGCCTATCATTACCAATGCAGCTATATAGGTCACTGTCAAATTTTCAACTTCTCTGGGAAATGTCATCCTCTGAGACCAAAAAAACCAGAGTATTTTGCTTTATTTAAAAGAGAACACAATTTATACTCAAGCGAACAATAAAGAAGTTATCACCTGCTGGTACGTGTTGCTTCAACCAACAATAATGAGGATTTACGAGCAGCATTAAAAGCTGATCTTTGAAACCTGTTTTAAACATGGGCTATGAGGTTTTAACCTCTTCATTTCTAAATCAGTCCTTTTAAGACAGTTTCCTCTCCCTCCTCCCCCGGGGATGCTCCAGCACCCTCAGCCCGGGGTGGGGAGAGCTCCCCAAATCCCCGGCGCAGGCCGGCAGAGGCACAGGCTCCTGGGAGGGAATGCCGGCGGGGCAGGGCGCACACCGCGGGGAAGGGGGAAGGCCCGGGCGCGGCGGGGAGCTCGGGGCCGGGTCCCTACCAGGCGTCCCGCGCCTTCTTGGTCTCGGGGCAGGCGCAGCAGGGCTTCAGCGGCTTCTTCGCCTCTCCCGCCTCCGCCGCGCCCTTGCCGTCGCAGCTGGCGGCGGCCACCGAGGACATGGCGGGCGGTTCGCGGCACCCTCGGCCCGCGGGGAGAACGGCCGGCGTTGGCCGTGCGAGCGCGGCTGGTTCCGGGAAAGCTCGCCCGCCCCTTCCCGGCCCGCGGCCCGCTGGGAGGGGAAGGCGCGGAGCCCTCCTCCCGCCGCCTCCCCCGCCTCTTCCTGGCCGCCACGCCAAGGCCGGGCCGGGCGCTGCCGCTCAGTGGCGGGGCGAAAGTGACGTTTTCCAGGGACACTCGGTACTGAACGAGGCAGAAGGGGAAGGAGGGAACGGGCAGCGCGGGGGAAAATGGCGTCGTGAGGCCAGGGCAGCTGGCACCCGCCGCAGTCAGCAAGAGCAGCAAGTGATGCCCTCGGCTCTCGCAGCGCTGAAAGCTGCGGCCGGCCACCTAAATCTCTTTCTTCCTGCTCAGCCAGTGGGGAAAACAGAGGACCAGTTCTTTGTGGGGGTGGCTACACGGATACAGCACAGTCACCATCCCCGGGAAAATTAAGGTCGCGGTTTCATGGCAGCGGTCCAGCCCTTAGCATTGCTGCAAAAGGACGTGCTCTGATGCTTGGTCTTTTATGCTTTCAAGCCTAAGCAACAAGAAGGGATATTTAATCTGTGAAACAGAGAGCAACTAACAAGCTCCAAGTGCTGTCCATGCTTGACATGCTTCAGTGATGTCAGACCTGGGGGGAGAGTAACAAACCTTGGAAAGAAGGATGTGCACTGACACTAGATGCAAAGCATGCAGAATTTACAGGCCACAAAGACATCTGGCAGAACTCCAAGATAAGGAAGAAAGTAATAAAGCCAACTCAGCAATTGAGTTAAAATAGCTCCAGCTGGGTAAAAGTTAATTCTGGTAGGGGGAGATGGTGACCAACTCATGTACCACTGACCCCAGAAACCCACTGACTCAAGTAGAAGACTGAGCATGCAAACTATTTATCATGAAAAGTGAGAAAATCGTTAACCAATAGAAGGTAGAGTACTAATTTATAAGAGAACTATGTCACTTGTAGCCAATGAACACGAATTCCTTTGTTTGCTAAAACGTGTAAATGGTAAAAAGCTTTGGTTGTGTCGGTGTGCTTGATCTGTGGAATACCACGGAACACCCAGGCTTGCACAACTCTAAAATAAATAATCAATGTCTCTCTTGGGTGTGTAATTAATGTGTGGGTTGTTGCACACCAGGTAATGAATCTGACTTTTGTGGACAACAGCATGAGCAGTAAGGGAGAAGACACAGAGCTGCTTTTCCTTTGTAGTCTGTCCCAAACTAAGTCATCAGTAGCCTCTCTTCGTCTTTTAGATCTCTGCCACATACAGGCCACAGCTTGACTCTTAGGCCGTAGTCTGTCACCTCCCAGTGCTACACTTGTGTTTGCCACCAGTCCTGATGACTCCAGCAGCGTGATACTTACACATACTAGACTGGCAGGCACACTGCAGACCAAAGAGATAACCCCACACAGGTGATGAGGGAAGGGCAGGACAGCAGTGGCTATGACACTGCTGAGACCTTGCAAAGGGAAAAGATTAATATGCCCACTGGGATACAGCTGCTGTGCCTTTTAGTGGGGTGTTGCAAGAGTCAGAAAAGAACTGGTAGTTTATATCGTGTATTAAGGGGATCCGAAATCATAGGAACAGTGACAAGAACAAGGAGGACCAGAAAGTGTCATGTAACACTCACTCACCTCATCAGCCACCTACTGAATTATCCATGGATCTCTGCTCAGCAGCCTGTTCCCCACTGTGCCATTTCTCTGGCAAGGTTGTTCAGGCGACCTGCAGTCACGCAGCCTCCTGGTTCAACACGCATTGTGAGGCCATACAGCCAGGTGTGATGATCTGGGACATGGACAGGTTGCACTTGTTGACCAAAATACGATTTTCCCAAATTCACGCAAACGTGCTGCAAGATAAAAGCCGAGATCGAAACATCTATCAAAAGCTCACATCAGTTCTCCAAAGCAGTGCCTTGTCTGTTAAACATACTAAGCATGTTTTCCTTTAAAATTAAATAGCTTTGTCTTCCTAAAGCTTTATCTGCTGGCCACTTTCCAAAGGCCTAGATAGAGCTGTTGGTAGCAACACAAACTTTGAGGGAAAGACTGTAATAAAACCTCCAAGAGGGTTTCTCAAATTTGCAGTTGAATGGTATCTTTTGTTTAGCTTTTTTAATATTAAAAAGAAAGTTTGAAAGACATTGGTTCAGTCTGTAGAGACCAGGAAGACACAAAACAAAATACATTTTATACTCTGACCCAAGTTACGGAATACCAAGGGCAGAGGGAGATTAAAATTTAGTCATCTTGAGAGATGACTTCAGATGGGTCTGCACGAAGGTATGGCCTCTGAAGACTAAACATCTCTGGAAGCAGCATTCCACTCTAGCAGCCTTCCAAATAGATTAAGGAGGAGCACGGCTATTTTGGCCATGCTCCGTGCAGGGTAAGAGTTTATAACAGAATTGCCCCAGAAGAAGGAATGGTTTCTTGGTGGGATGAAAGGACAGAGTCTGGGAGGGAAGAGAAGGAAGAGAATAGGCATTAATGCACAGTTAACACATTTTGGTACTGATTGCACCAATTTGGAATACAATGCAGAGGGGAGGCCACAGCCATTTCTCTTCTGACATTGCATTGTGCATAAGAATTGATTGTTAACTCAGTGATTTCTGTTTTCTATTTGCCCTCTGCCTGCTGACAGTGGCAGAAGAATTATGTTAGAGAGCTATGTGTGAGATGAACAGATTTATCTACCAGCCAAGGAGGAATAGCTAAGGGCAGGCTACTGAGATGAGACTGTGAGAAAATTGTCAGAACAAGTACCCGGGGAAAAAGATCCAGTGAAAATCTCAGTCTCTGAAAGATATATTGAGAAAAGACCGCCTTCAAGCTGCCATATCATTTGGCAGCCTGGTGCCACAAGTGAGAGTACAAGGACTGCAGGTGGCACTGGACATTTACAGCTCTTTATTTAGAGCAGTAATGGGTGAAATAGGGAGAGACTGCCCAGCTGTCGTGGGTTTCCAAATTATTTCCCCTTTACAGCCCTTTATCAGAATTGAAGAACATATAGCAGTGGCTTGTAATGTGCAAACATCACAGCAGTACTGCAGTCATTGCTGTTGGCTTCTTGTGTCTTCAGTTTCACCTGCTAAAAGAATGGTTGTCTAAAAAAACCCATGTACTTGTGTCCAATGGACAGATTTTTCAAGGAACCTCAAAAATGTATTTACATTAATTGTTACTGTTAGGTTGGGCAAGCCCTTATCAAGTCAGTTGAAAGTAACCGTCTGGGGTAGTCTGGGGTTTTCCAGATTTTTTACATTTCTGAAATACATAACAGAAGGTAAATTAAGCTATGGAAATTTTGTGTGATGAAACTGACCTGAAGGTATTTTGATATTTTCCCTGTAGTGCCTATTCTGGGAACCACTTTATCATCTTGAAAAAAGAAACTTGTTCAATATAGTCTAAAGAAGTATTTTTGGTTTTGACTTAGTATAAACATAAGACAGCCAATGCTCCAGCAGCCCAGTCAACCATGTGCTGTGTTTTATTGTCAAAGAAGTTGTTCATGTCTGTGTCAATGCTTAGATAATGTGAAAAGAAAAGATTTCAAAGCTCTGAGCAAGATGTCTTGTCAGGACCCTGTTGCCTCTTACATCAACTGCCCAAGGACAGGATAGTGTTTCTCTTTCTGATAAGAGTTCCAGACCTGCAACTACCAAATGCTATGTCTCAGCAGTGGGACCAGAGAGAGGATGAATGCTGGGATAGAAGGACTTGTGCTCCAATCTAGTACAATGGAGGAGACTCTAAGGTGATTATTTCTACCCCTTCTAAGCTTCAAACTCCACCTTTAGGTGAAGGCAAGGGGTTCGAACACTGGGCCGATATCACCTCAAGAAGTAGCGCACCAGTCCCTTCCCAGACTGAAGAGGCAAATCCTCATGTTTCCTGTACACAAGGATTCTGTACCACAGGACTGAACCATCCCCTTCCTAGGAGACCACCTTGGAAGTTAGTATGGAGGAAGTCTCCTTGCATACGGGCAAGCAAGCCCTTAAAAACACAAGAGCAGAATCAAGATTACTTTAAAGGCTTTTGTGTCTCCTGAATGCTCTACAAAGCCAGCACCGCAACAGATCATCTCTTGCCAGAAACACAGCCAAATCTTCAGAGCATCAGCCTGAAGGTGGAAGATAGATGGAAAGAATGAAGTCACTTTCCAGTTTAAAACCAGAACTGCTGTCTCTAACAGCAAGACTTGGCCCACAGCATCCCAGACATTCTGGGGTCTCATGCTGGGACCAGGATCTGCCCTGACCTTCCCCAGTAAAGAAGATGGCAACCCTCCTACAAGCTTTGGTATAAACTTTAAAGTTGTTGATTAATGCCTTCCTCACATTGTTTTCTGCACATCTCTCACCAGTTTGTGCTAGCATTAGGACTATCATCACTTTCATATTATGTCCCTCCTTGTCACAGTCCATTGAAAGCATATCCAAACATATTAGTAAAGATTAGGAATTTGCCATGCATACAACACTACAAAAACTGAATCAGTGAGTTCAGTGTGCAATCTCTCTGGTAATAAGGCAAAAGAAGGAAGCTGGTGTTTTGTACTGTGCCACAAAATAACCTGCCTGCCCCACATATATTAGCAGCAGGAACTATGAGCCTTTAGACACAAGACATATGGCAGCTTTTCCACAATGCAGATATGCAGCAGCTGATGTTCAATGTGCATTTAAAGGCTGGTCAGGCTTATTTCAGTGCTTGCTGGGGTGACTGACCAGCTGTTCCCTTTGTGGAGGGAACACCCATGAAAATCTGAGCATTTTGGAATACATCCCATTGCACAGACTCTTGGGAAGGACAGGTGTTTGCACTCAAGTGGCTGCATGTGTTACCAACACAACAAAAGAGCATGACAGAAGAAGACAACTGTCTGTTTTCTGATAGTCTCTACACTTAGTAATTTAAAAATTTTTAACTTGCATTTGGGAAATAGTATCACTAATCCTCCAAAAGACATGAATCTGCAAAGCACTGTCCCTACACTGCAGTCAGACTCATTGTTTTCAGGTAGAAATCAGAAAAAAATAGCCCAGGTTTAAAAGCACTTAGGCATGAAGCAGATACACATTAGTCACCCATGGGGAAATTTTTTCCCCCAATATTGCAGTTACCCAAGACAGTGGCCTATAAAGATTTTTCCAAATGGGAAACCTCTTCCATTCCCAGTTCTCATTACTTGAAAGAGCAAGATTTTCAAGCTTCTGCAAAAAGACCTATGTGAATTATCAGAACTGACCAGAATCAGACAGCTGAGCCACTGTTAATAGAAACCACTACATGCACGGGTCTCCAATTAGTCACCCCACAAAAAACAAATGCTGCCTAAGGTCTGTGCTTGTACATCACAAGAAACCTCATTCAGAGCTCAAGAACCCAAGTTCAGGAGCCTGTGTATTGAAGAAAAAAACACCTCACTATAGTTCCATAAAATCCTCCATAATACAAACTTCCAACCTTGATCAGTTCTGCTGCAAACCAGGCAGTGTTTCTGCAACTCTCATGAGTGGTGTTAAGCTGTCAGTCAGTTGAGAAGCAGCAAAAGTATGGGTCCACTTCTTTTCCACTGCACACTTTCTGTTTGTCCTCTTCCCTCCTGAAAGTGTTGCTGCTATTAACAATTCTATTTAACAATTTTGATGGCATGCCATTTTGATGCCTGTGTCAGTGGCAAACCTGGCTTGAGTCTATCAAGTCTCTCATGATCATGTTTTATGAAACGTGAAGCTCCACTACAGAAAATGGTTTAACATTCTCAATGAAATGCAGGACCTAACTGGAAGCCTGAAAGGAATCATTAGTATTTACAAATACATGAGTCATTCCATATTTGAGATGTCACTGACTGCAGCTGCATACTTCTATGTACTCACACTCCAGCATCTCACTTCTTTTAAATATTGCATCAAGACATAGGCTGTGCAGTGCTGCAAGCTGCTTATAAAAGAGCCTGCAATATCACACAGCTTCTGAATCCATCCAGAATCCCCACAGCTGTTTTTCACAAAGTTACTAGATGATGTACAAGGTTCAGTCACTCTGAAGCCATTTCTTTCACATCAGTGGTCATTCTAGATTTCAACTTTGAACACCTGATTTGCTTGCAGTTATTTTCTTCTGCTTTTCTTCTTGCTGATTTTCTTCTCGAGGATCTTTAGAATCCTGATTCCCACCAAAATCAATGGGACTTGACTATCAGGTACTTAATGGTCAGATTTTGAGAAGCATTAGGACATCTCCATATGCAGGTGGATTCTTGAGAGATCCTACTTACACTGACATCTTCCTTAACTTCAGCACAATGATATTTTTAAAAGCGACATGAGAACATATGTCATCTACATGGCAGAAAGTTTCATCTAAACGCTCAGCTCAAGCCCACATCCTGACAATTTTGCCCTGACTTTCAATATGCTGTGCAGTACTTTATCTAAGTACTGTCTTAGTTTGATACTTACTCTGTATAACTCTACATTTTACTCCCTGCTTCGTGTATGATCTGGCATTAACTGCTCTAGTCCCTTATTTAAAATGAGAATGGATTCTTCAAGGTCTGGTTCTCTCATAGGGGTCCATGCACACAAAGACTTAGCATCAAAGAGAGGATATTTCCAGATCAACAAGCTAGAGGGTGAGTTCTTATCACGTTCTCACAGTTGGTGTGTCAAGATGATGATGATGTGCTCCAGATCCTGTTTGGTTCAGTCTTGTGTACCATGTGAGACTGGGAAGTTATATGAGAAGGACTGTGTGGTGCGGGCGAAGGCAGAGGGGAAAGACAGGGGAACTTTCATGACTGAAGAGAGTGCTGGCTGTGTTCTCTTACATGAGGGAAGTGATACTTCTACATCCTTCCCCAGTCCTTGAAAGGGCTCTGTTGAGACCCCATCCAATTCTAGCTTTTTTCTTCCAATGGCCCCAGTGTCCTGTCACTGCTTCCTCAACTTTTTATCTCTGGTAGGCTGGAACCCCTGGACCCCTTGATATGTCCTAGCCCTCACCTGACCTTCATCTGGTGGATTGCAATTAAAGGATGATAAGAAAATGCTGAAAGCTTTAATAGATTGTATTAAGATTATGTTACACTAATTGTTTAAGAGTAAATAAGAGTGAAATATATGGAAGAGCTGTACTGTGTCATAATAAGCTAAAATTAACCTCTGCAGCATTCTGTTCAGATATTCAATTTCTGTGAAGGGAGTGGCTAAAATAGTCACAGAAAATCAGGAGTTTCTAACGCTTGCTTCAGATCAGGCAAGCACAAAAATTCAGTCCCCAGAAAAGCATCTTAACACAATAAAACTTGAAACCTGCAAGCTAACACAATGGTATTGGCATTTATTCCTCTGAATACTACATGAGAGGAGTGAGAACATTAGGAATTCACTAGTTCCCTAAGGAGTTCGACCCAAGATCCTTTTCCTCCTGATGCAAGGCAACATGCCCAACTACAGCCCTGCAAATCATCCAAATGTCAGCTCTGTTCTTTAGGAATCATCATTTAAGAAGATGACCCAATCCAAGTGAAGTATATGAGCATCCTCCAGATGATGCCTGAATTGTTGGTAAAATTTGGGTTTTGTCACAATTCAAACCATAGACTGAAAATATCCTTAATTCTGCTTTCTTTTTAAAATGTTTTTCAGTTCTAATCAAAATCATTACAGAAGTCTTTTATGAGGTTTTGAAATGAATTCTTTAACTGTGATCACACAGTACTGCTACTTTATTTCCTTTGAACTTTGACTTTTCAGGCTATCCTCATCTGTATATTGCTTTTATTACAGGAAATGTGCTCACAGTCATACTAAGAAAAAGAAGACAAGAGAGAACAGGTCTCCTATAAACACTTTCATCTATTTTTTTCCCCGTTTTAGCCGTTGTATAAGAAGATGACTCTCTAAGCACAGCTCTTAGTAAAAACAGCACAAATTAACCACAGACTTCACCTTAGTGAAGCTCCATTTACCATGATCAGTACTCCAAGGCCATTTTTACAAAAGATATCACAAGCTACAAGTGAGGTATTCCACAGTAGTTACCATGCCTTACTATAGCCAAAGGTCAACACAGAGACAAGGTCTCAATCCACAAAGCAGTTGATTTCACAGCATCTGTCTCCTCGCATCTTTTTGAGACTTACCTCTGCTTTCTGATGGGAAGAGTGACCACATCTTCCTCCTCCTTTTAGCTGGCTGGAAGGAAGCCTCCCTTCATCTGGATTAAAAATTTAGCAATGGCATTGGCTGCAGCCTTGTTCTGCTGCTTTCCTTTTGAATCACACACCTGGAAAAGATGTTTATTATACACAGAGTGTAAATTGTGTGGAACGGATAGGGAACAAACAGGAATCCAAGGGATTACCTTGGATGGGTCCGAATCCGTTTTACATCACTTCACATTTGGATACAAGAGCTGAACTGGTGGCACCCAGGTTAGTCTGTGCTGGGCAGGACCATACATGGAGGAATTGTGACATCCTGTGGCAAAAATGGGAAATGGCACACTAACGGTTACCGAATTTAAATAGATTACCTATGGAACTTCCGGGTACCAAAGCTTCAACAGTGCTTTTAACGATAGAACTTTGTTGCCTGTAGCTTGATCTCTTTTTTTATTCTTTTTTTTTTTAATAACCAGAAAAAGTCGCCGCAAAGTATCAGAGGAATCCAGCACCATGACAGTGCTGTCATTTGACCCCTGCTAAGAGAAGAGGATGACCATCAACCGAATGAAACTTACAGCCAGATGGATGACATCTGGCCAGGGGTTTCACAGATCGTCATGGATTGCAGGATAAAAGTCACATTCAAGAAACCCAGTTCCCTCTCAGGCTTTGGAGGACAGAAGGAAAACAGACTAGAGACTCATCATCTGTTTCGCTCAACTTCTTTGCTTTATCCTCCCTAATCCTGCCTTTCTACACTCATCCTCACTTTTTCAGCTCCTCATCTAGGTCTCCCATTTTCTTGTCCAAACCTCTTCAGTTCTGCTCTACTGGCTGCTCACCCTGTCTCTCCCTCCTCCCCATGCCACACTGGTTCTCTATCACTCCACTCTTCTGCTATTTTTTCTTTGCTCAGCCAGCCAAGTTTCTCCTTTAAAATCACGCATTCATGTCCAATCCATCTTGTCTTTGTTCAGCTACTGCTCTGCTCCCAACTAGTGCCTAATCCTACCCTGCTAAATTTTCTACTTCCCCCACCTGATTTTACAGTTCAGACACATCAGCAAGTCATCACAGCATAACAAGTCCATCAACATAGTAGCAGTAATTCATCTTGCAGCAAATTACACCATCTTATCTCAAGGTTAATGTGAGGTAAAATTAATTTGGCTCAGCCTTTGTCACAGGCAGCTAAACTACTGCATTTTTTGCCATTTTGCAACATGCAAAGTTAATCCGCTCAGACGTTGTGCAGTAACTCTCAAGGGTGTGGACAGTTTACTCATACACCTGAGCACCTGGCGTGCTCCACGGCCAAGTGGCTATAGAAAAAAATCCAGATAGACAACACCCCAGCTCACCAACAGAGTCTTGTTCTGGAAAAGTTATTAATGAAAAAAAACCCACCAAAAACCAAAACTCAACACTATGGCCCACAGATCTAAGCAGAAAGCTCATCAGTCAAGTTTTTTTTTGTAGGAAATAGGAATCTTTTTTGATTGCTTACAGTTTAGTTGACTGCAGGTCACTTTCACCAGAGCAACAGGATTTGTCCTCGACATACACAGATCAACCTATGAGGTAAGATTTGAGTCCCTTTTCCAAAGTACTGATCATAGACAACATTGCCAAAGCTTAATGCCTGGGATCAAATATTTCCCCAGAGGCTTGCGTATTTTGGGATAGTTTTCTTTGGAAATGTGTTGTTTATATTAAAAAACAAACAAAATCCATTCAGAACAAACCTCACCACTTTGCCCTCCCGGTGCATTCCACAGCACATGACAGTGTGCTAGGGGCCCTAGCCAGGTCTGTCTCAGCTTCAGGTCCACAAGAATATGGAGATTTCAGGCAAAGAACACTCAATACAGTACTAATCAACACAACTTTTAACACTTGTAAGGCTTTCCACTGTTTATACCTGTTGTTCACAGAGATTTCTTAGAAATATAGTTTAAAATTAGCCAGTATTTTACCCACACACACACTCTAATCAAAGCAACTTCCATGAACCTGAACCTTGAGCTTTTTCACTCAGCCACATATACCTGTCACCTCCCATGAGTGAGTACCAGTCTTCAGGCAGCTATGCAGTGACCTGAAAACTTTTATCTTTTATTTTTTGACAAGTTAGTTTTCAGCCACATCAGTCTCCAGAATTGGTTCCCTACATAGTCTTTCAGGTGCCAACACTCGACAGATCAGAGGGCAGTAGGGCCAGGCAGGTCATGGTGAACAAAGAAAAACGTGGCAACATCTCACATTTAGTCCGATTTAATGCAGTTAAAGTTAATAGTGGGACTGCACATTATTGGTCATACAAGACTCCAGGGAGTACTTATCTGTGTAGGCTATGCCCTGGCATCTTGTAGTACTCTCAAGAACCCATTTAGTTATTCCATTGTTCCTTCTCAACTTGTTTTCCATCTGGATCCATTCCACATAAGAAAAAAAGAAGTCCAGGCCACATATATTTAGTCATCTCTGAAAACCTTAAAGTGGAAAAATATCAGAGGGTGGAGTCAACAAAGAATAATTTTTTGGCCAAAGTACAGTTTACACACCTCATTACCCCAAGGCAGATATTCAGCATGGAAAAATTTCAGCATGGAAATCATGGAGCTTTAATGAAATAAGATACAAGAAAGGAAAACCGAACTTGATCATGAGAAATATCACAGAACTCTCTTAAAAAGTGGCTTTTGTTGCCACATCAATAATTACAAGGTATCACATTGTAAAGCTCTTCAGTAAAATGAGGGTCTTTACAGCCTGCTGGGTGTCTTTAGGGCATGGATCAATCCACTGTGGGAAGTCACATCCTACAGATGTACAGATGTAGATGATGTCTGTCAGAAACTATGCTGTGACAGCATTTCTTAGTTCAGACACATCTTCAGTTGACCCACTAACCTAAAAAAGTTGTTGCTTCAGGCAAAGGATGGGCCTTTAAGAAAGTAAACCTGCATTCAAAGTTGAATTGTCTACAAGTAAATTCACAGAGCCAAGGAATTTGGAACTACAGTCCTAAAGTTGCTCTCCTGTAATGAGGTACTGAGGGGCCGGTATTTTATGTCAGACTTGACAAGATGTGAATAACCCTTTGATATACAGTTTTATACACAAAATAACAAACATAAGGGACTTACTTCAAGATTACAGACAGAGGAGAGAGCCCATTTGCTCTGCTTTTTTGTGTCCTGTTCCAAGGCAGCATTGCCTGTAAATCTCCTTATGTTCACAAAAGCATTAGCCCTTTCTGGTTTTAACATTTAGCATGAAGAAGCTTTCAACTTGGTTTCTTATAGAAAAGGTCTTCTCCTTGAGGAAACAGCAATGTTTTGCAAAGCACGATGTTTATTTGTAATGCTTTGTAGGGGCTTCTTGAGATGCACTACAGATGAAAAAAAGCCCTGCAGCCTCTCTGGGCAGTACATACCAAGCGGATTTTCACAAAACCAGAGAAGCAATCAGGTTGGAAAAGACCTCTGAGATCACTGAGTTCAATCTATGACCAAACACCACCGTGTCAAACAGACCATGGCACTGAGCGCCACATCCAGCCTTTCCTTAAACACCTCCACCGCTGGTGAAGCCACCGCCTCTCCAGGCAGTCCATCCCAGTGTCCAATTCCTCCTAATGTCCAATCTAAACCTCCTCTGGTACATCTTGTGTCCTCTCGTCTTGTCACTGCTTCCCTGAGAGAAGAGGTCAACCTCCACCTGGCTATACCTTCCTTTCAGGGAATTCTAGAGAGAGAAGGTCACTGAGCCTCCTTTTCCGCAGGCTAAACAATCCCAGCTCCCTCAGCCACTCTTCGTAGGACTTGGGCTGCAGACCCTTTATCAGCTCCCTTGCCCTGCTCTGGACTCACTTTCACCACTTTATAGCTGCAGACATCCTAAGTGACAACAAGCAAAGCCAAGAATATCCAGGCTTGAATCCCGTCCCTAACTGTAACTGCTAAACCAGATTTCCTAAGCGCTAAGCGAGAGGATCCTGGGGAGCACCACATGGAACAACTCCAGCAGCAGCTGCTGGAAAGCAAAAATACACGTGTCCTTCCATTCCCGACCTCGCTGCTGCCCTGTCCTCCTTAAAAGTGCAGCCACATCCCCGCGCCGCTCTCCCGCGGGCGGCATAAGATGGAGGCGGCAGGGCGAAGCCTGAGGGCTCTGCGGAAAGCGGCTGCGGGATACTGCAGGGAGCAGCAGCACGGCAGCAGGCCGGGGGCAGCCGGGGAAATCCCGAGGGGAGCGGCTGCCCCCGGGAAGAGTCACGACCGGCCTCCCACAGGCCCGGGCAGGGCAGGGCAGGGTCCGGCCCGCAGCAGCGCCGGGCCGCAGGGGCGGGACACTCTGGGCCCCGCCCGGCCGCCGTGGCCATGGGAACGGCGGCCGCGCCGGAGCCGCTCGGCGGGGACCGGCTGCCCGGCGGACCTACGGCTGCTCCTTCGGTACCGGGCCCGGCCGGGACGGCAGCGCCCTGCCCGCCACCCCACCCCGCCGCAGCCCCGGGCGGCGGCACCCCGGGTACGGCCGAGGCCGAGCCCTTCGGCGGGCGTGGGGCCGGGAGTTGGGCGCGGCGGGGCGGGAGGCCCCCCGGCCCCGGGGCCCTCCCTTCCCCTGTGACCCCCTGCCCCAGGGACCCGGGCCTGTTGCCGGGCTCGGCACAAGGTGGGTGCCGCCCGAGCAGTGGGCAAGCGATAGGGCTGGCGGCTCCAATGATGCTGGGACCATGAAACATTTGCTGGAGCAAAGCCAGCTCTGTGTCCCAGAGGGAGGCATCATGTATAGTACGGTATTCCCACTGATTACCATTGCACTGTGCCTTCTTTTTAATGTTTGATGTCATCGTGCTTTCTGTTGAAATTGATGAGGCCTCCAAAGAAAGTAGAATTTTCTACTAGATTTTTCACTTGTATCTTCCACAGAACAGTAGGATTTCATCTCTGAGGTTCATTTGCATGATGGTGACATCTGTTTGATACAGAGACATATATTTCAGTTCTTTCTTCGTAGTTTGTTTTGTACTCTCTTATAGACAGACTTTTAAAGAAGTGGAAGTGGAGCCTGATGATTTGTGCTGATTCCTCGAATATGTAACTAGTTCCATTTATTCACTCGGCTTTCAGACCCTCTGTACACACTGTGAAGTGAGAAGGACCGTCCAAAGTCAAATGTCCATGCTCAGCTTGGTGATAGAGTGGTAGGTGTTGGCCAAAGGCAGCTCACATGTTCACCTTGTCTTTTTCTGCATACACATGGGTAGAAACTCTGTCTCAGTCCTAAGCTGCTCCATTAAAACAGCCAAATACAAAGCAGAGAAAGAAGTTTTATCCAAAACGAGACAACACAGGGAGTAGCCATGATTGCTGGCCTATGGTGACTCTGTAACAGCAGCCTAGAAATACCCAGCTTCATGTTCTGAGCAATTTCCTAAGCTGTGTGTCAGTATTTTTAATAGACTATCTTCAAATGTTATAACTATATATAACAAATGTTTAACTATAGCTTGAATATGTTACTTAGATCTAATAAAATAAGTGGGCAACTGCTGGGCTGTTGTTCAAGCGGAGCTGTCATTCCCCACAGTTCCTTACCTACCTTGGGATGTGCTTACACTATGGATCAATGGAGCCTACTTAGACTAAAATGAAATATCTAGCGACATCTAAGCAGCCAATAAAGACTGCAAATCCACGCTGATTCTTCATACAGAATTAGCAGAGTTGAACTTCCTAGCTAATCCTTAGCTAGTTAGGCCATGCTTAGCTTCCTCCTGCGTTTGCTCCCCTGCTGTCAGCATTCCACTTAGCTTGTTTAAAACCAGCTAGGGCATGTCTGTGGGGGTTGCGGTCACACCTTCAGACCGCAGTGATTGATAGCTGCCTGGGATGCATACACGTAGTATGCCAGAGGAAAACAGACTTGGAGCAACTGCAGAATGAATTGGATTTTAAACAGAGTCCTCCTGAAGGTGTGCATGTGACTGAGGCTGCAAGGCAGATACTCTGAACTCAGACTTCATGGCTGTTCAGCAAGGAGAAAAGCCCTGACTATCTTTCCAATAATGGAGTCAAAGGAGCCTTTTTTTTTTTTTCTTTTTTTTTTTTTCTTTTTCTTTTTTCTTTTTAAGAATGTTGCTGGATATCTCTTACTCCATTATCTCAAATTATTTCTTATATCTACATGAAAACAAAAAAGTATTTGTCTACCTCTCCCTAGAGAGACATGCACACAGAGCTGGGAACATTTCCTGTCATCAGAGAGACCCTTGCAACAATATGGCTGCAGTAACAGTTCAGGCCAGATGAAGTAAACAAGTATCCTGTCACTAAAGTTGTCATGTCACAGGTGTAATGGTCAGATGGGTGTGGTGGCAGACTCTTGCATAAAATACGTTTCAGAATCAATCAGCAAGTGCATAATGTGCAATTCAAAACCCTACATCCTTGAATCCTTAATCTGTAGCTTCACAAATTGGGATGGACAGAGGTTGTGATACTATTAGTTAGTTCATAGGGTATTTCAAACTCTCAAAAGTTGAACTCCTTTTGAAGAGAAACGGAACAAAAATGCAATTTCATGCACAGCAAGCAGCTACTCATGGTAGGGTGCCTAGATCTTCATCAACTGACACTGTCTTACATTCTGGTGAGTACTTGAAATATCACCTGTGTGCATTTGAGTTAGCACCTGCTGAAATCAAAGGGGAAATTCACAACTCAATTCTGATTTCAGTCTTTACAGAAGCTCAAGCCAATCAAGCTACATCTCTTATGATTGCAAAGATTTATTGGCACCCATAAATGTAGGAATTTAAGGCATATCTACCGAGGGAAATTAGTCCTTAAAAGGAAGGGTGTAGATGTTTAATGTGATCATTTTTGTATGCTAGTTCCCTTTGAGATATTTTTAACAAGTGCTAAAATCGTTCCAGTATAAAATAATGTAACTTTACCCTGCCAGTGGAATATGTTACTTAATTTCTAGAGCACTAGAAATAGGAGGGAGTTACATGGGGTAATGTGCTAGAAGTTCACATTGCTGCACATTCACAGTTACTGCACACTAACTTCTTTATGTAACAAACCGTTAGACCTTTTGGTTTTCAGTATAAGTTTAGCACTGGAAAACAGCCAGAAGACAAATCTGTGCATCTGCTGCTAGTCTGGTATGCTCCACATCTTGAGAAGAGCCATCTAACTGGCTGACATCATTAGCATACGTATGCCGCCTTCTTTCCCCATCCCAAATGTGCAGTCCTGTAAATCGCAGCAGGGTGGAATTCTGATCTCTTCAGTGCTGTTTGAAGTGGCTAAATTACAGCCTCTCTTCTTTGTGTCCACATAAATGCTAGGTGAAGGCACCGATATTCTGAAGCATGGCTGCTGGACTGATTCATTTCCCAGGCTGCAATTTGTGCGTCAAGGGCAAAAATCCCATGCCTGCGTATATTGCTCGAAGATGGAGGGCTCAGCAGCGCCTGGAGGCTCTTCAGCAGCTTGCTGTGTAAGTGTTCCATGGTTGGATAATTTAAAATGAACATACACACAAAACCAACAAAAAGCCATGCACGCTGAAGTGGAGATGACTGCAATTTGCTCCTACTTATATTTCCCTTGAAATTAAGGGATTGCAGCTGTTGTGGAGTATGGTTACCCATCTGTTTCTTACAGGGTGGATGTTGCACATTCCTTCATCCCTGTGCTATCTGCTTTGCAGTGGTTGCCATGAAAAAGAAGTGAGTTATTTCAATCTCTTACAGATCAGATGAGTTATGAAGACTTCAGTGACTCATGTGTATTACTTCAGTGGGAGCTCTTTGATTTTAGTCCTGTGTAAATGCAGCTGGTTAGGTTGCTTTTGCTGCTCCTTCCAGGGTCCTTGGGGCCTGAACCAGGGCACCACATTTTTAATGCAGGAGTTGCTTTGTTGAGAAACCAGCTTTCTCCTGGTGTCACAATTTGGGTTCTGGTTCAGCAGATACTAAAAAAAAAAAGTTTATGTGTTTTGCCACACCACAGGATTTTTTAAGAGTCCTCTTGTAGCTGTATTCAAGACTGCAGGCATCACCCTAAGTTTTTGTTTTCAAAGGTTCTTTCTGCTTTAAGCAACTAACTTTAGACCATGGGCGTCTCAGATGGTGCTTGCTCTGGAGTTGCTGGTAACTGAGTTCTGCCACATGCCAGACAATAATCAAAGATGCTCAAGAGTGATACAGTGGATTTCACACCTGGTTTTGTTCAGTTTCAAAGGCGTATTCTTCTCATTTCCTTAATTAAAAAAAAAAAAAGAAAGAAATTTGGAGTATTTTTTTTCTTAATACTATTTTCAGTGTTTCAAACTATCCCCAGCATGTGAACACCTCAGTGGCTTCTTACATTTTGCCTGCAATTCTGTAACAACTTGACACCTGCACTGCTTTAAAATCGATTTACATTTCAACAACATGTATTTGCAAAATGTCTTGTAATTAACAAGAAATGAGAAATACATCCCCTCTGTTTCAACCTGCACTGATTGACAGTGCTGCTGATATAGAAGACAGAATATTTCCCAGCTGTCTTCTCAGTAGTTGCATTGCCTCTGCAAGGTTACTGGGAATAAATGCTCATTTATTTCAGCAAAGTCAGCAAATATAAGTCAAGGACATGCAAGAGGCAGGATCTGTGGAATAAAAAGGGCTATTTCCCTGGGTTCCCATTGTGCCTATAACTATACCATAATAGGATGAACAGTTTATGCTAATAAAGTTAGATCATAAGAATAAGTGCCCACCTGTGCTGAATGAAACAGAAATCCATCTGGATGGAGCAACAGTCTGATATGTAAAGAGTCGGCTAGTGGAACTAGCCATCAGCTCAATTAACTCATTTGAATTACAAACACAACTTCACAATAATAGGTTGATTAGTGCTGAGCAAGTGTATCAGGTTACGACACTGCATCTCAAAATATTCCCTTCTCCTTTCTTATGTGATGTGACTGAAAGCCTTGGGAAGAGATGACTTTAAACTTACCTTGGCAGTAAATTGTGTGTCACGGGAGGTTAATGAAGCATCTCACTCTAAGCTTTCCTGTGGCAGGTAGCCATACTGTGCCTCCCCAGACTCCACAGCACAGTTTGCAGGAATTAGATGAGGGCTTGGAAGACAACTGATCTCAGCACGTAATCCTCTGTTCTGATTGCAGCTGTCGAGCAATGTCATGTATTGTTAATTGTATCTCTGTAAATATACCTTTGTAATTAAAATTAGGCATCAGCAACCAACCCCAGCACCCCAAGCCCATACATCTTGAGGTCAGAATTCGTACAAATTGCCAAAAATGGTCTTACAGAAAACCTGGCCTTCAGGACTTGCCATATGCGTAGCTCAAAGAAATAAAATAATCAGAGAATCACAGAATGGCCTGGGGTAGAAGGGACCTTAAAAATCTTGTAGTTGCAATCCTCTTGCCATGGGCAGGGACACCTTTCATTCAGAGCCCCATTCAACCTGGTCTCAAACACTTCCAGAGATGAGGCATCCACAACTTCTCTGGGAAGAACTTCTATTTTTTGTCTTTAACAACTGTGCAGGTTAAGAAGAATAAATAGTTGTGAAATCAAATAGCAATCCTGATGAATAGCTTTCAAATTTCTCAGTTCTACCCGTTATCTCACTGACTGCCTTAATGAGGTTTTCCTCATGATCTTCCAAAGCCTTAAAGAAAACTCTCCAAGATGTTTTAGTGAAAAATTTAAACAGTCTGCCTAATTTAAATTCAAAATGGGGAAAAAAATGAAATGTTCTTGCAAAAGATATGGTTGTTCCAGCATAGATTTTGAAACATTCCCACGATTGCCCTAATTTTTTTCCTTTACTGGAGAACTCAAATTGAAATTGCTGATTCTAAATTTTTAAACATTTGCTCAAAGTATCTTTACCTGCTTTTCAAAGGTAGAAAGTGTCTTCTCCTTTGCTCATTCTACATTTTTGCACATACTTGGAAAGTGTTTCACTCTTAAGATAATAAACTTGCTCCCCCCACTTCCAATAAAAGTACAAAGTCAAGCATGTACAAGTGGTTAATCTTTTTCATAACAAGCTCATGAGAAAGTTTTAATAAAGGCAGCAAAGACCATTTCTTGACCACACATAGTGGGAAAGACACATAAAGTGTCAAAATGTTTTGCTACATAGGTAAATATGAAAAAAAACAAGATACAATTGCTTGTAAAAGTGTGAGGCTTGGGGAGAATTTGTAGTGTGCAAGTTGGATATTGCAGCCAGAGGGGAGAGAGAGAAAAAAAAAAGGCATAAGGGAAAAAGATAACTGCTCTGAATGTACTTCCTAAATTATATCCTGCATTTTGGCTTTCAGAGGTCAGTCTTCTCCTCATCTACCTCGGATTGTTTATGAAGATCCTGAAGTTGATGGAAGGAATTGCTACAAATATTTTGGACAGTAAGGAATGACCTGATTTGAAACAGGGTTCAGCTTGTTTCTGTGCAGTTTAAAGAGCACCTATGTAAAGGCCAGAGTATTATTTTTTCTGTATTTTCTCTCAGTTCTTTGATCACCGATACGGAAAATTTTAATAGTAACCACATCTTAAAACACGAGGTCTTTTTAAATTCACTCCATGACAAGATTTTCAGTTATGAGTTACCATATAAGCAAATATATCAGACATCCTGTACTTAATAAGAAAGCTTTGGGCTGTAGATCATCCTGTGCAAAAGAAGAAGATATTTACAAAGCCAATGTGGTTCTCCACACCCCTGGAAAGGTGTTTTCTTAAGAAGGAACCTTTTAACTCCCAGTTTCTGCCAGGAGCAGAAAGGGAGCAAAGGGAAGCCTTGATTAACTTTTCATCCATATCCCCTACTGCAGGACTGCTCTGCTCCTTCCTGAAAGACTGCAGGTCAGCAATGGACTCAAGATCTGAATTAACAGCTAGCAAATAAACATTCTTGTCTTAGTCACATACACTTTGAATTGTATTCACTACTTTACTCAGCAGCTATTGGCCACTATGTCCACTTTAAATATAAAAAAATTGCCAAGTTTAATAAGTTGAAGTCTATTATGACTCCTTTATCAACAGTTTTAAAAGAACAAAGACGATGTTATCTTCTGCAATATGAAATTAAGCTGCAAAACCTCCCAAAGGCTAAGGGAAATCGATAGAGAACTGTAATATGCAAACTATAAGAATGCCTAGGAAGGAATTATTAATATGTAGTTGAGCCCATATCACTTTCAAGATAGCTCATAAAGTATTGCAAAAAAGAAAACAATAAAATTAGATAAGTCCAAACTAGCTTATCGGCTGATTGTAGGAATGAATTTCACAATTTCAAGCAGTTATTAAAAAAAAACACAACTCTTTCAAAAAAGTGAAAGTGAAGTGAAAAAATTAAGCTAATTATTGAAAGATACACAAAAAGTTGGGAGTGTACTCAAACCTAACTTTAATAATTGTCTTGTTTTGCAACTCCACTTTCTGCTTTGACTTAAGAATAACACTCAGTCCTACTGGTGAAACTTCCTCTGTTCGTCTTAGCTATGAAAGAGTTCTTTACTTTTTAGGCACAATTCTTAAACATGCAACTAACAGAACCACAGTTGTGGAAGATCAGTATTTGCTCCATTGAGTTTAGTGAACTGCCGTTTTTCTGAACCATAATGATCTTTTAGGCTCATCCTTGTTGTCTTACTTTCATTCTCTCTTTTCAGACCTCTCAGCTCTTCTAAACTGCCTCCAGCAGGTGTCCCAGAAGATGTTGCTCATACAAAGACAGAGTAAGTAGTGACTTGTGGAGAATTACTGTTGTGATGGGTAACATCTCACCAGAAAAAGATCAGGAGACTTTTTAGCTGGTGACCACTCTTTTTCATAATGAACCAACAGGAAAAGCTTGTTTAAGAGGTAAGGTGCTGTTCTCATCATTGAGAGTTCTAGAGGAAACAGGTGATGGACTGTTTCAGAATTTGCTTGCAGTATGTAAGTAGTGCTTTGTGAATAAAGGATGTGCCTCTAGTGTGTTAACAGTGTGAGGCTTGAGACAGAAAGCTAGGTGTCTCTGGATTCTAGAAGTGATACCATTACAAAGAAGATTCTCTAGTAGAGCAATACTGTTGGAAAATCTTCTGATACTTTATTACAATCTCTGTGATAGATGCAATGCTGCTCAGAGATGAAGAGCATCCATGGTGCAGTCTACTGTGGTTTTCAGTGAGGATCAAATTTCACATAATAAAATTCAGTTCCTAGTAGAGTAAGTGGAAATTGCACCTGCTTATATCAGAATTATTTTTTTTTATTCTGGAACTGTTGGAAAGAGAAACGAGAGAAACATAAACTAAATTGAAGCAGTCCTACCTCATGTAATTTCAGCGATTTGGTGTCTGTTAAAGGCAATGCTTTAGAATTGATACATAGGGAAGATTTGTATACAACAATCATGAGAGCTGAAACTAGAAGATTTCTGGATTATTTACTTAAGGAGGGTGTTTCAGACTCAGTGTAGCCTCAGTCTGCTTTTCCTAAAGATAATGGAGTTAACATCAATGGGAATAATGTTAAGATAAAGTGAAACCATTTAAGACTCCCACCTTTGACTGACATCTTTCTGGTTTGTTTGCTTGGAGGTTTTTTTA
Source organism: Chamaea fasciata (assembly GCF_029207755.1). NCBI lineage: Eukaryota > Metazoa > Chordata > Aves > Passeriformes > Sylviidae > Chamaea > Chamaea fasciata. The sequence goes on from NW_027094087.1 coordinate 25,261,841, forward strand.
ATGAATGTGACCAATCTTCTTCCATCTTGCACCTCTTTTTAGGGCAGAGCCGCATGTCCAGCCAGGACGTGCAGGAGACAGCCAGGTCTTTGGCCTCATGTTCCGAACTCTGGCGACACAGACAGATTACAGGGATGGTGAAGCACAGACAGATCCCTATTCCCCTGAATATATAGTTCGCAGTGGCTCAGTCCCTGAAATTCTGACACTTGCTGTACTCACTTGGGGTGAGTTGTGAAATTAGGATAAATTATAATAATCATGTCACCTCTTTAGCAGGAAGTTCTTTTCTTCTCAATGTCTATTGCCAGCTTTGGCAGTCCTTTTTTGTGTGCATTTGGGGCAATTATTTTATCTGTTTCTAAAATGAGGATGATGTTTCCCTACTTAATGGTGCTGTTCTGGGGCATTTCACGAAGAGTTTTGAAGACCATTCAATATAAAAAAGTCATGTTTCACAAATGTGAACTAGGAGCAGCTTTTCCATTTACCCACTGTTCTTGAGCTGTTCTGAACTGAACATTGTTTAAAAAAAACAGAGTGAAGACTGCTGCCCCGGGATGTACCTGTGATCTTCATCTCCCAGTGTCTCACCTGTAACAATGATGGACGCTACACATGCCAAAGAAAGCGCACATTCTCAGAAAGTATCTTACTAAGAAAAGCTTTTCTCCCTTTGCAGCCTGCAGTAGAAGAATGAAGTGCCAATGTTAATGTGCACTGAACTGTAGCAACTGCAGGTCCTACCGTGCCTCGTACTGTAGAATCTCACTGGCCGTAGAAGTATTTCCTTCTGGGTTTTGACAGTTCTGCTTGTGTTTAACACATGGGCCTGGGCCCATCCAGCCCTCTCATACTTTTTGGTGGTGGCTATTTGTAGGATTTGCCAATCTCCCAAAGAGCTAATGCTTCTTGTCCCTGTAAGGTCATGGACTGCCAGCAGGACAAGCTGAGATGGAGATCATTGACCGCATCCGGGAAAAGCGTGCTTGGGAAGCAGCTCTGCCACCCATGGACAGTCCCTCAAACATCACAAAGAGGTTGAAGATGATGGAAGCTATGGAAAGGAAGGAGTGGGCCTATAGAGAAGAGCAAATAGATAAGTAGGAGTCCATATATACTCTTTTATTTCTTTTAATTATTGGCTGAATAGAGGAGAAGCAAGAAGGTTTAGGGGATTGGCTGAAGGGTACAACAAGCCTTCTATTTCTGTGAAAATACTCTAATTTTGGGAAGGGATGTTTTTCTTAAATTTAATCTACAGGTCTGCTACCACAATACATTTTACCAGTGCTTAACCCCGTTTTTAAAATGAAAGATTAAATATGAGACATGCAATATGAGCTGTTTGTAAAGGTATGTAGGATTTGATGGTGACAGCAGTCCACAGAACACTGCAGAGTACACTCAATACTGCCTGACCTTTTCTTTCCTTGAAGGTTGCAGAAGGTTCGAATGGAAGTCTTTAAGAAGCTGCTGCAGAGGCGAGAGGAGAATCAGAATAAGAGGGATGCTGTGCGCTTGAAAAACCAGTGGCAAAATCATCAGAAGGCTAAAGAAGAGAAAATGAGAAAGATTCACCATGACTGTGCATTGAGTAAGTCTGAAAGACAGAAGAGAGGGGTATGAGAGTTTTCAGACAAGCCATTTCTATTTTCACAGGGTTACCATCTATTCAAAACAAAATAAATTGCATCCAGAATATCGATGTGCACAGCCAGCCTTTGGTCTGTCATGTTTTTATTTTATCTGGCTAAAGCTCTTGTGAATGTACAAAGATACAGCTTTTATAGAACTATTTGTGTGAACCGTCTCACATTTGTATTTCCTTTTCAGTGCTCAGGAAACTGATAGCCAACAGGAAGAATTGCATGGGAAAGCTGGAGAGACGAGATATCATCAAAGAGTATAATGACTTTTCATCCCAAACATACGCTCCTTTGTCTCGAATTGGTTTTTTCCCAGACGGCAATTCTGACTACTGTGTGGTAAAAAACTTCTATCTTAACACCTTTGCAGGTAAGGCATTTTGGAAGACTTAGCTGTGGGAGGGAGATACTTACTTGAGATATTAACAAAATTCAAGTTTCTCCCCCACATCACTGCACTACTTAATCACTGTTTGTATTTAAATCCTTGTGTGTATTATAATGTTTCTTCATATTATAATCTTAGGATTGTGTGAACTGGAAGAATCCGTCCAGCATTCTGTCTCACAGATCAAGAATAAAGTTTCAAAACCTATATGCACTATCACTACGACTGGCTATATTAGAAAGTCAAGAAGACTAGAGGCAGTCCTAGCACAAGTTCACCAGGTATGAAGCTGTATCCAGCAGCATGTCAGTTCCTTTTAGATTTGAACTGCTCGTATATGCAATTGGGAAGATGTGTAAGCTTCTTCACAATTTCCTGTGCTGAATTCTTATTCTGTAAAACAGCTTCTAGGACAGAATGGATCAAACATGCAGACTGTTGTAGCCTTGACCAGTTCTGCTCTGATACTCAGCCCCTCAGTACTCTCACTCCTGGTTCTGCACCAATCCCATAGAAAACAAGCACAAGCAAATCTATCTTCATACAGACCAGGTATTTGGATTGGAACATATTATGTCAATTTGAAATTCTCACCCTTTTCTCATTCTCATTGCAGCGTTTTTTAATACACTACTGGCTACACTGTCAAGCTTCCAATAATTAAAGAAAGTGAATCTGGATTTATATTCTAAAAATTTTGTATATTATTTAAAAAGTACATTTTAAGTACATGTTGTAAAAACATCTGCAGCAAAGCATGATTAAAATGACCCCACTCATAAAATCAGGTCACCATGGTGGATGCGTGTCACTGTTGTTCCCTAAGAACAGCATCTGATTTGCAAACATGCTAATAGCATTTTGCAAATCTTAATTTATCACAACTGTTCATGCAGATGAGGTGTCCGTATATGCAATTAACCACCAAGGAAAGAAGTGCCTCATTTGCATCTGCAATCACAATATTTGTAAATTATATGTACTTTTAAGTACACTTCTTGTGATGCTGTTGAGGGCTACCTTCATGTAAAATCAGGAATATTCTTGGCTTGCTGCTGTATCTTTGGAAAATAGTGACACTAATTTGTAAAGCTTGGCAAGTTTTGCTTACTTTTATATATATATATATTTTGGAATGTGTATATATGTATATATAGCTCTTTTGCTTTAGTGCAATGTAATAAAAATTTTCAAAGCAGACAGTAACCTGCTGTTGCTGAATTTTAAATTGAAATCTTGCTCTGAAAAATCAATCATAATATCTCAAATTTTAATTCTGCTGGATCTTGTAAAGATGAAATATTGCACCTCATTATTATCCAGAAAGAAAATTTTTAAAGAAAATCTTGAGTGCTACAGGAATCATTCAAAAGTAAGGACAAAACTCTAGTTTTAAAGACACAGAAGTGTCTTTAAAAGAAGTTTGATTTTGGGTGGGTTTGCGTAAAGTTCAAGAAGTAATTGTGAAATCTGCATCATAGCATGGTTCTTATTGTCAGCAGAATGTTAGTCCAAGCTTTTGGAGCTGAATTCCAGATACAGAAGTTGTATTCTGTTTGTTTAAAATACTCCTCATGGTTTGAAAGACTGTTGTGAAGTCTCCAAACTGTTGCCACAGAGAAGAAGTGTGAGCAGCTGAATGCTGACTGCTCACACAGTAATGTCTCTTCAAAGAAAAGCTGGTGGACAAAGGAAGATGGAATGCAGAACAAATGCAGACAATTCTGCACATTTTCTTTCTTAAATCAGTGTAGATCACTTGGTCTGCATTGATTTATAGCAACTGTGAAGCTAACATAAGTAATACTCATTTTCCTACTACAAAAACGCCAAATGTATATTCTTTTAAAATCACAAACCATTTCCTTTGCAGGCAAAAGTGATAAAACAAATCCATTATGCAAAATTTAGCTGCTGCTTTTAGACATACAGAAACAGACACCAGACTGGTTGGTCCAGAGAAGCAGAAAGTACTGACAATGTGAAACACTCAGACTGCCTCAGCCACTGCTAGGTTTGAGAAAACTTTCTGTTCAGAGAATCAAGAAATGGCTGCCCTAATTAGCTCTTGAACTCTGTGATGCTGTTCTTGGTCACTTCTCCCATCAGAGGCTTTTGCTTCTGAAGTTTGATAGCTTTAGCATGTTCTGGCTTAGCAGAGCCTTGCTGACAGGTCACCTCAAATGCTGCTAGAGCCGTCAAAAACAGAGCAGTAAAGCGTGCAGAGTACTTGCATTAATAGAATTATGAGAATCTTCTCTGAGAGGAGCTCTCTGACCACTTGGAATAAGCAGTCCCAATTGTGCCAGCAAACCTCCCATCACACACAGTAGAAAAGAAGTTTAAAGCAGGTAATTAGAGATCATCTTACAAGGGCATTGTGTTGCTTTGCCTTATTTCTATAGCTGAGTCGCCAGATTAGTTTCCTATTCTAAAGCTTTATTTTAGTGCTGTCCTAGCACATTTAATCTATAAATTCTCTCCTATAATCCTAGAAATAAAGTGGAATCCTAGAAAATTCAGAAAGTACATGGAGAGCTAGCTCTGCAATGAGTTTTTTTAATTTTTTCCTGGATTGTCTGGAAGCAAGTGACAAATATAGGAGGAATGCTAGATATTGGCCTCAGAAGTAATTTGTTTTAATAAAGGAAGTTTCCAAGGCTTGCTTCTCTAGCCAAACATGAGGAAAGATGTATGAGTTCTCCTCATTATATTCCTTTTTGTCTGCCTTATTGAGGGTATTCCTAAGCTTAAAGCTTTCTAGAAGGGATAAGCAATAAGCCAAGTAACTACAAAAAAGATCTGTGTCCTCCTAAGAATGAGAGCTGCTTCTTTCAGACGTGAAACTAAGCCAAAAAGATGTGATTTTAGAAGCAGCCTTTTATAGGACCAGCCTGAAACCTTTTGCAGAAGTATTATGTACATGCAGTAGTCTTTGAATAATTCTCTAAAATAAGAGAATATGGCAGAAACAGGAGTGACACAAAATTTACAGTAAAAACAAAAATCTTTATCTTAAGCCAGATCAGTAAAAGGACAGAGGAAGATAGTTCCTAGCCAGCACAGATAACAGTGCTTTAAGGAATGCAAGTGAGCCATGATATAGCCAGCCTAGTATGAAAATCCAAGGCATTAAGGACATAACATACTGGTACAGATAACTACTGCAGGGAATAAATGCAACTAGGTAAGTGAATACACCAAGGAGTGGGGGAGGTGGTAGAAGACATCCCAGTGCAGAACAATACATGACTTTAGGCAGACCCTCTATGCTCTGGTGACTCAAGAGGGATGAAGTGTCAGGTGGTTTCAAAGTGTTGGATCAAGATGTGGTCAGAACCAGAAACTTCTCACCTCAGCATTAAGTGCAATTCTTACCATGTCTGTTTTCCTTTATTTGGTTGCTGGAAAGAGGTAGAGAAGTAGAGGGGCCAAGAATGTCTCTGGAGAAAATCTCTGCCAACTTCAAAGCATAGGAAAGGCTGTTTAAGCAGTTATTTCTTCAAGAACAGATCTCCACACAGTGTTAGTTGGCTCATGCTCAGACAGGCTCTGAGAGCTTTTATGTCAGTCTTGATCAGCCAAGATGCAGCAGCTGTGCTGCACTGCTAAGCAGGTTGGCAGCCTGTCCTCAATGATCCTACCTGAAAGAAGGCTGTAGCCAGGTGGAGGTTGGCCTCTTCTCCCAGGCAACCAGTGACAGGACAAGAGGGCACAGTTTTAAACTGCACCAGGGGAGGTTTAGATTGGAATTAGGAGGAATTTCTTCAGAGGTTAGACTTTGGAATGGGCTGCTCAGGGAAGTGGTGGAGTCAGAGTCCCTGGAGGTGTTTAGAGAAAGACTGGTCATAAAAAAAAAAGACAGACTGTCTGCCATGGTCTGGTTGCCGTGGTGGTGTTCAGTCATAGGTTGGACTCGATGATCTCAGAGATCTTTTCCAACCTCGTTGATTCTGTGATTCTGTAATCCCAGAATTATCATTTGTGAGCAAAAAGGAAGAAAGAGAATCATGACTGTATACTTTGTTCTGTACACAAAAATCAAATACACCTAGGATCTTGTGGAATGGAGAAGATCACGGAGAAGATCACAGAGAAGATAAGGGAGAAATCTAAAGAATGGTTTGAATGATTTCTTTGAATGGAGAGTTGCTTCTTAAGCCATTATCCTGTCAAGAGTTTTGCTTCTCTCAGAAGGTGACTGAGAAGCCAAGGTATATGGTGAAAAGCATGAGTGCCATTTGCTGTTCACTGCATTTGCCAGGAGAATGGAAAAAAGATGACTTATGTTCTTTCACCGTCTAATCCAATCAGATCCCACCTTGACTCTGAACCTACTACCTGAATAAAGGAATGTAGTCTGTATCAGGAAAATTGGAGTATGATATGTAGGCAGTAACATTTGGTGTATGTTGCTCAGAAATTTATCACTTTTATCTTTTAAAATCAAGTATTTTTGTAGTGATTCTTGGGTCCTGGTGTCCCTGTTTCCAAAAATGAGAACTTGTTAAGTTAGGCAGAACCAGTTAAAAAAAGCCCTATTTCTTATGTTCTTATATTAAAATCTTAAAATAATTTAAAGCATCAGATAAGAGAAAGCAAATGGCAAGCTTTTTTTTTTTTTTTACTTAGAAAAGATATCCAGGCAGACACTAGATAGTGCAGACATGAAAACATAAAGCCACTTCTAAGAACTGCAATGTATCTCAAATGTACATTAATAAAGATTCCCTCTTGTCCAAATTACTCATAGATTTTTCTGTCTTTTAAAGTTGTTAGTCTGGTTACATTTTGTTATTCTGGTTAGCAGGAAACATTTTTGGAGGCCACCGTTTTATTAGAAAAATTCTTATGAATGCGAGATTGTACTAATAAAACATAGCAGCCATTGTTTTCAAAAGAGTCACAACTACAGCAGCTTTTTCTTTCTGCTTCCCTTGCCCTGCCATGCAAATCTCCTTATAAATCATAGCCAGCACTGTTATAATCTTCATGCTAGACAGCTCTAAGGTCTTCACATACAAAACACAGGTCAGAAAATCTCTCAGCATTTTTGAGCTATAACCATTTCACATGGCTGAAAAGCAGTTTATAGGCTCTGATTCTTGCATTATTAGCATGGACCATTTAAGAAGCTTTCAGTAATAAAGTATTTTATCCCTTCCACCTAGAAACCTCTCTCCTTTTCTGGAGCAATTCATTATCCTGACCTAAAAGATCAGATCCTACAGGCAAAAAGGATTTTTGTACAATGACCACTGGAGTTTCAAAACTTCATTAATTTCACAATTAAATTCTGTGCAAATGCCATCAGTTTCCTGTTACTGGAGAGATAAATTCAGCATTGAACATTTTTCTAAAGTTTTTCTTTTGATTTCCTTCCCTGTTGAAATACTGTGTTTGAACATTTCAAAGAGAGAGAGTGAAAAAGGGAAAAGGCACACTTCCCCTTGCTGGAATATGATCTTTCAATAATAATGACTAAAGATCCAACCCATTCAGTAGTAGGATTATAGTTTTGAAGGAGCATTAAATGGATATACTCCTTTCCCTTTCTTTGCAAGCTAAAGTGTGATGTCCTGCAGCAGGCAAGCATTGTCATGCAGTTAGAAATGCTTATCTGAATGTGTAGTTCTAAGGGGCTGGCAGTGGGAAATTGGCAGGACTTGGGCTTTTTAAACAGTTTGAAAATGTCTTGAAAGAGCCGAGGCTGTGGTGGCACTTCCACTCTAGTCTGCTGGCAAAGTGTGGCATCTGCCACCAATCAACTGCAAGCAAGATAAACCCACACTTAATGGGCTTTTGCATTTTCTTGGTAGAAGGAAGATTTTGGACAAGACAATTTCTCTTTTGCCCCCAGTCCGCCTGTACAATTACTGTGGGTGGCACTGGGCTGTTGGGCAGTTGTAGATGAGCAGAGCAGAGTTCCAAAACATATTTGGCTAGGAAGGGGTCCTTTGGTTCAATCTTGTGCAGTAATAGCCTATCCTACAAAGACATTTCACTGTCACAGAACAGTGACAGTGACCTTCAAGTGACCTCTTCGTAAAATCTCTCAGCTGCGTAACATTTCTGAACCACAGTAACAAGCATTACCTATCGTTAAAGGCAAAGAATTACAGCATTTGTAGAAAACTAATTATTTGAGAATTAAAGATGAAGTTCATACCCATTTTAGGTTCATTTTAGTGACTCACAAGTGCTGATGACTTATTAGTAAATACAGTAAAATAACTCCTGCTTCCTTCTTACATATGATTTGGACATGCCCATCAATGTCTTCTGACCAACCAATAGCCTCATCTACTGACCATACTCAGTTTTTCAGTTGATGTGCAGTAAGAGATAGAAGCCACAAGCCTGCAAAGCTTTCAGCTCCCTGTAGTCAGTGTAGTCAGCAACAGTCAGCATTTAGAGGACTGGCATTGTTATGTTGTTCTATCTACCCATGTTCTTATTAAATTGGATGTCTTTTGCAGGCACTACTGGAGAAGAAGAATAAACTCAAGGAGCCAAAGAAACCTCCCCCTGTCTGTGAAAAAGTAGAAAGCCCTATTCCTAAGCCACCCACTCTAATCCTGGAAAAACCATCAATTGTAAGTGAGCTGGTTTTAGCACTTTTTTCCCTGTTGATCCCTGTTTGTTTCCTACACAGTTGTCAAAGGAATGCCCAGGGAATGAAAGAAGGGAGCTTTATCTTTTTTGTGTGCATCCATGTTAAAAATAGCCATCATTATTTCTTCAGACTCTCTTTGTCTCTATTCTATAAGGACACTAGCAGCCAAAGATTTGAAAATAATTTTTAGTATCTGTTGGCCAAATCCTTAAGTGAACTTTATTTTATAAAGACAGAAATTAGTAGACATGCTATTCCGTTGTTCTTGGGGAACAAAAAGGCATCATCATATTTTTTATTATTATTATTATTATTATTATTATTATTATTATTATTATTATTATTATTATTATTATTCAGTAGCTTCCAACCTTCTGATCTGACAACACTATCATAATCCAGTGAGACAATTAAGTTTAGACTTACTGAAGTCAAAGAGACATTGGCTGCTTAGCACTGAGCATGCACTTCATTAATTTTCTGGAGTGAAGCTCTTGTCATCATGCAGGATGCAGTGTTTGATGAACATGCACCAGTTCACAGATAATGATTCTCCTGCAGAGATTGAAATAGCAGTAATGATGTGTCATGGGGGCTGTGATATGCTGTAGGAAAAAATTACTTTTTAGGGGATCTGCAACTTCCTTTCCTTTCTTAAAGTAACATACTTAAAAGCTGGTTGCCCCAGTGGACTGTTTTGTCTTCTTACTAACACCATTTTCATGATGTACTAAGAATCAGATAGAATTACCATTTAAACATGTGAATTTAAGAGTCACACAACCATGAAAGTGAAGAGAGAAAGTCTTACTAAATCATCCGTGCTGCCGTGTTCCTTTGTGCGGTATGAAATTCAATGTTTTATGCTGTCTATTTTAAGATGACTGGAACAAGAATTTCTTATCTCCTTGAGGAGAGTTTTCCACAGCTTTACCAACTTCTGAGCATTAGATACTGTATTGAAGTGGTGGGTTTACACTGTTTAGGTCTACCAATTTGGCAGATTTGTAAGCACTTTCAGGTTACATGTAAAGAAATCAGAAACTTTTTTCTAGCACTTGTAGTCATTCTACAGCGTGTTTACAGATTATAGTTGGGGTTTTTTAAAGAATTCCAATACAATATAATTCCATCTCCAAGAATCTTGTCAACATTTGGTTTATTTTCAAGAATTTTTACATGTGAACACATAAAAGATGGAGCTCTCCAGTGAAGCTCCATCTGTAAAATCAGGACACTTGGGCCACTGAAGAGCAGCACTAACATCTCCTCCCTTGCCAAATCCAAGTGAGGTTTCTCCTACCAGGCTGTGAAGAGCAGTGAAAACAAGGCTCTTCTCTGTTGTTCATGCTTCTCTTCCTGCCACACACGCATAGGAGTACCAACTGCTAAGTTCTTCCCACTGGAACTAAGGATCTTGGAAAGAAACTGTGCCAGAAGAAAGTGGAGAGAATGGAGGCACTACTGCAAGCATCCTCAGCTTCTCTCCCCCAGTCATTTCTAATGGACTTAAGAGCCACAACAAGCTCACAGAGCACCTCTGAATTCCTTCATTACTTTATGACTTTCTTTCAGCCTCCTCTAGTTTGCAGCCATTTCCTAGATTCTTCTATATCCTTAATTTCTCTTTCTTTTTTTTCTGCAGGGTATGATAGGCTTTTCATCTCCCCTCGTTCTTTCCTGCCGGTCTATAGCAGGCAGATGGACAAGCTGATGATTACACTTGCTAAGGCATCATTTGCAGCATTCAAAAACAGAAGTACAGAAAAATGCTCCTCATAAAAATTCAAACCTAATCTTAGTTAATATCACACCAAGCAGTTTGGCTTACCAGTATGTGTGCCATCACCATTTCCAAAACTGTCCTGAAGGCATTTCACACTGTAGCCAGGTGATGTGGTAGAGTTTAGCTCCCTAGGACTGGAAATTCATCCCTTCTTTCCAGAGAAGAAGAACATACCAAATTACAAGTCTTCTCGCTAGTTCTGCTTCACTCGTCCTGGGTGCTGGTGTGGAAAGGCAGGAATGCTTCCTTTTGCATTTGGAAAACTCAATCTTCAACACCTAAGAAAAAACAGATAACTAAGATTCAAGCCCACACAACTTCTCTCATCCCACACTCTTCCCTGTTTTTCCAGCGCTTCTTAAATACCACATGTCAATGCAGACCTCATAGGTTCTTTATTAAAAAAAAAAATTGTGCTTCCAATTTTAAGATTTCTTTTTATCTTTCCCAGGCACCAAATGGACTTTTTCCTTTTCCTACTGTCAACTCCAAACTAGAAAACTCCTCACCTAGGAAAAATGCTGCCATCTGTGCTTTGTCTACTTCTCCTATTTAAAACAAGCCCTTTTTTTTTTTTTTACCTTCTGTGGTCACGTTCTCTTTCCTACCATGCCCCATCATTCTTTCAATACTACGCCAGTGAAGTTCTCAAAGAGACAAATCACAATGGACTGTGATTAATTTTGCTTCCAAACTATCACTTTCTGAGTCTTAAATTTGCTGAGTTACTCCAATAAAGATCGTCACTGGAATAAATATCAAAAGAAAAATTGTATATGTTCTGTTTTGATTTAAAACTCTTTTTTATGGTTAACAGCTGTCTTGGACGTATTCTGTCCTCTTAGTGTCTTGACCTGTTAAATTATGTAGCTGGTGCTCATTTTGCAAACTTAGATTTAGTCAAGCTCCAAATAGTACTTAAAATGCATACAGTAATTTTCTCCATCAACATCTCCTTATCATTAGGTTCTCATCTCAAAAGACCCTGTAAAATCTCAAATAGAATCTGATTATACAACCTTTCTTCCCCATCCCATGTAAAACATGGAAATACATGTTATTCTTACTCATCTTCCTCTCCCTAGAAACCAGAAGAATGGTGTTCACAAACAACCAAAAGACAGGATATGAGTTAGACTGTTTAACAGTTAGGCAGATAATCTACAGAAATCCCAGCCTCCAAAGAAATACTTAATTATTGTGTGGCTATTTGTTATGTTTTGGCAGGAGGAAGAGGAAATAGACCTGGCAGTGATCTGTCTACAGAAGTTGCTCCGAGGCAGGGCTCTTCAGAACATGGTATTCTGTCTCTTTGTTTATGTCAGTCTTCAGAATGATGGTGGGAATGGATGATTGCAAAAGGTGTTTGCAGTCTTTCTTCCACAGCACTAATCGGGTAGTGAGGCTCTTCATAGCAGAATTACTCAAATGTCAAATTCTAGACTAGATCTGGACCATGAGTACCTTTTGCCATGGTTATGCCAAGGTCCCAGGGACAAGAAACCTCCCACATCCCAGCAGGGCAGCTTGTCTTTCATATCATCTTTCCGGTTTTCACTGGTGGTGAGCTGGACCCCAGATGGGGAGTGACTGAAGCCTACAACCGTGATGTGCAGGACCCATCATTCTGCTTCCAGGGGAATGGAAGGGGGTCTAACTAAAAATTAATTCAGTAGCCATGCCTCGTGGGCTTTGTATTAAGCAAGTCTGTCACTTGTGATGAGACCAGTCCTGAAGGTTTGTTTCCATGTCCACCAAGAGTATAATTGATATTCTCTCTTGCAGTAACTATTTAACGTTTTGAAGTGTTCCTGTGCAAGACCCTGAGCTTTAGTAAACAATATGATATTGTGAAAGTGGCTTGAGGTGGAACATAGACTTCCCAAATGTTCTCCAGTTGTGTGATGATCTGTGAGAAGGATGGTTGAGGCCCCTGAAGGATTGTTGACTTTCAGAGCATGAAACGTCCCACCATTTTAGGAATCTTCTTCCAGCTACTGCTGGATCAGAAATCTTTTACTGAGTTGGAGAATGACACAAGCAGGGTTGAGTGATCTTTTGTTGCTCTTGGAAGTCCTGTTGGAAGAGAGTGGGGTTGAAAGTAAAACAGTGTCAGGGAGGACTGGGCCACATAACCCCATAACAGGAATGGCAGCAGTTTCAGCAGCCTCCCCACCAATTTATGGCTTTGGGCTGTTGCTGGGCTCCCTCAAAACAAAGGTCAGGGGACAGGAGATGTTAAAACACTGTGAAGCTTTGGCATTGAGGCTGATACAACAGACCATGCAGAAGACTATTACCCTTTTGACATAGTTGGTGTTGTTCCACATTCCAGTGGTTTGAGTTTGGATAAAACCAAACAGAATAATAATAATTTTAAAAAAAGAAAAAAAAAAAAAAAAGAAAAAATAGCAGATTTACCTGACATCTGTAGTGTTTGCCTAAATGCAACCACGAATTTGGTATACAGAATTAGGTCTTGGTAACAGCTGACCTTGCAACTTGGAGAAAAAGGGTGTGCTCTGCTGGCAAAAACATGTTGCTCTGTACTCTCCATTTAATATGCTCAGTTGTTTACCTTTATTTTGAAGATGTTTGAAGGGAAGGAGAAGCGCGTGGATCTGATCCAAGAGCTGCGCACCACTCACACGCTGCAGGAGGAGGGACAGCTGCTCCTGGAGGCAGAGAAGCAAAGGACACTGTCCTTACAGCGACAGCAGGACTCACAAATGCGCCAGGTTTGCTTGCAGAGATGGGAAGGTTGATTCACAGCTCTGTCCTGACCAGACACTCTGTGCTTGCAGCACCACAATGCTTTCACATTTAATTTTTTATGTTTTCTATTATCCACAGCACAGAAGGCACCCCAATAGCCATAAAGCTCTCCTAGCACAGGCCAAGCACTGAATGCCTCAGGGGCTAAAATTGCACTCTCACTGCTCTGCAGGCTCTGGGGAATCTCAGAAACAGACTGAGGCACCCTGACCACAGCTGCTATGCAGACTGTGCTTGCTTTGTTTGCAGACAGAGCACTTACTTGTATTTACAGGGCTTTGAACAAACTGCAGTCAGATGACCCTCAGTTTTCCCACATTTCAATCCATTTGGCTGCTACAATGGTGCGGTATCACAATACGTGCTTGTCACTCACATCTGTTGGATGTTTTCCTGAGTGTTTGTTACTGCTCTGTCATTTCCCTGTCCCTTTTCTAGCTTGGCACCCTCAGGCTCCTCCTCACACATAAAACCTCACAAAGGAAGCCAAAGTCAACCTATTTTGTAAATCCTGCTGGGCTCAAGACTTACTGGACTCCAGAAAGGGGACACCTTGAGGTACCTGCCACGGTATGCAGAGCAAAGAAATTTTGGGCTGCATTCTTAGCCATGGATCTAGGGAGAGCCAGGGATGCAAATTCCCATCCTGTTTCCTTACAGTGCCACAACCTTCCAGAGCAAAGTGAATGAAATAGCAGATGCTGGTCAGTAGTGGATCATAAAGAAATTTTGTCCAGAGTTCACTACATTTCAGAGAATACTGTATCTATCACATTCCTGCAAGTTTTCTTGTAGGTTTTAATGCTCTGCTGTTTTTTCAATGACCAGCTGGGAGGCAATTTGGCAGTTTCCATATTACAAAAACAGTATCCACTGGCCAGTTGACCTGGTGGAGATGAAGCCAGACCAGTTTCCTGCTGGTTGGGCAGCAACAAAATTTCCCCTTAGATCTCAGTAGAAGTTGAACCAGGTGACTGTGTTTTATCATTTACCATTTAGCATTTCCAGATACTCCCTCATGCACAGGAAGTCCAAGTGTGGAATGCAGGAATACAGAATATTTCTAGTGAGGAATTAAGAGAAAAATAAAAGCCTTAGGCATTAGAAACTTGCAGTGCTCTGTTACTTCTGGAAGCCCAGGTGAGAGTCAAGGAAAAAACAGTTCAAACACCATAATGACATTCATAGAGGAGGAGAGAGAGCAAATGGTAAAGATATTGACCTTTAATCTCAGAATTTCCTTTTTGGAGAGCCACTATCCCCCTCTGCTGGTATTGGCCTCCTCTACTCTCACCTTTTTTTTTTTTTTTGTTTACTGTCTCTGAAGGTTTACAGTCTTAAGGCTGAGGTTTTCAAACATTGTGAACTTCAAAACTCTCTGGAATTCATGTGCAGGAGTTTTCTATGTGTGTGGCTATTTCAGAAAGTCACTGATGACTCTCAGTTCTATAGGGTTGGTGATCACAGGTTTTTTTTCTCAGGTTTTTGACCATTTCAGTGTAAAAGAAATGCTTCCTGCCAAACGAGGATGGAAACTCCACATAAAACAGTCAGAGATGAGGAGTTGAAAATTTTCAACTCATATATAACAAAAATCTAACACAAGAGTGTTCCTGAGTTGTTTTCTCCATTTCACACCAGTTTTATGAACAGCACCTGGAGCAATGAAGAGGAGGGAGCACTTTAGTTCCATGTTATCCCTCCCTGTGGGGTGGTGCAATTACTGCATCACCATCTTCCATCTGAAACACCTGTGGGCTAAGTGCTGTCACTTCTAGATGTGTGCGGCATTGACAATCCCACTTCCTTTGAAACACTGCCTGGGCAAATGGCACAGCTGTATTGGAAAGCTGGTTTATTATTACTTGTCTGGGATATTTCAGCTCCACTTCAACTTTTATGTTTAGGTCTAGTCTGTGATTGCCTGTTTATTTCAACAGAACACAGCATCCCAGCCAGTTCCAGACATTGCCTCCTGCCAAGGCCTGTGGCTTCAGAGTCCATTCTGGAGATAATGAACTCCCCATAGATCTTGTCTCTTTCTGTAGTGCAATCACACATACCCAGCCCATTAAACAGCATGTGCTTGGAACAAGGAGTGAAGGGCACAGTAATGCTGAACACCTGGAATCTTGTCTCAGCTCTGTCACAGACTTTCTGATTTTCCATTACCCAGAATTTTGAGGTCTCCTTTGCACTTCTGCAAACTTGATATAATTACTGTCAATTTGAATTCGTCAGCAGTTAGTAACTTGTACAATTTTAGGTTCAGTGCCTGAAGCTGCAGGTACTCATGGCTGCCCTGTGCAGAAACCGGGCAGGGCATGTAACACATGAAGAGTGCCAGACTCCTGGGGCTGTCCCATGGCTGGTCTGAGTGGATGCTGCAGAGCTGTCTCACATGCCTGTGGTAGTCCTGGGACTCCGTACAACGTTCCTGGGGTTTGTAACACAATCCTTTGCATTTTTCATTTGAAAGATGTCAGCACTGGAGAGAGACTTGGCCACGGTAGAAGGAAGGACACTGGGGAACATGCTTGATTTTCTGTCCAAAGAGCTAGTGAGACTGCAAGAGGAACAGAAGATCCATGCTTTGATCATGCTGGCTGAGAGGCGGAGGCGGATGCGGGAAGCTGAGGAGGCCGGACGGCGGCAGCTGGAAGAGGACCAGCGGGAGGAGGAGGATGAGCTTTTCAGACAGGCAAGAGAGGGAGACTGCTGGGACTGTAGGCAATTTGTAGGAGCTGCCTCCTTGTGGAAATATCCATATGCATGGGAGCTGCTTCAGCGCTGACTTTGGTGATGGCTAGTTTTAAAATTGAGGGGGAAAGCTTAGTGAAGAGAGGGTGATTCCTTCCTCAGAGAGTCATGCCCATTAAACTAAGGATGATCTGAATACCCATGCAGACAGTCCTGTTAGGCCTGTCATGAATGGGTGTAGGTTTCTCAATTTCTCCAATAAACACCTATGGAGAACAAACGTACCTAGATCATCTCTAGGGATAATGTTTTGTCAGCACTTGTTTTGCCCAGCAGAACTATTAGATTCTTTTCCAGGAAGGAGGCCTTTAAGCAAGGGTGTGGAAAGATTTTGCCCCCACCCCAGGCCCAAGTGGACTGCAAATTACAAGAGGTACAACATTTATTTTGAAGTAATGATAATAGATAAAATAACCTTGAAATCAAGAAAAAAAACCCACTGAATTACCATATTCCATAACTATTCTATAGTCCTGTTCCTATTTCCTAGCTCTTGACTGCATGAAGCATATTTCTCCCTGTTGAAAGACATGAGTGGGAGTCTAATTGTCTAAACCAATAATTTTTAAACTTGGGAGGTGGTTAATACCAAAAGGGTCTGGCATCATGTTTTGGTTTTGTTTTTAAATTTCATCTTCTCGTCTTTTCTGTATTTCTGAGTGGTAAGCAGGTAAGGCCAAGACGCCATAAGCTTATGCCCTTCAGATTAGCAGAAGGAAAACACCCATTTCTAGAATCTCAGCTCTACAACCATTATAAGGAAACCAATAATTTTATCTTGGTTTTTGACTGGCTTGATGGAACTTTCTCCTTCAGGGTTTGCTTGAATGAAAGCTGATTTATTTACCAAAGTCAATACCCATGATTATTACTTGGCAATTGTTGTTCAGGGGACCGTGAGAACTGAGGGCGCAACTGCCATTGCATTCACGGGACTAACCTGCTGCACTGGAATTGCATCTGTGAATTGGTTTTCTTTCACCTGCACTTGTTCAATCAGTTCTCAGAAAGAATTACTAGAAAATGAATTTTTACAGAAAGCATCTCTGAAAACAGATCTTAGGTTGGCCTGCCTGAAACAAAGAGTCCTGAGAAAATCTGTTCACGCTTCTCTGGAAATCTTCCACTATGCTCCTGGCATAGCAATAGGCAGAGGAACAATATCTTGGTGTTTTGTTCTAGGTGGTGAATGTTCAGGACAGAGCTATTGACACCTACTTGGAAGACGTTGTCCTGAGTAGCATGGAGAGGACAGCTGAAGAGCAAGCCAGGGAAGAGATTCAGAAAAAGGCTATCGAAATCAATGACATTGCTTACGAAATGGAAAGTCGGTAGGTTATTAAACAGCACCTGAGGGGCTGTTCACAGCAGTTCAGAACCTGCCTGGCCATGTGCATCTGTGGCTGTGTGCATCATCCCAGCCATGGGAAGGGCAGAGCAAAGCTGCTCGTGGTCGCTTCATTAGTGTGGCTGCTGTATGGGAACCACACTGTTCCTACCTGCTACACACATATAAATCCATCAGAGCCTTATTTCCATACAGCGTGTGCCAGGTTCCCTTTGCAAATCACTTGTGCGATCTGTGAATCACCCATTTTAGATTTCTCCACACCAGTGTGAGGCTGTGACTGAGCTTTAAGTGCATCTGGGAACTGCCTAAAGCAATAGCCATTCATACCGATCTTTTCATTTATTTACACTACTACAGAAAATCCATTTGAAAGAGATCCTAAAAGATACAGCTATACACAGCTTTTCATTCTGGGGTGGCTGTTCTTTAAGGAACTGCCAATTTCCATGGAGGTCGCTCATATTGATGGCTGCCTGACAAGGCACTTGGAGTAAAGTAAGTTGTTGAGAACACCACGGTCTGTGTTTGCCTGGGGCATCAGCAGTGAATACTTTTTAGGACCTGCCAAACCCCCGGTTCAGTTTCTGTGCTCTTTCTTTGGAATTGAGCCACAAAAATCCCAATGACACAGTGACTCTCCTATGGTAGAGCAGCTGTGTATTTTGTATCTAGATGAATACAAGCAGAACGCTGGAATTCTTGGGGGAATGAAGCGTAGATAATGCATGCAGCCCCTGGGCCAACTGGGAACCCACCAAACCCTGGCATGGAAAAGAGCATGGGGGCCAGCCAAGTGCAGAGTCACAAAAGGGAAGAATTTAGCAAACTCAGCAATGGACCAAAGACTAAATCGACAAAGACACAA
Organism: Chamaea fasciata; assembly: GCF_029207755.1. Classification (NCBI taxonomy): domain Eukaryota; kingdom Metazoa; phylum Chordata; class Aves; order Passeriformes; family Sylviidae; genus Chamaea; species Chamaea fasciata. The sequence continues at coordinate 25,280,031 of NW_027094087.1, forward strand.
ATCCTCGGTGATATCTGTGTATCTAACTCAGTTTGTCATCAGAGGGAGCTGAACTTCTCAGTGCCTTTGAGGATAAGGAATGTGGGGTTGATCCTGCTTTCCAATGCACTGTTGAACACATTGGCAGTGCAAAGGGGAATAGTGACACTGTCACCTATTTGTAGGATAGAGACCCAGCTGACAACTGCTGCCATGACGATACACTCCCTTGGAAAGAGTGAGGGTATTTACAAAGAGACCTGTTTTTGCAGAGGTGGTCTGGAAAGAAAATTAAAATACTAATACCACTGTGCATCTGTCCTGTAGTCGAACTCGCCTACAGTCAGAAGAGATTGTAGCAGAGCTGGTTTATAATTTCCTGATCCCAGAAGCTGAGAAAAGCTTTATGAGAGAAAGAGGTAAGGAGTCCAGTAATTTTTTTTTTTTTTTTTGGTGAATTGGTTCACTCTCCCTATTCTAGCTCCTTGAAAGGAATGATGCAGCCAAGAGTTGTCTCAGTTCCCTTTGATTCTTTTTTGGCACTCTGCAGGTAGAAAGTTAAGCTGTTTCACCCTTTTTTCACCAGTTTCTCATGAGCTTTAGTCTTTTCAAATGGTGGCTAAAATTCAGACATGCTATAAGGTCTGGCTTGTGCTTTTGCCAGGAAAGGTTGGATCAAATAATCCTTGCGGTATCTTCCAGCCTGGTTTGCTATGATAAATTTGGTGTATCTGCAACAATAAAACTGCATGAAAAGAAGCAGCCCATTGCACATTCAGAAACAAACTGGTAAAAATCTTTAAGTAGCACAGCTGTGAATTGTGTTATTATACGGCAATTTCTAAAACTGCAGAAGACTTTAACAAGCAAATTACTTAAATATATGTCATACATGGAAGGGAGGTTATACACTTTCCCTCTCCTCCCCAGCTGCCTAAGACTGAGAGGTAAAGATAAAGTTTTAAGGTTGGCTGTAGTGGCATCATGTTGTAAGGAGATCACCTTGCAGTTGTAAAGGATGTTTCTATTTAACGAAAAAGGAATGGCATCTGTCAAAATACAGAGGGGAAGACACTGGAAACCTGTGTCTTACATTAAGCAATGTCATTAAAAAGTGGCTGTTCCTAACTGGGATGTTTCCACTGACCAGCACAGGTGGAAGACCTTGACTAAACCACTCACCCACAAAAAGTGAGTATGACCTAAGCAAAGCAACTGCATCACAATAGAGCTTGAAGGGGGTCCTTGCTGCAGTGCACTCCTCTGCCTTGAGAACAAAGGCACTTAGTTCATTGCCTCTTTTATTGCTTCGTGAGTGAAAACACGAACCCCGATTACGCATTTTGTGGTCTCTGATTTGTGCAAACTTTCTTCTTCCTGGCTTGTGTACTGCCACAACAACAGGACCTGTTATGCAGCTGGCAGTTCTGCATAGGCTGAAATCAGCTCCCTTCACTCCAGCACTGCTTCTGCCAGCCTTCCAGAGCAGGTGATGTCATTGTAGCAGTGAAGCCTGCAGCTCAGGCACCAACACACACAGGTTAGCCTGTCTCAGAAAGGAGAGCAGAAAGAAGACCTGGAGATGGCTTAGGATTCTGGACACACTGAGGACATACATCAAGGCTCAAAATACATACTGGGCTTAAATGCACCAGCAGCTAATGAACAAAGCACCTCAGAAGCACTCCCAAACAACAGAAGAAAAAAAATCTTCAGAATCTGTGATAGCTACAGTGAGTTTGCCTGCAAAGCAGAGCTAGACCAAATTAAAAATTTAACTGGATGCTGGTGGAATACAGCAGTAGGCGAGTAAGAGAGCTCCTTCAAATGTGATCAGGAGCAATTTCTTTCTTTCACAATATTCTTGTGACGGCAGAAATTCAATGTCAGGAAGAGACCTGGCTTATGCTCTCTTCTGCTATTGCTGCATGGGGTGGAGTGGGCTCCATTCACTTAAGACAGTTGCGTTCTACCAGATGTACACTCTGATGAACACACCCTGCTGTAAACCTCCTGCACAGTGATACTTTCAGAATCATTAACTGTTCCATGGAAATCCAGAGGAAATAGTGTCAAAGAATGGCATTAGGTCTCATAAACACATTAGCGTGTTGCATTTCTGTGGTGACTTTTAAAGCCTTCCCCATAGTGAGCCAAATTATTCATTATGAAACTGTGTTTTAGCAACCTGGCCCATGCTTGAGCATTTACCTTCCTTGAAACCATCAGGAAGTGTTCGAAGAGCACAGTTGTCTGGCCTGTTAAAGGAGTAGAATTAATTTGTAGAATAAAGATTTGAGAGCCTGCAAGTTCAGTCTTTGCCTACACCTTAGCTTCCCCTTAAACACCTCTGTTTTGCTATTACCTACTTCGGGGGTTTTTTCCTCCTCATTTTGTTGCATTTTGATGCATAAAAGCAGGGATTATCCAATGCTGGCTCACCCTGAAAAACCTCTGCACCTCGATTCTGAACCCTGCCTCAGTGGAAGTCACTGTGCTGATATGAACAAACCTCGCTTGGAAAAGGACAGTGCCTCTCCAATTTCACCACGCCGTCCTTTAGATGGAATTCACTGTGGATGGAGAAAGGGACTGCGGCAATTCCAGGGGAGTATTCCCAGTATAGTTGATGCAGTTGATGCAAACACAATTGAAGCCAAAATGCCTTGGATAGAGAAACCTCTCCTGGGAATGGAGGCTGGCTGGTGAAGGTCAGCTTTTCAAATGCAAGTGAGATCCAGTTGCATTCATTGTTGACAAAGTGGACCTGGGAGATGGATAAACATAAACAGGGTGGGTTGGTAACGCTGAGTGACTGAGACAGGGACAGCAGAACTGTGTGCCAGCATGCAGGACACCAGTGCTTCAGATGCACAGTCCAAGTGCAGCTCAGCCTTGAAACAGGCCAAAGTAAGTCTTGGACTTCTGTAGGGAAGAGACAGGATGAGAGCCACCCCTTGTTCCGGCATCATTCCTCACACCCTCCACAGGGCACACAGTACTTCAATCCCCTTGACTGAAATAAAGAGGGAAAGGTGGAACAAAGAAGAGGGAAGAGCAATAGAGCTGCAGGGTGAACACTTAGGCTTGGGTAATTATTTCCCAGGAGGTGGGTTGGAAATACATACAAATGACTTTGGATGAAAGGAGGCGATCCTGCAGTAGCTGAGGGGAGGTGATAAGGTAGGCAGGTGACTTCACGTGTCAGTTGTGGCTCCGAGTCCTACTTTGAACTCCATAAGAGTTTCTCAGTGCAGGTCAAATCCTGGCACAGAAAGAAGATGGCAGATTTCAACTTGATTCTTCCAGAGGCTCGCTGCAATTAACAGACACTGAAGAAGAAGTTATTTTAAAGCCTGATAACATATCCTGGGCAGTTGTTCACAAAGCTGGAAAGGAGAGCACTTTGGCTGTGATTCCCACTGTGGGGGCCGTCTTCAAAGTGAAATGCAAAGTTGGTTGCTGCTATTAGGTGGCAGTAGAACACTTTCAGCCAAAGTTAGAAGGGCATGATTTTTTTTCCTGAGACAGACTTTTCCACAGCAGGATTGCTGAAACCAATCCTCCCTTCTCCCCTGCAGAGAACACTTAGCTGTACATTTCCAAGTAAAAGCCTTACCTCTTTTCTTGCACAGTGAGGCTCTCCCAAAGAAAACACATCTACGCTGCTCATCAGATCATCCACGAGGGCACAGAGGGGGCTCTGGCTGATCTGGCACCGCGTCAGGAGGCGTCTGCCACCAGGGGAAAGGAGGATTCTTCTGCTGAGACGGCCAGCACAGCTCTGAGCGGGACAGCTGCTGGACCAAGTGCAGCTGACAGCACTCACCCTCCCACAGTTGCAGATGAACTTGAACAAGACTTCCCCAAGGATCCCACAGCAATCCCACAGCCTCCTAGGACAGAAGATGAGTGAGGTGAGTTTCCCTTCCCCTGTGTGGTTTGAGTTTGGAGCAGGGTGAGGGAAAGGGAAGCACATTGTATTTGCTTTTTCAGGACACCCTGGATGGAAAACCCTCTCTCTGCCTTGGGCTGTCCCTCCTGCTGCCCGCCAGCAGTGTTGTCCTGGAACTGTTCTGTATACATTTTGTTGTTGCAGCTCCCTCCATTCCCTCCCCAATTTGCTTCGGACTCCATTAGCTGATTTTTCTCTTCTGATTATTTACAGAAGCTTGAGTGAGAAAGCAGCGTTAGCATTCCTTGTTTGTTTTCCTGGCGCAGACCAATAAAAATCTGTACCTGGGCTTTTGGTGGTATTTCCTTGCTTCAATAAGATTAAATGAAAAAATACTCCATAAGTGGGAAATTTTGAGTTGAGGCCATCCAGAGACAATTGTGTCCCAGTGGATTTCCTTAGTGGTGTAAGGCCCAATGGCTTTCTGCATTAGCACTGCTATTAATAAAGCACTAGAGCTGAACAAAACCAGTCAGATTTTGCACCATCTTTTCACATCATTAGTCCTCGGAGAAAGAAAAGGTGCCCCTGACCTCAGCAGGGTGGTTTCTGGCAAGCAGGCAGTGTCTGGCACAAACCTGAGTGATAGCAGGATGGCACGGGCATGGCGGGGCTGATGCATTTTCCAGAAATGTTACTCTTCAGGCTGACCACTTCTTGCTTTTTATCACTGCAAAGAGCAGCTCTGGAAAGAATCTTATTTTTCTTGGAACAGTGGTAGTCACTGTGGCTCTCCAGCTCCGAGGGCAACACAGAAAGGATGCTGTCTTTGCCGTGTGCTGGCTTTGCCGTGTTTGCAGGCACGGGGGTGCTCCAGCTCCGGATGTCGGGAAGCAGCGGGTTCAGACAGGCGCAGTGCATCCATCTGTCGTAGAGCTCAGGGCTTGCTCAGCTCTCCAGCACTCACGTGTGAGAGTTCCCCAGGGCTGCGGCCTTAGCGCATAAAGGGACATTTACACCAAGCACCACATTTTGGAAGGGCGGGCATAGCCACACCACCACACCCCAAATGCTCCTTCATTGATGGCTGCGGCTTACACAGCCAACAGTCGTACTGGCCCTCAGTGCTACAGCGGTAATCTCTCTGCTGATCTCTCCCTGCTTCCATCATTTTTCCCTGTGGATGATCTTTTCCTTGTGCTGGGTCTGTAAAGCTCAGGTGTGGTTTGGCTGATCCCGACCGTGGTGCCTCTCCAACGTAACACGAACCAGCAGCTGGGCAAAAATGGTGCTCGTTAATGCATTCCTGGAAAAACTCTGCACTGGGTCAGGGTTAGGCTGGGGCAGGGTACGGGGAAAGGAATTTACAGGGAGGGGAGAGGGAGGAGAAAGGAGTCTGGATACCCCTGGATTTCACTGGGGAGTAAACAACAACTGGAGAGAGGAAAAAGAGCTGCACCAAATCGCTGCTGGTCTCCAGGTCGCTGATCCAGGGGCACCAGGGGACTGCTGGAGTCAGGCAACCTCTGTAAGTGCTGCAGCTTCCGGCAGGAGTCAGAGAGGGGTGACCGGTTTTGGTTAGGACTCTGTGAGGATGATCCCATTAGAGACTGGGGATTTGGGACAATTCTCACGGTATTCATAGCTAGTCAGTGAAAGGGGAGGTCGCAAATACAAAAATACAGAACGAAACACTCTCCACAGTGTGGGAGGAGAAGCTGTGCAGGCATCGGCTCTGTAGCCTCAGGCCACCTTGGACAAATTTAGCCTCGTTAAAAGGAAGGGGGGGATAACATGAATCACAAGATCCTGTGTAATAGGAGAGACATGGAAAACTTGATGCAGCAGAACAGTAGAACAGGAAGACTCATCCATTGAGGCATTTACTGTATTTCTGAAGACGGTCTGTCAAAATGAACATTCTGCGTGTGGCTCACTGTACAATTTGATGTGGTTTTAAAAAGATAAGAATTCCAACAGGTGTGGGAATGGACAGAGGTTACAGCACTTTGGTCTTCCGTAGGGATACAGCTCTGCATGACAATGAGGGGGCAGGGGACTCCAGATGCTGTGCACAGGCTGAGCTATAAATGTCTCAGCTTCTATTATGATTTAAGGGACACCATCAGGGTAAAGCCATCTTTTCCACATGACATTGCCTAGCATGTAAACTGAAGGCCACGGCAGGATTCCTGCAGGAAACTCTTCTGCAGAAACTGCTTTCAATTGTCATGTGGGGTTTGTTTTTTTTTTTCTCAAGCTTTGCAGAATGTACTTTGAGAAAGAAAATGAGCACAGTGAGAGGGAATCGGGATCATAAATTAACAGCATAAGAATGCACCATTCCCTCTCCTAGCAGGAGACAGAACAACCCTGGGGAGGAGCCCGTACCCGAAACAAATACAGCAGATGCCTCCAGGGCTGCACCAATACAGTGGAAACACGGGGAAAATTCAGCTTGTCCCTCTATTCTTCCACCAGCTGCCCACAGGGAGGGAGGCTGGCTGTGCTGCTCTGCCAGCTCCTGTCTCCCGGCAGGTGGGGGAGACAGGCTGAGCCAAACGGGCCTCTGGGGTCACTGCACCCTGAGAATGGTGAAAAATTGGTCCCTGCAGTAAATGAATGAATGAATGCAAATTGTCTGAGGGCTTCCTGCCGATACGGCTCTGGTGGTGTGGGAGGAGAAAATCCTATGGCACCAAGTGCAGCTCTGCAGAAAGGACTTTCTTTGGGTCCTTCTTTCCTGGAAGCGTGCCGTGTCTGCATTTCTGTCAACAGAAAATCACACCAAACCCACACTCCCCCATCTCTCCTGCCTCCCTTAAAAGCAGCATGACCACCACAAAGGCTGCTGCCATAGACCTGGGTGTGGTGCTGTTAAAAGAGTTCCTGCCACTTTCTGAGCACAGCTGTTCCCTCCTGCTCCTGGCCTTGCAAGTGTGCAGGATTTGCCTGATACTTCATTGGACTGAATTCAGCCCTCACACAACGTTTTTTAGGAGAGTGGAATTAACCCTACAAGCATGGTCCTCACATGCTCAAGGCTTTTAACAAGGCCCAATTGCACTATTGCTGACTATCACCTCTGAGTCGTGTTTCCCTGCTTTCACCAAAGTCCTGTTTGTGCAACTTTTCTTGTGTTTTTATGATTGGTGAATCGGTATCGTGCTGGCATCCAGCCTCCTCACCACAGTGCCCTCCGGAATCGGGCCGGGGCTTGGATGGGGAGCTGTTGTTTCCTGTGCCTGCCTTCCACCCCACCAGAGAGGCAGGAATTGGTTTGAACACCTGCCAAAACTGCCAACTCCCCGAGACAGAATGCGTACGCCTGGATTAGTAAATTCCATTTTCCCGGGACCACCCTGGACCAAGGCCTGCACCTCTCCTCCTCCCAGCCACTGCCTGGAGCAGAACTGGCAAGGAAAGCATCTCAACAGACACTGTTTGCATGAGACAGAAAAGGCCAGCAGGCCGAGGGGCAGGGTGTACACTGAAACCTGTGGAGCAGGGCAGCTCCGGCTCTCTGCTCCGATCATATCATTCATTCCCTCTCATTCCTCCTTTTCTCCCACACACTGCATCAACCCCACACACTTTTTCCTCCCTTCTGGCTGGAGTCAAGGCCACTTCTCTTGGCCTCTTCCCATGTGCCACATCCCAATCCTTCAAGCAGCACTTGGAAGGGATGCCCTCTTCCCCTTTCCTTCCTGCAGGGCTGCTTACCTGTATCCACATGCACTGCCTGGCGTGGCACACCACCCCCAATGGACCTGAGAGCTGTGGCTGCTCCTGCCAACACTCCCTGTTGCAGCTGCCCACTGCTCTACAGCAGCTTGGACCCACTGCAGAGCCCAGCCAGATGAGATTTATCCCATCCAGCTCTCCCAGTGGGAAACTTGCATGGCAGCCTGCACGCCTGGCCCATGCTGGAGCTCCTCAGTCCGTGCTGGGGATGTTGGTCCTTGTCCCTGGGGAGCGGCCAGGAGTGTGCAGTGCCCCTGCGGTGCTGATTGCAGTGAGATAAAGGTGGTAGAGACTTAAAAGCTGCATTTGCTGCTCTCTCCCTGGGTTGCTGCAGGATTGATCCTAAGAATCTCCCTTTCGTTTGTTACTGAGCCAGTAACAGCCTCTTGCAAACACAGTGTTGGTTCCTTACCTGTTGAATTGAAGCCTCTCTCTCCCTGCCAACATAATTTTTCTGCCTCCAGCCAAATGCAAACCATTTTTCCATTGCTGCGTGGGCCCCAAATCTGTTGTCTCCAGCAGAAACAGCTTCCACTGACCTACCTCTTCCTAGGCCTGGTGCTGTGAAACAAAAATCTTGAAGGAGGTGTAACTGAGATAGTCTGAAGAGTCCCCAGCTGGGCAGTCCCTTTTCCTAAGTCTGCTAATTTATGGCAGCATTCCAAACAACATCAATGATCTCCTTGAGTAAAACCGCTTTCAAACCACCTGGGTTTTTCCAGTAAGCACCATCTCCCTCCTGAGCACTCTGGCCTGGCAAGGGATTTGGTTACAGGAATGAGCTGCAGAAGAGAGGAGGAGGGGAAACGGTCATAGAATTGTTTCGGTTGTAGAGGACCTCTAAAGCCACCAAGTCCAACCATTAACCCAACATTGCCAGTACACCACTAAACCATGTCCCCAAGTGCCACATCTTTTAAATATCTCCAGGCATAGTGGGTGGCTCCACCACTTCCCTGGGCAGCCTGCTCCAGCGCTTGACAACCCTTTCCGTGAAGAATTTTTTTCCTATTATACAATGTAAACCTCTCCTGGTGCAACTTGAGGCCATTTCCTTTTGTCTCCTCGCTTGTTACCTGGGAGAAGAGACCAACCCCCAGCTGGCTGCAGCCTGCTCCTGGGGAGTTGTGGAGGGTGATAATGGGGATCTGGTGAGAGGGGGATGAATGCCCTCGGCTTCCTCTCCTGCTCTTGTGCTCCTCCCACCACACACCTGACCCTGCCTCGCTCCCTGCAGCCCCGTCTCCCTCTGACAGGACCTACCACACGTCCCTCTGTCAGCAGCAGGTGCCTGGACCCTGGGACTGCTCAGCATTTGCAGGTGAGGTAAAGCACAGGCAGGTCAAGCAGCCAGTGACAATGAGCAGTCCTGCTCTAACTCCTGCCTTCCACCAGTTTTTAGAAACTTTTGCTTAGGGAAAAAAGAAAAGCCAACTGAAAAGCCCAAACCCTTCAATCCCTCTGCTCAGCAATCCATTTCATTCTCATTTCCCTGGGCTTGCCACCGTACACAGGGCCTCTGTGGCTCCTCCGCTGGGACAGCTGCTTGTGCCCTGCCAGGCAGCTCTTCCTGGGGGTGAGGGGTTGTTTGCCCACAGGCAGAGTTTCTCACTGTGCAGCAAGCGAGGGGCTCTGCAGACAGCCCTGGGCTTGGGCCCCGCTGCAGCTCTCGGGGCAGAGCAGCCCAGTCAGAAATGCTCTGCTGCAGCCACTCAGAATCTTCCACGAGGGAAGAAGCTGTTCCCCGCTTGTCCTGGAGGACCCAGCCTTACCTCTGGAGTATGTCAGCGGAGACAGGTGATGCAGAGAGCAGGGAATTCCTGGAAGAGAAGGCTGTAACTCCACCGACTGCATGGGACACCTACCCAACTGCATGCAGACTCAGGGAGCAATAGGATACACCAAGAAAACACCTGTGCCAAGGCACGCAGGCTGGGTGTGCAGCAAGATCCAGGGCTGCATTCCTGCACTGACCAAAGGCAGGTGTTTGCTGTGAAGTCCCATTCTCCCTTAGAGCCCTGAGCACTCACTCACCTGTACTCTCACCTGAGACGAGCTCCAGCAGGAGTTTGTTTTCGGGGCCTGGTCTCTGCTCCAAAGCCTCGCACTGTACAACACTGACACCCAGACAGAGCCTGGCTTTCCTGCCGTGCCCTGTGGAGCACTGACACCTACACACCTTCCTTTCCTACCACAGCTTGGATTTGGCAGCAGTTAGGTCTTGCAGCCTTAATGCAAGTGCAAAAAAAAGCCAGTCCTTTGCAAGGAACACCACCCTTCATTCCAGCAAGGGACAACAGGGCAAGGGCCCAGCCAAGCCCTTCCTGGAGCCCAGGGAGGGAAGCGAGGTTCCAGGCTGCCTGATGAGGTTGTGTACCATCTGCTGGGCTCGCCGTCTCCAAGCAACTGGACGTGGTGCCTCAGACAAACTGCAGTGCTCCTCTCTCCCCTCTGCAGTTTGTGGCTCGCTTCCCTTCTCCTCTTCCTTTGCGGCTCTTGTTCTTCTCCCACAGAAAGCCACTTGGACCTTCCCACCAGCAGCCCAAAAGCCACCACCTTCCAGATGACAAATGGTGCCAGTGGCCTTGACACTGACTTTTAATTCCAATGCAGATGGCCGGCAGCTCGCTCCATAAAGACAAAGCACATCAGTGGAGCAGACTCTTGTGCTGCATTCAGCTTGGTGCTGCTTTACACTCGGATTAGCATTTTAAATCATCCCAAGGCGTTGGTGACCGGCCGCTGAGTGGATTTGACCCTGGTTTGCAGATGGGTCTCAGAAAGTATTTTCTCACAGGGTGACAGAATGATGCTCCCTGGAAGGTTGTGCAAGGACTGGCTCTTGATGCTAAGGTGTTTCATTACATCTCTTAAATGGGTGATGGGAATATAAACACGATATGAAACTGTAACGGTCTGACTGGCAATGCTTGCAGGAGTTACAATGGGAGGGAACGATGGATAAACTGGACAGCTGCAGCCTCTGTGCAGAAGGGTGAATGCAATCCTCAGGTAAGGAGACAGACAAGCAGCAGCTACAAGATGCTCTCCAGGGCCTTCAATGACACTGTAGGGAACCTCTGGCTGCTTTTGGTACTCACAGCCTAGGGAGGGTGTTTGAAACAACTGTAGTGGAGAAAAATTGGAAACATTACAAAGACGTGAAGGAGCTGAAAATGTCCTTCCAGTCAGCTTAGCAAAATGTTATGAGGAGCCTGAGTCCTGTTCATTTGGCTCTGGCATTCAGAAGAGAGACCTGAGACTGGAGCTGAGAGTTCCTGTGCAGACAGCGCATAAAGAGAGCCCAGAGCTTGCATTGCAGGTGAGGGAAGTTCAGAAGTGACAGGAGGCCCCAGAAGCGCCCAAGGATGACCGATCACCACCCCAAATCACCGAGGATTGTGATGAACACCCACCAGAAGCAAGCTTTAAATAGATAAACTCACCCAGAAGAGGGGCTGCAGTTTCAGCAGTGATGTGCTTGCAGGTGTAAGTGGCCACCCTTAATGCCAGGGCCAGACTGGCTGAGCAGAGCAGTCCCAGTCTCAGCACGAGTTGGATGCGTCCAGAATCCTGATGACCTTGTGGGACAGAAGTGAGTGAAGGGACAGCAGCCTCTGCTCACCATGTTGCTTCTGGGGCAGGCAGGCTGTGGGTGGCCGCCTGGCCCTGCCACCCAGCACCCCAGAGCAGCAGGGTCTGCACAAGTCAAGCCCCGAGCCCCCTCAGGGAGCCGGGGTGGGCCAGCACCTGCTCCGAGGGGCACAGCTCCAGCACCCGGGGGGGGCCAGAACAGCTCCCAGACACACATCTGGCGATCAGGAGAGGATCAAGGGGATCCTGACCCAGCACTCACGGTGTGAACCCATCAAGGGCCCCTTCCCACCCTGCTCCCACTTGTCCCAGAGGGCCTCTGGAGCGGAGGCTCCGGCCCAGAACCCAGCAGAGGTTTCACGGGAACAACCGCGGTTCGTGGCACACAAACAGAGCAAGAGGAGTCTCTTTGCAATATAAATTTGTTTTTATTGAAGCAGCAGTCACATGACCTCGCATCTAGCCTTTAGGATAGCGACAGAATGGATTCGGCCAGGTCAGCCAGCCCAAAAAAGGATTTTTATTATTTTTTTTTCTTTTTTCTTTTTGCGCTAATAGACATGTCATGTTTAATACATACATTATCCAGTACCGGAAACCCAACTCAGAGATAGCTACGTGCTGATTTGCTGGAGGAACGGTCCACTGGACGTGGTCTCGACAAACTTTACAGATCACCACCAAATAACATTACTAATGGGATCCAATGATTAAAAAAAAAAAAAACAAAAAACCAACCCAAACAACCATGAGTGCAGGATTCAAAGCCAGCAGTTTACACAGGTTCTTAAGTTTGTATCTATAGGTGGACGGTAAAGGAAGATTGGTTGGTTTCAATTTGAAATATTTATGTCCCAGGGTTCCTCTCTCCATCAAATCAAACGGTATCATAGACAAGCTGGCATCTCTTTAAAATAGCATGGAATAACACAGCTCATTTAAGAAAACATGCTCATTTCTTGAGGTTTTTATTATTACAAAGATTCACGTCCACCTATTCTCGCAGAGTGGAAAGAGGCATGAGGGTGAGGAACAAGGGTCAGAGAAGGGAGAGAGGAGGAGGGAAGAATAGGGCAATTTTTTTGAAATAAAGACCACACACTTGGTAATTTTTAAATTTCATTTCCAGGCTAACCTACTTTTTATTTAATGCAAATTACAGTACCAGTTAACTATTTCCGAACCGAGTCACACAGAACAAAACGTATTTACAAGGGGAACGGGGCGGGGGAAATAATAAAACATTAAGCATACTTTCCACAAAAAAAGTTTATATTTAAAATGAAAAAAAAAAAATCAGTCACAGAGGCATTCAAGTAGTAATAATGTTATACAGGTTTTGCTTTTCCTTTAAATCAAGACAGATTTGCACAAGTGTATGCAATAGTTTGTATACAACCCACAGTCCTTAATATATATATATTTAGATTTCTGTTTTTAAGATGGAAGTGGTCACGCTAATTGGTGTGTACAGGCCCAAGTGATCCATCAGCAACACATTAATGAACGCAAATTTTACAGGCAAGCAAATTATATATATATAAATATATTTTATATATATATATTAAAAATAAATTGAGAAAGACCAACACAAGGAAGCTACTTTTCTCAAGCTAACCCCTTAGGTACTGTTTTCCTTTCCTGTCGTTTTGCCATTATTGCAGTGTTGCAAAACGAAGCCAACTACGACCAGAACCGGCCGAGAGCCCCGTGGAAATCAGCTGCCACCCCAGGGGTACCCGCTGGCAGTCTCCGGAAGGCAGAGCCCGGACCGAATACCCTACTGTGCTTTTCCTCATCAGCTTTTCCTTTTTCTCCGCGGTGGCTGAGGTTCCTAGTACAGGAGTACGAGTCTGACAGGCTGCTTGACTTCTGCTTTTCCAAGTACTCAAAACTGGGGGGGAATTTTAGGTTGCAAGTCGCAGGCACCCGCCATTATTTTAGGTAAAGCTTGGCTTCAAAGTAAGGGGGACAGAGTGTTCAGGGGTCTTCTACCAGTCAATTTTCTTTTGCAGGTAATTTTTTTTCTTTTTCCCTAGCAAGGTAGATAAGTTTAATAGTAAAGAACACCAGTGTCTTGACTGAGCGTCCATCGGGGGAGACGGACTGCGATCCAGCCCGGCTCAGGGACCCACTATGGCAGGGCTGACATAAAGGACACATCAAGACCACACTGGGTTAAAAAAGAAGCCCAAAAGAGTGTAAAAGAAGAGAGGGACAGCTCTGAGCAGACTGTCGCCAACAGCTTGGCATCACTGACCTTCGTGTCACCAGAAAGAAAGTGCAGCCTCTGCTTCACTGGAATGAACACGAGATGCTTCGAAATAAAACAGCAACCTTTGGTTTGGTAAAGAGTTACGTGTTTTCCCATTCAAGACAATCTTATGTGGAATACTAACAAGGTAGTAAAACACAAGCAAACTAGTTTTAGAAACAAGGCCTTCGTGCTGGGCACAAGAAATCAAGAGTCATGTTAAACTTATCTCAAGAAAACAAAAGTGACTTCGGGGAAGGATATGGGGGAAAAAATAGGGAGAAGAAAGGGAACAGAAAGTCCTCCCGGCAGAAAAAACCACCGCAGTCTCCTACAGCGCTGCCCCCGCTCCCACCGCAGCCAAATGGCTCCGAGCGCAGCAACCCTGCGGGATGTGGGGATTCCCGCCCCGGGGGCCCTTTCCGCTCGTGCTGCCCCTGGCACAGCCGCAGGGAGGGTGGGAAAGCCGAGCCTCCTGGAAGCTGCTGCTGCCCAGATGCTCCTGGGCGCAGGGCTGAGGGGAGAGACAAGCAAAATCTAAATGGGCTGCTAGGGCAAGGGTCCGAATGAAATCAGCTGCTGCTAGTGGGAGGAGGAGGGCAGGGCGGGCACCTTGGAGACTCCCAGAACAAAGACACGGCTCCAATGGAGTAAGTGACGGTGGAGACGGTTTCTTTTCGCTCCGCTACTGATCAGGGTATCACCGAAACCTTACAGCACTCAAAGAGTTAGAAAGCGGGGAGGGGAGGGGGGAGCAAAGATGTGGGTTTGGGGTAGGAGACACTGTTAATAAAGAAGGAGGAGAAAAAAATAAAAGGGAAATAAAATTCAAAAAATCATGGAAGCGAAGGCACTCCAAACTATATAGATACACTATACATCGCTAGAGTTATTGTTACAATAATACAGGCCGGTACCTACTGTACAGAGTTAAAACTATATGGCTTTAAAAAGCTCGTCTACATTTTGTCTGATTATTAAACAGAATCACTGCCCTGAACGGTAACTTTTTGCTCATTAATAACAGTTCCTGGGTCCACATATTTACATACAAAACAATAAAACTCAAAAATTCAAAAACAACCAAAAATAATAATGTACAAGCTTGAATTTGGTGAGGAGCTTTGTTTTTTGTTGCTATTTTTCACTGTGGTTTTTTTTCTTTTTTTTTTTCTTTTTCTTATTTACAAAAAAAAGGTTGTTCAAAGACCTGGATCTAACTTGTATAAAAGAGTGTGTGATCCTGCTATGATCCTTGAAAACAGAAATAAAACCAGAGGGGCACCCCTGACCCTCCCCCCCGCCTAACACGCACACGAGACACACACACAGACACCGGCACAGTCACAAAACCAGAGAGAAAAGCTCTGACTCCCCTCCACCAGTCTTTAACAAAAAAATGAAAAAGAAAAGCCACATGTCCTGGCACAAGCAGCAATTTTTCTTCGATATTTTTATTACTTTTTTTTTTTTTTAAAAGACTCGGTAATTTACTGCCTCCAAATAACAGCGCCTGTGGCCAATGCTTCAGCAGTCTTGTCTATACAGCAGATCCATACCCTGCCACTGTCCTATTTTTTGAGTCTCCTGCATGGATTTGGATCACTGGGTCAAACAAGCCCCTTCACTTACCTTTCAGGACACTGACTAGCGGAGCGCATGTGTTAAGACGCTCTTCAGCCCTTTCTATTAAGTTGCAGGTAAGCATCTGGAAAGCCGCCTGTTTCTCAGTGTGGGTGTGCTTTCCTTTGCAGCCAGCCAGAATGCAAAAAAGCTTCAAAACCTTTTTTTTGTGTGTGTGTGTGTGCCCAACAGCAAATTGCCGAGGGGTATGACATGAGGGTTTATCGGTTTCACGGTAGGTGGTCACTCACCTCTTCAATCAGCTCCCGCGTCCCCAAGCCCACCGCGTGCCGGGCAGGAGGGAGAGGGCAGAGCTTTTATCAGTTCCGGGGCTGCTAAGAGACAGTTTCCAAAAAATCCCACGTCAACAGCATAAAAGGTACAAGAAGAAACACACCGAGCTCGTGACCAAGCCCCTGCTGCCCCTGCAGCGGCCGAGCTTCCAAAGCCGCTACTGCCGGTTCCCCCCGGGCCACACGAAGGTTCCGCGTGTTCCCGAAAAGCAACTGCTTGCCTTAGAGATCCGCAGGTCGAGGAACGGCTCGGTAAGCACCAAAGGCGACTACAGTTTGTTTCTCTGAAGAAGGATAAGGCTGGAGCGGACACCAACCGCAAGCCTACCACAAGATCAGGTCTCCAAAAGTCTCGTTTCCGCGCCGGGGCTGCATCCGGCCGCTCACCTGACCCTTTCGCAAGGAATATTGCTTTGACTTCAGGAAGAGAGACGTGGATGCTCGCACCACACGCCGTCGCAGGGAGGAAACCTGGACCCTGAACTGATGGACTAGAACAAGCATTCACCTCACGCTTCAGTCAGACTGATTCGAGATCGTAGACAAAATAAAAAAAGCAGTATAGTATCTATGTATACATGTATATATTTATATAATATATATACACACACACTCATATAGAGCCAGCTTTCCTACAAGTCAGCAGGTACAAATTACCATCAAGAGCATTCGGATGTGTATTTTAATATTCTACCAATGTAAAAACATAATGGCGACGTGGCAACACGCATCAATAAATAGAGATCAAAAAGAAAAAAAAAAAGAAAAAGCAAGAGGTTAAAAAAGATGAAAATTAAATACAGATTCTAGCTGTGGATTTAAAATCAGAACTATTGGAGAATGTGGCATCCTGCAAGTTAAAACTGCAGTTAAGAAAAAAAGTATTACAAAAGAAACCAGTAGCCTGTTACAGTTCACATTATAAACCCTGGTGTCCTTTTCCTGTACGCACCTTAGGAAAGGGAAGCCTGTTCAAATCAAGAGCCAAGGAGGGGTGGGGAGAGAAAAAACCCAACCAAACACACGTTCACAGTGGCCACTTCCCAAAAAGTCCCTTAACATCCATCCACCAGCTGGGCCCCTGCCAAGGATTTTGTTCGTCCGCTCTTCTCTGCTGAAGCTGGGAGCCGGCCCGAGACACGGAAAGCAGGAGCTCCGGCTGGGCAAAGGGGATGCCTCGGCAGAGCCGACCGCTGCTGTTCGTGCATGTGTGTGTATTATATTATATATCACCCACTGGGGCAAGACTTTTCCCACATGAAGCTGCAGATTTCCTCATCACTAGCACTGATTTTTAAATTGAAGGCTTCTGCTAGCGGTTCAAGCCTTAGACACACGGCAAACCCTCCCCCCCACCCCATGGCAACCTATTTTCCTACCACGTCGTCCGCTCCCCGTGCCGAGCCAGGGCAGTTCTTCAGATAACCTGGGATATGGATTTGCTGACAAGAAACGCTGAGCTCTGTTGAATGACCCCTGCTAAGCTCCCGACCAAATTCAAGCTGTGCACTACATCAAAGTCCAAAACTTCACTTAAAAAGAAAATAAAAAAAGAGGGTAAAAAAAAAAAAAGAACTTCAGCAGAGAATGAGGTTTGGGATTTGTTTGTTTCGTTTTTTTCCTTCTTTCTGTTGTGGGAAGGGGTATGAGGCAAGAGTCCTGGTTCTGAAGTACACAACAGCAAACTTCCAACATGAAGAGATTGTCGAGGGGAGACATTGGTGTGTTGTATTGCTCCGCTTTCCCTCCTCCCCCCACCTAGTCCCCTGCCCCGGACACCCTGCAGAGTGAGAATACAATGAAACTGGTTTGTATTTATAGATATTTTACAAGGTTAAATAAGAACAACAATAATAATAATAAAAAATTGAACACTAAAATGAACAGGTTGGTTGGTTTGTTGTTTTGTTGGATTTTTTTTTTCCTCTTTTTAATTTTCTTTCCAAATGTGACCAGTGTTGCTGAGCAAGACTCAAATTACTGGTGATTTTTCCTGTGCAGCTGGCTGCTTGGTACTGGTTCAGGTGGAGTTGGAGGCTGATGCTGTAGCTACACTATTGGTCTGAACTCGTTCTCCTGCGTTAACATCTGCAAACAACAGACGAGAAGGGGAGAGAGAGAAAACAACCAGCATTACCTCCAAAACAGAGACACATTGGAAACAACAGCTACGACATTGTCCACAAGGGGAAACCCACAACTCCCACCAAGGCGGTGTTTGGTTAGGATGCTCTCCTGACTTCAGGGCATGCAGATGGAACAATGCAATCTGGGGAAAGATGGAACACGATCTCTAAGCAGGGCAAAAGCAACCTGGAGGGCTGAGGGCTGCGCTCCAGCAGGTTTTGCAGTTTGTAACGCTGGCTGCGAAGTGCGAAGTCACCCATGTTACATCCCAGAACCGTAGGACAAGGCACACTGGCATTGCCACAGCCAACACCAGTGTCTGTAGTCGCTACAAGGTTTCACATTGGTGATGAAGTTTCACATTGTTAGTCCTTCTTATAATAAATCAGCCTGTTAGTTGTGCCAATGAGCACAGACAAGGAACGTGACAAGCCTGCTCCCCTGGCAGAAACAGCTGGCGTGCCAATGTGCAACTCATGCACTTGTTGCCTGAGAAAGTCTTTCAAGTCTGCTGCTGTATTCAGTGTTGCTCAACCCAAGTTGGATCTGCCACCCTCTGAACTGCTGAAGCAGATTAACATCAAGGCCTGAAGCCAGTAATGAGGTTTATGCAAGCACATGATATGTTAGAGGATCGGATCTCTGCAGTAAATGCCTCCAACACCTTCTCAGGGAGGGACAGTGCTTCAGAGAGACAAGTCACAGGATCAAGGGCATGTGTCAAAGTGCATTCCAAGAAAGCGGAGGGTTTGCAAAGAAATGCCAAAAGGAAATTCATTGTAACTGTGTTTTCATAGGCCGCATGCATCAGGTATTTCCTCTAAAAAATAAATCTTAGTATTAAAAGAGTCGGTAGGCGAAAAAATGCACCAATTTCACCTGGAACCATTCTATACAGTATCCTATTAGCCAAGTCAGAAAGACTAGAAGATACTTAGAGATAAGTGGGTGAACACCTAAATGCATAAAATAGAGGATGGGAAAAAGGTATTAAATGAGGTTTCCTCCGAGAGACTGTCACGCACTTCACCCACTTAATTTACGTAAGATTAACTACAAAGCTATCGATACTGCAACAGGAAAAAAACATCAGAAAGACTTATTATCTTGGTACAGAAGAGGGCAGACTGGGCAAATCATGTATTCCAAAAGACACATGGGAAGGGTTTATAAAAAGAAAGAACAGATTTGGTGACCTTAGCCTGAAGGGCTGTGTGACTAGCAGGAATGCCAGACATGACAAAACACACCGGTGGGCTCTGGGTGGGCAGAAACATTCCTCCATCACAGAGGAGCTGGGCAATGCTCTATGGTCACCTGTTAGCAAAACCCCCTTCTCTTCAGCCACACTTACATGACCACAGCCACTAACAAAGGCACTGAACTGAATCATGGACCGTTTAGGCTTGGAAGAGACCTTAAAGAACATCCAGTTCCGATTTCCTTGCCATGGCCAGGGGCACCTCCCACTAGGAGCAGGTTTTGCAAAGCCCCATCCAGCCTGACCGTGAACAGTTCCAGAGGCAGCCGCAACTTTTCTGGGCAACCTGTGCCAGTGCCTCACCAGTCTCACAGTAAAGAATTTCCTCCTAATATCTAATCTCAACCTACCCTGTTTCAGTGTGAACCCATTTCCCTTGTCCTAGCACTTCATGCCCTTGTAAAAAGTCCCTCTCTGGCTCCCTTGTAGGCCCCCTTTAGGTCCCTTTCGCTAAATGGTTTTCCCAGAGCCTTCTCTTCTCTGGGCTGATCAGTCCCAACTCTTTCAAGGGAGAGGTGCTCCAGGCCTGATAATCACATCCTTATGCTGGTGGCCCCAGAGCTGGGCACAGCACTTCAGGTGGGGTGTCACAGATCAGTGTTGAGGGGCAGAATCACCTCTCCTGACCTGCTGCCCAAGCTGCTTTTGATGCAGCCCAGGATACATTTGGCTTTCTGGGCTAGAAGTGCATGTTGTCAACCCATGTCCAACCTCTCATCAGCCAACATCCCCAAATCCTCCTCCTCAGGGCTGCTCTCAGTCTATTCTCTGCCCAGCCTGTATTTGCGCCAGGGGTGCCCTGACCCAGGGGCAGGACCTTGTTCTTGGTCCTGTTGGACTCGGTGAGTTTTGCACAGGCTCCCCCTCAAGCCTTCCAAGGTCCCTCTGGATGGCATCCCTTCCCTCCAGTCTGTCAACCAGACCGCACACGCCGGCTAGAAATGGGCAGCACTTGCTGAGTCACAAATTAAGTAACATCGACAACAGCGACAAAAATAGGAAATCAAACAATCAGCAGCACCCAGAAACACAACTGACAAGTGGGAAGAGAGGGTGATGCCTGTTTGAAAAGGAAATGCTGCAAGGAATGTGTGGGAAGAAAGACAAATAGTCCTGTGGGCAGAGGATGCCAGATGACTGCCCTGGGAGTTTCTCATTCCCTTTCATCTCACCCCAAATTAATTGCATCCCCTCCTTTACAAAGGAATGACCATCATGACAAAAAAAAAAGCTCATGCAATTAACGCACCAAGGCAGCATGACGACAGTACCAATGTTACATGGGAAGCTGGCCTTGCAGGAGAGAGATGCCCTCCTACGTGGAGAATTTCCTTGAAGGAGCAATTCCCAAATCCCACATGCAAGCAGATCAAAAATGACCACAGAAATCAGAAGTGACCCAGCCAGTCAGGTAACAGTTTCTATACTTTAAACTCCACTATGCCTGTTCAAGATTCATTTTCAAGTATGGATAAACTCCAGTTAATGCAACATCTGCCGGCAGTGCCTGATGTGAGCAGTCCAGCTGGAGTCTATACTGTTGGCAGAGGATATCTCTGTATGTGTACAAAAAGTACTTGTATTTCATTTGCTGAAATGAAATGTGTCTTTTGATCTCAAATTCCTGAAGACAGTAGAGGCTGAAATTGTTATCAATACATTGCTACTACACAGAGATAAAGAAAAAAAGGGGAGGGGATGGAGCTACTTCATGTAACATATGCTCCTTTTCTATCATCACTGTAACAGGGGAGTTCCTGAGATATATATGCCACATGTTAAAAGAAAATAAATCAGGTGATGCAGGCTAGAAACATTTTCTTGGGGCTTTTCACAATAATATACAGAACCCCTCCCAGGCTGGGACAGAGCACAGAGCAAGCTCAAGCCTGCCCTGGCTCCCAGACTGCAAGAAAATGCAGTATTTTAACATTTCAGCTCATTTCTTGACTCTGGATCAACAGGACATTTGAGGAACAAAGAGGCACTTATTCCAGCATCACCTTGCTGAAGCACCAGAAGAAGAGCACAACTGGAGTATGAGGTTCTCTGGACATTCACTTCTCCCCATGAAAAATCAGTATTTGGGCCTAAGAGAAGGAAATCTAGGCCCTCAGCAATGCTGACAGACGACAGCAAAACCGTGCTGGGAAGCACAGCCAGGAGCTGGCACACAGCTTTGTGGCACAGGACAGACAAGTGCCCAGCTCGAGGTCAGGGCAGCCTCTTTGTCCTGAACCACCGCCTGACACCTCTGCCTGTGCAGGCAAAGAAGCATCATCAGGGTTTAAGTGCCAGCTGCTTCCAAAAGTTCTTTCAAACAGAGGGCAAAAGCATCTCTCATTATAGAGAACTTCCTCTAATTCAGCTCGTCCCCCTAAGGAATGCCTCAGCTTTCTTGGAAGGTACATGACACTCCTTAAAAACCTCCTGAAAGGAAAAGACAAGGCTACAGTTCAGAGAACGACAGAGACACCAGCTCAGACTGAGAAAGCCCATTAGCACTGCTGACAGCATTAGCTGGGTGCATTTGTGATGCTGACGGGCTGTGCTGTTCATCTGCAGAGATACAGAGACAAAGCCACCACCAGCCTGGGAATCCTCACAGGACAGCTGGGGAGACAAGTGGAAGGAGGAGGATAGCCTGGGTTTCCTACTGTGCTTGCCTATGGATGTAGAAATCCAGGTTCAGGGCAAACCTAGCAAGTTTTACTTCTCTTGTCATGGATACATCCCTGTTCTGAGCTTGTAGAAGCCTGAGAGAATTGCTTGCCCATCTTCTCCTGGGTTAAGGAATTCAGGTTTTCCAAAATTCCTTCAATGCGAATGCCACAAATGCACTAAATCTTATTTCATGGAACACTGTGGCGTTTTTCACCACTGACACACTGGCAGGTAACACCAGCTCTAATCTGTTTTGTTGCTGAAAGTTCAGACACACCATTGCATTTGGGATTACATGGGATCAACACAGGAGGGTGCCTAAGACGATGACCCCAGAATCCCTGCTGGCACAACTTCCCTGCAGATGGCAATTACGCTCTTCCCATCTTAACACTGACTAGCAGAGAGGTAACTACTGCTGCTGGCTGATCCTGAAACAAAAATGTAGCCACACAGGCAGATATGCATTGCATTCACCTTGGTCTGCATGCTCCCCTCTCAGATGCTGTGGCTGCACAGTTACGAAACCATCCTCTTCCTCCTCCAGCCATCTCTGGGAATACGACTGCACTGGCATTTTTAATCAATGGCCAGTAAAATTCAGAGAAAGCTAGCACGTAATTTCAAGCAGGGGCCAATAAATTTCATCTTTCTTTTCCTCCACTTTGCTTTAGACATGCCACTATGTCAGAGAGTTTCTCATAAATGTTTAGGAGATTTTACTAATGCCAGAGCAGCAATACTATATACTCCCACTGCAAAGCCAAGTTCCATTACTAGAGCAAATACAGCTTTTTGCCTCAAGAGAAGAGGAAATTGGCAGCAAATGTGGGTTTTAACACTGCTTGCTAGAGAGAGGCACAAGTTACACAGTAATAATGTGAATTACAGTTATATATAATATATTTGCTCTTCCCTTTATTGCTTTGAGAGCTACATTTTGCTGCATCATTGCCACTCAGAAAAGCAGTTTGTGAACCTGTGACTGCTTAGTCACACAGGCAAACATTTTGCAGAGGAGTCTCCTGCCTATCAGGATGCCCTGGGTTAGGTGGGAGACTTGCTCCCACATTGCTTTAGCAGTTACTTTGGAACTTAACATTTACTGCCCTGGGAGGTGCAGTGGGTATCGAGAAAGAAGGGACCCCTTGTATGAAAATCTCTTCCTAAGTGCAGCATCAGCATGCAAAGCACAACAGATTAAAATAACCTCAACAGGACCTAAACCTAAACATCGTAACTCTGATGACATTCCCACCACCTGCTGCGAGAAATCCACGTGAATAAAAAACGAGCAACTGCAGAAATCCAAAGCTTTCCAATACTAAACTTAATTTCACAATCTCTTTTCAACCAGCATGGGTGTTATTTTTGGTTTTGAACCACAAATAGGAGGACATATCCCAGCTCAGTGCAGTGCTTGCAAACAGAAGCTTTAAAAATGTTGACATCAATAATACGGGATGGGTTGAGGTGTTTTTCAGCTTTGGTTTTTTTTTTTTTTTTTTTTTGGGGGGGGGGGGTGGTTTTTTTTTTTTTTAATACTTCACATTTAGGACCTGGCCTAATGCATTTTCTCCCTATATGAGCCCTTGAAAAGTGCTGAGTGAACACAGATTTCTTAACCTCATTAATTCCTCAAGACTTGTGTCTTGGTGGAGAGAACTCCTTAAAAGGCACGAAAGGGACATTAGGTAAAACAGTATTATTCAGAAAGGCTTAAAATAATTTTCCATGTTTGTATTTTGTAGTTTTTAGATCACTTTTACTATTTATCTGTTTTCCCACTTGTTGAGCAACAGATGCACATAAAAGGGAAACAGAGAACATGACTATTTGCAAAACACCATCAAGTGTATGAAACAAACATATTAAATTTGAAAATAGCAGTTTTGCTTTCTTCTAAATTCGGAGCACACAAATGGTACAAGTTGTGCCTCTAATCTACTGCTACTACAATTTCAGAGAGAAATCTCATCTTTCAAACCTGGGTGCATCTGCCCCAGAGTATGAAAATATTCTCTGTACGGCACTGGCTGGACCAAGTGCATCAAATATCAGGCAACTGTCCAGCACATCAACCAACATCAGCAAATGCTTTCCTGCCTGCTTCCAGAGCAGCTTTTGAACCAGGATTCCTCCTTATCAGCTATCCTATGCTAAGGAAGTGTCCTGTACTGCAAAAGGGCTGACAGCCCCTGTGGGCTGGGGCTGACGTGCATGCAGGACATGTGGAAGCACACCTGTCTTGCAACCTGCCTTTGGTTGCCCAAGCCCCGAGACAGCCTCTGGTGTGCTGACTCAGGGCTGACTCAGAGGAAGAATGCTATGTACTTGATCACCTCTGCCACATCCTGCAGCACCTGGGAGCTTCTTTGGGACTTTCCCAACTGGTATTACCAGGCTTAAAGCTTTCACTGGAAACAGAATACAATATGAGGTGGCTAAAGGCCAACAGTGAGCTTTTAAAAGGTTTCTGACAGAAACCTGAGAGAGCAGGAGGCAAACAAAAAAATTCACTCAGTGCTGGCCAAAACCCAAAAACATCGGCCTTGTGCCCGAAGATGACACAAGCAAACTCAGTAGGAAGCAACTGCAACTACTAAGATGAGGCAGTGAGCATGCTGACTGAACTCCCTAACTAGACTTTTAGATGCCAATGCCCTTAGGGAAAAATCCTCTCCATCCACACTACACAGAGGCCACATGCTCTGAGCTCCAGCTGTTTCTTGTCTTTCTAGGCATCACAAACTCATGCACCAACTCAGCGTTAACTTCAGGATGGCTGAGAGCACAGAAACCAGCTGCAAACCAATCCACATGGATTGCTAAAAAACAGGTGAGATAATGACTTTTTTTTTTAAGAGTGGAAGTTGGAGTGAGAAGGACCAACACATTAAGCAATCACATACAAGCTGGAGTGCCCTGGGCTGGGATTTGGCTTGGTGACCACAGCTAGAACCCAAATGACCACCTGCCAAGACCGAGGCTCAGGTGATCCTGAAACAATCCCTTCCTCCCAGTTCACTTTGTTGGGCCTCAGCAGAGGGAAGGTGCCTGGGCAGCGAGAGCAAGGGTTGGGAGGGAGGGAAGCAGGCAATTGCGTGTTCTCACCTGAGGCCGCTGTAGCATTTGTAGGGGTTGAAGCAGCTGCTTGGTTCCGGGCATGAGCAGGGATGAGGATCGAAGCCAGAGATGGGTTACTTGACAGTTCTGGAGGGGAGGTGGAACAAACAGAGTTAGCTCATCATCCACAAAGTGCTCCATATGCAGGATCAGTTCCTAGGGTTTCCCCCTGTAATGGCACCTCAGGTGAAACACATGCCCTTCCAGCCCAAGGTCATGTCACATTTTCTTCTTTGCCAACCAGCGAGAAGAAACCACAGTGATATTTAGCAAGGCAGCCTCCAGAGCAAGACTGCCAAAACTACAGATAGTGGTGCAAAGGAGTAATTTCCTAGAGAAAGATGGTGGCTTGGGAGTGAGCAAAGAACCAGCCAAGCCTGTACCTTGTCCATGGCCTGATAATGCTGTTTCCTTCTGAGCACTGGAGAAGGATCCCCTTCTTCACAAGCCCACTTGCAATCAGTCTTGGGGAGAAGGCTGATAACAGTGGTGCTGCTTTGGGCATTGGTTCAGCAAGCAAGCAGCTGCAACAGTTGCTCCAAGAGCTTCAGGGATTAGTTCTTTGGCTCACTCAAGCATCATTTTTTCTCAAGGACCCAGGAACCCAAGACCAAACTCTTACAGCAGTCTCCTTGCGCGAGGCTAAGAAGAGACAACGTATCCTCTAAAAGGACAGGGAAAGGCAAAGGGAATTGGTCAGCGGGGCAATTTAAATGGACAACAAAATGATGCAATCATTAGAAGACATTAACCAGAGAAAAAATAGTCATGTCTTTTAGGCTCCAAATCTAATATAGCTTCAGTGTGTGTCAGAATGAGAAATAGGCATCTTACAGCCACAACTGTGGGAGGATTAAGGGCAACACATTGCCAACAAATGACAATCTTCTGGCACCCTTTCAAGAGAATCTAGTGCCTCACAGAAGGTGGGACTGAGCGGAGACAAGACAGGTCCTGTTTATTTCAGAAACAGAAGTGACTGGCTGTCTCCTGAGAAAGCAACATCCGGTAAAAAGGATGTGAACAGTCACCCCACAGAAGGAGACTGATGACTTTAGGAGCTCCAGAAGGTCATCTGGAGGAGAAATGAGAACAGGAGAATAGACAGCTTTTTACGCAAGACCTCCAGATAGCACAGGCTGTACAGAAACCCAGCCAAACTGCGGCATGGCTTCAGTAAGGGAGTTTTGGACACAGTTGCTAATTACTTGGGCTCAGTTTTAAGAGCCTATTGCTTTTCTTTAATGCTAGCTTTAAGCTCAGGGCCTAAAGGGAGAAGCAGTCCACTTGCTGACTTTTTTTTCCTCGGCTAACTGCTACATTAAGTTTCATTACTGCTGGGAGGACAAGAGGCAGAAGACTCCCCTGATTACAAGCCTCTTATTACTACACATTTTGAGACTGTGTTTCAGCCCTTATGAATGCAAGCAGGTTGCTACACTACCTGCAACCCATCTAATCTATCTTGCAATACTCCATTCAGGTCTAAGCAGACCTAGCTAGTTCTTCTAGAAAGCCCTAGTACTCACAGCACTTGTACAAATACAAAATCCTCAATTCATACATGAGTTCATATGTTCATAATATTATGCAGAACATATGAATCTCCATTTTAAATGGAAAAATAAACTGAAGAAACATGAATCCTTAAGTGTCAAAGTGGAACACCAGTTATAAATCTGTAGTTCAATACTATCTTGGGTATTACCTGCTTTGTGCTAGAAAATATTGCTCCCTTAGTACTTTTTCCAAATCTGTTATTACTGGAAACCTACTCTTTATGTTGTTCTTTTTAAAGTTTCTATCACCCCTGCATTATTTTCTGCACATCACTTGAAACAATTTGGGGCTGTGATCCAAACAAAAGCAGAACTAAACCAAGGAAACCCCACGACACTTGCTACCTTCCGGTGCTGCACAGTGCCTCGGGGTGCAGCTACAGACTGTCAGTGTTGCTGTGGCCCAACAACCAGTTGATCAGACAGAACAACACCCTTGCAAGGGCACTTTGACCCCCTCCTCATTTCTCCCTCATCTAATGTAGTCAGAACATCTCCTTTTGTATTGTGGTAACAATAATGGCTTTTTGTTGTGTTTAATCCAAGTGCAACCATTTCTCTGAAGCCACCTTAAGGAACTTTCATAGAGACTAGAAGACTGACCTTGTTCCCTTCTCAAACCTCACATTATCTTTTTTGGTATGAAGTTTCTTAAATTCAGCATACTCTGCATGTCTTGAACCTTAAGAGGAGCAGGCCACTTCAGAGGAGACTCAAACAGAGTAAAGTGGACTCTCCTGGTTGAAGTTCAATAGCAGTTTTGCTTGAGAACTTGCTCAAATTTTTGCTATGATGTATTTTTGCACCTATCCCACCTGCAAGGATGAGACATGGCAGGACTGTGGAGAAAGCTTGACCTGTGATTATCTGCACTCTCCAAAATACTGAGAATCTCTGTCCTTAGTGATTTTGCCCACAGTATTTGGGCAGGGTGGTCAACTGTAGCCTGGTTATGGAAACTAAATGTGCAGCTCAAGGTTGGGTTAATTACAACCAATACAGCTGCAAGAAGCTATTGTGGTCAAGGCAATCCAGACAAAGTTTTCAATACCATGATGTGAGCAGAGTAGCTATCACAATTCAGTTATAAGACTGAACTTATGCACATCAGCTGGGAGAACATCCCGTCTGCTGATCAAATCAAACCATTTGCAGCCAGTTAACATCTCCAAGAAGGAGCAGGAATGAAAATGTCCAGTTTTACTAGAAAACCAGATCACCTTCATTCCCCAAACACAAGAAAATGCCTAGTGTTGAGAAACAGCGCAGGTGCTCTTTTTCAGTATTATTATACTTGATACATCAATCCTCCAAGAATTCCCTGGAAAAATCATTCTTGTACCATGGGGTTTTTTGGTGACAATAACAAACTTTCCATTATATACACACATAAACATATACATTTTTATCTCTCTAAATAAAAAAATAAATTAAAGGTCACAGGCTAGGGTCATTAAAAATATAAACAAAAATCCCAATACGTACCCCCCTTCAGTAAAAAAGTAATTTATCTTTGAGAAGTGTGATAATCATTCGTAAGTGCTGAACCACTGAAAGAATTTTACAGTCTTCAATGGCCAATGTGGAGCAACATTAACTTTTGTGATGCAGCACAACTGCTGACATGATACAAGTGGTTCAGGAAGTGGCAGTCATTTCACAGACTATTTGAAAATTTGGCTTCTAGGAGACAAATTGCTTTTTGTCGTGCAGATCTAAAAGTCTAACTGGTCACCTGCAACAGAGCTTTTTTGGAAATGCATTAATGATCAGCCTGTGTCCTGCCTTCCCCTCACAGATGGTAAAACTGGCACCTGTAGGTGACAGACAGAAATTTGCTTGTTTTATCTTAAGGAAATTGCTCTACAGGAACTGTTTTCTCTTACCATTCCCAGGACTCAATGTGTGAGGGAGGGCTCATCAGCTCCTCAGGATGGCAAAAGAGGAGCTTTAAACTTGCTTGAGCATTAGGGTAGCTTATCCAGCAGCTTCCACACTGCCTGAGGGGAACCAGGGACACACTCCCAATACATATATCTGTTTTTCCCCCAGAAAAACATTTTTGAATTGACTCACTATGGAGCTCTCCAACTCTTTTTAAAAACCTTGTTTTCATGCATTAGGTAAGTTCAGTCTTAATGTCATCATGAAACAATCAATACTTTCAAAAAGAACAGGGGTGAAGCTGTATTAAGACACTGGGATCAAAACTACTTTAGCTACATAAGATGGCCTTAGAGGGGCAAAACAAAAGGCAATCCAGGAGTACAAGGAAGCACTTGTAAGATAACTACTAAATTCCTAACAACAGATGCAGAAATCAGCACAGAGGACAGTGACCTGGAAGCACAAGCTGTTTACTTGACCACTTTAATGTGTTTATGCTTCATAAATGGCCTTTTTATTAAAAAAATAATAAGACTCCACAAGTTGAAGGAGAGAGCTGTTTCACATTTTGGCGGAGGGGTACGGCATGCACTAAAGAGTTTGGAAAATGACACTGATGCTAACTGGGCCAAAAGGTGTTTTGGGCTATCAAGAGAAAATGCATATACAACTCTTCTTGCTCAAAGGGTGAGAGAATTGGCAGCTGATCACTTAAAGAAAAACAACAGAAAAAGTGCTCCAAAATTAATTACTAGCATATTCGTATGCCATACTTCTCACATGCTCTGTCTTGGCAGGCAAAACTATTCTGGGGGGTATCAGTTTTACATTTCTGACTTCTGTAGAAAAAAATAGATGAATGGTTTTAAAACCTGATACCAGCCTGGCTTCAAATAAGAAAGTTAGCTGTACATTTATTTTTACAGTTTCTAAATGACTGAGTCTAAATGACTGTAATGCCAGATGAACTGTACAGTATTTAAATTCCGGACAGAAAAGCATCTGGATTTATCTCGCATCCAGAACCAAATTGGACAGCAACACTCCAAACCTCCCTGCCAAACCTAACGTGCATTACTACTTGGCTATGGTGTTTCAGGTATGAGAAGCAGGACCATCTCCAAATGATACTCTAACCTGCATGGGCCACTGACTCTGATATTTCACACAAAGCAGACTCTGAGCTATTCATATTCATACTCTGCAGACACATGCTATAAGCATATAATCCTTCCTGATGCAATCTAGTGACAACCACCCTCAGAACCACAGCAAAACTGAATTGGAGGAACCAAAACTCTGAAAATCCTGTAACTCCAGGACCCTTTCCTCTCTTTTTGAAATGGACAGCTGGTTATGCAACTACTTAATAAACTTAGCACCACGCAGAGATTTTTCCTTCCGAGGGAGTAACATCTGCATTACAACCAACGTTCATCCCGCTGCTGCTTCCTCCTAAAGAAGGGCTCCTTCCACGCTCTCAGGCTACCTTGAGTGGTGAAATTGAAGAGTGCAGGTTTATCTCGCCCGTTTGGTAACTTGACGTTTGGGTCCCGTAGTTCATCGAAGAAAGAGTGTGCGCAGGCCTCCAGGGGAGTCAGGCGGGCCGTGGGCGTGTACTCCAGCAGGCGGCTACATAGCGCAATTGCTTCGGGGGGAGTGCGGGGCCGGAAGACCTGCAGGGACAACAAGGAAACAAGCAAGGAGAAACAGGTTGTCTGGCTGGGTCCCGTCTCTTTGTCGACCAGAAGCAAGTCAGAGCAATTAAACCTCTCATTGCCCAGCAAGCTGGAACAAACAAACTGGCCGTTTGTGCTAATCAAAGTCCTGCAGTAAGTGTGGGAAAATCCATTCCTGGGGTTGAGAAAGGGTTAATTGCAACGCCTTGCACTAGAGTGAAGGTGCAATGCCAGCAAGAGACTTCATGAGAGCGCACTCAGAAAAACAACTTTGAGAATGAAGGGGAAACTCATTCAAAAATCATGACAAACACACACAGGTGCTACCAGCCATGCATATGGGGTGGAGTGAAGGTGGGGAAGAAGGTTCAAATGAGCAGGATTCACTGAATGTAAAAATATAGTACATCCCCGCTATGGTTTTGGGTTGGGGTTTTTCTGGCTAGTGAAGGAAGTCTTACTAACATGGACCTTTGCAGGCAGGCAGGTCAGACTGTTGCTATGGAGGCTGCTGTTCAGCTTTGGAGAACAACAAGGAAAGCACGGGTGGGGTGCAGGAAATGTCTAGCTCCAATTTGCAAGTTACTCCTTCTGTGACCTTATTCTGGCAAGCTACTCCCATAAGTTTACAGGGATAATTCCTGCACATTTGGTATTTGTAAGGACAGCTGAAAATTGCGTCAAGAAAACCAACTATTTTAGTCTAACAGATTTTCACTTTGAGTGATTACAAAAAGCAGTTCTTCACTGCAGCTTTGTTTTAAACCTCTACCAACTGCTAAACACACTCTCCATACTCCTTTCTCGTTCCTTTATAAGCAAAATAGGAGTTAATCATGTACATGGCTTGGATGGCCTCCTCAAGCACTCGTCTCTTGCTGTGTTGCAGGTAAAATGCAGTCTGGGGTAAAGGGAGTAGGGGGGGGCTCAAGTGTTAAGTTCAGATGACAGCATTTTCGGTAAAAATTGAGGTAATCCAAAATGCCTCTGTACCAGTGCAGGTGAACACAAGCCACACAGCACCGTGGAGGAAAAAAAAAAAAATAAAAAATCAGTGCATGACATGCTAGTTAATCACAGATGAGAAACTTGCACAGGCACTCCTTTAGTAGGTTTTAAACCAGGCATATATGCTCTCTAGAATGAGAATCAAACACAAAAGCCAAGTTCTGCAGGGACTGAAACTTCCTGCCCTTGATACCCAGCTGGGCCAGCAGCACTGGCTTTGCTGCAGTGTGTGCTGTTCTGACTAACTTGTGTGGCAAGGAATCCTGACTAGGAGAGTCAAGGAGCCATGTACAAGAAGACCTGACTTTATACCTACTACCAGGTTATTGCAAAACAAACTGCAAAAGTTTTTACACGAGGCCTATAATGACAAAAAGAAAGGCTTCAGCTCTACACTGCTGGCAGAGAACCTGTACTGACCACTATGTTACCAGTGCAGGGCCACCTGAAGAGGCAGCAGAAGCTGCTTTGTGCCCGCTGCCTGTGGAGTTTGGACTGCTGACCACAGCACACAGTGGATGC
Source organism: Chamaea fasciata (assembly GCF_029207755.1). Classification (NCBI taxonomy): domain Eukaryota; kingdom Metazoa; phylum Chordata; class Aves; order Passeriformes; family Sylviidae; genus Chamaea; species Chamaea fasciata. Next base: position 25,311,246 of record NW_027094087.1, read on the forward strand.
AATTATTACTCCCAAGTCACAGCCTGACCAGAACAAAATCCAAGACTGTCTCCAGTTAAAAAAAAAAAAAAAAAAAAAAAAGCCTTTTGGCTTCCCCCACCTCCCCATGGTAAGCAGCACAAATGTGTATGTCTTGAGGTAAACCCACAGAAGTGAAGTTGTTCTGAATTTAATGTGAGGTAAAATTACTGAGGTCTCCCTCGTGCACCTTCACAGTGATATTTTAACAAGTTTGATTTATCACAGCTTGCAACCTTAGTACTTCACTCTTAGCTGTGTTTTTCTCCTCAGTACAGCTCACATATAAGCCACTATAAAGATTTTAAAAAGAAAACCATTTTATTTTCTTAAGGTAAAGATTATAAGCCCTTATATTGAGAAAAATTAGTAGGCAGACAGTCACAAATCTGACATATGTAAAAGGAGTACTTGCTTGCCCACTCAAACCCCTCATTTCCAAGTCCTTTAAACCCTAACATGTTTCCTAAACTCTGTTATGAACTGCTCAGCTTGCCTTTGGGTCTGGAATTAGTCATTTGGGGAAGGCAGTTCTCAAAGTCTGCCCTAACTGCTTGAAACCAGGAAGGGGGAAAAAAATATATATAATATACTAGGAGGCCTCACATGGCCTTTCCCCTGCAACAAGTGGTGACTAACACATGTTGCAAGTTACAGGTCTGTGCCCATCTCATCTCTATCAGCATGTGTTATATTTGCCTGGCTGCTGCCTCAAGGATGCAGTTTGAACTCAATTATTCCACTTCTAGCATTTCTCTCCTTTTTTTTTCAAGGCTAGGCCTAGTAATTTGAAAAAATGTTCAAGTACATACCCGTACTCCTGAGGTGAAATGTCCTGTTCCTGACGAGTCCTAAAGATGATAATGCAGTGAAATAATCCAAACAGGGGGAGTCAATCCAAAAGAGAATAGTCCAGCAAGGAAAAATATAGCCAATATTATAAGAAATCCATGGTGTGGGGGACATAGTAAATGTTTATACAATTAGAAACTTTAAACATCAGTCTCCATAGCAGCAAGTCCAACTTCACCACAGTGTATGCCAAAAAATCGATTGTGCAATGGTGAGGCATAGTATAGAAACATTTCTATATGAAATTTATGTTCCAATGCCAGTGCATTTACTAAAAAAATAAAAAAAATTGAAATCAAAACTCTAACTTGAACTAAAAGGGTAATTGAAATTCCCATAATAAAGAATTTTGAGTCCTTGGTCCTGGATATAAACGTCCACAGAACCAAGTGGCCAGATTAGTTTGTCTCCAAAGATGCATCCCACTTGTACATCTGTCCCAGACACAACGTAAACTTCTGGATGGTTTTGGGTTTTTCTCAAAAAAACCCCAAATCCCTAACAATTTGTAATTTGTGCTGAAGATGATGTAAAAATCTGATATCTACACTTTAAATTTGGACACTTTTAATTTGCGTGCACTACAAGTACCTCAGGCCGCCGCGGATTATTCTCCATTTTGGATTGACTTCCCCCTCCACTGGATTTTGTCTGCTGGCATTATCTCTTTAGGATTCTTCAGGAACTGGACGTACCACCTCAGGAGTGCGGGTATGGACTGAATTTCTCTCTACTGCGGGTTTACTCCCCCTCATACCCGTCGCACCCGTTACTTAAGAAATTTATTTTTCCTCAATTTGTCCCCTCCCGCCTCCCTTTTGAATAACGCCCTAAGAAATAAAAGCAAAGCCCTCTATGGTCTTCTAGCTCTTCCCATTCAGCAAAGTTCCCCCGGGAAAGCTGCCCAATTCACCCACCGAGAACTACATGAGCAGCTGCCGCCCACGGCAATGGCTACGCCAGCACTTCCATGCCACGGGGCACCGACGCCAGGGCAATGCTGGGCTGATGCTCCGTGGTGGGAAGGGGTGGGAGGAAGGCCAGACAGTGGGACTTGTGAGTCGTGAAGCCCCTTGCACGTACGTCTCAGCAAGAGTTTAAAGTCTCTGTAGTTCTCAGTGAGGGAATCAGTTTAGTAAATAATCCGCGGATTATTTTTAGTCTGCGGACTAAAATTTAGTGCACGGACTAAAATCCGGCCCATCGGAGCAAAGTCTGTCTCGGTCTAAAATACATTTGGGTGAAAGCAAAAGAAAAAAAAAAGAAAAAAAAAAGGAAAAAAAAAAAAGGAAAGAAAAAAGAGAAAGGAAAAAAAAAAAAAAAAAAAAAAAGGAAAAAAAGCTAAGTGCACAAAGTGTTTGGGTAGACTAACATTTAGTATGCAGACTAAATACGGCCGGGCAAAAGGCACAGCAAGTCCACAAACAAAATAAAAACCAAAAATAAAACACTGACAGGAACTTTTAAAGCAATCAGATACTACCCCACCGGCGCAGCAATTCATTTTTCTAAAATGAAACAAGACCTTGTGTAAGGCTATTTGTCCACAGGAGGGACCGAAGGCTCAAGTTTTCATTTTAAAAAATGAACCTGTTTTGGAGATAAACAAATGCAAAAGAAAGGCTTTACATACAATATTCTTCAAGAAAAATTTGCACTTGAATAACTCAAAACCTCTTGTTTCTGCAAAGCAAATGAATTTCAGGCTGAGACCCAGGTTGCTGTTTTTTCCTTTGGGGTTTTTTTTGGATGAGTTACAAAAATCTCTGGATGATCATGTCAAATGGAAATGCTGACTCATCCAAAGCCACGGCTTTTGGTGCTTTTGTTGGTTTTTCCCTCCCCCTTTCAGATCCCAATAAATCTATACCTCACCAAAAAGCTGAGGGACCAGTGCGAGTTGTTTCTTTGTTCAGGCATGCTAGTGATGCTCAAATATGGACAGACCGTAAGAGCGAGTCAGCAAGGCCTGACACACTCCTCTCTCCTTCTTCAGTTGAACGGCCATCAATGCAAACTTTTTTTTATGTTACTCCCCCTTCATTTTTCTGGAACTACCACCTTCTTCAACATTTCAGGCTTAAGTGCCCCTGGTGCATTACACAGCTCTCATCCCCAAGAGACTTCAATTCAGATGAAGGCTTCGTGCACCAGCAGAGCAGTCACATTTTATGTTACTAATTTGAAATAGTTCCTACCAGCGTAGCGGAGTTTACGCCCCTTCCGAATTTTATTTTTCTGCACGTATGGAAAGATGAAAGAAAAAGGATGGAAAGCACAGAATTCTCCTATTTCACTTCACTCACATCAGCATTCAGCTCTCAAATAAAACCACATGGGGCAAAAGCTAAGTATTGTTTTAACAGAATGGTTGCTCTGACTTTGAATTCATTGACATTCCTCAAACAAACTTTCCATGCACAACACGACCTCCATCGCCTTGGCATAATTAAGCCCCAAAGCCAAACCTTCACAATGTGACACCAAGGTGCTCTTCCAGCCAGTGTGTATTATAAGACATGATTTCATGCCATCAACCACTGTGCGTTTTGCATGCAGATAGTGAAGACTGCCCGCATGCTGTGCTACCTAAGAGAGCAGAGGCTTAGGAAAATGACATCTGTTGCTAACACATCAAGTTTGTGACACCATGGTTAAAAATTTCCTCACCAGCTTCAGACTCACACGCTTTGCCAAGAACCACCCACACCACCGATTCAAGGCTGACAAGCTGTGCACATCCTTTTGGTTTGTAAGCACATTTTTTATCGCACATGAACATTAGGTAAGAGAGAAAGCTCCTCCCTTCAACCAAAAGCCCATACTGTTTACAAGCTAAGTAATCAATGTAGAACACAACCCTCAAATCAACTTTTAAAAAATGCTATCGTACAATACAAATACTATGAAGTAACATTTTGATCACCCAAGTTTAACACAATAAGGTTCATGAGAAATACAACACATCCACAAACAAAAGGAGAGGGAAGAGACACATGCAAGACAGCAATGTATGCACTGAGCTCTACCTGACACAAAAAACCCCAAGGCCACATCTGAAGCTCTTGGGACTAGTCTTGTTCAAAATGCCTGAGACTTTCAGCATGGGATTTCTGAAATATGCCATTTGGCTATTTTGAAGTGTGCAAAACTCACATGATAAAAAATAGAGGTTAAAAGATGTCCACAAAAGAGGGACTAGTGTTAAGAGATATTTTAAAATATATATAAGCCCCACAACTTTTCTCCGATTAAGTCCCTCTTATGTTTTTTCCTAAAAGCATCTCAGAAATAGTAAATGCCTGATTAGGCAAGAACTCCTGTCTGATGGCACTTAGACAGGGAAAAATGAAGTAAAGACAGAAGGGTTAAGTGGCTTACAAATGAGCCAACACAGAGCTGGGAATAGGACCAAGAACCTGTCTTCAAAGCTACTTCTTGAGACCACACACTTTTTACTGGGCCCCCTCCATTGAGGACCCTGTGGAGACAGAACGAGCTCGTGTTTATTACCCAGTGCATGTGCTCTGCCTTCATCGAGCTCCAAAGGAAAGCAACAAAGAGGAACAAAACAGCTCCCCTTCTTCTGAGAACCCCCAAAAAAGTACCTCAGTGCTCTCAACCTCGCTGGGACAGCTGCTATAGAAACATAGACAGATGTGTTGCAGTGGGATGGCTAAACAGATGGTACACTGCAGAAGACACATTAAAGTCAGCATTTGATTTCTGTGGTTGCACTGATGGAAATCCTTTCTTAATGTTGCATTAGTGCTCACTCATTTACTGTTAGGCAGTACTTTCATTTACTGCATACGAATTGGGCAGAGGCAGGGCAATTCACCATCCAGCAAACCTGGCTTCTTTTCTCAGCCATGTAAGATAAGAGACTTACCCTGTCAAAAATCATCGTTGTTTCAAAGGGAGCTGGCAAACATGAACTTGCCAGGAAAACTTTTTTTTTCTTTTAAGTTAGTCTCCAGTAGAGCTGTTTTCACTCTTTGCTTGTAAAGTCATTACACATCAAGTGAAAAACAGAGCTGAACTCCTTAGAAAGAGGTCAAGGCACAGTTTCACAATAGGCATAAATCAAATCCAGTTCATGCTGGAAATGAGAGTTCTGCCCTTTTGGACATGCAGGTCTGCCCTGGTCCCTTGTCCCAGCATCTGCAGTCTGGGCAGAATGGTCAGTCAGGTAAAGGAAATTGATCCAAATCCTGAAGATGTGTTGGTCAAGAGGTTTTTACTACCAAGCAAAGCATAATTCATTTCAGAAATATGCAGCCGTGAGGCAGAGAACTGACCTGGCTCCACAATGAACTTTAATGCCAAGTACGGAACTGCAGCCAAAGAAACATCTCATCCTCACTCTATCTTTGCTCCTCTACAGAAGAGCAGACTTACATCTCAGAAAGAAGAGTTTGCCCTTCCATCTTGAATCCCAATCCAAGTCCACTTACAAGATTCCTGACAAAAGAGTTTTTGCTTTCTTTTGTCATCAGTTATAATTAGAAGTGACAAAATGAGCTGTCTGTTTATCCATTTTACTGTTTGGTATTCTTCCTTGAATCTACAGTATGAGCAGTCACTTTGGAAGCATTACAAGCAAAACAATCTGCTTAAAAACTAGACAAGAACAAGGAGAGCAGGAGTAGGACAGGATGAAGACATAAAACCAGTTCTGGAGGGTGGAAAAACATGTTCGTGAGAGAGACCAGGCTCTACATCCCAGTCCCAGAGTGTGGGGAAGACAGCAGGACTGTCTGCTACAAGCACAGAAATACTCACCGTTCAAGGTAAAGTGACAGGTATGGAAAAACATATACAAAGAACGCACATGCACACAAGAGGATATCAAGACTGGAATATTAGGGAAGTATTTTATAGTATTAGCAGAAATTACTTCATAATATAGGCAGCAATATGAATTCTTAAGTCAATATCCAAAGCTACTCTTTAGCACAACCAACTGTGGTTCTGTACAACTTCAGCTGCAGCCAGAATTGGCCAATAGTTTTGGTAAAGTGCCAGAAGGGATGAGCTGGAGTCTGAAGACTCATCTTAGACACTGTTTTCCTATGCCATAACCATTTGGTTTAAAGACACAGACAAAAAACCAACTTGAACAGTAGAAATAATGAAAAAGCCCCTAAAACAAAAATGAAGTTGGGAGGGATCCTGCCCAAATCTCCCACAAGTTTATCATGAAGGCAAAGTGATGCAGAGAAAAGTCCTCATGCATTCATCCACAAGAGTGCACAACAGAGGGGCAGAGATGCTCCAACTAATCTGAACATGACAGCTTCTCTCCCTGTCTCTTCCCCTGTCAGGCAAATGACTCCTGTCTTTTTCCAACTCAACACTGACTTGGAAATTATTATTCAGGTGCCAGCTAAGCATAAATTTGGGGATGGTGAATAAAACCATTCTCTTGAGTATACTCAATTTTATCTCACCAAAAGTACATTAAAAAAAATGCTTGCATGTTTGAAAAATCTTGCAAGTACTTTCAGAACAGGAGAAACAAAGGTAACCAAACCACAGCACACTGAAGAGACTCACTGTCCATTTTTAAGAGCTACCTGCAGTAGAAACTGTTTCCATGTCTATACAGTGAAGACAAGGCAGCGGTTATGGTTAAGTAAAAAAATCTGCCTTTGCTGTTACAAGTTGTATTGTTCTGCCATCACAAAACATGGGCATATAGATGCATACATATATTTCATTACTCCGACATTATACTGGCAAACACGTGGCAGTATCCTTGGGTGGGGAAAAGAAAAAATCCAAGAGAGAATTTTCCCCTCACAGAAAGGGCTTAAACTACATAATTCTCATAATCTTAATGAAAACCTTCACTAGCTAGATACAAGAGAAAAGGTAGGCTGTCACAGCTGGAAATGTTATATATTTCTGGACATTTATATATCATCACAGCACTGCCTTTGTTTTTCATTACCTGAAGGTAGCATCTGAGTAATGCCAGGATAAAGGGCAGCTGCAACGGGGCCATGGTAAGCAACACCAATCTACCACGAGCTTATGAAGAATGCCTTTAGACCTTGTGTTGGCTGTCCCACTGTCCCCCCCCCCTTCCAAAAGATTCACAGAAAACTAATCACCACAGCTGAACTTCAACAGCCCTGTGATTTACAGTCTTGCACTTGATCCTGGATTTCCTCCTTGGCTTTCCAGTCACAGAGTTATATGGTATAGATGAAGCTTAGTCAGAAGAACAGAAACAAGTATAAAGATTAGTAGCACACATCAGACTGCACATCTGAAAAGAAAGAAGGCTCAAGGAGTTGAAGTGGCTGAAAGAAACAGAAGCAAGGATATGACCCTGTAAAAACAACAGCAGCAAATATCCAGAAAGAGTAGTAACTTTTATTTTATGAGCTGACACCACTGGAAAAGAATGGACCTGTTTTCCAACCCAAGATATACCTATATGAAAGACATGACTGTGTTTAAAAGCCTGCCTATTCCTTTCTGACTGTTTTAAGTCAGCCATATTCACACCTATGCAAAACACTGCTTCTCTTGTAACAGGATATCACTAACTTCACAGACCAAGCTAGACAAGCTGTAGGATGCACCTCCATGAATACAAAATATTCTATATGAAGTGAAAATAAAGGGAGGTTTGGACGAAAAGAATGTTTAAGTTACTAAACACACTGGTATTCTGTACACAACTCTTCCTGCCAAAGCACCGAAATGTCCTGGATTCCTCCTGTTGAGGCTGGGGTTGTAGGGATAGGTGACAGAGGAAAGGAAGAGGGGAAGCCCTATTTCTGAAGAATGGTTTGAGAGATTCCTGGGAAGTTCAGATTCTCTTTTCTTTTGCTAGCCAGGGACATGTTGAACTTCCATCATCAGGTGCCGCATGCACGTAAGCTGGTGTGAAAACACACACGTGACTAGTCAACACAAAACTAGATTGGAGATGGGAGAGAAGCCTCTCTAAGTTTTATAAAGAGAGACTCCAACTCTTAAATTACAAATTTACTTCAATCTCAAATTGTCAACAGATTGAAAAATCAGTCTGAGAAGAGTTTGCATTGCAAACTCATACTACTGCTGCAACATAGAAAAATACTTTTTAGAGTGTTAGTTAGACTTTCCTCATAATTTAAGAAGGAAAGTATCAATACCGTATTAGGGTAATACCAATCCATTTCTACTGAAAAGCCTAAGATACATCTGTGAAGTCAGGCTTCAAACATTCATAAAACTTGTGCTCAAAATTCCAATTTTAGCCCAAGATGTATTGAATCTGAAAAACAATATTCCTTCATAGATTTGTCTGTCTCAGAGTTAAACAATTTCTCTGTCTCTTTAAAAAACCCAGAATGTATTACATTGCACTATAGCACCAGCCGCCATTCTTCTTCACAAAGTAGGTAAAGGCAAGTGTAGCAGATTACACATCATCACAGCAATACTGAGTAGGAAAGTAACATATCCCTGTCTCCCAGAAGTGCCTAAGACAGCAGACCAGAACCAGACACATCCAGTGCAAGTCAGCATCACAGAATTTCAAATGCAACTTATAGGTACTACAGCTTCCAAAAAGAATTCTTGATTACCATCTATGCACACTTTTGCAGACCAAGGAAGTTCCCTGAAAACAAGACCTTATTTTCGTATAGATTACTGGCCTGGAAACAACCAGTTCCAGACTGCACAGAAACATGCACTGGGCACCTTGACTACATAAAACTAACTCCAGGCAGGGCCTACAAACCCAACTTTGGCAAATACCCATGTTCTATTAAACAGCACAAAACAAGGAGAATGCTTTTGTGTCTAAGAGCTTACAGCAGGGAGTGACTATATTCTCAACAGTTCTCTTTCAAACAGGCTGAAAGTAGCTGCCTAGAAGTTATTTCACACATACAAAAAAAATCCTGTTTGCCAACTCCTCTGGTCATAACTACTCAACAAAATAAACCACCTTCTATCTATTGTCACCTTCAGTTAATTCTTCAGCTTAGATGGCAAAGATTTGTGATTCTGAAGCTGCAAGTTCAAGTCCTGATGGCAATTAGCTGTAGCAGTTTAGTTACATACAGTAGTAACAAAAAAACCACAAACAACCTACAACATTATCACTTTCACTTCTTCAGTCACTCCTGTTTTTTCAAAGCCAAAGCTCTGAAGAGGTTTCTGTCACTACTCCATTCTAAGGCCCTCTGAGAGGATTGCTTATGACCACTGACATGTCATCAGATGTTATATCACTATAACTGGGTAAGAAGAAGCAATTCTATGTAATATTACTGCTTAAATCTGTCATGGCTTAACATGCTCAAAAAGTTGAAAGGAAAGGATCTTGAGAAGTAATACACCAAGAAGATGAGAAGATAAGCATCATTACCGGCATCATGCTGGGTAATTCATTTTTTAATTTTAGCATTTGTATAATAAGTACAGATCTCATAAATGAAGTGTCACATAGCCCAGCTGTAATAAACTGGTTTAAACGCTATTCTACACCCAGCTGATGCGAGCAAAGGCTGCGTGCAGAATGACTTGAGAATGAGAAGCTTTGCTACAAGCAACAGCTCTCCAAAACTAATTGTGACCTAATGGAGAACGCAAATTTGATCTTCCGCCAAGCTAGTCTCACTTCTTAATTTCACCTCTGATCCTCTACAGCAACCAAAAAAATACTCTTTATAAACAGAAGGAAGTTTCAGTCTCTTCATGAAGCTTCCATTTGCTCAAAGCTGTGTTCTAAGAGACCATCTAAAGTGCATACAGATGATTCGTAAGACTGTTCAAGATAAGCATGTAACTATGCAACTCAACTGCATGTCCTGCAGTACAGCTCTGCACTTCTACTCCAGTGTGTATTAATTAAACCTCCCCCAATCCAAACGCCTTCAATGCAGGAATTCAGATGTGAGCCTGATATTCGGTGCTACAAAGTGTTTGGGCTTATTCTTGTGAATAAGCTATATTCTATAAGCTATAAGAATATCTACCAGGATACAATTCACAGCTGAAGAGATCACTCTCAGGGACTTCATCTGCTCTAATTTTTTTCCCTCATTAACATAAGGTATTAAAAAGTCTTGCTGGATTTACTAACCTCCCATACTATCACACATCACTTAACCAACACACAGAAAGTAACTCTGATATGGAAATGCAAACCATGGATTAGTGGAGAAAAGATACATAACTCATTGGAGAATCTATCACAAAATCAACAATGTGTAGTACTGCCCTGGCATGTACCTGTCAGGTATATGGCCTGCTATCAATTAGCTCTAATTAGTTTATTCAGTGTTTCTATGGTCATAGAGTATTTGGTCCAAAATAATCTGCCCTGGACATGTGCTCAGTAGGCATGCAACCCTTTCACACACAGGTATTACTTTCTCAGCAGAAGAAAATTCCATTTAGGATGGAAATACACTGTGACTATAACAGACATTTCTCAAGCAGCAAGAGGAAATGTTAACTACCCAGGATTCAATTGTTTGAGACTGAATATTTAACTTATTCCACACCCAAGAGGCTGACTAAATGATTGTTACTCTGTCCCAAGTCAAATATTCATCACTGATATGTGGAAGACAAATTAATTGTGCAGCAATGTATTTGTTTCATTGCTAGCAGTTTCCTCTTTGGTCATGGAAGTCATAATTCTGCCTGCATGTACTGCATTGGTGTGTCCCTATGAAAGCTAGGTAACAAGAAATCTTAAGAAGTAACTCCAAGAAAAAAACCTCTCCACACAACAGCAAACCTACAGAAGTACAAGCAGAATATTACCTATGAGAGAATCATTTCTGAAAGCGACTCTCAGCCCTCATCACATTATTTAACAGCACTAGAAAAGTGTCACATACATACTGGAACACTTTCCTCATTTCTAGGTGACTTTTGTGCATATCAGCTGATAGCATGACAGTATATAGAATACTGAAATCTGCTACTAACATACACACCGTTACCAAAAAACAAAACAAAACAAAAACAACCCACCTACAGGCAACCCTCAGACCAGCAGATATTACAGTGTACTGCTTCAGTATCTCCTTCTCCTCAGCTACACCAAAAGTCTGCAGGTCCCCAGCTTAGTTAAAGGCACCCAGTTTAGACTGAAAGCCACCAAATCACTGAACAAACTGAACAACTTGAATTTTTACTTTCAGCCCACATCTTTATTATTCAGATCATATACACTCACCTTAGTCCATGGATGTGCCTTAATCTGAGGAAATTTGAATTCAGTATAGTTTGGATTCATTTCTCTAATTTGCTCCCTTGTAGGCGTTCCCAGAACCTATACAGGAGAGAAAGAAAAGGGCAAACTGCTTAGATATGCTTCATACGGAATTAAGACTGAAGTATAACTTATCAGACATTGAGACAACTGAAGGTAATCTACGTAACTAGTAAGTTAATGTAGTATTGAGAGCAAAACAACAAAATTTTTGCATCCAGGAGAGGGAAGCCCTTTCTCTGGGCACCTTTCTCCAGTCTTTGACCACTGTCCAGAGTAAAAAATATGTTGTACTCTGTGCTGCTGCCACTTGCCCAGTATGTGGGGAAGGGTCTGGTTGTTTCTTCATTCCCTCAAACCACAAGTCTTTTATACATACTGATGAGACATCCCCTCACCCCCAGCCAAGCCTTCTCTGCTTCAGGATGAACAGTACCAGCTCTTGCAATCTCTCCTCGTATGACAGATGCTCCAGTGCCTTAATCAATTCTGTGGCCCTTGCTCCGACATCAGTGGTCTCTTGCTGACAATTCAGTTCATGTTCCAAGCCCAATGTCAAAAATTTAATTATCTTATAAAGTTTTTCACAAAATTAAAGCATCTCTCTCAAACGCAGTGATATTTTGGTGGGGTAGAGCGTTCGCTTTAATTAGGTTTATATAAAACAGTACTACCAATCACATTGCAATTCACTGCATATGGCTGATTAAGGATCAGACAAGCAGCACAGACTGTATTTTACAAGTCACAAACAGCAGTCCTCTGACAAGCTTAAAAGATCAGCCAGTTACTGCTGAGCATCTCCTGCTCACCCCACAAACAAAATGGTGCGAGTTTGGGTGCTGCTTCCTCATCTCAGTATTTCCACATGGACGAGACTTAGTTTAAATCTAACTTGGAAGTATGTAAAAGGCATACCACCTCTGGTTTACCTTCACCAAGATGTATTTCTCATTCCCAGGATCTGCACAATGTTATTTATGGATGCAAATTAGTTGTATGAGAAATAACAAACAATTGCACATCTCTTTGTAGGGGCGGGTACATTTGGAAAGGATTTCAGAAATCCCTTGAGGAAATAAGCCTGACAATATGGCATTAATGCTTTCTTTTCAGTTAGCACCAAATGTGAGAGAGCCGTTGTGTTCTAGCTATATATAATAATTGCAAAGTATCTTCAAGAAATCCCATTGTTTTCTGCTTGCACCCAGTTCTGGGCACCTTTTTGCTCTGCTGAGAGAAGGGGAGATGGCAGAAGGCAGGAGTCACTCCTCTATGCTGGGCTCAGCCTCATCTATAGGAAATCTGTAGTGGCACTATTTTGGCCCCATGACAAATCCCTCCACACAGCTTAGCGTAATGTTATCACCTCATCTCATCAGACTGCACTGTCACCATCAGGCAACAAATGATCACACCATGCTGGCACTCTACCTTGCTGCTTGATAAAGAAATATCTGGTTACAAATTCTGGTGTCTGTGTACATTTTCCTTCTGTTAGAAAAATGGAAATTACAAAAATGCCCTCCAGAAAGTGAGGTAAGAAAGTAAAAGAGCAAGGTAACTGCTGTTTGAGTAATTTATGGAACAGAGAAACTACCATCAAGTATTATGAACAAAACTTGGTATCTCTTTGCTATTTGAAATAAGAGTTGCACAACACAAAAAAAAATCCTACCCACAAAGCAACCTTTTAAATAAAGAGCAGCAGCAGAAGAAATAAACTCTGCAACTTGTTCAGATAGTTGCTTCTCGCATAACAGATTTGACCGACAAAATGTATAAAATGAACAATAATGTTTTGCAGATCACATCACTCATGAGGATTTAAAACACACCTAATTCTAAAAGCCAAGGGTTACTCTCACAATTGCCAGCAGATTTTATTTTGTGCATGTCTGAAGACACTGTTTTAGCATAGGGGGTAAAAAAAGAGAATGCTTGCAGATTCCATATATTTTGCTCAACTTTCAAAGGAAAAAAGAATTGAAAATGTGCTCTTTCCCTGCTGTTTTTCTGTCTGGCACCCACCAGAGCATCAGCCACCCAGCTGCCAGCCCTGCCAGGATGGTGCTGCTCTCAAAGCTTTGATGACCATCACTCTAAAACCTTTCCAGTTCTAAAAGACAAGGGGATTTCACACCCCTAAATATTATTTTCATCCCAATTCATGATAAAAGTAATTTTTAAAACTTTGGAACTTTTTTTGATTACTTAAATTAACTTTCTGAAAAATGACGAGCACCTTCTATTGCTCTATCATCTTTTCCAGAAGTTTTCAGGCCTCCCTAGTATAAACAATACTTTTTGAAAAGCATGTTTACCTTCTTTACCCTTTTTCTCTTCAAAAAATTCCTTCAATAGCTTTTCTAAGAAGCAGCGAGTAGATTTATTTTTAATACAGCCCAAATATATCAAACTGGCTCGGTTGCCAAGGCTGCTCAGAACAGGAGCCTACACAGTGCAAGTATATTTAAAGACCACCTATGGCATCAGAGAACTCAGATTAGATAAGCAAGGGCAATTTCATGGAAGAACCCACAGACAATGTCTATTCATACATGTCACTAGAAGCCCAGCTGTAACTCCAGATGATGGGAGAGGGCAACTCCTAAGCTCAAGCACCGGCATCTAAGCAGTAGCACTTATGGTTTCATGAATGCTTAGAAAAGAAGGTACTGAAGAGGGATCATGGTAGCTGAAAGAAGGGATTGTCTGACCTTTCAGCTACATAGGAGCCTTAGACACACAATAACTGTACAAAAGGAAAAGTGACTACCAGCAGCCACAGCGTATTTATATTTACTCTATTCTCTTGAGACTGTAAAATCAGATTGCCCTTTCAATTTGCACTGGAAGCGGATTAAAGGGGAAAAAAAAACAACCACAAAACAACATACCCCAAAATCCAACCAAAAACTGAAAAGTGGTTTGGAAGGAAGAATAGAAGTTTAAACAACTGTGTCAAATTCAAGTTACAAATTAGAACAGTGGGATGAATAAAGTGATAAACTGCAAAACTGTTTAAAACCAGTACTTTACATACCTTGAGGAGGTCCTGTAGTGGATCTCTCCTCAGCCCCTAACATACCAGTTCTGTTTGCTACATGATTTGAAATGGTACCTCACTGATTCATACCAAATTTTCAGTATATTAGCAATACCTTCAAGTAAACCTGATAACCGCAATCGCTTAAGCTGCTGCAAAAATTGGTCAAAATTCTTCTTTTGAAAAAGAAGTATGAATTACTATGCTCATTTTTAGCAAAATTACTCCATGAAACAGCTGCTCTTGGTTATCAACTCTGAAAATACTATGGAGATGTTCCTTGGAGAGTTTTTACAGAATGGTTGAGACTGGGAGGGATCTCTGGAGGTCATCTAGTCCAAATCCCCTGCACAAGCAGCATGGTCGAGAGCCAGTTGCCCAAGACCATGTCCAGACAGATTCTGGGTATCTTCAAGGATGGAGACTCTACAGCCTCTCTGGGCAAAGTGCTCCAGTGTTTGACCACCCTCACAGCAAAAGCTAGTTTATGTTCAAATTGAATTTCATGTGTTTTAATTTGTGCCCATTCATTAATTTGTGTCCTGTCATGGGATGCCAAAGAAAAAGAGGCTGGCTCCCTCTTGGAACCTTCCCTTCACATATTCTGTACACTGGCAAGATCCCCACAGATCCTGTAAAAGTCAGAAAGCTCTTAAGAGATACAGGGTCCAATACTGAATTATTCAGGTCAATGCAGATTGGCACATACTATTCTACTTCCTGCGGAGTCTTATGGAAAAGTGACTTTATCAAGGAAGAAGTTGAATTTTCTTTTTCTATTTAACACTTGAAAAACAAAAAGAGAACCAAAGTAAGTACTGTAATAATAAAAATGCAGTTGTCTGATGGAATTGACTGTAACTAGAATGAAGACTCAACTTTCAAATGAATGAAGGGGAGGTCTGTGTGACACTACAAAGCATCTTCCTGCAAGTGAAGATGCCAGATCAGTTAGTTTTGCTCTTCATTACTGATTGTCATCATCATCTCCTAAATACAAATAAAGAAGCATTATCTACTAAGATTTACTAAAGAATATACTTGCTGAGAAGCAGACACTGCTCTGATTCTCCTAGGACAAAAATGGAACACAACAGGTTTCACAGTATATTCTGTCAAGTTTTTCCTTTGACATAAATTTGTAACGGATGAAGCTCCCCGAAATATTTTTATTCCACGAACAGGGTTCGTGAAGGTAGGGTAATGGTATGTATCTCTGGCAGTTAAAGAAAAGCTATAGTAAAGAAAGGCTTACAAGAATGTCCTCCTTACCAAACAAGAATGAGGGAATAAGCCCTAAACTTGAATAAAATTTTTCAGTTTATGTTCTTACAATCAACTTTTATAGGAGGAGAAGATGGATTATTCAGCTCCAAAAGACACTTCAGTTACACCTCAGTACCAAGACAGCTGCTGCCCACACCTGCTTCACTATGCAAAACTGCGCTGAGTCATTTATGACCAAACCCACACTGTTGCAACAGCAGAGGAAAAGGAAACTGCAAGAGTTTCAACAAATCCCAGTGGAATAAAGGCCCTTTATGACAACCATTGTTACTGCTGAACATTTGCCAAAATGCAATCAGTTAGAAGCATAGGGACCTTGGTTAGAGCCAAGGGTTCAGAAGCTCCAGCTGGTAGTAACTAAACTAGAGAGGGGAGAATGTGATAATTTAAATCAGAAACCTCTAGAAAGCCATGGTTGCAGTGGTACAGTGGTCTTCCCTGGGAAAACTGTGCAAGTTTGTGATGGAATGTATTCCCAAAAGTCTGATGTTTATGGCTTACCAGATGGCATAATTAATACTTCTACAAACATGACTGCGCCTCTTCAGAAAGTTGTGAGAGGTGTGCCAATAGTTATTTAAAAAATTGATAGTGTAGCATCTCAAGCAGTTAACATGGCTTGAGAGGATACTTCAAGAGGTCTGTGGTAGAAAGTAAAATAAACTTACCCACTTTATATATACACTTCCTTTCAAAAACACTTTCTTGTCAAACAATGAAAGCCAACTAAATATAGGTGTTTTTTTCCATTTATAACATGAAAGGAGCTATACATCAGGAATAGGAAGAAACCCATTGTCACGGCTGACATGAATATAATTGCCCATCAACTTCTTATACTGCCTGCCTGCAAGCACTGGAAGTGATGAATTACGTGAGGCACGGGAACAGCCAAGTTGTGATGTGGGAGGACATCAGGGAAAAAAATGCCGGGAGACTTCCCTTAGGGCAGAGGACAGAACCCATGTGAAAGCCCATGTCAGACACAGGCAGGTCGTCAGCACAGGACCACATCCAATAAAATGAAACACTCTCCTATGGCTTACTCTCCCGGAAGAGAAGGCTCCTCTCTGACCATTAACTACTCTGACTGGATTTATTTTATTTCAAAAACTGAGCCCAAAATAGCACCTTGACATTTGAGCATGAGCCATATATTGTAATTGCAGTCTATACTTAGCATTAGGCGCAGAAAACTGTCAAGAGCCCAAGAAGTTACACATGAATAGGATTCCTGATACTACTGAACTTGCTTTTTCATACATTTTTCCCCCTTGCTCCCCCTTACCCAGGGAACTATGAGAAGATGATTTTATTATTCCTCTTAAATTACCATAAAATGCCAGTTTTGGTAAGGAATAATCACAGTGCAGTGGCAACCAAAAAACTCAATGCAAACACCACTCCCACCCCATAACCCCCACTTCTTTCCTGCAGTTTTCACAAGTTGGTTGATTCATCTCATACTCATAATAGCAGCATACGAAAAAAATATTTCCGGTAAAGAAAACACCAGGCAGATTGGCTGATGCTGTCCTCCCCATGTCCCAGGGCTGCTCAGACAATTATTACTGCTTTGTTCTGCTAACATATCTTTTTTTTTTTTTTCTGCTTTTGAGAGGAGGGAAGGTACTAAACAGAAACTTTGAGAAGATAATTATCTTAGAAACAAACCCGTTACCCTTCTGAGATTCACCTCCTGAAAGAGGAGTAAAGCGCAACCACTGTCTGCAGGAACTGTACTTGAAGCCATTTTAGTTTGGAAATCATATGCCAGCCAGTTTTACCCTGATGGTTCTGGGATGCTCTAGAGCTTGTGGGACCAGGAATGTCAACAAACTCCCAAGCTTTCACAGGGACCATAGCAGTCCTGCAGGCACCACTGCTGCACTGCAAGCTGTGCATCGAAGATTGGAGATTTATGAAGGAGTCTGTCCTGACTGCATCTCAAAGAAAAATCACTTTTGTGGTCTAAGTGCTCCTTCTTTCATACTGTATTCAGCAGGGTCCCACTTGCACAGTGGATTTTAAATAGTGAAGTGGCAACTGCAAGCCTCCTGGACTGCTGGAAGAATCCATCAGGTACAAGGCTGCATGACTGCTCTGTGGCGCAGTGTTTACTTGTACATAATTTCTTTATGGGATCACTGATGAAATCCACACTACCACCACTGTGACTGTTTCAGAAACTGAGCACATTTCTGAAGGAGATGTCACTTGAAAGCCAGTAGGGGCATGAATTTTAATGAGTATATTGGGTTACCCACACTTGAGATATTCCCAGTGATAGGACAACCTAAGATTTGGAATAGCAAGCAAGAACTAAAAATAAGAAGAGACACCATTCAAGATCAAAATTTGGAAAAAGCACAGCATATGATTTCTCTCCTGTAATAGTGTAAGTATTCAAGAAGAGTATACTTGGGTTAAACTATTTCTTCAGAAGGAGCTCCAAGACAGTGTTCCCCTATATCAAATATCATTTTGTCAGGGGTAAGTGGTCAAAGTTCTCTTTCCCAGCCAGACTGAGAACATGTGGAAAGACCGTATTTAAAGAAACAGGAACAAGAGGAAAAATTTTATAAGAGGACTGTCGTTTGATGCAATTGAACATGATGCTGTGGTTCTAGAGGAGCACTGTTTTTCAGAGCAGTTTGCAAATACGCAGTAGCTCTGGAAAAACTCCAGGTGCAACTATACGGAGAAGATCTTGCAAGACTGCTTGAAATGAAACTACATGAAGATGTTGAAAGTCTACCAAATCTGTCAAAAGCCAAAAATGCTAGTGATGCATCGAGGGACTGTGGATGTTGAGCATACGGCCTGCAGGAAGGGCAAGCTGTGCCAACTGATATATCACCACGAACACAGTGAAAGAGGGGATGTCATCAAGAACTGCATGAGAAATAGACTAATTTATTGTGATAGCATTTTGAAGTCATTATCCAGTCTAATGCAAAAAACTTCATAGCCAGGTGTAGCATTCACTTGCTGTGTTGGGAAATAAACCCTGAATAATCACAGCTGAGTAAGCAACTGAAGAGAAAACTGGAAAGTTTATCTTGGCTCTAAAAAATGCCTCAAGTGTGACTGTGACTCAATCATCTTGAATTGGTAAGAACCAGCAGTAAAGTTTCTAAGCTGACCTCCTCCTGCAGTGGAATCAATCAAATATAAAGGATGAAAGTCTAACGTATTTCCAAACATGTGGTTAAGTATTTTCTTACCATAGCCCATTTTTGGGAGTTTAAAGTACACCATTTTCCCTGTCCACAGTTCCAAAGAAGCTATCTGAAAAGCAGGACCCCAGATAGTCAAACAGCAGCTCCCAGGTCCCAACCTGCAAGCTTCTACCAAGCTCACTGCTATTCTACAACTGTCAGATCCCACAGCTGTTCTTCGCCCACAGACAGTTAGCATTAAAATAAGTCTGTATTACAATGAAAGCTTTAAATACTGGTTTTCTATGGCAGCAAATGGAAGAGGTGGATGCCATCTGTCAATTTTTTTTAATGAATCCTACCCTAAAGGAAACTTTATACAACATCACGTTTTACACATTGTGCCAAGATTTAACATTTCTGGTAATTTTTATTCTGCAGAATTGCATGTCCTCAACTGTACTGAGGCTACGAAACTTAAACTCACTCATGTGGTTGCTTCTTTTATATCATCCCTTCAAATCTAAATTGAATTTAAGCATCATTCTGGAAGTGCATAAGAGCAGAATGTTTCATGTCTTCTTCGCAGAGTTAAAATAAACAAATCTGCTTAGTTTGATTACTGTCATTTTTAAAGGATATACAGTAGATGGGACAGATCCCTCCCAACAGCTGGCAGGATGGAAAAAGTTTGACCTCACTTCCTACGTTTTCCCCGTTTTCAAAAGGTGAGGAAAAATTTGAGGTAAACACACTTTCTCCCTTTACTCCTACCATGAGAAATACTTGTAAGTGAATACAGCGTTACAAGGGAAGCACCTTGTTATCCCATTCCTAGACAATTTTTCAGGGCTTGATCTTGAACACAATATTCTCCATTTTAACTATTCTCTGTATTCCCACCTTCACCTTCTGCTAGGGTTTTTCTGAATAGTTTTCATGAAACTTTGCAACAGAAGATTAAGGAGACAAGGGCACTGAAAAGCAACCCATTTCTCTAGTTTGCACTCAGCTTCTCCTTCAGTCTTGCCTTCAGAATACATGCTGCAAAGATAACAAATACTGTCAGAAGAATATGGTATCTCCCCATTCAGGCTCACATTTTACAATCCACTTTGTTCAAGTTTCAGTGAATATTGTTTTTTGTGATTACTGCTGTAAAACTTACAGTATTTTTCTGCCAGACTTTCCTAAAACATATTGCCTCATTACATTTTGTTAAACTTCACTTCTTCGTGTAGCGGACTACATAGGTAACAGAAGATGAGAAAACCCCAGCACAACACAGGTGTGAATGAATGATCATTAAATATCGCTCTTTCTATACTTAAAGAAATTAGTCGGAAGTTTGTTTCTGTGAGGGTGAATAACATAATTTCAACCTGTAATTTCCTGAAATGCCCTTTACACTGGGTACTCCTTCAGTTGCCTTGAGGAATAACATCAGTTTGCCAGCACTATACATCGTCATCACTATGAGTTAGTCAAGAAAAGTTACCACCACAGATGGCACAAAGGCTATCGGCAATTTTACTGAAGTACTGCTCTGCTTCAATACAACTGAAGTGCAGACAAGTAAGTGCCACAATTGCAGCACATACGTGCTATGAAATTACTGGTTCACAGATGTTTTCTTCAGTAGTGAAGAACTGATGTTAACGGCTTCTTAGCAAACCTTCAACCAAACCACAAATTTCTGTTTGCCAAGCATGTCAATAATAAGAGACCATCTATCTCCTGATTGTTTTACTTTCACATTGTGAAATCAAAGCAATGGTAGGGCAGAGCACTACGTCTTTGCCAATAAGGCCTCTCTCCACTCAGATTTCTGATCAAGCCACGGACAGTCACCATGATATAAAGTTCTATTTACAAAAATTCAGGTGGAGGTTGAGCTCTTCTCATGGACAACAAGTGAAAGGACCAGAGGACATTATCTTAAGCTGCACCAAGGAAAGTTTAGGCTGGATATTAGAAGGCATTTCTTCACAGAAAGGGTGATTAGATATTGGAATGGACTGCTGAGGGTGGTAATGAAGACACTGTCCCTGGAGGGGTTTAAGGAAAGACTGGATGTGTCATTCAGTGCCATGGTCGAGTTGACACGGCAGTGTTGGGTCATAGGTTGGACTCGATCTCGGAGGTCTTTTTCAATCTTGCCGATGCTTTGATTAGCTTTAGTTTTTCAGGATTTTAGACATTAATCAAGAAACAAACCATGACTTTTCAGAAATGTCCAAAGACAAACACCACACAAAATCCTGAGGGGGTCTGGTCATCTGATGTGGACCCCTCCACATGTCACAAAAGCAGTGTAGCAAAAAGCAGCACACCACTCCAAGACATTTCTCAAAAGTTAAAAATATTGTCATTTGTACCATCATCAACCCTACATCTGAAAGCAACTCTGGTTTTTCATTAGCGTTTCCTATGCAAACTGACTTAACTTCGATAAGCTGAGTTTGAAATACACTGGGCAGAAAGGCAGTAAGAAGACGTCAAGGAAGTCACAGGAGAAGTACGTGCAAGACATGGCGTCTCCAGAGGAAAGCTGCTGACTGGAGATGTTCAGCAGGACCGACAGAAACTCACTGTAACAGAAGCCAGGTTTGCATGGTCAAAACCTGGAAGAGATGGGGTGACAGTCTAGAAATGTCACAGCCCACCCCCAAGCCTCACCAGCCCGTGTCCTTCAGGCAGGGGAATGAACGACCAGTCAGTGTTGGTTCACGTCATATACTCTCTTAGGACAGGGACAAAGACACCAGCAGCTCTTCTAGTCAATGACACAGACAAGTAGGAAGTTCGCCTTTTTCACCCACAGATTTGGGTTTTGAGGGGCTTTGCACATGCATGCCACACAAGTATTTATGCATCAAGGTAGTGGAAAAATCAAGGAGGAAATTCTCTTAATACAATCCCCTCATGGTGATGAAATCAATAAAGCTGAACTGCATGTGTACACATCTTATCCTCTGGAATAACGCCATCTTATTATGTGCATAGTATAGATTCAGACGAAAATTATACTGCTCTCTCTAGAAATCTTGTCTCCTTCACTGCAGAAGTTGAAAAAGGTAAACAAGGGTGCTGGGAAGTCAGACACCAATCTATGAACTATTCTTCCATGCCTCTAATTTGAGAGCCACAGAACAGCCACAGCTTTCCAAAGGAAATCAATCAAGATACGCTTGGATGTGATATGTGTTACATATTCTGAACCATTAGTTATTTTACCTTGAAAAACAAGACTCTTCAGGTGGAAGGTACCTTTGCCCTATACGCCCTGATTCTGTACCTGCAAAACCAAGTGCCCTTTCCCAGCTTTCATTTTAAAAGAGCTAGGAGGAAGGAAGAAGGCAACTGTGTATGTGAAGAATCTGGCACAAGGAATTTACCAACATTGTTTTCAAAGCCAAGCACTAATTGTATGCAACAAAAAAAAACCCAAAAAAACACTCTTAAAGACTGAAAATCCTACATTAATAAATATAATAAATATTGACTCAGTATGTTAGCACTTTTTCCAAGCACACTGGAAGTGCAATCCTTTATGAGGGAAAAAGCCCCAATACATCTTGCATGACTGCATGAAGAGAAAGCAAAGATCATCAGGTTCTCAAAACAGCCTAAGAACTGTTTTCAAACACTGTTTACAGGCAAAACCCTGTACAATCATGCCAGAATATATGTACGTTCACCAGTTTATAACAGTGCATGTTTTCATACTGATTCCCAAGGAATAATGCAGTCAAAACAACATTTAACATCCCATACCTTGATTATTTCCACCAACTGATCGACACCACTGTCACCTGGAAAGATCGGTTGTCCTAGTAACAGCTCAGCCAATACACAGCCTGCTGACCACACATCTAAAAAGGGAAAAGTGGAGGACAGGAAAAGGTATCAGTAAAATATACACATTAAGCCATTCATTAAAAACCCAGCCATTTTAAGCTACTTACTTTATCCTTTGCCATGTACGATAGTGAATGCAACACCGCTAAAATACAATAACATTTCTATCCTAATGTTACCAGACGCCTGGTATAAAACAACGGTGTGCAGAAGTCAAACTGTGAGATAATGAGAACTGGAAAATCATGTTAAATGCTGTAATATACTGACATTAAAACTTACACATGCAGGGAAAAGACCATAGCTTACCATTTGTAAATTGAGAATTTCCCCAAACCCTGTGTTGGTTTAAATCACACTGATCATGAACTATGCATAGGTATCATCCTGCACAATGGCTGATGTTTCTGTTCTTTCCGAGTGTTGAACAGACTCAGTTTTTCATACATATAGTGAAAGCATACACACACTGACAGATGAACCAGTACTGCAAGTATTACTGGTACCCTGAAGTACATGATGATTAAGGGATATGGGAGGCAGCCTCTCTAACCAGTCACTTCAAGATCTAATCTTTATCCCAATTGCATTTGCCAGCTTGGATGAGCAACAGAACTGCAAGTCATAGGTCACATGTCAACAGCATCTTTAGAAGAATCCTTTAACTAATTTTTGTATGTACACCAAAAGCCTCAAGTAGTCCTTAGGAGCTACTCCTCTGACATGAAGAAATTTTTCACCATCTATTGCAGGTATATCCCCTTAAATAATTAGGCAATTGAGTATTACTTGAGGCAACTTAGGAATGTATCTAAGTGTATTACAGAATATAGCATTTTATTCTTGGAATGTAATTAACTAAAATTATAAATCTAACAAGGCAAATGCAGTAAACGCTGTTTATCAAGTGTTTGTGAGAATCTAATGTAATTGCACAGCAAATAAATGGGATTTTAAGCTGCTCAACACAGCAGAAGTATTGTACTTGGATGCAGAAAACCGCTTCTCCCCAAAAAGAGATTCACTATGTGGTTTTCTTGAAAGACATCAATTGCTGAATGAATACCTGAAACCTTACACTAAAATCTAATCTCAAACAAGCAATCAGCAACAGAAGATCTCTAAAGCCTATAATATAAAGAAACACCCCAAAAGGGAAAACCAGTCCTCTTCCACTCATATTTCTTTAACTCTCACCTACTTTTATGAGCTAGCCTTGTCCTCAAGGAGAATTTATCCCCTGAGGCCTTTTCCACCTGAGATAATCTATGCTATGGCAGAAATCCTTATTCCCTCATGTATTTAAACTATGTCCCATCCCTGGGTGCGTTCGAGGCCGGCCTGAATGGAGCTCTGAGCAACCTGGTCTAGTGGAAGGTGTCCCTGCCCATGTCAAGGGGTTGGAACAAGGTCATCTTTAAGGTCTCTTCCACCCTAAGCCATTCTGTGTCTCCATGGTTCTGGGCAGCAGGATATACACAACCCTGCCAGTTATAGCTAAAGGTCTGAGTAAGGAAAACATCTCTGACAGTTCTCCAAGTCATCTATTAACACTTCGTCACAACCACTACAGAGTGGTGCAAAATAAAATCAAAAAAAGCTTTAAGGAATTTTAGATTTGTAAGAAAACAATCTGCACATTAAAACACAGTTTTCCTTCCCCCGTTTCTAAAGGAAAGAGTGAGAAGGCCATGCAAAAATACTTCCCCTCCTCTTCTCAAGACCATGGTACAACTGGAACATACAGTAGCCAAACAGCACTGTCATTATTTCAGCTTTTGAAATTATTCACTGCCAAATCAAATGGATGCACTTATGTCTTAGTACAAACACTGCATCAGGGTTTATACTAGAAAGTGTAAAAACTATCAAAAAAACCCCTACTTACAATGTAAACAGTAACAAGAAATAATTTGAAGTTTGAGTCTTGAATTTCAACAAGCAAACATACAAGACGATGCTTTTTTTTATCTTTTAGTTACATTCAATAAAAGCTGATATGGTCACTGAGGTGCTAGTAACTCTTTTGGACAACAAACTAAGAAGGAATCATATAAAGAATGTTTAATTGCATCTAACTGCTAATCAGTGTCTCTCTCTCATAGCTCCTGCTGTTGGACCAACATGTACCGCAAAACCATGATGCAAAGTATCACTTTTTGGGTCTCCCCTGCATATTGGGTTTAGAGGAATTACACAACAGTTCAACAGATAGCACAGATTTCTTCAGAAGTATTGAAGAGACAGATCAAATGTGCTAAGCAGTCAGAAGGCTGTAATTTAAAAGTGTATTTAAAGATACCTTTAAAGAGTTTTAAATAAGCTGAGTCCTTTACACTGTTCTTTACAAAACAAGTAGTGACACCAAATATGTAATCATTATTTACAACTCAAATCCTTATTTTGCACTGAAAAGGTTATATATGGCAAGGGAAAATATTTGACAGAATATATACAAACACAAAGCTGACAGAGAGTAAGTCATCAATCACAATTCATTTCCTTTTAAGATTTTGAAACTATTCTAGCATTACTTTTTTCGGATTAGACTGTGGCTTTTTGAAACTGTTTTAAATAACCTTCTGGTCTGGCTGCTCCATGAAGTTGGCTTTGTGCTGCTTTTGCTTTTCCTAGTTTCCCTAAATGCTTTTGCACTCCACCAGCCTATTTCAGACAAGTCTGTAGGGCAGAAGTCTCAAATCCAATACAAAAATTTTATAAAAACAGCAGGGAGCATCAGTGTTGCTGCCAAGGTGAGGAGGGCTCTGTCCCTGGGGGAAGCACTGGGCTTGCCCCAGCCCTGCCAAACTGCAAACAAGTCAAACAACGAGCAGGTCCTTGCTCAAGAAGGCCAAGCACAAACAGCAGAGGGCACATGAGAAAGCTGAGGGCATCACACGGAACAGAAGAGAAAAAGCAAGATGTAGGTCATAAGGAAGTAGGTGGCAATGGCTGAGGAATACTTGCTGCATTCATGCTGGGTTTAATCCCTCAAACTTAAAACAAATCCATCAGAAACCTATGGAGTAGTTCCTTATGCACTGAAATCTTCCACTAGGCAATTTAATGTCTTGTTAAAAGCCTATTTACTTTTCCTTTATTCTACCTGCTAACACTTTAAATACACAATGAAGTAAAACACAGGCATTTCAAAATCCCCATCTTTTTTCCAGGCATGCAATTTCACCAACTTCCAAATTAGGACTTGGGCAATGTTCTCTGGGCAAGAAAGTGAACAAATCCTTGAAGCATCCTCAACAAAATCCAGAGAGTAGAGGCTAACTTGAGCAGCTCCAAGGAGGGACAGAAACGCAACACAATACACACAGGTATTTACACAACTCTTGATAAGCTACGTACAATAAGGAACAAACTAAGAAATTTCACCTCTGCTGAAACTTGATGGAATTTATGCCATTGACTAAAATTTGGTTCCAGGATACTCTGCTCTTTTTCCCCCACACTCTTTATATCTTGTATTTTAAAATTTATCTACCACATCAGGATGGTAATATTTTTCCTCAAGCCTGAAGTAAACAAGTATTAATTTCTGTATTTAAAGACAAGATACTTAAAGGAAGTTATCAGTTTTTGGTAGTGCCTTCCCAGACACTTTTCTGTCTTAGTACAGTCAGTGCTAACTGCTACAGATGAATATGTGGTGTAACTATCTGCTCCCACGGGAGAAGAAGCATTTTCTGAACTATTTCTTTTCAGTATGTGCAAGGTAATTAAAGCAAACTAGGACTCTCATTCACATGCTTTAAATTAGCTAATAAACAAGCTAAGAGAGAATCTCAAAAGAAAATATGTCAACAGATGGTCCTTATGCCAAACTAGTTGGAGAAAATACTGAAAGCTATTCATTTTAAGAAAGCAGGCAAGGGTACTTTCTTCATACCTTCAGTGAAATGTAGGCTACACAATAAATAAATACAACTGCCAGGCAACAGCAACCTTCAAATAAGCTTATTTCAGATAGTTTTCATACATTATAAGGGTAGCTAATGCCACATCTTTCCTAGACTGAAGAACACTTAGACAAATACCATTATCACCTAACCTACCTCCATTAATTTAAACACACAAAAATCATATAGCCACTACCTCCATTAATTTAAACACACAAAAATTTAGAGTCTCTTGTACTACAAAACTTTTCTTAAATTAAGTTTCTACTGCTTGACTCATCTTCAGAGCTATTAGACGGACATTATTTAATAATATAATCTCCATAATGCCCTTGCTTTTGAATGCATTCTAACATTACAGAAGGTAAGAAAACAAGTATTTCTCTTTAAATCGGGAAGAGGCATCTGGGAGGACCACCTGCAGAATATAGTCCATAGCTTTAATTCTATAATGTGCAATGGCCATTTTGAGTTGGAAATTAATACCCTACCCACAAATTTCACTTTTTCTGATCTCAAACTCTGCTTTTCCAAGCTGAAAAGCTGGCTGCCTTCTTCACAGCACAAGCACCATTCACTGTATTACACTCTAGGTCCTCTAACTCATATTTTGGAGGACATGGAGGAGGAAGGGGGGAAAAAAAGAAGGTATCTCTCATCTACTTAGTACAAATTAAGAACTTCCATTTTTCTGATGCCTTATGGGGTGTATTTACCTTCCTACTTTTTTATTACCCTCATCTATTTATCTCTGCCTCGCTATCCCTTCATCTTGGAGGTGACTCAAAGTTGCTGCTCTGGAAACTGAGGAAACAAACCAAGAGTCAGAAAAGCAGCCCTGGGAAGTCATAAAATCAGCAGCTTCTAGTTGCCAAATGCCAGACCCCAAAGTGCTTTTCACTGCTGCTTGTTTGAAACAATATTTGGGATATCAGAACAAGAGCAAAATTCAGGATTACAGGTAGGCGTGCTATGTTGGTGGAAGTTTCACACATCAAGCCACCACAGATCCACGGATTAAGGAGAAAGAGTAAGGCTGAAACATGAAAATGCTTGAGAAGACATGTTTGTTCCAGTATTTGGAACAAAAACTAAACACAGGTATCTCTATTCTTCCGCAATGAAGAGATGGAACTACGACAGGTGTAGAGTAGTTCAGTAAATAAAACACACCTGCTTATTTTCAGCATTGGAAGTTGCCATCTGAGAAAGAAGCAAAGCCTTCTCGCTGTTTGGCAACAGTTCTGGGACACACCTGGTGGTGGTTCCTCCCCAAGAAACTCTGAGACAGGCCAACTACACAGGCATGCAGAAGAGCTTCTGCTCCAGGCTGCCGAGGAGAAACACTCGCGTTTGCTAGGAAACTGAATGAACAACTTCATGATGCTTATTTTTGGACACCTCAAGAGAAGCCAGCCGTGGTCATGCAGATCAATCTTTCCCTGCCAGTGGCTATAAATGTTCCCTCTGGAATGCTCCCAGCTCCTACCAGTGCAGCAGTGGAGCAAATGCAGAGAGATCAGCAGCCCCTTCGTTGTGCAGAAGCACCACCAGGATCTGGTGGGCCCTCCCCTGCCCCACCAACTCCGCTAGAGAAAAAACACAAGATTGAGGCAAAGCTCAGCTGCACAGCTTCTTTCCTTACAAAAGGAGCACGTGGCAACAGAAACATCTGCACCCACCCCTACTCCAGTGCCTGTTCCAGGACAGTGTAGGGGAACGTGGGCAGACATCCCAGGGTTTTTCAGCAGCAGTATCATCTGTATGACCAGCACAGCCAGAACCCTGTCATGAACATACTCTGGGATGCTGTAACACACACAGAGACTGGCAAGGAAGAAGCCTCAGCCAAAACAATGTCATGGTATAACTGAAAGGCTTGGTTTGAGGGAAAAAAACCAACAAACCAGCCCCTCACTTGCCTCTCCCCCCCACAAAAAAAAAAATCCAACCCAAACAACTAACAACAATAACAAACTCCTGCAAATCAGTTGCAGGAAGTAAAGATGTCCATTCCCAGCAAGCTTTAGGGGCACACACAAACACACACACTTGCAGAATTCATAGCCAAAGGTGCACAAAGGCCCAAACTGTACAAGCTGTGAAGGCACTCAATTCACATGAATATTTGTGCCTAACCACTGAAAAGTCCTGTAAAGACATAAGGCAGGCACACAAGAGAGCTATTAAGGGTACAGATTTGTAGCTATTTGGCAACAGTGACTATTTAAAAACTCGAATAGGTCACTTCCCAGGTGATTATTTTAAAAATAGAGTCCCAGGTCTGCTGGAGGCACTAAATGCAGTGAATGTGATTTGATGCTACTCTTACTATGGTATATATTTAAATGCAGCACTAATGTGGTACTTCACAGAAGTGTAACAAACATCACAACTCTGGTTCAGTTAGTTTTTAAAGGGACCTCTTGGGTTGGAATTGAAGTCATGCACTTTAATGAAACAATCAAGATCACAGAAGTTAAACAGTTTACAGTTTGTTGTAACATCCAGGATGAAAAGACACATCCTGGAACCAATTGCTACACTGAAGAGCAAGTACTGTCATGAGGGTAAATTCATGTGTTTAAAGACAACCTGTATGAAGTCAGACAGCCTAATGCAGCTCCTAGTTACAATGCTAAAGATGACTAAAAGCTGACATGGTCATAATACAGCTGGCTGTGCTTGGCCAAGGGCCACCGGTGTCACTGCCTAGTCTTAAAAAGCACCTCTTGCTCAGAAATATTTCCAATAATTATCCTATTGCAGCACATTATAATATAAGCCCTGCAGTAAGTAACATTAACAAACAATAAAAACCTTCACAAAAAAAGCTGAAAGCCCTGCAGATAACGTAGGAAAACTTCTACTTAGAACACTTTTTGGCTTTGTATTCTTCACTGACTTAACTTTTACCATAGTTTTACTAGTGGATATTTAACTGGGGGAGTAAAGTTCCCTCCCTTACATGTAAAGCTCAGTTTTTGTTACCACATACACACAAGTGATTCTTACAGAGTGAAAAAGACTACAGTGGGCAAAGGTTGTTATGCTTACAACTCACAAGAAAAACAACAACTAAAAAACCAAGCATGCCAACATGCAAGTTTAAAAGGCAGTATTACAATACTGAAGCATTTTACAGTTCCCTATACTCTGAGCTTCGGATAAAGCACTAATAATTACATGCTCTCTCCCTTCTTTTAATAAATCTCTGTATGCTTGCTGATTGGTTTTCCAACAAGCTGGATGAGTTTGGATGAAGAATCCCATGTGAAATAAGGAAGAGTTCTCACTATGCACCATCGCTGCCTACGCAGCAAGAACTAAGGAATATGTACAAACAGCAGCACCACAAAATTAACCCTTGGAATTTCCAGCACATTGCAGAACACTGGGAAACTGTAAAGCTTGTAAAAGCATTTCATTCCTGCTCATCTCCCAAATCCAAAGACTGCTGAGAGGGAAGAGGAAGGTGGATAGGACAGGAAGGAACAAAGGAGTATTAACTTAATTTTTAAGCAATTCGGTGCAAATTTCAAAGAAAGGACTTGGAGGAACAGGTAGGGGTTTTTGGCACAAGAAAGTCAGAACAACTACTGAAATTCAAGATATTTTTGGAGGCAAGAGAAAAATTGCACTTCAGAATGGAATTTTTATTAGAACTCTTCTAGAGACCAGCAGGTAAAACAACAAAAATGGAAAGCACAACTTGAAAAAGGGGCTGCAGTTGGAGCAAGAGACACTTCACAGGCTTATCTATAAAGCAGTTTCTCTTGCTGGCACATAAAATACTTGTTTATGCAGTTATCCTCTGAAACAAGAGGTCTCAGTGCACTCTGATAATGCAGCTCAGCCAATCTATTAGCTCTCAGCTGGCAAAAAGATGTCAAATGGGATCAGCCACTTTCCTCTCACTCATGAGCTCCCAACACTTTGCTTTTACCTGGGCTCTGCTGCTTACTGGACTGCACAATAATGCTGACTGCACTCACTCACACAGCAGGAAGTTAACCTGCCAAAATCTCTTGTCAGCTGATGCCAAATCAGCAAATTAAACAGCAAACTGTGAGAGCCAGGGTATCTTGGGGCAAGAGCAGGGGTGGGGCTGCCTTTTTTGGCAGCAGCCAACAGTAAGTTTTGCCCTTTTAACTTTATTGTACCATTATTTTTCCCAGACTACTCTTGGTTCTACTGCTTTTTCCTACCAGGAAGATAAGCAAGTGTTGCTACAATACATACTGAATAGAACCTAATGGGAAAAAAATTAGTGACAGCAGGGAAGTCTTCAGGAACGTGGTGAGGTGGGGGTTTTTGTTCCTTTTTAAGAACTTCAGAGTTGAAACAAGCCATCCAGCCACTGAGTTTCACACTAGTTCAAACATTATAAGTTTAAATATACCGATTACAAACACAGTCTGCCAAGAGTTGATCATGATCTCCAAATCCTTTTGAAAACATTAAACCTTGCCTAAGTGACTCAAGTCTGTAAGCAAGGTAAAAGGTTCCCAAACATTGTGCTGAGAGTCAAATCTACTCTCCTTTTGCACTAGAACTCAGAAGGAGCCCAGGTAGTATCTTGACTGAAAAACTGAAATAGTTGCCAACAACCAGCCAACACACTGTTGTTCATTTCCAAGATTTTCATTTTGCTGTTCATTTTTAGTTTTCTACTGTAAGAAAATTTGGCTGTTCTCTGATCTCCATCAAACCACCAGCTTCCCCTGTGTTTCCATGACACAGCTATGTGTCAGGTATATAGAAAGAGTTCTTTGTGCTCAAAATTAATGACTAAAGGACAGTAAAAGCTAGCAGAATTAGTTAAATTAGAAGGACTACTGTACACAATATATTAAAGTTGTAAACAGAATTTAAAGTCTATCATTAGGCCACACCTACCTCCCCCTATAAGCTCTTCACTAAAAGCCAAGTAAACAAATTACAGATTTAGGTCTAAACCACAGCACATCAGAAGCAGTAGCTGATTTCCTACAGGCATTCTTTACAGTTATTTCAAGCTATTAAAATGCTTTTCTGGCTTGAGATGTCATGTCTACTTTTAAACTAAATGGCAAGATTACATGGATATATATTTTTTTTACTTGTAATCAGTTTTCCCCCCCTCTACATTAAAAAAGCCCCTTTCCTAGTGTAAATGATGCTGAAATCTCAAAAGGTGTAGAAAGCACAGCAGCCATCTACAAAACATCTGTATTTCTTTAAAAAGTGGTACCTAACAATTTACAACCAAATTCAGCCCCTGAGGATTGTATTTGAGATCTCTAGAAACCTTTACACTTCAGTACAGGATAAAAACTGAAGCAGTTGGTACAGATTTCACCCGAATGCACACACATACCTATACTGGAGGTATAATCGGTGGCTCCAAAGATCAACTCTGGCGCCCTGTAGTACCGAGAGCAGATGTACGACACATTGGGTTCTCCACGAACCAGCTGTTTTGCACTGCAGAGGAAACAACAGTATTTCAGTCATGAACACTTCTACAGTATTGCTGAGCAGACCAACATCAAGCTTTGGCACTCTTCACCCACTCCCAATTCCCAAATGTTGAAGCACAACGTTCTCCTAAGCTGATGCAAACTGACTCCTTGATTCACTGAAATCAGTCCAGTCCATCAGGCATCTACCTTGTACTGGGGACAGCAGAGGAAATTCTGACTGCAATCTAGGTGAACAACGGGGTCAAAGTTTTGGATGCCAGTGTTCTTCTGCCAGATACAAAGGCTTGTTTACAGTGGAAGAGAGGACAGAAAACAGTTCAGTCAAATGTTCAAAAGCTCTGGATACTCACAAGAACTGAGTGGGGTATTTTTGTTTGTTTGGGTATTCGGTTTGTTGGTTTGCTTTTTTGATTGGTTTTTAATTTCCATCACAATATTCTGCCTCTTTGCTACTTAAGGGAGTGTGGTATGAGGTGACAAAGAAAAAAAAAGCCTTTGCCATTGTATTCACATGTTAATAGTCCACGATTAACATGAGGGTTTCTTTTATACTGTAATCGATCAGCCACAAAGGATTTAACCTACAGTATTGCCTCAATACTTCTCTTTGAAAGAATCCAAGAAAAGAATGCACCACAAGAACACATTACTTTGGGAACATGAGTCTATGGGCATATTACACTTCTTTCTTAATTAACAAGTGCTAGACAAAAAGGAGCTGGAAGACTAAATTTCCCTTTTGGAAATATGACTTTCACCTAAATAGCACCAAACACCGCAGAGTGGCAAGCCAGCCAAATCCGGTGTTCAGCTCTCCAGACATTCCTCCCAGCCTTCAGCAAAGAAGAACTTCCATCACCCATTTAAAAAAGTCTGCTTTCAGTTTTCTATATAGAAACTACAGTTAACAAATTCCCACTGATAAAAAAATAGTAAGTATTCCCTTTTTATGCATGGTCAGTTTGGAGCTTCAGTGTGATTCCTGCTTTGCTCCAACACTGGTGAGGTGGAGCTGAGGAGATCCCAAGGCACCAGCCATGATGATGCCCTGCTTGAATAACCCCCATCTGACATTCCCGCTCACTATGGGCAAGCAAATTTAGCAGCAGCAGCAGCAGCAGCTTCTGTGACCTCTCACACATATACTCCAACTATTTTAGTCTGCAAAGTTACAGCACAATCTAAAGACTGAACTTTCTCAGAGAGAAATCTATGCATGTCCTGCCTCACTGCAGACTGCCAGAATTTCTCTATCAGTTCTAAGATGGGGGCTGGACTCTAAAGGTGATTCTGAGTGGATATTGGAAATAAATGCCTCTTTCGAAACTAGAACATAGATGTCCATTATCCAAGACCTTCAACTGGAAGTGCTGCTTCTGAGCCCCTATGGTATTTGCACCATTAAGTGAATTGTATGCATGCAAGTGGACTGACTGGTTTAACATCAGCCTTTTTAAGTTACAATCTCACCACGCCTGTCCTCTCTTGCCCAAACACATCTCACTGCAATAAGTGGTCCTGGTTTTTCATGGTGCAGTATTTTCCCTATGTCATGGTGTATTTATTTTATTTTTCTAATACCTGCAAAAATAAAAGGCGTGAAGTTTAATTCTCTCCCTCTTAACATCCTTTTCCAGCTTTTCCCTGCCACTCCTTTGAACTCACTTTGGGGAGAAAATAGATTATCAGTAATTCTTCTTTTAAACTACAAATAAAGAGCTTCTAAGGGACACAGAGAATTTCTTGGCAAAGTAGCATCAAGGTTAACTTCGAAGGAAGATCTTTTTCACCAGGTTTCAGACCACAAATGTGCTTACCTTCCAAAGTCACAGAGTTTTAGAACAGCTGTATCAGGGTCCAGCAAGAGGTTCTGTGGTTTTATATCCCGGTGGCAGATCCCAAAGGAATGGATATAGGCTAAACTCCGGAACAGCTGATACATGTACAACTGGAACACAGAAATACCAGTCAAATCAGGCTAAACAATTAGTTTAGCACAAACCCTTATTAGATGAAAAACAATACCACTGAGAAAAAGACCATACTGAACGTCTATTAGGGCTATGAAGGTGGGCAAGCTATTTGCATACCTTCCCCACACACATGTGGTTCAAATTTTTTTATGTGTCTTCTGAGACAACATGATTAGCATAATTCCAAAGAAATAATTGTGCCAGTTTTCCAGCATTTGTAAATAATGGCAATCATAAAAAGCATACACAAAATAAACGTGTTTCAGTTTGCTCTACAAACCAGCCTCTTCACAGCAGTGAAGTTATTCAGGTTATTTAAAAAATCCAAAACAAACAAACAACTAAAAAAGACTTTAGTTGATGAAGCTATATTAAATGTTGCCCAAAGACAAGGATAGTGTCTGAGCCTGTCACTGAAGTGAATCTCCCAGTGTCTCTTGCTGAGGGGACAGAGTCATCTTAATTTCAAATCTCTGGACAAAAACAGAAGGCAAAGAAAACCAGCTGTTGAGAATAATTTAATGCAAGGCACAACAAACAAGTACGCTGAGGGAGAGTTTTCCCTGCCCACTTTCCAGGGCTGGCTAACCCCTTAGCAAGGAAGAACACAGTAAGGGGAGATTATTACGAAGCCAAGAACTTCACAGGACAAGCTTACAGGGCAAGGGAAGGGTGTCCAGCTTCTGAAGCTACACACTTCGGTTATGGATAATAAAAAGCTGCTAGATACAATTAAAGATGTGTAGCGTATACAGTCATAAAGGCACGGAAAGCCCTGTTTTAAGGTTGACAAAAAGCTGCCAGGTTATTTGTGTCCCCACAAATTTCCACTTAAAATCCAACTACAGGCAGGACACTATACCAGAGATGCATCTCCAGTTTCCTTTTACAAGCACATTTTCCACAGTTCATCTTTAACAGTCTATATAACCAGGAGCAACTACTTGATATTGATATCAGGTCATGTTTGCCTCTTTGATCACTATCTTTGTTGTCACACTTTCTCTCCCCCTTGTTTTTTGTTGTTTGTTTGGCAGGAAAGTAGGAGAAGGAAGAGAATTGCTTGGCTCTAGGCCTCTGGTTTTCATACTTGTTTCTGAAAACCACAACTCTGCACAAAGAAAAGCAAACATTTTTTCCGAATTGCCTGTCCTAGTCCCTTCAGTATGTATTGCGCAAGTGTATTGCAAAATAATGCAAAAGACTGCTCTAACTTGAGGGGTCAAGTCAACACATGAGGGATTTAGAAAGTATGCCTTTCATCTCCACACAGCAAACCCAAAATTTCAAAGGACTCCTTACAGCAGGTTAAAAATTACAAATAAAAATTAACCAGAAGATTACTAGAACAGCTTCTGTGAAGCTTAAAGATTCTTCATTACCCAGAGAAAAGCAGCTCTCTGCCTGCCTAGTTATCCATCAGAAGTGAAAAGGTAGGATCTGACCTTTGTGTAGCCAAGATGCCTGGAAAATTGCAAAATCTTTAATGACATTAAGGTAACGTGATCTTTGTAAATACAGGATTCTATAAAAGCCTTGCCAGAAAAATAAGAATAGCTTTCAAGGCTACCTGGAACAGGAAGTCCCAGGCATCCTGCAAGATGAAAGAGCTGAAGCAGATTTTTCTCTGGAAGTGTAAGGAAGAACAATTTTCTCAAGTTCACGTAACAGAGAACAATTAGGGCAAGAATATTGACAAAAGATACATAAACAATTTATCAAACGCCAAGACTACAGATTTTGGGGAACATACAACCTTGAAGACATGCTGTTCCACCAACAGACCAAACAGAGTGACCTTGAAGTCTGCTGGATGATAAAATTCTGTGCTTTCTTAAAAATCAGGCACAAGTGATGCCTATTGTAGAGACATGCCATTTACAATTTATGCATATTTTTATGGCACGAAAGTTCATTATTGAAATAATTACAATTTGTAGCTTTCACCTTTGAAACTTTCATCTTCTTTCAATCAAATTTAAGTTTTTTCTTAAGCCAACCCTTACATTAAAGCACTATAGTTTTAAAGAGGAGTCTGAAGAAATCAATATGCATCAGGAAAACTTGTTGGTAATTTCCATTAAATACTACCTGTATGCCATGTTAATAAGTCAATATCATGTGAAAACATCTCATTCACTACTGTGTGGATTGTGGTCACCACAGTATATGAAATGGAACTAGAAGGCCCCAGATGGGTCCCATGTTTGACAGGAAATGAGAAATTTTGTTTATTTTAACCCCTGTGTAAAAGATGTAGACAACTTGAGTAGGGTTTTGAAACTACAGTGTGCATACAAGCACCTTACCCCATGTAGCTTTTGAAGACATAAGCCAATGAGCTTCAAGTGGAGACAAAAATGTGCCTTTCATGACCACAACAAAAGCACATGAATTCTTATTTATATGCCAGGAAAAGGGGAAGATAACAGATTACAGAACATCCTCTTGACATCCTCTTTCAGTTCCTGACCTTTGTTCTCTTATGTCTTCACCATCTCAGGAAACTGAGAGCTGGTAATCTGGCTGGGGTCAGTCTCTGTCTAAGCTGCTTCAGAAACAGAACACTCCACGCCCCCAACACTCAGTCTCCCCGACCCATTCCAAGACTTCAGAAATTGGGAGTATTTGTTTAAGTCTCAACCCTCTATTCTTCCTTCGTCATAACAACAAGTAATTCGAATTTTTTTCCTTGTATCAACATCTATTTGCTTCTAAAAACTTACGGAAATTTACTATTATGTCAGAAAAGTATCTACAGAGTATTTCTGTAATATCTTTCTTCACCTAAGCACATCTGCCAGTTACCTACCTTGACATAAATCATAGGGAGTGTCTGTTTGGCCCGACTATAATGTCTGGCAACTCTGTATACTGTTTCAGGAACATAATCCAGCACCAAGTTGAGGTACACCTCATCTTTCTGAAAGAGAACAGAGAGGAAAAGCAAATCAGCACTAGATTTGAGGCATGAAGTACAACTAAAGTGTTGTGAGAAACCTAAAAGATGAGAAAGCTGTAGACATTTTAAGTCCCATCTTTAGTGCGTGAACTGCCACGGAACTATTTAGGCTTTGCACTAGTGCATCAATATTTTGTCAAACTTATGTTTGTCCTGTTAATTGTTCTGGTCTCCAACGTAAGATATTTTCTGATTATAAATGGAACAAGGATATAATTGTTCTGCCCAGTCAATATTTTCATTAGGAGAGTATTTCAAGGTAACAGATGCATAATTAGTTAAAAGACCCTATTAACTCATTAGTCCCTTTCTTGCCAAAAGCCAAGAAATGCAATTTAAAAGTTCCAAATTCAGCGCCCAACAACAACACATCAAAAAAAGTTCAAACAACCTTCATCTTTTAGAAATGTTACTTTGATCTTACTGAATTCCCAGCTATTAAGAATATTAACCATTTGTATACAGTAAGCCAGTGTTAACATTTGTCACCATTCTGTTCACAGGTATTTCCATGTCCCAGTTATCTCCAACTTAAACATATGAACTTATTCATGGCAAAAGAGAACAAGTCAAAAACTAAGTCTCCAGTATAATTTTTAATATCTAGGATTAAGTCAGAGGTTCATGTGAACGTAACACAGAGAAACAACAAAAGTAGCTTTATAATAATGTACTTTGTTACATTATGAAGTACCTTATCACACATTAGCAAAGGAAAGCAGGAACAAAGAGCACCTAAATTACAAAGTCCTATAAACATATAGTACCTAACTGCAACAGAATTTTCAGCAGTAAAACGAGTCTTAAAAAGATATTTTAATGCAGTCTTCAGTGCAAATCCTATCAGGATTGTGAATACTTTTAATGTTGTAGGGTGGGTATAATTAACTATGTCAGCATTAAAAATTATTTTGAAAGCCAGTGACTTAACAGAAATAACCTCTCCTGCACCTGCTATTTTATCTGGAACTTTCTATAGAGAAAGACAATACACAGAGAATTTACATGGATGGAAACAGCACAGAGCTCCAAAGTCTTCAACTGGAGGCCCTTGTCAGAAGATCTACTGGCTATCTGTATCTTAACACCTAAACCCAGACCTCATTTAGCTACAGCAATTTAATACTACTACTCTACTGTGACTTGACCCATCACTTCAAGCAGAGAGTGAGGTGTGTTCTCTCACAGTGCTCTGCTGTCCTGACACAGCAAAGAGCAGCAGTCGGGTACATGGTAACACACAAAGAAATACACACCTTGGATACATATGCAGAAAACTGCTGTTTTTGTGTGTTTTTAAAGGCTCAGAATTCAAGATTTCTGTTCACCATGATCTGACAATAAAGGCTTGTATTTTCAGGACATTTTAATAGCTCTTACCAATACCTCCCAATAGACCAAGTCACCTTGCATGGCCCTGCCTACGTAATTCCTACCTTCAAACAAAAAAGTCATTCATAGAATCATTGCTTAAATGACAGTGGCAATAGCACAGCACCAAGCAAATGACAGTGGCCCTCAAACTCCTATATATCTGGTCTTATCACACTTCTCAAACACAGAAAAGGAGCAGACCCCAAAACCCTGCCTACGCTGGTGCTTCTCCTAGAGCCATCCCAGGAACTGGGAACAATGTGAAGGCTTTCTGGGGACCATGCTGGGGAGAAGAATATTTTTGAAATGGATGAGAAGGGACAACTACCAGCAGTGCAGAGGAAATACCAGACAGCTCTGGAACTCCACAGACATGCAAACGTATGCAAAGAAAAAAAATAGTGAACTTGTATTTTAGCACTTTCCCTGCAACAAGGAAAGTTCTTCTTTCCCTGACTCTCACTTCAAGCCAATAAAATTCATCCACCACCTCTTCTTAGGTTAGAGCTTTCAAGGTTTAGTTATGAAATACCGAAAATAAATGTCCTAAAAAATTCAAAGTTAGCTTACGCCTGGTAAAGCAAACTGTAAACCATGAGAGAAAACAGTTTCATGAATATGAATGCTTTTTGCTTCATTGTAGATACAACCTGATGAATATGCTAAATGTCTGCCTCTCAGAGGATGGGAAAGTCTTACTGGTGACAAATCACTTCACCGAGTACTGTTACTGAGGTTGGTGACTTTGATCCAAGGATTCATGTTTCATGTATCAAAAAGATTTACATGAGAGATTAGCGGAAAGAACTGAGTCAAAATGAAATTATAGTGATTTTATAATCCTAATACAAACAAAAGGAAACATGTAAAATAGTAAAACATGCTCCGTAAACCTTGCCTACACTACTTCACAGCAGTGAGTTTTGAGAATTAGAGAATTACCCTCTAGTTCATGTAGTCGTTGCTTCGCTTTTAGTGCCTCCATTTTTATTTCTATTTTTACATTCTATTAAAAATGGGACCAATTCAATAGCATGACATAACACAAGCACAAAAAAACCTTGAGGCATTTGCATCTTTAGAGACGGAGGCTTCACTTCTGAGTTTTGACGCCAACCACAGTACGTGAACAAACTGCACGGGTTTTGTGTGGTACTGCTCCTGTGTAAATGAATGTCACACAGAACACAAAGGCACATGAACACCTTTCCCGCCCTCACCAACTTTTAAGTTTTGCTGTACCACTTGAGGGACCTAGAACTCCAATATGCAGCTATAAAGGCAAGGCTTAAGCCACTGGCCATCTAAGTAGTGGCATATTCCACTCCTAACACATGCAACCAACTCCAGAAGTTCTCTCAATGACTGTTAAAATGAATTAAAGATTATTCAAGTGTTTTGAGTGACAGCCTCCCGATGTCATCTGGCACTGGTCTGATAATCTACAGGAGAGAGTTTTCACGAGCCCTGATCCTTCTCAGTGAGCATGAACTGGATGAAAATAATATCCAAGTTATCTGGATTCCCCTGAACAAGATTCAGGACAAGCTAGGAAGCAGTCATGGCCTGACAAGCTCTGAGCATGATGTAACCTGGTTTGCCTACCTCATGCATTCCTCCTAAACACATATTTTTCCAGTGACCCAGATGAATTGCAATAGGAAACAGGGTTAGCTCAAAGAGCTTGCCAAATGAGGGCAACTGCTCAAGGATCAACTGGGACGATCAAGGCTTATCTTTCCATTACAGGAAACCTCACCACATATTCCACAAGTGACTTTTTTCCACACTGCTGTTTCAGAACTGCTGGTCTAGGAACAAACCAAGGTAACCTGACTGTCACGACCATGTCTGAAATGACTACAGAGAACAGAAAAGTCCAGAGGAACCTTTAGCATATGAAATACAGAAAGCAAACACAAGATGTCATTAAATAACTCACTTCTCCTTAAAGACCATGGACTTACTAGCTTTCTGCTGCGGGTCAAATGCTGATGTGCATTTATATTCTCCTGTGCTTGCTGCTAAGGTTATGACCATGTACAGTGCAAAATAAAAAAGGGGAAGGGCAGAAAGCCAGATCCTGAAACCCGGGACCAAAGTATTTCATTAGGATTTTGACTTCAGCAATGCAGCTCTTGTACCAGCAACTGCATCAAGTGCTAGAAGCTGCTTTTTGTCACTTGGCAGATAAATCCTCAGGTGACAAACACTGCTGCAAAGGGGGCTACAGCAAAATAACCACTGCTTTGCCATCAAACTGC
This sequence comes from Chamaea fasciata, assembly GCF_029207755.1. Classification (NCBI taxonomy): domain Eukaryota; kingdom Metazoa; phylum Chordata; class Aves; order Passeriformes; family Sylviidae; genus Chamaea; species Chamaea fasciata. Next base: position 25,351,663 of record NW_027094087.1, read on the forward strand.
TCTGTACCTCTCAAGAACCACCAATTCAGGCACTACTACACTTTGGTGGGAAATACTTAACGCAAGTAAATACTCACACAACCTGTGCCATAATAAGAGGCATGAGAAAGACTAGAACACAAGAGCCAAAACATTTTAGCAACTTCATTTTTCTTTTCTTGCGCTAGAAACTGGAGACAAAACAGGATGAAAGTACATGAGCATTACACACAATGTGGCTGAGGACTGAGTGATAGTGAAGACACTGCCTTACTGACAAGGGAAAGGCTGCGTGGAGGTCTCAAACTCCACTTTAAAACTCTTCTCTCAGTCCACATAAGTAATCTGTTTAAAGCACCCTCCAGTTGTGCTTAACTGAGGCTAATATAAAGAAAAAAGTATTGAATCAAAATAAAGCAGTGGCTATTGAATGCAAAGATTCACTTTTCTAGATTGTTCCTTGCAGTGATAGTTAAAATATTGCTTCTCCGTGATCATCACCTACCTCAACAGACCTCAAATTGATCCTGAGTGGTTCCCACAAGCTTTTGTTTCCATGTATCAGACACACTACATTTACAATGTGCACATATAAAGCAGCAACCAACATTAAGTCAGTCACAGTCCAACTAGTTCCCCTATTTATCACCATGATGATAGAAGCCAGGGAGGTCATACATGATAAACACCAGACTTAGAGCAAAAGGAAAATTCTTACTCTGAAAATGTGGGAGCATCTAATAAGACATTGGAAATATTCCTGAACTCTGTCAAGGCCTATGTGGAATCTAAGGAAAACTTCTCTGAACATCAAGTGATAGGATAAAAAGGTCAAGAAACTTTTCTGGGTGCTCTTTCTTCTAGGGCAACCATATTTACTGCTCAGCATTTGGAAAAAAGTGATGAACATGCTTACTTCAGTTTGTCTCTCTGGGCAGATCAGTAACAGAGTAACAGTGTGACAGTGGTTCTAGCTTAGTTTGGGATGGATTTTCACTGGTTTTCAATGGACTCCACCTGATCAGCAGCATGAGCACAACTGAGGGGAGAGGAGCAATAGAGGAGTTTCTTTAAATTTGCATTAGGAGAAATAAGTGTGGAATTGCACTCTGAAGAAACTTGCTTTATGTGCCTATTCCAGCTAAATGCACACAGACAAGCAATACGCCTATAGTTAATTAAGATGCCTCCAAAATGTACTTCTCGTTATTAAAATTACCCCAAGGCTTCAGTATTAGGGCTGTATGAGGTAAATAAACCAACCAGTTTACTCAAGAGGATATTTTCTTTACCATATGCCAGCACCCCACTGATGATGTTTCAGAGGTAGGTGATGCATGAGGCAGTTATTGGCAGGATACAGCTATGCAGGGGTTGTCTCAAAAAGCGCCTGAGGGATGTACCTTTGAGTTGGAAAACAAGAAAATGCCTTTCAGCATTTTGTGCAGACTATGCCTTTTTTGAGAGTGCATTATTTGAACACTAGAGTGTCAGCATGAGGTAAAATATGCCCTTCACCCTGACTTAGGCATCTAGATTTAGACAACGCACAAGGTTCAAAGTCACAGTTTCTGCCCTAGATTAAAAAAAAAAAAAAAAAAAAAGTTATTTTACTTTTCTTAAAGCTACAACCAGCACACACTTCACATCCCTTTATCAAGCACCATGCAAGACCTGCCTTCCTTCTCGTATCTTGAAGGCTGACACTGTACGTTAAAGACACAAAGACTTTGGACACTTTCAAAGACAAAGCAAAAATTTGTAGCCTTCCTACTCTAACTAATGAGTAGATTTGATACACAAGAAAAATTTGAAAATGCAAAATATGTGCTAGCTGACCTTATTTGTATGAAGGAATGGTGACATCCAGTGGCCACGTGTGTCTGTTTTTACTTGCAGTTTACAGCCACATCTATTTCAAAACAGAGCTTTGGCTGCCACCAAAATAAAGGGAGTGTAAGGATAGAGATACAGTAGCAGTTTCACACAGATAAATCCAGGGGTGTAAGAACAGTTGAAGACGCAACTTCAGTGTTCAGAAAGATACCGACACTTTTTAATAGTATTGCAAATGTTGGGCAAAGTATCTTCTTTCCTAATCCCTCACTCTTTATGACTGAGGTTGAGAACTGAGATCTGTCCCAAAACTTCTGTTCCTATGCCTACTTGTCAAAACTTACCGAATTGCTCTGTAATGCTCATTACTCTTCAGCAAAACACAGTCATGTTAGTGGGAACTGCCAAGTGGGTCAGCTGTGATGGCACTATAAGGCCAAAAGCCAACCCGCTCAATAAAATTCATATTTAAGAACTTTCTTGGGTCTTGTTTGAAGCCAGCTGGTTTACATTACCTACTTTTAATCACTGAAAGGGTAGAGGTTCTTAGGTGATACACGGAGACATTTTTTGTCAGAAAAAAAAAAAAAAAAAAGAGGACATTTTCTAACCTAGTTTCTCACTCTAAAGAGCAGCTGTAAAGGGAAAGGTCACACATGAAAATAATTTGGGAATCCCTGATGATTCTTGTTTATTTTATGCCCAGTGAAGTCATTAAGCTTGTAGATGCATTTCCAAGGAGAATTTCTATGAAGCTGGAAACACCTGCCCAACATCTAAAAGGCAGGACTGAGCTATCATCTTTGACATAAGTGATCTGTGGCTATATGAACTGGCCATAAGCCTGTTGGAAGACAAAAAATTAACAGATGATATTCAGATCATTGGACTGCCCTGCACACCTCGTAAAGAAACAAAAAGAAGAGTCCTTGGAGATCCACTGTCTTCTGGACTGTTCACTACCTTCCAGAGTGAGTAGGAACTTCTGAATCAGGATAGATTAATGACAAAAAGCTAGGCAAAACAACAGACAATAATGGTTCAAACTACATGCCTGCTTCAGGACAAACATCACAAGCTGCCTTTCTAACGGCAATCCAACACTGGGAAGATGAGAGCAGGAGCTAGAGCTGGCAGAGGAATGACTTGAGAACAGAAGAGCGACCAAGTAGATATACTGGATGGCTCACTGGCCTAGAGAGAAATCTGAGCTTCCTATTTTCACTGCATGCACCTCCCACACTAAGGATCTAGCCACTGCTGCCTACTCTGCTCTTGGGAAGCCCTACCACAGGCAGACAAAACTGCTATTTCTAATAACCAAACCTACTCAAAACCAGAGACTGCTCACAACTACAACTAAGGAAATTCCCAGCCTGTTGCAGACCCTGACAGCAGTAACCGATAATCATTACATGATGACTGGTGCCCTTTGTGAAATGAGCTTGGCAGGCCTCAGGCAAGGACTACAGAGATACCAACATCACAAAACTCCTCATAATTGGCATTAATTGCTTCTTTGTTGACAACACACAAGATCTGCCAGGGATTGAATGAATGGTAGTTACTAAATTCTTCTCTAGTGATGGCCCTTCAGCACATTACTAGGCTGGTGCAAAATACTCACATAGACTGTCAGTGCAAAATTGGGCTCAAGGCTCTGTTAATTGCCCTTTTTACGCAGAAACTTAATTTTTTGGTTTTTTGGGGTTTTTTCTTTTAAGTTCAATTAAGAAACCAAACGGGTCCCATTGTAACAGGAACAGACTGGATGGTTCTTACATGAGTACTCATGTGAATACGCCTGCAAGAAATATGGTGATGTTCATGCCTCTCTGAAGGTGAAGGATATAACAGGGATGAAACGTGCAAATCAGACAGTTGCCCCCTTCTTCCAAACTTCTTCACTGCCCTTAATCCAGTCCTGCCAAAGCACATGAGATAGTGCACATGCAGCTCAGCATGTATCTCCTGCATGTTTATTTTAAACTTCAGCCTAAGTCTATGGGAGTAAATTTCCATCCTGAGTCTTCATGGACTTTTGGCTACATGCCCTTATAGCTAAGGCTAAATAAGACCTGACATCAATTAGAGCATGCAGAAGGGCCAGCTCAGCCTCCAAAAAAGTGTCAGCATATTGCCTATCTGTGATCCCTCTCTGCTTCCATTTTTGCCTTGACTCTCTGAATACTAAGCCACCTTAAGGAGGAAAAACTAAAGGACATAACCACAGGTGTAATTACGCAACAAAAACTGTATTTACTTTTACTTTGATTTGATGCAGAAACAAATTCCTCCAGTAACCTTTCATTTTCCTTTGGACACAGGTATGGGTCGATCAGCCCATTCAACAGTCTAAAGTACCCATACAAGAAAAACTGACAGTTATGAAATGCCACAAAGGTCTAACCAGAAATAGAGGGGGATAAAAAAGGCAGAATTAGGAACTCATTTCAGATTTTACACAGCTGAGTAAGTTTACTTGACAGCCACTGATTTAAGAAGCTAGGTCATTCTATAAAACATTGGGGAATACTCTTAGCAAAGGAGTCAGAGGAATTATTTCCTATATTCAGGTTTGCCCTGCCTCGGAACCTGGCTTGAAAGGTTCTCAGCAGAATTAGGCTAGAAAGGACAGGCAGCAAGACCATCTCCCCCTGCAAAAGTAAACCAAGACCTACATTGTTGTATCATGCTGAATGCAAAAAATTCCTGAAATAAAGGAAATGTAGCAAAAAATCAGTCCTGAAATATATGCCTTCCTAATGCAGTCTGATCTGCAGTGGAAAGCTGACAGGCAAACCAGGCATCTTGTTAAAGATCTTATCCTAAGGCATAATACCATAGCTATCAAACAGTGGAGCTGGCTAGCCCTAGAATCCTGCTCATTTTCTCCGAGAATTACCTAGAAAGCCATAAATCACAGAAATACAGGATGGAAAAGTCTTTCATCAGGAGAAGCTTTCATACACAATTCAACCCATTATTTGGTTGTTTTTTCTTTCCCTCTGGGTCATTCCACTAGATATAATTACACATTTTAGACTACTGAAAAGCACATTACAGCTATGAAAGTCAGTGCCCTGCTATCAGATATCTCATACAGCCTCAAAAGAAGAAAAAAATCAGAATCTACTCTGGCAAATTCATTAAGGAAGAGGCTTTTGAGAAAACTGGGTTATCCAACAGGTCTGACAAATGTCAGTAAACTTTCAAAAAGAATGAATCAAGAAGGAAATAGTTTATAGAGCAGCTTGAATGCCAAGCCTGTCAACTGTCATCTTAATATAAATTACAACCCTTCTTTGAGCTCTTTTAGACGAGAAATCATTAGTCAAACATGATTAATACTTAGTACTCAGAACAACTTCTTATATCTATATATATACATAAAGGTATAAATACGTGTACATGTGTGTATATATATACACATACACACACTTTGCTATATAAAGGCAATATAAATTCAAAGATGCTCAGACAGGAGGGAGCCACCCAATCCCAGAAAAGAAAAAAGAAGAAATCAGTCAAAGCCAAGTTTGACACAGGATTTTCATGCTGCTAAGGCTTGGTGGCTTTTGTCAAAAGCAGGAAAGAAGTTTAAGAGATATAAAAAGAAGAGTTCATCACAAGGAGAAAGATAAGACAGGGAGCTCAAACCCTTCAACCAGTTCCACATAGCCTGCAGAAACAGCTAATGGAGAGCTCCAAATCTCTACAAACTAGTGCTACAACTTGGACACAGCTAAGGAATGGTCTTACTAGCAAGTGGTTTTTAGACTTGTTTTCCTATTTGATACTTTTCCAGTATTCCAATCAAGAATGAAACCTCCTGTTTTGCTAGAATGAAGCCAGTTTTAAGGTTCCCCAGTGTCTAAAAATACCTAGCAATTGAAATGAACTGCAGTGACTGTTGGGCACATGGCTTTCAAAGAGTGCAGGTCTGATTAGATACGGAACAATACTGTGAGGATTTCCTAAACTGAGACAGATTTAAGCTTCTTGGACACTGGCAAAAAAACAAAAACAACAACTAAAAAACCCCAACAAATCCACCCCCCCCCCAAAAAAAAAAACACCCAAAACAAAACCACAAAAAAAACCCCAGACCACTGATAAAACCAAACCAAAAAAAAATTTTTAAAAACCCAAAAAAACTTCTGGTAGAAGTCTCAGGGCTTAAAGATGCTGGTGTCAAGCACCAGGGAAGAAGTTCAAGCAACAGGAACAGGTGGAGTAAACACAGTGGTATGAAAATCTTTATGTAAAAGAATGCTTGATATGTAAGTATCAAAATTTCATTAAAGAGGTCAACAGTATTAGAGTTACCTCTGACACTTTCCCATCGCTGCTAGACTTGAGTTAATTACCACAAACACAGATTCATGGCAGAGGATCATCAAGTTCTCCACAAAGACAGTCAACAACTGCAAGCCCAACTCATCACCACACCATCACATTTTCTGCTATACAGTTCTTGGATTTTTATATTCCTCTTCCCAATGGACTTGGCTTCAAAAATCAGTTTACATAAACCTGTGAGGACATATCATTTATATCTGCAACTGCTTCCTACACATCCTTCCTAGTTACCAGATGGGACTTTACACTTTTCTCCCTTCTCCAGTCCCCAAACAGACAGTTTGATTATGAGGGTAATATGAAGAAAAAGATGTTATTGCTTCCCAAAAATGACAAATGCAGGGAAAAAAACTTCTTCTTCCTTGCCACATGAAGCTCAACATCATTTAAAGATTTCCAAAAGAGTTTTTCTCAAGTTACTGTTACACAAAAGCCCCTGGGACAGTGTTTTGAGCAGTTTTAGTACTCCACAGTTTGCAGGAGGTTTTTGAAAGCTATTAGATAAAGCAGTTGTCTTCTGTTTGTCCAGGAAATTCTACTTCACTCCAGCCAAGCTGCAAGCTGTTTTAAAAAACCCAATGAAACAACCAAGAAAAAATCCAAACCCAAGCCCTCCTTCACGGTATTTTCCTTTTTGTATTCATGCTGCTTGAGGAATTTCTGTTTATGAACAAAATACAGCTTATAAAAAGACACTGCACTACCAACAAAAACAGACACAGCTTGTTAGCACCAGCCAAGGGCAAGAAAGGAAATGGGAGGTTGATCAAAAAAATAATTTTAAACCCTCAAATTATATTCCTTCTTGAATGCTGTAGTTTTGCAAGCTTTCTATAGGCACAGGCAAGGTACAGGGTCAGGTCTCCCACAAACAGTTACCTCAGAGAGGTAACAGCAAATTTCCACTTATCCCCCTGTACACTGCACAAGACAAAAGCAACTTATCCTGGAGATGTCAGCTCCTTTTCTGGCTCTAAAGACCATGAAATGGGTGGGTTGCCTCTCCCAGTCTGCGGACCCACTTCATGAACCTACAGTTAATAGCCCGCTAGTAGCTATCAGCTCTCATATACAGTCCTTTATAGCACTGTGGACAAGTGTATCAGCATCTGAAGACCACTAAGGATGCAATCTGTCTTTAAAAATGGAAAAAAATTGGCAGCATTTATATAAATTCTCTAAAAATTACACAGATATTTGTAACAATATATAGAAAGATCAGAGAAAATTCAGAAGGTGGTCTAGCTTATTTCCCGACCTCACAGCTTACATTAACTCCCACACAGACCACAATGACTTTGTTTTTATTCCACAGATGATCCTGCTTTAAGGATAAGGTTGGATCAGATGCCATCTTGAAGTCCATTTCAGCCTGAATTCACCTATGATTTGTAAAATGCTGATACATACTTAAATAAGGAATACATTTTACTTTCACATTAAAACTAAACCTTGTAACCCCTTCCTAAAAAAAAAAAAAAAGGGAACTTTTAAACCTGGACTGAACGAAAACAAATGTCAGTATCTACTTCTTGAGAGTTATTAAATTTGCTCTTTCTTCTGGAGCACAAACATTCTGACAAATGCTACAACCACATGATCATATATTCTTCTTTACTCTGGGCTCTGAAACTAAGCCTGCACCTGGAACAGATGCTCAAGGAAGGAGGACAGAAGCATACAAAGACGGGTTCTGGGAAAAGTCACATAAATGCTTTAAATCTGAAATGCTTAACACTGAATCCTAGAAAACACATATATCTGCACATATAGAAAGGCAGTGCTAGAACACATAAACAAAGCCCAGCTGTGATCCAGTAAATTAAGAAAGAGGCAGTGCATATGCAAATCTACTGCAGTCTTGTTGTATTTTTAATGTAACACTGCTCCTTATGGACCACACACTTCTATACTGAAAAACATCTGTTCCAGTAAGACCTGCTGGGCACCATTACAGCATTTCATCAGTGTTACATGTCTAATACCTTCACATTTCTGTCTCCAGACATTTAGACAGCCCAGTTATACCCCAGACAGTTCCCAGGACACATTCCTTTGTGTTCTGTTCTTACCTTCTCTCCACTAGAGTAGAAGAAGTAACGCAATCGGACAATGTTACAATGATCCAACTTTCTCATAATCTGAAGCTCTCTGTTCTGAAACAAGAGAAAAGCAAACAATTAGAAAAACTTCCTGTGGAAAAAGGTAAGGTACCATCGTGTACACTTTACCATACAGATACAGAAGTTGACAAACCAGAGAATAACTAAGTTGGAAAAAGGCAGCACCTTTCACATGTTTATTAGTGTTTATTGCAATTGCTTTATTATTGAGAATATTGCCAACTTTGACTACACTTTCTCTCTAAAAAAACACAAACCCGTCACAAAATTCAAGAATTACCTATTTGCATTATCAAAGGGTCAGTGGTGTAAGGCAAGAAGACATTAACTTTTCATTTTCTCATCTTATAATAAGAATGTATCAACCAGAAGGATAGAAAGCCTATCCCCTTTGAATACTGTAAAAATAACGCAAGCATTGTGAAAGCAAACAACATCTCCACCTACATGCTCACCCTTCTCTACAGTGCAAGAGGTTTCTAACAAAAGATCTTTTCCTCTACCATTCTTTTTACAATACCAACAAAAAGCACCTGAAATTGATTAGGTAACTCAATTTCCTCTTTTGTACAACCAAGGCTAAACCAGTTTAGACAGACAGAATAACAGCATTATTTTCCCATTTTATATCAATCTGAAAAAGCTGTTAAAATAAAATCAGTTCATCCCATGCATGATAAACTGCAATATCCGTTGCATAAATGAGGCCTGAACAAATGAAGGATCTTACAGTCTAGCAGGTAAAAACAAATTAAGTTTTGAAATGCAGGTATGAGTAAAAACATGCAAGTAAAATTAGCACAGCTATGTTTGTCACACTTCATTCCACAGCTGTTGCTACAATACTTTTTTCCTTTAGTCACATTTACACATCGCTGTTTTTCCTTTCTCAATTAATATGCAGTCTGCAGTTACAAAAATAGAGGGTATTCCATTTTTTACTTCGATTAGGGGATTGCTAATCATATATCCTAAACTAGCAAGAACTAATACACTAGATTAATTCACTGGTCTTTACTAGCATCATTAACTCTGGCCAAGTTTAGGAATATTTGGGAACTCTTTAGCCACCACACATTCTCACACTTACATGCACAAAGCTAACACCCACTTTGTGCAGTGCTGCTGTCAAAACAATGATTTCAGATTCTGTGTTATCAGAGGGTCACATACGGTGTCTGTCACTACAATTAATTGTGAAGGAACTCCACAAGAACCACTCAGAGCTTCTGAACACGGCTACAAACTCTGCTTCTAATTCCTCTAAGCCATGTGGCCTCAAAAAAAAGAGGCGCTACATAAGATGCAGTATCACTAATCCCATCAACCCTGCCACCCGCTGACTGAAAAAACATTTCAGTATTAGCCAGCTCTTTACAAACACGAGTGACATCTCACACAGTTATCAGCTGGCAATTGCCCAGCCATGAGTTAAGGAAAAAGCAAGTCCCCTCCCTGAGTCTGCCTAGCCTCTGAACAGATCAAAACTTAAGACCATTTGGTGTATACCTATTCTATACTATTCTATACTGCAAGATGAAGAGAGAAAGTAAGAGAAAGCAAGGAGAGACCTGCGAGGCTTTCATGTAGCTCCTGAAATCTTATGGAGTGAACTTGTGAAAAAGGAATACAGGCTTCACCACAAAACCTCGTCAATATGCCTCACATCTCACAGAATAAAGCGTTCTCCTGGTAGGAACAGGAGCTCACCACTTGCTCATTCGTTATTAAATCCAATAGAAAAAGGTCAATTTGGGGAGTCATGGCTGGAGTTCCTGTGCTGCATAGCACAATTCAAACTTCAGATCAACAGAATCCCATCCTCTTGTCTTGTCCAAACCACTGCTGGCCACGGGGTATCTCCCTGGACCTTACAACATGGGGCAGATTTCAACCAGTGAGTCAAAGCAGGGACGGCTCTAGATCCCACTGCTTACAGAATCACCTATTATGACAGAAAGTTAATTTCTCCTGTTGGCTTTTATGACATTTAACAGTGTTAGTATAGGACTAGACCTAACACTGCTGGTTCTAGCACCTCAACTGAACCCCAACCAGCATTTCACAGCCCAAAAAACAGCAAGTCAGTTCTTCTTCCCTTTCTCCTACTGACTGTAAGATGGGAATAATACTTTTTATCTCATGGATTTACTGGAAGAAACATGAATGTGCTAAGCATTAATGTGCAAATATTTTGGTAATATCTCTACTAGCTTCTTAAAATACCCATCCATACTCTAAGTCAGGTTATCGCCTTGTGCTCTTTAGATAGCGTGTACACGCTGATTGGATACACTGGAAAAAAGAAATCAGCAAAAGTTATTCTAATGCTAGGCTCAAGTTATATTTATACTCTGGTATCTCATCCTAGCACAAGCATAGTTTCTGCCTACTGTGATGCCTTCCACTTTGATCCATCTCCTTCGGTTCCCATCCCGACCATCTGCTGCAGCTGCACAAAGAGTGTTTCAAGGGGTGCTAATATCAGGGATAACTCATAAACCAGTTACACAGTAACCTATATCTTGCATCCTGTGACTAGGCAGAAGGAAACATATCTAAACTGCAATCTTAGCCAAACAGTCACCTCAGCTATCTTAAAACCAAGCTGATTTCTAATCACCACTCCCTGGTGGAGTTAAAACTGGAAATACTTGAATAGTTGCAAACCTCAAATTGGATATGGCAGGGGAACAGCCACTGATGTTCATGTTCAAGAATTACTTTTTTCTCAGATGCATACTTCTAGTAGTCTCACTTTACCATTTACTTCCCTGTATACATCTTCAAAAAGTAAGAACCTTTTCACATTATGATGTGGGCTATTAAATACCAGTGCAGAATTGCATGGAGGGGAAGGGGAAATACCAGATTAAAACCATGGAACCTTTAGTGAAATGAACAGTGACAGATGCCATGCACCAAGTGCAAGAGACAAAATGCATGTCTAAAGGTAATGCAAACTAAAATCATTACAAAACATACTGATGAGAAAGGCTGACAATGCGCATTCAAAATATGGGATAGATGAAACCTAAGGCTCATGCTTATCCTTAACTCATCATTTTTGTCTTCCAAGAAACATGGATGCAAAGTTAAAGACTCGAAGAGGAGCAAGTTGTTTTACTTTCCTGTTCTCCCACCCATTCACCATGAAGGAAAGGGTTGAGTTTTCTAACTGATTGAGTGTACCAGATCTGGTAAACACCACAGAAAGCAACACTCTCCAGCACCAGCCTTGCCACAGGAGAGGAGCCAGCAGACACCCGTTCCCAGCAAAACGTGCTGCTGCGGCACACGTTCCTTTGAGGAGCCGCAAATCAAAGGGACTATGAACAGATTACTCAGCAGATTTTCTGCAGTTCGATTTCTTTATCTAAAATAGATTTCTTTATCCAGAAGGCAAAGGCTGCTGATGCAGATTGCTTTATGATCAGCGCATTTAAGCCCTTCACTTACTACTGAAGCAAATGCCATGTGACAAAACCTTGTCCATCACTCTCCTAGACCAGACTGCCTCTTATCTGGTTGTTACATTGAAGAAAACTGGCTGCTCATCAAGGTTAAAGATTTGGTTAAAGATTGCCAAGACATCAGATTTATAACTTCAAAGCACAGCCAATGAAGTTCATGCATGAAGATTCATGCCTTCTCTCCAAAGTTACATTCCCAATCCCCCAGAGCTGTGCTGACGCTGCAGGTGATAGGATCCCACCAAAGCAAGGTCATTTCTGCCTCACTACTGTAACTGCTATTACAGACTAGGATAACCATCACTCCCTGCCACACACACTTCCTTTCCTCCCCATCCAGGGATTTCTAGAGCTAAACCAGTTTGCATTCATCACTCCCAGTCTGATTCTTTGCCTTCTCCCTGTCTCACACCCTCCCCATCCCCTTCTCCCTCCCCTTCTTACAGCAGGGAATAAAATGACTGGTTCATCAGAGATAAGGCTTTATGGACTTGCAAATACAGGCAAAAGGTTTTGTACAGCTCAAGTCAGCATGACATTGTCAATATACATCCAGTGAAGTGAAGAAATATAACCTGGATCCAGTTCAGAAGAGAATTCCTCAGTTTCCTTAGCTGAAGGGCATGATGGGTTTTGATTTTTGTTTTTCTTCTGAATCGCCTTTTTGAAGTCCCAGCAAGGTTCTTTGAAGATTATATTCAGTGCAGATGAAATGGGAGAAATTAGGAATTTATATTTTTGCTTTGTGTCACACCAAGGACGTGACCTGGTTATTTTAAACAGATGAAATTATGTATGTCTTGAACTTTTAGAGACAATATCTTTTAGATGGAAAGGCAGGATAAGCTACATTCTAATTCAACAAATACCTTCAGCATCAGACTTCTTGCTTAAATCAAGCAGAACCAGCAACTAAGGTTAATGCTCATTTTCGTACTTTTTAAAGTAATTGTTATTATTCTTGGTGTAATACCTTCAAAGGATGAAGCTCAGTTCCTTGTGTTCTTCTATCAGATTGAAAAAACAGGAAATGGAGCATAATTGCCTAAACTGTGGCACTATAGCTAGATGGATCAACACAAGTAGATCCAAAATTCTCAGCATACACGCTATTTCTGCTCTGGTATTTGTCATGTTTACTGTTTCCTCCTCTTCTCTGCTTCCACCTTAATCTTCTCCATTCTACCACATTCCTTATCCTTCATAAAGGTTCTCCCACAATGAAAAACATGAAGAGAAAGCCATGGACAAATTGGGGAAGGAACCAGTTTCCAGCAGGAAGCATGAAGTCAGTGATGAGGCAGCAAGTTTCTTTCCTCCCCGTGCTTCTTCCCACTTCTACACTCAGAATGACTCATCACATCTACTCACCTTCACCTGTTGCTCTGCTGAGCCTGCCCTGAGAACAAGCTCAGGCTGAAACTTTGAGAGATTCGAAGCATTTTTCATCCAGCAGTAAAAAACTTCCCCATTCTGACCCTCTCCCACCACAAGGAAAAGGCTGGACTCTAAGCACAGGGCAGCAGGCACATGCTGAGAGGACTTTCAGTGTGATCCTAGCCAGCTACACTTGATGCCTTTGCAGAAACAGTTGCCTGCACAATGATGAAGCCATCCCTTCCAAACTAAGCTTTGCAAAACTTACCGACACAAAAAGACTCGAGACCACAGAGTACTGAAATAGCACCTTGCAGGTTACCCAGAGGTAGTAGGATCACAAACTCCAGCATATTTAGCACATTTTCACTAATATTATTACTAAAGTTCCAATCCTAGTATGTGCGGTTCGTCCTAGGCTTAGTAGTCAGTTCACAAAATAAAAACTGTATCGTATCTTCTCTAAAAACTCCTGAAGTTGCCTGACCCATTCCTCCAAAGACAGATTTCAAACTCCATCAATCACAAAAACACTGTCCTGCTGTCAGCAAAAGTTTTACAGGAACTACTCTATCAGAGCTGACTTTAACAGAAATGGTAATTCAGGCATTCTACAGAATAAAGACCAATTGCTACATCCATCTTGCCCCAATATATCACAAATACATCAGTGCTTGGAGGAAAAAGTAGTGCAAAAGGGGCTTAACTACAGAAGCCTGGGCTGGGAATCTGTCCATGCTGGTCATCAATAGCTACCCACCCGTGTTAAGTCCATTTTTTAGGCAAGCAATTTAAAGCAGAGATAAATGTCAACAGGGATCACAGTTTTCCTCATTTACGTTTGAGGAGTGGATTAGGACAAAGCCCCAGTCTCCCCCTCCCATCAGTCACAGCATATTTACAGCACCAGCAGATCTAATTTGGGGTGATCTCCATTTTTAGCACACCTGTTAGTCTCAAACTCATGCAATCATGACCTTTAATCCAAAAAAACAGAAGATAATGCCAACAAACAAATGCAATCTATTAAATACCTGCACCTATGACATACCAAGAGCTGTAAAGCCACAACACCCACCACCCAGTTCCTGCTGTCCCATGGATGACTGTTAAACACTTGGAACCCACCAGGTCAGAAAATCCAAGTACCCTGTCCCGCTGCAACCTCTACCAATGTGCAACACATGCACAGAAGCAGTTTTGAGGGTTACAAATGGTAGAAACACTTCAAATTTGTAAGCCCAAGAATCCCAGAAACATAGATCAAATACTAATTTACGTATTGCTGACGTTGTCAGATTCTTTAAAGAAAACAAAAAACAAAGAAACTAAACAAACAAATCGGTGATAGCCATCAGCAGTTTACAGTTCAAATTTAGAACTGCTGCTTTAAATACCCTCCCCCTCCACCCCTTCCTTATATCTCTTCCTGCTTGCCATTCACAGGCATCCCAAAGGGAAAACCCAGAGGCTAAGTACCTATAGTACACAAGAATAACGAGTGCATGTGCACTGTGCCACGCAAGGGGATTGAGCAGAGGAAGCTGCCAGGGGGTCCAAGATACAAAATGCTTGTCTATGCACTTCCGCACAACTCAGCGCATTGTGGTTGCATCATGCTCTATTTTACTATGCAACGAGAAGGAATCAAAAGCTCCAAACCCAGCTACATCTTGCTACCAAGATCCACAACGCTGCTGTACTTTTCACTGGTTTTCATCCTGTAAAAATCTCATCATTAAGATCCTGAAGCAGCAAACAGTGGAGGCGCAGAGCGAGGCTGCAGCGCAAAGCCTTCCTGATACACTGGCCTGCGGACACCCAGAATGAGGCACCGGCACAAAACGCTGGCGTCAGCTGTATTCTGTCCAGAATTTATTACTGAGCACAGCGACCTTCAGCCTTGGCATGGGTACAGAGCAGGGCAAAAAGCCTCGGCTCCGAATGTGGCAGCAGCAGGCAGGACCGGCCTGAAGAAGCCAGTGGGCAGAGTGTGCTGGGCTGGAGCTGGAGCCAGGCCAGGGCAAGCTGAAGGCACAGGGTTTAGGCAAGCGTAGGAGGGGCCACCAGCACACTCCCAACCCGCAAACCTGTGATTTATTAACAGCTCCACTGAAATTAAAAGAGCAGGCAGGGGCTGCAGGAGTCAAAAATCTGCTTTAAACTAAAGATCTAGAATAAGGAGTGAAACAAAAAGTCACACAGCTGTCACACAGGTGGGCTAGATTTCATTAGCCCCTTCTGAACCAGACAGATTTGAACCACAACCACGCAGTAATGAGTGAGCTTACAGGCATATTGGATTAAAGTCTGAGCTACTAATACACACCTTGTTTTCACCCTATTAATTCCTTCTATTCTATTACTGCTCCCAATAAACTCAGGCATTACATCTCTTCTCAGGAAGGGAACACGTGGTCTCCAGTTCCTAACTCTTCCCCTAGGCAGTCAGCAATGGCAAGTGCCATATTATGTCATCTCCAGGCTGCTCCTTCCAACGCAGAACACAGACCTTAAGCAGACAACTGCATCTTCATACAGCTATTGCACACAGTTTCCTGCAACTGGAAACAGAAATCGCTTATTTGTGTTCTGAAGAGATAAAAACAAGCCTTGATCTCTCCTGGAAGAACAGAAGAGAAATATCTGACTTTGCTTTAATTTTCTTCCTGTGTCTCAGCAGTTAATTAAACAGTGGAAGACAAATTCATGAGCTCACTGTTGCCTCTTCAAATGGAAGTGGAGTTCAAGAGCCTCTCAGAGACTTAATACCATCTCCAAACTCCTTTTCTGCTTTGGAAGCTCAAGATTAAACTTGGAAGACAAACTGATTTCCAGCATCACGCCACTTCTAGACCACAACCTGAAATTCACTAAATCATTTTGAAGTGGTTGTTTCAAATACTGTGACCTGATGAACATCTGTCTCGGTTCTACACTTCCATTCTACAGCATCTGCTGTGCTCTGCTAGCAGCAAGTCCAGATGCAGGAGGAATTGCAGTGTTCCCAAGATAAAAGTTAGAAAAACACAGCTAAGTCTGAAACTCAGAGAGATTGTTCAAGTCCACTATAAGATTGAAGTAAAGTGCAGTAGAAGAAGAACTAAAAGGAAAAGTATTTTGTAAAAGGCAGCCCTATGCTTTCAGAGATAATAATAGCCGTTCTTTTTTCAGTGGAAGCACAGAGGATCTCTGTTAAAACACTCTTATAGGAAAAAACCTTTTCCTTTCACAGAAATAGCAGTCAGATTTTTCCTCATGTTTTGGTTTTTAACTCTTCAACTAAGAAGAAAGTAAGTATAGAAATGCCTTTAACATCAGTCCTCAGGGAGTCTGCAACATCCATAGAACCTTACACCTGCAATCATAACTAGAACAGGTTGCAATTAATCTACTAATCAAATAAGTTCCAATCTCCCACGGGCATAAGACATTCGCTGTGTTGCTAATCACTATGTTATTAAACATTAATAAAATGTTTTATTACTCTTGGCCTTCTCTTCTTACATATGATATAGCAGATGTTTCATGTAAACAGATTCCAAAGGACTTGCAAAACAAAAATAATTTCTCCTCACCGTCAAAAAAAATTATTTATTTAGGGAGCACGTAAGTGCTGCTTCCAGTCTTTATTTTTCCTTTGTCTCAGGTCGATTGCTACATGACATGAAAATGCCTGATATTACAAGTCATGAGGGGCTTTTATTTCAATCCAAAAGACTCCCTTAGACCTGAGAGTCAAGGTTCAAATTAGAAGACACAAAAAGGCGAAACGGCAGGTGAAGACTGAGCAGGGAGTACAGGGAGGGCGGAACTGGCAAGCAGAATTAGCCTGCAGATGATTATTTGCCAAGCAGAATTAAATTTTCAAGTATAATTTCTTAATAATGAGCTCCCAGATAACTAAGCATTTAAAAGGTTAAGCATTCCCTGCTGAATTCAGAGGGAGGTTGGGCAGTTCCTCCTCTGGGGCTGGGGGAATGGGAGAGGAAATTGGCTCAACTCCAGCAGTGAAGGTAATACTGGAACTTACACTCCTTACCTTATGCACATACACCATAAGCTATTCTCGCCCAATTCATGTTGGGTTTCCCACCCCCTGGTTTGCTAAGTTTGTCAGGAGCAGATAACAAAATTTATCAGCTACTGCAACAACCAAGAAAACCACCACATGAGAATACCAGGTCTAAGATAAACCTAAAAGAATAAATACCCTACCAAATTTCAGATGATAGCCCCATATATAAGAATGTTTCAACACTCCTTCACAGCTTTATATATAAAACCAATTCAAGCGTCCCCAAATACATATCTTCCTATTAAAAAGCAGCAGCACATTTTTCCCAGAGCTGCAGAATAATTTCACCAGATGACCTTTGCTAGACACAAACAACCTATCATACACTTGGAAAGGGAAAGCCAGCTGGGTCAAAGTACAAATTTACTATAAGCTGTTGAGGAATTAGTGTTCCAAGTTTGATAAAACAGTTTATCAGACTTTGTGCTTGAGGGTTTTTTCCTTAGTCAGCATTAGCGCTTTTCAAACGTTGTCCCATTTTTCAAGAACTCATTTCCTTCGGCAAAAGGGTGTCACAGCACTGAAATGAAAAGATTAGGAAATCTTCACATTCACTTCTAGCCTAAATTGCCCCAAAAGAAAAAGTACAGAGAAAAGCAAGTTTTAGTAACTATTTGCATAACAGGATGTGTTTTTCAATGACAAATTTAAAAGCAGAGACACAGCACTGTGATTAGATTCACAACTTAGTCACACTAAAAAGTATTCTAATAGAGATCTCCAATAAAAAGAAAGGTACAGAAAGAAATTATTTCATATGTCAGCTGAGTACCATGAATCTAAAGTGCCATACTTTTAGCAAATTTCAAAAGGCTATACTACCACCTCATGGGCTTCCAGTTTCAGAGTATCCCAAGCATCAGGTTGAGCTAGACCAACACAGGGCAGGGGCAACCTAATTACCACGAAGCCCAGTTCTCCTTCCCCCAGTATGTGCAAAAATCATAGAATCACAGGATGGCTTGGGTCAGGAAGGACCTTTGAGATCATCTAGGTCCAACCTCTCTGCTATGGGCAGGGACATCTCCCACTAGACCAGGTTGCTCAGAGGCCCATCCAACCCAGCCTTGAACACTTCCAGGAGTGAGGCATCCAGTTTCTCTGGGCAGCCTGTTCTAGTGTCTAACCACTTGCACAACGAAGAATTTCTTTTTAACATCTAATCTAAACCAGACCTCTTTCAGTTTAAATCCATTCTCCCTTGTCCTGTCATACATGCCCTTGTAAAAAGTCCCTCTCCAGATCTATTATAACCTCCTTCAGGCACCGGTAAGCTGCTCTAGGATCTCCCTGGAGCCTTCTCCAGGCTGAACAGCCCCAAGTCTCTCATGCTGGTTTTGGAGAAGAGCTGCTCCAGGTAGCTTTGTGAGCATCCTGACCTCCATCTTGCTTCCAGAATAAAAAGAACTTGCATACAACCCTGTAGTAAGTAAACGGAAGAGAACTGCTGAAAACAAGGGACTGAGGGAACAAAGATGATTTGGTCAGACCAATCATCTTGGCACCACACCATCCAAAGATTTGTCAGCAGCCATCACCAGATGCTTCCAAGGAAGTTCCTGGTCATCTGGGACCCTAAAACCTGAAGACAAGGACATTCAGCTCCTCTTTACTGAACCCGTAAGTTGTTTCCAAAAATGCAATTGCAGAAGATAAGAGGCTCAATGCAGGTCAAGCACAAATTGTGTCAAAAATTGTTTCCTACACCACCTACTATCATTTCAATGGACTATGAATTCTTTTGTGTTTAACACACAGTCCTAGAGAGGATTCTCCTAAGCTAATTCAATAAAACATCCACTGTTAATAATAATGCAAGTAGCAAAACCTTCACTGACCTTGCTAGATACTTCCCATTACAAGATCTTATTTCCATTGTTTAAGATCATCTTCCACTACACATGTCACACGGAACAGGCATGCTGTGGAGATGACCTGGAGTTGAGTAATGATCCTGCCCTTCTACTCAGCTTCACTAAGGCCACACCCGGAGTGCTGTGTCCAGTCCCGGGCTCCTCAGTCCAAGAGAGACATGGAACTCCTGGAGTGGGCTGCCCTCCAGCAGAAGGCAACAAAAATGATGAAGGAATTGGAGCATCTCATTTATGAGGAATGGTTGAGGGGTGTGGGCCTGTTCAGCCTTGAGAAGAGATGAGTAAGAGGGGACCTCATCAATGTCTGTGAGTACCTGAAGGGAGGGTGTCAAGAGGATGGAGCCAGGCTTGGTGGTGCCAAACCATAAGACAACAGACAATGAGTAGAAACTGATGCATAGAAGTTCCTCCTGAATATGAGAGAAGAACTTCTGTACTGTGCCATTAACCACGCACTGGAACAGGTTGCCTAGAGAGGTTGTGGAGTCTCCCTAACTGGAGATACTCCAGAACCATTTGGGAGCAATCCTATGCCCTGTGGTCTGGGATGACACTGCTTGAGCAAGGATGCTGGAAAAGATGACCCGCTGTGGACCCTTACAACCTTACCCAGAATTTTGTGATTCTGTGAATTAACTTCCTTGCCCCACACCTAATCAGTGAAAATATCTTTTTCACATTTTGTTGAAATCAAACTCTCTGCAAAGGGTGCTGAGACCCTTTTGCATTCAAAATCCCAACAGTATGAAACACTGAAATTTTTTGTCTGCTGAGGATGTGACACTGCCTGCCTTGCTTATGTAAGCAAGACAGTATCGCTCCCTACACATTCTGCACACAAGGGTAGGTTAAAACAAGAGTCACCCTATCTTGTGCTCACTGTATACTTAGATTCAGGAAAATTCAAATAAACTTTAAAGGTGAATCAATTAAAACTTTCTACATTGTTTAACTGGACAGGTGAATTCAGAAAGGTCTCAGACACATTCATTTCTCTTGGAAAGTTCATTATCTACTCAAGAAGCCAGCTACAGCATTATCACCCACAAGCAGATTCATGCAGACAAGCCAGTAAGACAGCATGCCACAGCTCAGTGCTCCACCACAAAGGGACTTTCTACTACCACCTGCACACAGTGTTGTGCTTTTGGACTGCGTACAGGCTGTTCCCACTAGCAAGGAAGATTCTTTCCAAGAGATATTCATCAGTTTAAATCCAAACAAGAGTCCTTGCACTGTTTATCCTTCCTGTTAATTGATGGCCTTCATGCTGCCACAGAAATTGTTCAATGAATACACTGACTCTGTTATGCCTCCAACACTCCAGGCAACCCTCAACATGCCCTAATTTTTCCTGTGTCTCATACTACTTTCTTGTCCTACTAGATCTGTTAGCCCTGTGTGAAAGCAGATAACCTTTATGCCTGTTATGCAGTTACAGAAACAGAGTCATTGCCTATCAGGAAATTCAGCATACTATCTGCAAACCGTGTCCTTTCTTGCCCTTATATTGACTTAATTAAAAAAACAAAAAAAGAAGATGGCACCAAGCTCTTGACTATTTGGTGTGGCTCTTTAAATGCTGACTCAGATCTACCTGTTGTGGTTTCCTGCGCACTGGGAAAGAACATTTCCATTTCATATGTTCTCACCCTGCTGCTTTTGCAGATATCTAAATGACAAGTAGATAGGGTTAATAAATCCAGTATAATCAAGGAAGCTCCAGGTCTCACAGACAGGCAATTCTAGTACAGGTTACCACGATGTTGCATTACCAGAGGAATCTAACCTAGAAAGAATATAGAACTACTTTTTAAAAAACTACAGAGCTTCTAATACCATTGCCTCAACTCAAGATTATTATCTGTTTTTATAAGCTGTTACTACCTTCTAATTTTGTAACTCCGAATTGCTCACTATTTATAAAATATGTTCAGCAGAGCGCTACATAGAGAAAAAGTATTATCCTCATTTTTAGGAATTCTTCAGAAACCTGTGCTCGCCTTATTTCTCCTGCTCTACATCCTGTTACACCTGCCAGACTTCATCCAAAATGTGCTTACAAAGTCACTCAGCATCAGAAAACCAAGCAAGTCCATCCACGTAAGATATGAACTGAATCTTCTCAATGTTCTCTAGCCCATGCACTACATTTTGGAGTAGCAAACTGCTATGTCCTCATTTCCACATCTGCACACTTACTATTAATTCCCATGGTAGTCAGCAACACATCTTTTTAAGGTTCCTCTATTATTTAACAGCAAACCTGAATTTTCCACTTAAGTGCCCACAGGCAATGTCAACATCCAACACAAAGTTTTACTCTAAAAAGGAAAAAAATAAAAAAGAAAGGAAAAAACCCCTCTTCTCTCCACTTACAGCAAGTGCAGTGCAACTGGTGGACAGCACAGCAAGTAGTGTTCATGTCTCACCGCAACACTCAGGTAAGTTGCAATGTCCCACTTCAGGGACTAAGCAGCCTGCAACAAATTATTTTATTTATAATCAATAAACATGCTTACACTGTTAAACTCATCTGGTGTCAATGAGATGCCTGTGTTCAAGCCCAAAAATCCTGGTACAACCTCCATGACTCAATGTGCCTGCTGAGATTAAAGGAAGATGAATGCAAAAGGGCCTTACTATCAAACTCAGTCTGATAAGCAGATCCTTGGACAAATCTTTGAATGAAAAAAAGAAGATGACGAATTTTTAAAAGACATCAAGTTATAGATTCTGTCTTCATCACTTGATAAAAGTTACGAGGGAAAACAAGGAGCTCTTTGTGACAGGGTGATTTTTGAAATTAAAAAAACCTCCTGAAATTAGATCCAGCTGTTGTTTTCCACATGCATTGTTATGCTTCAGTGAATCAGACTGGATGTTTGTATTTTGACTAGTTAGCTCAGGACCTAAGCAGTCTAATCAACATGGCCGGGCTTTCAAAGGAACAGTACAAATGAAGATGTGAAATGAGCACCTTTGTTGAGCCTGTAACAATTAGACCTGGCTTCAAATCTTAGAAGAACTAGAGAATATAGATGTCTGTAGTCTGCTTATTTGCATCATGACACATATAAGAGCCTCCATTACTCATCTCAGTTCACTGAACTAAGCACTACATAAACAAAAACCCACCCTGAAGAAAGCAGACTGCCTTCTCCTTAGTTAGAAGTCTGTAACATATATTTAAAAATATGATAAACATCACACCTCACATTTCACCTTAAAGAGGAGTGAGTCCCTTCTTTGCTCCTGGCCAAAAAAACATTACAAATGCTCAACGACCACTTCTTTGACATCACTCATTATATCTTAAAATTAGCATCGACACCATGCCCAAGCATCAACGACTGCAATTAAAATGTTCCTTAACAGAATAAGTTTCTTGTTACCTTTCCAGAAATATTTCTTATTTTGGGTTATTACATGATAAAACTCTTTAACAAAACCACTCAAATAAAAATCAAATTCATTTTTATTTCCTGTGGTAGATCATATAAGAGAGTCTGGGTCATCCAACAAAACCTCAGTCCATATTACCCTTCAAATTTAATCTTCCAGTGTTGCAAATGGGCCATATTTCACTGCATAATGCAGACAGAAAGTGTGATTGGAAAAACAAAGTGGAACAAAAAGCCCAAACAAGCTTTCCTCAAAAACATGCAAAGTAAAATAGTAGAAAAGTAATTCTTTGTATTATGTAGGCTGGAAATAATTCTGTTGGTCACAAACAACCTTCTCAGTCTTCTCACCTTCTCAGTCACCAGGGACCAGGAAGTATCCAAATCACATGAAAAAAAATGGCAGCACTGCTAATTTTAGAATATGCCCAACAGTCTCAACTGCCTCTGTACTTTAGATGCTTGACAAAATACTAAAAGAGCTTCCTTTTATTATTTTCCCATGTCTTGGTACTACTTTTCCAAGAAGCAATGGGCGGTGCAAACATTGCTTTTAGCAGCAAAGAAAACAACCCATTACATGGCTTTCAAAGTTTTGAACACTCCCCAGAAGGAGCATGCCACTTGGTTATAAAGTGTCAGGTCTACCCAAGAAAACAACTGGAAAACAAAAATTCTTCCCATTTTCACATTTACTTAAACCTTCCTCATTTTGTTTGCTGACTTTGAGTTAATCCTCTTCAGGGAAGAGTCACAAAAAAAAACCCCTCAATTACAGCTCAATTAAAAGGTTTTAAACAAAGCCAAAAGGGCTGAACTACAGCACAGTGCCGGAGGGCAGGGCACAGCTGTCTTGGTGACACATAAATGAGAAGATCTGTCCCTCTTCTTTGCTCCAGGAAGCCTCCATGGAGCAGCAGGTGGATCTCTGTCTTTTCTATGACTAGCATTTTATAGGTTATCCCTTCTTTCCCCTCAAGCATAATAGCTGCCACAGCAGGATATTTGAATAACAAATACTGAGTTCTAAAAGGACACAGAGTTTGCCACTACCTGATTTAGCAGCCACCAGTTTTAAAGACAAAAAACCCCCAGCGTTCCCTGGCAAAAACTGAAGAAAAACTATTTAATGATACATTCCAATCACGCTCCAAGACTGGAATGTTGCATGGAAGATAATTTAAGCAAGTAAGAATTCAGTAAGCGAGAGCCACAGGTAGGTAATGTTGCTAGATATAAAGACTGTTTATGCTAAATCTTCCATAGCCAGGCAAGCTCATCCAGTGGGACTTCCAAAAGAGAATACATAATGGTACAACCAAGAGCCTGTAAGTATCTGCATGCACCAAACATGCAACTAGTCTCAAAAGCATTATTTGTATCTCATCAAGCTAATCTTCTATTTTTGCCCTACACAATACTCTTCTCCCTAACTAGGAGATAGGTGTGGAATGCTCCTCCTGGGACCCAATTTCCACCCAACATCTGCACTAATGCCCAAGCTCTCTATAGCAGCAGCATTACCAAGCTCTCAGGAGCATTAGATGAGCCTGCTTCCTGCCTGATCATCTCAGCTCCTACTCCAAGATGAAAAAAGATAAAACTAGCTTAGAATTTATATACAGCCTCATTCACAGTCAACCACTAAATCCCTGAGCTTCGGAAGGATTTCAGGAATTTTACAGTGACTTTTTAAATGACCAAGTTCAGGCTTCATTCACAAAACAAAGACTGCCCTCGATTGTCCACTTGCACTGCTTGCACACTTAGAAAGTCCACCCCATTGCCACACTAAGCCATTAAATGTTTTATTTTTAGGTAAGAATGAGAAAACTCAAATCTGCTCCACCAGCCTGTAATCTGCCAGTCTCAGAAATGCAAAGATAAGATCTCCATGGCAGTGATCCTGAAAGGCTGCCAAAGATCTCCCCATAAAGCACTACAAAATTAAGACCATTAAAATCAATTTTTACCTTTGTTACACAGACCTACAAATCCATGCCATAATCAGGGCTGCCTTGAAGTAGCAGGTGTGACCCAGATGTAAAACTGATTTATAAATATAAAACAGAGAGGTTATCCCTCTGCATTCAGGGTTACCGTTCTTCTGTGCCAGACTTTCTCAGGTATTAAGAGGCAGCAATGTTAAAAAGTCAAATTATCAATTATCTTTCCAAATGGAACTTAATTTGACCACAATCAGGAATTCTGCAATGTCCAAGTATACTCTTACAGTTACAATAGGCTACAATATGGTGTGTGGCAGAGTTACAGCTATTCATGTGCTATATGGATTTCCACTCCTTGATGGGTTTGGAATTCATTTAAACTGCACTCCCCACTCTGAATGTCATTATTTCAGAATAGCATCCATTTAACCTGTGTTTCTCAAAACAGTCTCTAGCTAATTTAGGAATGTATATATACAGAATATGTATTTCCTAGATTATATATAAACATCTATGTATTTTATGAAAATCAGACATACGAACTCACTTCCTTCAGAAGACCTGAGAGACAACAGGAAATAAACCAAAGCATTATTGGAGCAGCTGTATGAGTTATCTGGACTAGTGGGGCAAAAGGCTTTTTGTAAACGTAATGTATCTTCAGGTTCTTTTTGTTGGTCAGTAAATTCACATAGGACAGACAGGCTTAATTTTTTCTCAAGTTATACACCAGAAGTGAGCAAGAAGAGAGAAAACTGACAAAACAGATATCTTGTTTTAAAGTCCCATCTTGGTCCTAGTCTACAGAGTATACCACAGAAAAGCTCACAGAAACAGAAAAGCTCAAAATCCAAAATAAATTCACCACTTAATCTGTGACATGGATTTACAAAAGGCCTCATGCAAATATCCACAGGGTAGAAGCAGAAAAGCCCTCAAGAGCTCTTCTGACTCCTCCCTTTACAAAGAACACAGTCCTAGGGCCTATTTCCCTACTAACGTGGGTTTCCACATGGCAACGTGTGGAAACACATTTCTAAACACGCAAAAAGCCACGTCTGCAGATAAAGAGCATTTCCTCCTCTTTCCTAGGCCAACTCTGGCTGGATGACACTGCATTCCCTGGACATTAATTATCAGTTCCAACTCCCCAGCTAAAAAGAAGAAAGCTGAAATCAATGTCCATAGTACAAACTCCATTTCATCTCATGTGCCAAACTGAAGATCTCTTTTGCACTAACAGCTATTATGCATCCAATTCAGCTGTCAGATTTGAAAACATCTGCAGGAGCAGACATAACCACAAATAATTTTATTATACAGATTTTAAAATAACACAAAGTTAGAAATAAGAGTTTTAGAGTTCTTGATCTTCTAGGCCACTGAAGTATGGACAGGGAGGTTACAGCTGATAAAACGAACAGTACACTGCTTTCTTCAAAGACTGTCGAGAGCAAGGGTAAACAGATTTTTTTATCCATTAGGAAAGTTTGAGAAAATTGGAAAATGGAATGAAATACATGGTTGTGAGTGAGAATTCAGATCTCTACCCAGCCTTTTTGGTCTCTGCAAACACACAGGCATTGCAACTGCAATTCCAGCCAAATGAGAGAACTGGCTCCAATAAGCTTCCAGGAGACAGCCAGATCAAGTACTACTGTAAGAAAAGCTATTATCTTGGTAAATGACTCAGATAATCCGGCTAAACTAAGTTGAACCAGAGCTACAAATCCGGCCTCTATACAAGAGTTAAAGCACGGAATAGAAAAAACCTGTCTGAAAGCAAACATAGCCCTCCAGCTGTTTAGAAGATGGAAAAACAACCTGAACACATGCCCAGGTATCTCCCATTCTGGAAAGCTTATCTGATAGCCTCAGTCTTAAAGAGGGACTGCATCCCCTTAGATGAGGGCAGCTAGGAGTAAAAGGGCAATTTTGATTAGGCTCAATTACCTTCCTACTACTGGTTTTACAAATGTTTGAATATTTGCTGAAGTCACTGAAAAACATGTTCTGCCTTCCATCCCCACTTGTAATATAAACACAAACCATCTCTTTAGTCAGAAGACAGATCTATTGTTCTGGGTGCTCTTTCTAGCTATTTAACAATAAAATTAAGGCATTCTTTAGAGAGTAACACCTCTATGATAGTCTTATGAACAGTGATTCACTAGTCCTCAGATCTTCAAAGCAGCTATGATGTGCAAGTCCTCAAAGACTTAAAGGAAAGGTGTTTAAATGTTACTAATTCTCATCACCATGTTTTTCCTTTGTGACTTTTTATCCCATGGGTGCTTCCAACTCAACTGAGATAGAGTAAATAAAGGCATTCTTCTAAGGGAAGGCCTTAGAGATTAATGTTTGAATATTCAATGATCCTTAGATGGAGATATGAGAGAACTCAGCTAGCTCACAGAGATTAAATTTAAAAAAGGAAGTTCAGTCCTTAGTTCAGAGGAAACCTGTGCCGATAATGAGAGGTCACAGTGAAAGATAATCACAAATACATCAGAGTAAATCCAACCTCCACACTGTATTCAAGACTTTAAACACTGACTTAAGATGAAGACAGCACTCATTCTGAACCTCTGTGAGAGCTTTCAAATCCCTTCTAGAAAGGAGTGATGTAGGAGGAAAAAGGACGATCTGGAGTGACCTTATTGCTCTCTATAAATTCCAGAATGGACTTTGTAGTAACATAGGGGTTGGTCTCTTCTCCTAGGCACGCAGCAACGAGATGAGAGGATGCAGTCTCAAGCTGAACCAGGGGAGATTTAGGCTGGACATCAGGAGAAATTTCTTCACAGAATGGTTATTAAACTTTGGAATGGACTACCCAGAGAAGTGGTGGAGTCACCATCCCTGGAGGTGTTCAGGAAACAACTGGACATAGCACTTAGTGCCATAGTCTAGTTGACAATGTGGTCATCAGTACAAGGTTGGAATCAATCTTGGAGGTCTTTTCTGTTGCTTCAAAATCCACTTACGTGCTTGAAAGAAAGGGTCCACAACTCAGGCACATACAAAGGAAGTCAAGGATTCTAGGAGATATCCAGCAGTAACAACGGCTTCTCTTCAACTGTACATTCTCATGACAAAGCTATGGCACATAGAAATAGGAGTCTGCATGGATCTGCTAAAACATTAAAAAGCAAGATGATGCACACATCCTGTCTGAAACCAAACCTGCACAGAAGAGACAGTGATACCACTTCCCTTAAAGCTTTACAGCCAGGTTCCCCAGCACATCTCTAGAGGCTGGGTGTCAAACTCCTGTCTGCTTGTCAGTACAGACATGACTATTCACAGCCCAAGCTCACAGACTAGTTAAAACAAAACTTGTTTTAACTCTTCTTTCAGACAAGTTACCCAAGTAACTTGAGTACATCCCTCCTCAAAACAGCTCAGATGCACCAAGAGTGGCCTTAACAGACTGAAGCCCCCTGAAAAGGGAGCCTTTCTTTCCAGTGTGATGCTACTACCTGTTGTATCTTTACTGACCATGGACAACCAAGAGCTAAGAAACTACCTGGGGGGAAGTCAGCAAAAGTGGAACTAATTCAACCAAATCTGAAGTCATATTCTCACAGTGGTTTCTTAACCAGATTCTGAGAGCAAAATATGCAAACCATTAATCAACAGGTTCACTTTTTCACATGCATATGTACAGAATTACACCTTCAACCATGAGCAGAGACACAAAACCTACAAAGAAGAAAAACAGGCCAGCTATAGATTTCTGAATGCTTTAAACAGAAAAGTCTCTTGAAAAGTTAACAGAACTTAAAAACCTAAATATCTAGTCATTTTCCAATAGAAATTCTTCCTAGCAGCTTTACATTTTTCATTGGAGCTGCCATGATCAAAGTTGCTGTAAATAAGTTAACACAAACAACGGATATGGGCCACTTTGAAAAGGATCTTTTTATACTTAGCAGCTTGATATATCTGAGGCAGGAACTGAAGTTAAGCTGTTGCTTTCAGAAGCATTTCAAACAGCTCACAAAAGTACACACATCAGCAGAGAAAGAAAGAAACCAGAACCTCAACACAGACTAATTTTTCCATCCTGCTGCTTTATTGGGCTTTAAGACTCAAATTAAAACTAAGACTTTACATATTTAAAAAAACCCCAAACAAATCAACAAACCAAAACAAAAAAACAATAAACATGCAAATACTCACAACACCTATTCCTTCTGTAACTAAAAATAGGAAAGAGCACTGCTTACTATTCAGTGGCCTCAGCTTTAGCAATGCAGTGCTTCACATTTATGGACCATCAGGGCCCCAGTTTGACATCCTCTCACACTCCAGAAGATCTGCCTATTTAAATAATTCAGGCAACTAAGCCAAGGGCACACACGGTTGGGTGGCTAAACCAAGGCAGTCCCTGAATGATTTGACAGACTGGATGGCATGAATGGTTCCCATTACAGAATTTGGCTTTCTCTTGCAGCACACTTTATGTCTGTGTGAGCCATTAACAAGAAATGTGATGCCCAATCTAGACTGTTTGAAAAGGTGGAGGAGGAGTACAAACTCCCTTCATCATTTAGATTTCTACAGCCCAGTGCTAAAAGCAGAAACATCAAGTACTGCAATTCAGAAACAAGAAATTTAACTACTTATTCTCAGTCAGCTGTGAAATATTTCTAGCAATTCGCACATTCATTCCATTAGGATTTCTTAAAAACCTTAATGGAATGACAGAAATCACAAAAAAATAACTATTTATGCTAACATGCCTCTTTGTTTACTATTGGTTTTTGCACGATTAGACAGCAACATGACAGACTCTTAATCTGAAGAATATTCCAATGAAAATACTAACAAAAGCAGTGCAAGAATTTTTGTGCCACCAGTATTTTCTTTTCAAGCATCACAACTAGGCTGTGTCACTTGAGGGCCTGCACAGACACATGGATGAAAATATTTGAAAATACTGTGAATCTTTTAACCACACCTATTTGCATAAGAACCTATGATGGATTTGTGGGATAGAAGCAGAAACATAGTATAGATCTGTGAAAGCCAGGTCATTGTCTTTCGGAAATTTTGCCTTTTGAAAGCACTTTGGCCCCAAAGTTTGTGAACTGCTGACTTACACTATTTTTCAAAGAGAAACATTCCTTTCACCCCTGTTAAACTTTTAACTGAAAAAAAAAAAATCCAAAACCTACTGCCCCAAATATATAACCTTCCATAAGAGATGGTTAATTAAATTAAACAAATTAAATCGTTTCACAGATTAATGACAAACAGCACATAGTCTGTGAACTACTCATTCAAGTATCAGGTAATTGCCCAAAATTATATTACTTTATTTCTCACACCTTGTATGGAGAAGTAGCTTGCTGAAGGCAGAACTACAAACCGAAATTAAGCATAAATCTTTAAGTGGTATTTTATTTATTCCCCTCAATGACTTAGCACTCTTCTTACCAATACTATTGCTGTACATTACACTGAACTCTACACACACACATTCTAAAATCCAGAACTATTCCCAGACCCTGTTTAAAACACAGTCATGCAGGAACTGCAATGTCAAACTGAAGAACCCCTGAACTGCAACGAGGGAGTAGAAAGAAGGAGCAAACTATCTTTACCATCACAGAAACTGTAAGATTCAACTCTTCAGCACTGATTTAACACTCAACTTCTTTCTATTCCAGACCAATGCTAGAAGGCTGACTTGTCATAGTAATGGAAAAGGAAAAAAGAAAAAAAGGCAACCCCCCTCTGGTAATTCCAGCTTTCAAGCTAGCTTTAAACCTGAACAAAAGCATCTCAGCTACCTGACAGAGATCTAAAATTGGCAACTGAGGCGCATATTCTAGTATACACAGTGACTGTCCTCCACTTTCACAAAATGCAGCAAGAGCCTAGAAGTTACACTCTCTTGGGACCTCCCAAAGTTTCTGAATCATGCCCTTTCAGTTTCAAGACTAGCTGCTGGCTCTTCTCAAAGCATCTTTTTTAAGAAATCATGACTAAGGAATTATCCTGAATGTACCAAGATGAATACATCATGATACACAAGCACAGGGATAAGCAGGCACCAGCCAGAAGCATACAGCTGAAAATTTCCTTCATGATTCAAGTATCAGGAAGCAACTTTCATCCATCACTTTCCTCTTGTTGCTTGTCCACCACTGGGATCAGTGCAGACTGCTGTTTCTAAAGCACACCCTCCTCTCTTCCCTCAGAAAGTGATAATAAATGCAACAAGCTACCACCACCTCTGGCTGCCGACAGTAAGGCTGGCTTTTTCCCCTCAATCACTGCTGAAGTGGGAGTATGCATTAATGAGAGGGGAGAAGCAGATTTCTTAAGGATCTCCACTGACCAGGCCCTGGATCTGGACTCGGGCAGCCCAGCAGGGATGGCAACAGC
Source organism: Chamaea fasciata (assembly GCF_029207755.1). Classification (NCBI taxonomy): domain Eukaryota; kingdom Metazoa; phylum Chordata; class Aves; order Passeriformes; family Sylviidae; genus Chamaea; species Chamaea fasciata. The sequence goes on from NW_027094087.1 coordinate 25,382,517, forward strand.
CCAGCTGAGCTGCACCCACAGCTCAACTCTCTGAACACAAGAGCTGGTCTGCTCCCCCACTGCACTCAAACCATTCAGCCAACAGACTTTCAAAGCTTCCTCTTTAACTGGTAAATTATGTGGTCCCCCCATTTACTACCTAGATCAGGCATTCCCAAAGAGTAGCACACCTTGAAGTAATTGCATGCTACTTTTAGTCTAAGACACATCTGTCTAGATTCCAAATCGGTCCAGGCAGAGGCTTCTATCCAGCCTGCAAGAAGTTACACCTCCTGCCAACATAACGTACACTTCTAAATCAGAATGTGAAAAAATGGGAGGACTAAACTGACAAATGGTGGGAAAAACTAGGGAGCTTAGACCAAAGGTAAATGATGCTGTAGAGTTGGGATAAAAGTTTGGGATGACAAAAATATTAAAAAATGCATAGCTTGGGTACTACTGCAGATATGACCCATACAAATTATGAAGTTTACAAAAATATTTTTTAATTAATGCTATCTATCTGCAAATCTACACGTGGACTTAACCATTAATTACACCTGGTTTAAGGATATTAAAGCCTGCTTTGGAGGCACGGGATGTTCTCAGCTTGTATTATCCAATGTAGACAATTAATTCAGAGTCCAAACTGGAAACATCCTACTTAGCTTTTCAGTTTAGCTGTTTCGCTTTAAAAAAGAAAGAGCTAATATTCAAGAGATGTAATTTTTTTTTTCTCACTTAAAGAAACACTCCAAAATAAAAAGATATATAGTCAGATAACAAAAATGTCACTGAACCAACAACCAAAACAAAAAACAATCAAAGACCAACATATAACTCTAGATTCCCAGAGAGATTAATTTTTAAAAAGTGAGATGTCACAAACTATTAATATCTGACGGCCAGGAACTAAAATGCTTGGACAAGTTTTCATTTTACACACTGCAAAATCCCAGAGTTACGAGACTAAAGAAATCAAAGATTCTTGTCAAAAGCACTAGCTAACATCTACCAAGCATGACAGGGCATAGGAAATATCCTCACCCTCCCCCTTAATCCTATGCAATTGGAAGAGACCAAAAAAGCTCCTTTTAAGTACTAGGTTTAGGATTTGTTTTTCCTTTTTTGTTTCACCTCTTCTTTATTCTCCTAAAGTAAGGCACTCTTACATCATATTCCATACTTCCCAAGTACTAATTACCTTCAACCCATAATACAGTCCAGAAATAACTCAGATGTACGAACTATGTAAGAACTTTATATACCTTCCTCAATTAGAAGTAAACAATTCTGCATTACTTTAATTTAAATGTATCTTTCCTATTTTTCATCTAATGCATGCATCTGTGATATACTGATGCCTGTGGTGATGACAGCATAAAATTTGAAGACTCAAGGAGAAGCCACACTAGTTCCTTTGAAACACTTCAAAACAATGTTTTTGCTACCAAAAAAGGACACAAATTACAAATATTACCAGTGAAACCAGCAGTGCATGAGGTCTTACTGTGAAAACAAGAAATGTTAAAACCAGTACACCTCTGTTATCATGTACTGCTTGCACAAGCTGATCTGCAGGTCACCTGACTATAAGGGAAAGCAGTCAAGTACATTAAGTACCAAGCTGAGGACTAACAGAAATGATGAAATGGCTTATGGTTCTTAACTTTTATTTGGTTTAAAAATCACAAGACAAAAAGATTTCTCTTTAGAAGGCTACTAGTCTAGAATAAAAGATCACTAGACCACCAGGATAGAACACATTTATAAATCAGGTAGCAAGAGAAGTAAGTGATCTTCAACCCAAACTGCCCTGGGCTTAGTATTTGTTATCTTATTGCTTGGCCTTCACAATTTCTGATTTACTCAAATACAGCCTTCAATATTATAGGTGCAGCAACTAAGAACAAAGCCCAAAGGCTTCTATTCCTTCCAGCAGTTTAATTACTAATGATTGCAGAAAAGTTTATGCTAGAAAAAAAGTAACCTTAAGACAAGCTTTTCCCTTGTTTCCTCAGCTCACTGTCCGAGCAATCTGGTCTGCAACCTGGAAACAGCACGTCAAATCGGGATTTTTAGCTTCCTGATTTCCACTAATACAAATAATCACAGTGACTCACTGATTTTTAAGTTAAACTACTGCTTTATCATAATCCATCTGTTTAATCTTAAGTCCCAAAAATTTTTATGTGTATTTATGTGCTTCAGTGAAAATAAATTAAGAAAATCAAAAACATTGCCATCAAAGACATGGAAAAGGAGATAACATTCATGAAAATACTATGAACTTATGCACAGGCTCACCTTAAATCTTTTATCCTGCAGGACTTTCTTAATGGCCACAAGCTCTCCTGAATCACAGAGTTTGGCTTGATACACAACACCAAAAGATCCATTTCCAATCACCTTGGTGTCTGTGTAGCTGACTTCTTGTGGTCGGTCTGGACCTTGTCCAGGAGTTGCCACTACTGTAGTCACCTTGCTGCCATCTTTGTCTCCTGCAAAGCAAGAGATAGACAAATAATCAGAATACATGCATTAACAAGATGACCAACAAGACTAAAAACACAGGAGGGTAAGACAAAGATTTAGATCAGCATATGTACTTCAATGTTACAGTGAAAAATAGAAAACTTCTGACAAAATGCAAAGCAAACACTGAGCATGTGTTTTACCAATATATAAAGTGGTGACAATTTTTCATTTAGATTATTCGTAACAAAAATTCGCCCTCCTGAAGCAAATAGTTGAGCAATAAAATGTAATGCGCAAAGAAGCCAAGTACTTATCCCTACATCTGATTATGAAGTAAGTGATATTAAACACAGTATTGTTTGCATTACCAAAATGAAGTGTTTTCCCATATTTTTCATATAACTGAGGAAACCAAACTGCCAGTATGACCTCAGAGCAGCACTCTGATCTTTACAGGCATTTATGTGGCAACAAAAACCAGGAGCACTTTAAGTCTGTTACAAATCCACCCATATGTAAAGCTTCAGCTTGCAGCACTAGGAAGCATAACCTTTGTCAGACCTGGCTGTGTGCACCTGAAGCAAAACCTAGGCTGCATCAGATGGCACAGTCCTGGTCCTCCTTTCTTCCATGTCTGGACTTTCTTGCAAAGAAGGGAGGCACTTGCAGGGGCAGGGGAGGAAGGGGGAGAAAGATGACAACAACAGCCATGTAGCTGGTATCTCCACATGAGCCAGAACACAGCCAGGGATGGTGCCCAGGATGCAAGATCGCAGTGGAAGCTGCACAGGTGAGTGTGCTTTGGCACAGATGCAGCACCTGTGGGTTTCACAGGCACTTGCCCAGCCACTTTTCCACCAAAAGACCCAAGGCACTGTCACCTACTCTCCACTGCCTCACTGTTACCACCAACAGTGCTTCGCCCTGTTCAAAGTCTGATTTTGTTCCTAATAGGGGCAAAGCTTTAGGCATTTTGCAAGCGCACTCTGGGCATTTCTTGCCCTTCAGCTGCAATAAAGAGCCCTTCAGATTTGGGTTGCAGAACCAAATGGAACTGGAAGGAAAAACAGAACCTGCTGTTCCATAGTAGCCACCACAATTCTACAGAAACTGTTCTCAAAAAATGCTCATCACACCTGCTTATTAACAAACCTTCTCTCCACAACCTTCCCCAGGTATTCTCTTCAATTCTCATGCATTTAGAAAAATCTTTCCAACAGACAGCTTGATCGACAGCTTTAGTGCCGTTTAGGCAAAATGCCCCTTGTTCTGCTCCGAAAGGGCATCGAAAAAAAAATGGCACAGCTCACCCCTTTTCTCCTTCCCCTCACTGCCTCCTTCTAACACGAGGGTGAAATATTATGATGGAAAAGTTATTTCTCTTTGGGGAACGTCTTCCCCACTGCTAAAAACAACTCAGGTACAGCACCTAAAACCAGACTCTGCAAAGGAGGTTGGTCTCAGCTCTACCCAGCATGCTGGCAACTTCTTGTGTCCGACTTACAACACACTTGTTTGTATAGCCCAGCATAATGTTTGCAGCTTGTGCAATGCTGCAACCTCATGATCAGCTTGCGTACCAAACTCTCCTCTGCGGAGCTGCTGCCTGTCCAATCCTCATCCACCCTCCACTTACACACCTGACTGCTCTTACCAAAGCCTAGTATTCTGCATTTGCCCTGACTGAACTGCATCCAAGGTTACAGAACTCTCTTGCCAGCTTGGCACGTCCTTCAAGCACAATCACTATCCGGAGATCCATTTCCTGCTGCTACATGAAATTTACTTAAGAAATTGGTGAAAACTGGTGAATCCTATGAGACTGCCTAAAAGCCCTGCAAAAACCCATGCAATATCTCATCCTATTTTTTTTTGAACCTCCTGTTATGCTCAAACAAAATAATCAAATCATTTTGTATGCCTTTCATGGGATTTCCCCTAGTCCATTGTTTTCCTACATTTCCCATGAGAAAATTAGTTTGAAAATTTCAGAGTCAGGATACCCACATCTACTACTACTTCTTCTGCACCTGTAAGATTCAGAAGAGAAGTAGGTGCCTTGAAACTATTTTCTCCTGAAAAATCCACATTAACTACTATTCATCTCCTATGCTGCCTTTTAGGTTCTTATAAATTGTTTCCTTTTATGATTACAAGTACTCCTTGAAAAAAATTAACAAATCAAATATAAATAAAGTACCATAGTGCTAAGGGTGCCAATTACTTGCTAAGCAATACAGAGTAGCTATAGCCCTTCCCCATAATAGTCACAAGAAGTTGGGATGCAGATTTATAGACCTGGAAAGAAAACGGGGCAGGGGATAGAAGGAACACTAGACAGATGAATGAATGTCTTCTTACAGAGAGAGAGAGAAGCATAAACAGAAGCATACTAGCTGCATGGAAAATTCACTCTCCTCTTTGATAACTATAAGAAATAAAAAAAAAAAAAAAGGAAGCCAGAAATACAAAGAAATGCTTTTTTTTCTCATAAACATGTTGAAAGTGTAACTCTCATAGCAGCAATGGATTTTATTTGCCCAACTATTCTATGATTAGCATTCTAACTCATTGAATACACAAATAAGTTACATCTGCTTTACTACAGCAATCCTCATCAAATAAAAAGTAATTCCCTACCTGCTCAATTTTGAGGGGCATATTTTTTTTCTTTTTGACAGGGTTCACTTGACCACAGTATTGAGATTATTGTTAGGGAGTTTTGTTCTCCATTTTTCCAAAAGTCAAGACTAATGAACTCTTAGAGATAAAAATAATTGTCCTTGGCAATACTAGTTGAGATTTGAAGTGCTTGATATCAAGAGATCTGCTCTAAGGATTTTCTTCAGAGCTGCAGCTCTCTCAGGGACTCCTTGCCGACAAAGGCAAACCCTGAATTTCAGACCACAAGTGTTTTGTTCTAATGTGCAGCCCACAAACTGCAGTCACCCAGTCAACTTTTCCAGAGCTCAAACAAGAAACCAGTCAGCTTTAGACACTTTCCTTTAGGTCCATGGGAAAACAGCTCCTAACTAAACTTGCTGAAACCATCAGTGCTTAGAAGTGTATGCCCTGACACTACACCAAGAATTACTTTGTTTCTTTACCAGAATTTACAGAGCATTCATCCTCACAGAGCTTTCTTCCAGCTTCCAGCTTTCAGGACAACAGCTTTTGCAAACTATCCACAAAACACACCATAAGGACTTCAATCTTTAGAAAGTTAAGCCTGTTGGAGTTTCAGTTATATTCTATTTCAGTATTGTTGAACTGGAGGGACCTACAGGGGTAGAAGTCACCTTGCACCCTTGACAGCTTTGATCTCCAAGAATAAAACATCTCAGTGCTGCCCAAAGTATGCAATTCATGTGTATGTATCGCAGCAGCATCCAGAGGCAGCAAGCCCGTTTTGCCCCTCCTTCCACTACACAGATGCAGGTACTGCTCAGAAGATCATACACAGTTCCGAATGGTTATCCCAGTTTTAATTGTCTGCACAGCAAGCGTTGACTTGCCAGCCAAACAGCACATAAAGGAGTTCACTGAGCAGCTTTCAGAAATGCTGGGTTTAGCTGCAGCATGATGGAAGATAGCACAGAGGAAACAGCCCTGCCCAGCAATCTTCAGTACCTCCAAACAGATTCCTACCAGCAAACACCAGGAAGCATTATACCACGGCAAGACTTAAAGAGAAGCCTAGACAGTTCTCATCTCATTCCCTTCACCTCCTACTTTGTTTAGGACTGTCAGACCCGGTGTCCCCAGTGCATAGGCAGACACTGCCGAACACTGAATACCCTCAACACCTTTGACTATAAAGTCTACAACACAACTAGGAAATTAAACAGAAAAAAACTAAAGAAGAAAGGAAGGACTAAATAGCAAAATACTAAGCAGCTCTTTTAGCACAGCTCACATGAAAAGCATCATTTGCACATGTCCAGAATCTGCTGCTTTTTAGGGCCGACAGCAACATGACCTTGCTTTACTGTAACCAAAAAGCAAATTCATGTAACTGTGTAACCATCATCTATGCCAACCACCTTCATAAGATGCAGGGTAGAAGCATAAGGAAAAATAAATAGTTATCACACTATAATACACTTGCACTTGGTATATATTTCATGGAACCCTTAAAGCATTTCCTCACACAGTACTGATGTTAAACATCCATGAAGTGGTATTTGGGTTTGGGTTTCTTTGATGCCACAATTTTGATGTGAAAGTGAAAACAAAATCTAGACATTTCAATTTCCCAGTGCTCTGATTGATCTAGTTCACTTTCCACCTTTAGCACACGCTGAACACATGGGACAAATAACAAACATTAGGTAAAATCAGTGAAAGCATTGTTGAAAGCAGAGAATACTCATCAGTTTGTTGGAAGAAATGAGTATACTCCACTTAGAAGACCACAGGCCACCAGTGCAAGTTTCCACCCTGTTTTTGCATCTCACAAAAAACCCCACATGGCTGGCAGATGTTTTAATTTTCCCTCAGGTAAGAATAGGGATCCTGCTATAGGGCAAGCATTTTGTCACATCTATACCCTACCAGCTGCAGATTCCTACTACTAAGCTCAAGGGTGACCATCTGTACGTGTACTGTATGTATACTTTTGGCCTGTGCCAAGTGAGATGTCATTCAATAAAATTTACTTCAGTCCTCAGGGACCATGAAAGGCATCCTTTGCTACTGATCACCCACACACACCTTCTACTGAATGGGCCTGGAGAAAGTCCAAAATCATGTCTGCCCTACATCCCTTTAGCTGTTTAGTGTCCGACTGAGCAGTAAAACCACACTTTGATGTACATACAGAGATCTAAGATTCTTTTTTTTTCTCTCAACTATGTATGTGTGCCCTCTTCCTCCTCTTCCATGTGTTTTACAGTTGAAGTGAAGAAACAATGTATTAGTACAATGATTACAGCAGCTTTACTCCTACTTCAAATGAAACCTTGATCCTTTGCACTGTCTACAAACTCCACCTTTTCCTCTCTTTTGACTTTACCTATTTCCTCTTGCTTCCCTCCTCCAGCTGCTTCATTCCTCCTCAGAAGCTCAGAGTGCTCAGGAGCTTTTCCATTAGATATTACTTACGTTATTTTTAAGTCCTAAAAGAAAACTTCACAGACCTACAACACACTCTGTACAATGTCTGTGTTCACTTCAATATCCTCACTGATTTGTTTCAAATTTCAGTGTCACCTCCCTATCAAGATATGGCTCAATGTTAAGTCACTTGAATGCTTCTCCCCTTCATGAGGCTTCACCACACTGTAAGGAGCCACTTCCACAGAAACCTGACACGGCTGGATCCAGCCTCTGCCAATGGGATTAGGTTACAACCAGCAGCTGACACAACTACCTAGAAAGAAATGAGCAACCAGAGGGGGATGGGAAGTTCATCAGAACTGCAGTGGCTCTTCTCAGTTGGGGAAACTGGACAGTCAAAAGATGGGACTACTTCGTGAAACAAATGTTTTAAGAGAAAACTTTCCTTGAGCTATCTGCTAGAATCTGGTGCTGATCATCAGATTAGGCTATGGAATAAAACACCTGACTTCTTAACTGTTCATGGTATGTGAAGGAAGAAGGAGGTCAGCAGCTGCTCTGAAAGTCTTTAACGTGGCCAGTGTACGCTTGAGGAAAGACTGTCAGCAGTAGAAATCACTAGCAATTTTCTTTTTCTAATAATTTTTTGTTATTACATTTTTTAAAAAGTTAGTTTCACTAAGAGCTAATTATTACGAGTCAGTACAGGGGAGAAAGTATTAAAATGGTATTTATGAACTGTTTTACTAGACAACTTCCTTTCTTCATCAGTGAACTGCATGAATGTTACCTAGTGGGAGACAGTACAAGATAAAAATCCTAGAACCATACAGAATCACAGAACGGTTTGATATGAAGGGACCTTAAAGCTCATCCAGTTCCCAACACCCCAAACATCAGCTGAGAGCCTCCACTTGACCAGGCTATTCTAAGTCCCATCCAACCTGGCCTTGAACACTTTCAGGGACGGGGCGTCCACAGCTTCTCCGGGTGACCTGTTCCAGTGTCTCACCACTCTCACAGTAAAGAATTTCTATGTATAATCTCCAGTTTTCACTTTGAATCCATTCCCCCTTGCCCCATCACTATACGCTCTTGTAAGAAGTCCTTCTCCAGCTTTCTTGAAATGAACATGCACGGACAGAATCAGAAAAACTCAGGGAATCCAAGGAAGAAGTCTTAGAAAACACAACATGGTTTTGGTTTTTCAATTTACTCAGAACAAAAGGAGTCCTTGGAATTCCAAAAATAGTTTAGGTCAAACATTGAACAAAAACCTGTAAGTGTGCCAATCATCACCCAGATAACACAGATGCATTCACTAAAATACACACACACACACACACTTGTTTTAGCACAAAAAATGTCACTTGACTTCCTGACTGTAACTGAATACTGCAATAAAAGAGCAGCCATTAGACATTACTTCAGGAAGAACCTCATGATTTGTACCCAATGATTTTGGGAGGGCTAACTAAGAAGTCTCAGAAGTGATTTTTGAAAAGAATCAGAACACTCAGAAAACTTCAAAGATGGATGCAATGATTCATACAATTCTGTTATTTTGACAACAATTTTGGCTTAAGTACCATACCAGTTACTTTGATAATGAATAAAGAAGCAGTAAGGTACTTCATAGAGACCATTTGCTGGATTCCATACTGTTAGAGACTACAGGTTCATTTGTAAAAAAAGGAAGACAAAAACATTGATGCACAAGCACTGTGACGTCTGTAGAGTTTCTGACTTGTCACCACATCCCAAATTAATGAAGAAACAGATACAAAAAAGTGAATATTAATAAAATTATAATACACTAGCCCATAAATTAACATAAAATATAATAGGAGGTGCCACCAGCATTAATTTTTGCCCTCACACTTATTGCTTTCATCAACAATCTGAAAGAAAAGCCACGTAGAGTTATGCACAGGGTAGAGAGCAGTGAAAAAGCAGCTGACCTTCCTTAGTAACCCAGGCACAAATTAAGCAGAGGGACCCAGAACCCAAGATCACATGCCACGCAGCCAAGTCAAGTCAAGTCATCCAAAGAGTGGAGTCAAAAATTCTGACATCCCAGCAGAGACAGAAGCACACATTGCTACTGAGACCTACAGCAATCCTTAGATGCATAAGCACAGGTACATCAGACAGACCAAAAAATGTCTCTTTGCTATTTCACACCCATTGAACAGCTACAGGAATAGCGTGCTCAATCCTGGTCGCTGAAATTCAGCAGGGATGATTCAACACACTAGAGATTCAGAAAGAAGCCTCAGACATCATAAGGTCAGCAGAAATAAATTAGAGTTGAGACTTAAGAGTGCAAACAATTTAAGTCAAAGAGAAAGTTAGAGGATTATCTCTAAAAGGAAGAAGGAACAAACATTTCAGAGAGAGCTCTGATCTGCAGGTGGAGGACATATTGCAAATAATGACTAGAAACAGAAATTGCAAGAGCTTGGGACAGAACTGTAGGTGGACAAAATTTAGAAGAAAATAACTTCCTTATTAAAAACTGAAAAATAGGGTTATTTTTGCAACACAGATTTTTATTTTAGACTGGAATCTTTTCTTTAAAAATACTGCTGAACTGCAACAGCTAGGTTTGAAATAAGAAAACATGCACAGGATGAACATGATGTCTCTTCGGGTCTTAAGAAGGTCACAAAAGTTCAATGCTCACATAAATAATTTCTTTCAACTCAGCACCAATGCAAAAGTATCATAACTCAATATTAAATATGCTGCTTTCCACAACGGTCAAAATCCAAAATCTGCCTTCAATCTAAACAAAAACACGGTAAGGTGATAAATAATGAGAATGTGAAGCATGACAGGTCGTTCTTTGGCTTTATTGCTAATGATCAAATGATAGACACAGTTAATTATGTGTCAATTCACTTCAGCTCAATCCCAAGACAGAGAATCAGAACAAATTTCAGCAACAACTGCCAAGTCCAAGATCACCAAGGGAAAAGGCTTCTAGAACACCCTGAAATCAAAGTTGCCATTGTCTTTATCTGGACACAAAGGGAGGAAGTAAAAGGAAAATGTTCACTCCACTTGTACCAATGAACAATGCTTTTTACAAGTCAACCATTTGAAAAAATAATACTTTCTTAAAAAAAATTTACCTTGCTAAAGGCAAAACCTGTAACTTCAAAAACCTGTAGCTCTACATTTTGCTCAACGGTTTCTAGAATGGCAAATTCAAAGTACTAAGCGTTAAGTTTATGCAGGAAAGAACTGAAAAATGGAGCAAACAGTAAAGAGAATACCAGTGACTCACTTCTGCCTAGAGAAATACACTATCCTATCACTACAAAATAAAAAGTAAACAGTTTAGAAAGGTGATATAACTTTATAATAAAAATGAAACTGTGTAGCTCAAGTGAGACCTCTTTTTGAGATCACTGTGTCACTAAAAAAAGAAAAAGAAACTAAATGTACTTCCAGCAGACTGAGACAAGTAATGGCATGCCTCATATCCCTATATTTGATGTAATAAACACATAAAATTACATCAAGATGCATGGACATTTACCCCCTATTATTTATCTGTTGAAAAAAAATGAAAAACTAAAATTCAGCAGAAGGAACAGCAGCTGCATTTACTGCATCCCAGTTCAGACACTCAAAATGCCATTGGGATTTTAAGTCTCTTTTCAGAGGTAATCACGGACTTTTGGAGGGGGCATTTAATTCACTCCCTTTGAAAGCTTAACGCTAAAGACTGTAAACAAATCTTTAAAGAATAAGCAGGGCAGTGAGCAGGTCCCAGAACATTCACATGGTAAGCTTGTTAAAATGTCCACTGAAAGGTCACACAAAGTTCTAAGGCACTGACTCTCTACAGGTTTTTCTATCTTAACCACGCAAGTCAAGGCGAGCACAGCACGGTATCGGCCACGCACTTGTGATTCTCTACTCCAGCACAAACTTGACTCTCAACACCTCGAAAAACAAAACAAAAGACACAAGAGGGAAAAGGATGGGAAGAGCCTTGTTGATCTAGCCCAGATGCCTATCACATTGGCCATCAGATGACCTCCCTGGATCCAACTGTGGCAGATGGGATTCCAACAATCAGCTGCTTACATCGGCCACCACCACGAAATCCCAGCAAGTTAACACCCCACTGATTTATAAACCAAACGGCTGAATCCAGAAGGGATGTTTACTTGTAGTGCCTGAAAAAAAATTAATTTTGCTATAAGCTGTCCCTCCTACTGCTGTGTAAGATGGTGCCCACGCCTTTCTGAGGCACATTCAAGGTCTGTGTTAACCATCTCATTAACAGAGAGCTTGCTTCAAGTACTCTTTCTGTCATGGCAAACGCAGACCAAACCTGTAAATTTCTAAAGCAGAGAGCGGCAGTTAACACTCAGGTGGGGAAAAATTTCTACACAATTACCTTACAGAGTACCATAAAAAGAATTTTTTTTTCTGTGACTAAACAAAATATCTACAAGAACGCTTACACTTATATTTCTGCTTTGGAAAAATACACAGAAACACACAATTAAGGTAATCTAAACACTGGCTGCCAGTGGGGTTTCATAAGCAATCTCATGCTTGTTAACAAGTTATTTTTAGCAGGCACTCTTTCTGTTCTCCTCTCTCTCCACCCATGTGCAGAAGAACCCACCCCATAAAAGCTATTTAGCTATATAAATCAACTTTAAATTTAGATAAGGTGATTCCACAGATTAGGAAGCAAGCACCAAAATGATCGTAACGGATTTTGCTTTTATAATCTTAGATCAGGCCACTTTAGCCCCAAAAAGCTTACAGGTTAAATGCAGCACAAGAGACAAGGACGGAGATAGGGAATGAACAGAAACAGTACGACATCATTTGAGCACAAGATTGTGGCCTCAGTAGTATTCTCCTTTGCTTTTTAGCTCTGAGTTAATTGCTAGCTGAGAAATTCAGCATGTACAGTACTAGGATTTCTTATTTGAAGTTTCCTTTAGTTATTTGTCCTTTTACATCATCGGGGAACATGATTTAGCAAATATTTGCCAAAGACAGCTATGGCACTTCAGCTGACACAGAGTAACTTATAAACCCCTGTAACTGAGCCCTGACAGGCAGAACCCCGAGTTACAAACAGATCGTGTTTATCCACTTGTTAGTGCCATTCAACAGCTGACCCTGAACGAGTCCATGGGTGCCTTCTAGCAGGGCTGATGAGTGAAGCCTTTTTGGTCACCTACTGACACACCTACTTTAAGACCACTGTCAGAAACTCCAGAACTCCTACCCCTTGAAGAATACCGAATAATAAACAGCTCATCTGGGGAATTCCCAAGTGATCTACAATCTTCCCATCAAAATATCTGGTGTGACCTGAAAACCTCTCACTAAAGTAGCTTCTTCCAACTGTTTAAGTAGGGAGGCTGTCTACTTGCTGAAGACTTCCCTGGCACAGCTCTAACTGCATTTGTTTGAGGTTTTGGAATCCAGTTGAACGTACATGTCACTGAGACAAGCACATCTCTGACCCCTGAAAACAGACATCACCACTGGTTTTCCTTTTCATCCTCTCTTTGCATCCACCAAGAGGTTTCAAAAGCATAAGACCGTACCACGAAGCAAAACCCACAGAAAGCCACCTGCAGTAGCTGCAAGTTGTCAAGACCCCCCCACACTCCCTTACCACACACTTGCACAAATTAAGAACATCTTAATACATCTTAGAGGGAGTCTCTATTCTCCTACTGGAGGTTTAAATAAAACATTTTTCTATTGTGGTAATTACAGCAGTGCTTAAGTATGAAGTGTGAATAGGACCCCACTGCGCTAGGCACAGCACCAGGAATAGGAAACAGCTCCTGCCCCCACTGGGAGGGAGGAACCAAAAAGGAAATGTGTTAAAGAAAGAAGAAAATAAAGCGAAGGTAAGGAACGGCAAAACCACAGGTTAAAAAAAACCCCAAAATGTCCCAACCCCTCAAAATGCTAACATTGAAAGTGCAGAGAAGCAGAAGCAAGAGCAGAGAATCAAGGAGAGAATTTGGAGCACGACTGTAAGCTTATTAACACATAACTGCAAGAACCCACAAGTGAGTTCTCCAGGGGTGTGAAACACTTGCTGTCACCACTTCCGCAGGCAGCCTAGGCCAGCAGAGCCTCCGGGTAGCTGTGGCCTCTGCAAGCCTTGCCAGATTGGAGAAAGAAGCAGGGCACGAAGCAAGCAGCTCCACATCAGCTGGAGTCTCCTTGAAGCCAATCCTTATCACAAAGGATTGAAATTTTTGTCTAAAAAATGAAGAGCAATTGCTGTATTTAGAGGTGGACTTGGAAACCCAGGTGCAATGAACAGTAACACCCATTTAACCTGCAAAATTTTCCTGGCAGGGCAAAGGACGAAGCCCTCCCCTTGCAAGAGCCCTGGATTTTAATACATTTTTCTGCTCTCTGGAGTATCAGAGGACTCTCCTTCCCTTTGCCATTTCTCCTTTCTGTCAAGTACTCCATAATTATGTTGGTCAATTAGGAACTGACATGTTTTCTTTCTCTTCAGCTTCACTGAACGCATGACAGAAATACAGAATGTACTTGTCATGCTATTCTCTCTACGACCAGGAAACAGCATCTTGGACCCAGAGTCCAGCCCAGACAGTGAAGGAGACAGATCAAAATCACAGTGAGAAACAGACTGTTTGGAATCTGAGACAGCAACCAAATCCCAAAGAGAAAGACAGATGAATCTCATTATGAAAATGCATTTGGTGACTATGTTTTAAGACTGGAGGAGGAGTGAGAGAACTGCCAGCTGTTCAGAACCAACATCTACCTTGGATAGGAAGTACAGTGAATTAAACAGTCAAAAATCAGTAGTAGCCAGTCTGTATCACTAAGATCACCATGAGCTCAGGTTGAACACCATTCTAAGACTGAAGGAGGCATTGCAACTGCTTCTCCAAAGAGAAAAATCAAGTTGTGCTACACTGCTCAATTCATGCTGCAGAGCACAGACCACCTTTAAGAGACTCCACAACCTCCACATCCATCTCGAATTACTGCTTTAGACTGTGCCACAGAACAGCACAATGGAACAAGTCCATTTAGGTTAAAGACAGTTTTGAATTCAAGGAGAGTGTTATCTCAATTAACATTAAGAAACTGTAGGCATGCCATCAGTGCAATGCAGATATTCTCCATGGCAGGAGTAGCTATCTTCGTGAAGGAGCTATTATTACAGATGAGGCAGCATTTCAGAAGCCAGATGCATAAGCTCTTCACCTCTGGCATGTCCTGCTTTTGAAACTTTTTTTTTTTTTTAAGTAATAAAAATAGTAGAGCAAGAAGAGCAAGAGAACTAAGTGTTGGACATCTCTAAAGCTATTTAAGGTAACCAGAGAAACTACAGCTCATTTTCAAATTATACGTAATCTGATCAGAGTGCGGGCTACTGCCAAAAAAATATGGTCTTACTTCCCACTTCCATGTTCCTGCCATAGCAAACCTGGCAATCTTGTAGCCAGAGGATGAGTCAGTTTAGCCTACTGATCTGACAAACTAATCCATGTCCAAAATAAAGCAAGCCTCAAATCAGCAAGCTGAACTGACTCATCCTGAGGACAAGCAGATGCTAGGTCTGAAGAAAGGAAGAACTGGGAACAAGCCTGTTCCTGACTGCCTGTACTCCCAGGAAAGCCACGCTAAGTGTAACACAAACTCACAGCCAATGGCACTGCGGAGCTGCAGCCTCCAGAGGGACAATCCTGGCCCTCCCGTCCTGACACCTCACTGCCCTCCTAGCAGGTATCAAATAACTGCAGTCTGAAGGTGAACTGCATCCCAACTGCTTCCGGAGGAACACGAGTGCCTGCCCAAAGCAATGTGAGCACTAGGGCCGGCTGAGGAAGGAGATGGAAGCCAGGGCAATTCCTCGCCACGACAGCCTGTGCCAAGGGCAGGCTGAATCTGCCAAGCTGTGAGCTTGGGTGAACCAAAGTGGAAGCACCTGGGCACCACATCCTCTGCCTTCTCAAAGCAAAACAAGCTCATACTGTCAAACTGAAAAAAATATTTCTTCTATGGTTAAAAAAAACCCAACCACCAAGTTATATTACACCAGCACAGACCCTTATTCTGGAGAGTAACTATATTGCCTTAAAATGCATGTTTTAGATAATAGAAAGTATTGTTTTCTCCTATGGCTTCTTAAACCTACTAAGAAGTTTATTTTTCCTCTCTCGGAAACAATACACCTACTTCAGTATGAATTTTTCCCTTGTGAAAGGACAATAAGACAATTCAAACTACAGAAGATGTCTACAAATATTTTACTGCAATATACATATTTCAGTAAAATAAAATCCTACAAAATGGGAATAAGTTTTCTCCAGAAAGACAATATGAACAAAAGTAATACTCCTCTTAAGAACAAGCCCAGGCATCTGGGGATTTAATTCCCTTCTGCCAGCATATGAGCAGAGGCTTTCAGGGGAAAAATACACATACAGCTGAAATTTTCAAACTGTTCCTGGAATTGTTTGTTAAGGAAGACTGCTGAGCTTGAAATCCTAAAATAGAGTCAGGTATCTGGAAACAGGGAGAAGAGCGAACCTCTTTTTTAAGCAAAAATTCCTCTCAATTATGCCAGTAAGAGGAAAAATAAAGAATAAAATTAGACTTGTCCCAAATTCTGTCAGTTTCCGTACCGGAAAAAGGCAGTATCACTCTTGAAGATATCACAAAGCAGAAAATAAGTGATGCTAAGTAAAAGATAAACCTAAAAACACAAGAACAGTTTTAAAGGCAACAAACTGTTATGTTATATATCTGTATCTATCTGTCCATATATATATATTTGTGTGTGTGTGTGTGTGTGTGTGTGTGTGTGTAAAAGTCATATACCTATCTGGAAGGGGCAGTTTTTCAGGGCTGCTGTCCCAAATCTGTGTAGGTTTTGAAGGCACCTAGGCTTTTTTTGAGAGGAGTGCAGCATATTTTCTTAATTACAAACCTGACAGTCTCAGAGGGAAGAGAAAGCAGACTCAGGTCTCAACACTGTTAGCTTTTCCTTCTCTTCTTGCATATACCCTCATCCCAGGAATCTCAGGCAAGATAAAAGGTGTTATGAAGCCAAGACTGACTATATGCAAAAGATTTCCATTTCTAGAAGGAAACAATGGAGCCTAATCTTTCTGTACTGCTGTTACAGCTGGAGAATAATGGCAATGCCTTATCTTGGTGCAGGTAAGGAGGCGACTTTCAACACAATAACAGACATCCATCTCAGAGGACAGTAAATACAGACAAAGGTTTGTTCTTGCAGACAAAGGTTTCATTACCTGCCTCAGAAGACTGTAACCAACAGAGCACTTTGAAGAACACAATTTCTTTATTAAAAGGGCTCATATTAAAAAAAAATACTCAAATATGATATTGATCAAGATAAAGAAAGCACATAACAGAGAAAGCATGGCTTCATCGACCCCATTTTCCCTTGTCTTACAGCAGCAAGTAGTATTTAAGGAAGAGTATAAAACAGGACAAACTTGCAGGGATAGCTACCCCAGCACACTCTCCCAGACCTCAGCTACAGGTGGCTTGGGAACTTCCTCGGCCAGAGGCAGTATCTCTGGATTTTTTCTTCCTGAGTTTGCAAACCCAGCCCAGGATCTGAAGGTAGTACACACAGTAAGCCCAACAAC
The DNA here is from genome assembly GCF_029207755.1 of Chamaea fasciata. Lineage (NCBI taxonomy): Eukaryota > Metazoa > Chordata > Aves > Passeriformes > Sylviidae > Chamaea > Chamaea fasciata. The sequence continues at coordinate 25,399,709 of NW_027094087.1, forward strand.
CATTTCTACACAGGCATAAGGAGAAGGGACATCTGTAAAGCAGATCAGTGTCAAAACTATCCAGCAGAAAGCTGGAATCTTATCTCAACATCAATAGTAGCAAGTAGTGACAATTCTGTTCAAAGACCAGCTAAGGCATGTACCAGCTGAAGCATGTTACCCAGCATGCAGGCATTTATTATTATATGGGATTAGTCTTCATCTTGCTCAAGAATTCATCTTCCAATTGGACAGAAACAATATAATCTAAACCAGTGTCTTTAAATAGACTAAACAAACTAAGATCAAAAAACACTTAGCTTGAATTTGGGAATAGGGGAGGGTCACAACAACATAAAATAAAGATCAAGTAGCAGTGACTTAAGAGTTGAGAAGAAAGTCATTCTTGAAAAGGAACGTATAGAATATGCTTGAATGCTTGCATTTTGGCTGAGACAGGAAGTCTTGAATAGAAATTATTTTCCACAGTAGCAGCCACTCAACCACAAACCCACAATGAAATTTCATTAAGACATTACAGCCTGGCACTGTAGGAGCGATAATGAATGCATAAATCAAACTTATCAGAGAAGGATTTTGGCAAAGGCAAGATGAGACTCATCATCTTAAAAAGCTGTGTCAAAACCCAACAAAAAGCAGAAAAAAATTGCTCGTGTTTCAGCTTAGATAAAGTTATGACAAAGTATACTCTTTCTTCTTCTAGCAGAAACATTCTTCTGAATAAACATGTTTTTATAACAATCAAATCAGTAATTGTCCTTTATCTGCCAAGAAATGAACCCGGGATTGTGTTTTTCTTTACACTTGCATATAAGAAAACATCTAATATTTCATTTTGGATCCTTGATAAAATTAAACAGCCTACAATTCAGTGTGCAAGTAAAAGAGCCAGCTCTTTTCCCAGCATCTTCCTTGAAGCATGTAATTGAGTTGATATATAATTTTGTAATTAGCAATAATGTTTCCAAAATACTTATTTTCCTCTGTAAGATGACCTGAAAATACAATCTACTTTTTAATCCAAATGCTGCTCCTTCTAGTTTGTCACATCCAAAGATCCTGACAGCTGACATGGCAGATACAACTTACGGGATGTAATGCCTGCTGCCTGTATCACAAACGAAGCAACAAAGAAAAACCTTCACGTATTTATATGTATTGCCCTTGATCAGAGGTGGTTCATGTGTGGGTTCATCCAAAGTAGATGGGTGGGAAATATTCAAACCCAAATTCACCCCTCCATTTCCAACACCATAGATTATGGTAATATTGACATTACTGAAAGATGGGATTTTTAGTTTCACAGTTGATTGCCATCTATCCCAACAACATGTTGATCTTTATTTGCCTTTACTCTTAGCTCATTTGCCAGGGCAGCAGAATTACTCTGCAGAAAACTGGAATCCGATGAATAAATGGACATGAGGTATCATACTTGCATGGGATGAATAAAAATTGGCTTCCTCCACAATTCCAAGTACTTCAGAAGGTTTCTTCATCACTAAAGAATCTGGACACAAAATTAGGCCTCAAGAGCAGAAAGCCAGGGCATTCTATTACAGAATTAGAAATTGTATCCAGAGGAGAAAATGCCCTTGGTCACTACAAGACCAGTGGCCTTTAAAGCTTGGAAGCACAATGTGGCTCATGCACCAAGAAAGCTCTGTCAAATTAACTCTACAGCCATTTCTTAAAGCCAAGAAGCTCATTATTTCCTTGATATATTAAAACAAAGATCTACAACTAAGGTAGGAACACACTCCCCAAACACAGGCTTTGAAAACTGTGAACAAAACCATAAAGTATCTTGGGTCTTCGTGCTCATCTAAGAAACATCACTAGGTTAGAATAAAAAAATCAGTCACCAGAACAAACCAGGAGAGCATTCACAGATTTCCACACAATTAAAATAACATCCTGAGAATACCACTGCAGTGGTTTTCAACATAGCAGATTAGATACACACTGGTTTTTAATAGTTCTAAGTTATTCCTTTAACTTTCACAATCCATTTACCCCATCAGATATCAAAGTCCCCGCAGAATCACACGGGAGAGGTCAAGGCAACATTGTCTACAAAATATGTTCAGTTTAATCTGTGACCGTGATCAACACAACACAATCCATCTCTCAAAAAATCACCTTAAGCCAGTCCAACTATGAGAAACAAAACACTGAACAGGATTTTTCCCTTCTGACAAAAATTGGTGAATATACTGATGCTTGTAAGCTTCCAACAGACAAGCTGAGCTCCAGGGTTTCACAGGCATCATTCCCATCTCCAAAACGATGTTTGAGCTTTGACACTAGAACATCCCTTGCAAGTAGGTAATCACCCACTGGTACAATATATTGCAGTTTTACATGTGCCTGTTCTTTCACATTCTATTATTTCAGCTTCAGCATCAACGAGAGCAATCTGAAGGCAACATAAAGGTTAATTCAAGCAGAAAAGCAATTTGCTGTCTTCCATATTTCCTATCAGGATTCAATAATGACTTACTGTCACCAACACAAGTCTTTCTAGATCAAAGCAACGCTACAGGAGGTCAATATTCTATTACCACACCCTATGGCGACGAGTCAACATTTACTGCATATTACATATTTGCACATAAACAATGACACTGTACCAGAAAAAGGTAGCAGTGAACTTCATGAAAATAACATCACAATCATCACAACAGCCACAACTGTGAAGCAATTTTTTATTAAGAACAGGATTAGAACTCCTTACTTGATGGGTTTTACATAAGAACTTACTGGTTGATATTGTAGATGCACGTCGCTTTTGTCTGGTAGCTAAAAATCAGATTAAAAAGTCTCCCACACAATGTAGCAGCTCTCCCCTTCTACCATAATTCATCACACATTAAAACATACTGATGAAAATGTTTGTGTGGCTATGCTATAAATATCAATGAAGAAAAGGAAAGCAACCTATGTTTTTTTTAATTAAAAAAATACACTTGGCAAGGCTGGATCATCTCACTACTTGGTTTCACAGCACAGCTGTGAAAAAAAACAACCTAGCATGGGGGATTGAACAGGTCAGGGCCAGACAGACTTCCCCACTAGGAAAACTAATGTAAATCTGTACCAAAAACAAACAAACAAACAAAAAAGGCAGCAAGAGGTAAGGGGTTTGTTAGTCTTAACACAGATAATTCTTGTCATCATCAGAAAAGACCTGTAACACAAGTGCTAGGAATGACTCAGCAATTGTCTTAATTTCATCAGAATTAACATACCAGAACAGTAAGTCACAAATATTTATGTCAAGCCATCTGCCCAGTTTAAGTCTAATTTGCCCTGTAACACAATGTAGTTAAAAATCTGCAGGACTGCTCTAACTATAACTGACTTTTCACTTCACGTTATCCAAACCTATGCTTTTGGACACACTGAGTCAGGAGATGAAACATCTCATTACTTGCATCTTTTTCTCAAGTTCTTCAACAACTTGCTCTCCAAAAAAATTCTGCAGTGGGAGTCTCTAAGGGTGCAGACAGGTAAATGCAATCTCCATCCATGGCAAGACTGTCAATATTAAGAGCACAGCAAACAACTTGCTGAAACAAGTTGAATATGTCTTTGGGTAAGAGAAATCCAGCCAGCACTCCAAGCAAACAGGTAAAAGAAATCCAAGGAAAACACATACTTGGACTTCCGGAAAGTTCAGACTGTTCCTCTAATAGTCTATGGCAAAAAGTCAAGGCTGCAGAGGAAAGATCCAATTATAGGCAAAAAGCTGGCTAAAGACTAGGAAGCAATGGTGAGACTTAATAGTCAACTTTCCACTGTGGAGAAGGGTCAGTAGTGGAGCTGACCTGGCAGCATTGCTAGGAATCATTCTATTCAACATCTTCACTGACCTAGATCGAAGCGCACAGTGGAATCCTCCAAGTCTGCAGATAAAGCTGAGCTTTGTCAGGTCAGCCAGCTGCAATGGCAGTAACTGTGAACTCTGCAGGGCCCTCACTAAACTGACTAAGTGAAGTGTGGTAGATGAGCTTCAATGCAGAATGTAAACAGAGCTACAAAAATAAATGGGAGGGAAATCATATTAGGCTTCCTGACTGAATTTATAGTTGGAGTTTACAATTCAAAGAAGTGATCCTGAAGTCATCATTGACAGTGCTGAAATTACAGGTTCACCATGCAACATGCACTAAAATGTCATCTAGATATTGGACATAATCAGTTCTGGAAGAACTCAGAACAAGGAAGAAAGTAATTGTGCTGCTATGTAAAAACTTAGTGCACTGCAGTCTTAAGAACCAAGATGTGGAGACAAGAATAGCATATGAGTAGGGCAAAGCAAAATTTTTAAAGGTATAGGAATAGTCAATTAAAGGATTAAAGATAGAGCAGCTGCCTTGGAATAAAAGACTGAAGAAGCTGGGGCTCTTCAATCTGAATACAAGATGATGGGGATGGGAGGGTCTAATATATTCAAAGCTTACTTGAATGGCAATAAATACTTGGTGGCAGTAGGTAAGATCAACATAGCTGGTAAAGAACTTTGGAAATCTGTTCTCTCAGGATTGTGAGCAGATACTAAAGGGAGCAGACAAGGATGCAGCCTCTAATGTTCCCAGTCTGATGACTGGATCCTAGAAAAGTGGGAGGATAGTGAGTCATAGAATGGCCAGCCTCACTTGTACTCCCTAAATAGCAATGTGACTGTCACAGTTGAAGATCTCATACTGGGCTATACAAACACCAAATACCTGACTCAGTAAGGTACTTCTTACCTCCTAAATCAAAACTGGAAAAGAAAATGTTATTATGAAATATTTCAAACTGGCTTAATATACCAGGAAAACTTATCAAAATACAATTTCACATCTAATTTTCATTGGATTCTTACAAGGATGCAGGCCTCAGAGAAGTACAGACTAAAGTAGCTGTGGTGATAAGCCTGGCTTTCAGGATGGAGAAGAATGAGAAGGAAGACACGAAGCTGAGTTATTTCAATTACACATTGCTCTGGATACTTTAGAGTCAAGAAAAGCTTGCTTCCAAAACAGTTACACACCTCTGTGCCACAGGCTCCAGCTCTGAGAGCTTCAATGTCAGCAAAGGCAGCCCGGGTTAGAAGTGGGCTGCCTGCTCCCAGCTGTGTGACCAACCATAGTTATTGCTCCTTGATGTCATCTCAAGGGAATTCTACCCCAAGTAAAACACACCTTTAAAAGGTATCTGTTTCTTCATGAATGCCCATCCTCTCCAGGTAAATCTTAAATTAGGAGGAACAGAAATAACAAGCTTAGAACACTGAGTCAGTGGCCAGTATCTCAGCTACAGAAGTTTCTTCAGAAGAGACAGGGCCACATCAAGCATCCGCACATGGCTGCTTTCAAGTACCAACAAACAAAGCAGCCTCACTGGTATTCCCCTCTGCCTTGGAAATGAGTGCCACAGAGCAGGGAGGTTGTGAGGCTCCCATCCTAATTTCTGATTCTGAACACATCTGCAGCCTGCTCTTCTGACCCAAACCTCTATTACTGGGTCTTCTGCAGCAGGGCAGAGCTGTCCCCTCCTCTGGACAGAGTTTCAGGGCAGAAGTACAGGGCCATTACACTTTAATATTACTTTTATCTTGTTCTTTACAAGATGGCCTGAAAACAGCTTTCAATACTACATGATGCTGTGATGGATAACAGAAGACAGGCCCGGAGCACACAACCTCTTCTTCCCTTGAGACAAGAGCTTGCCTAGAACAAAACTCTTACCCAGTGGTCAGGCACTGGACTGAGCTGAGATCATGAATGAGTACCTGCTCTGAGTAACCAAGCTGGATGTGAAAACAGCCACACTTGTAGGACCAAACAACCCAGTGCAATTCTGGCCTTGGGTCAGCACCCTGAGCCCTGCTGGAAATGGATTTCAGTGACACCTTCCAGGCCTTGGGAAGCTGTGGGGAGACCAAACCATCTACCAGTAGAATCCGCTACCAGACCATGCCCTCTCTCACTCCATTTACAGGCAGTGAGGAACAAGCATCCATGGCAACAACAGAGAAACTCTAAGAAAAATTATTTGGGGCTTTTCCATGTCTTTAGGTTCTAGTGAAAGAAATTACCCATTTAAGCGGCAACAGAGAGAACTCAGCCTGAAGGTCTATGACCACAAAGAACAACTGCTTGCTTAGGAATAACGGCACCCATGAATACCCCGAACACTACAAAGGTACTAAAGACCAAGGGTTTCATCCCCACTTAAATGCTTCAATTGTCATTTTAAGCAGTTAACAACACATCCATACATTTAGTAACAAATAGGTATAAAAGCAACAAGTTCTGTTTTACCAATGAATTAATTTAGGAAAAGTGTGTTTTTTAGTAAGTCAGTTTCTGTCCATGTATTTAAACTAGGGTACCTTGGAAGCCCACAATTCTCAAATATTATACTTCATCTAACTATGATAAACATCCTTTCTAATGTCTTTGCTCACCTTGTACTTGGGTTGGAAAAGAAACAAATACCAAACCAAGGTAAGAAAAAGTCAACCTGACCTGTAAAAGAAAAATCCTAGATGACAATACACTAAAATCCACTAAATGATTCACTAACTGGTATCAGTTTCATTTGTTTTGCCCTGACACTACTCCAAAATTTAGATTTACAACTTTCTGAAAGAGCATTTCAAGTCCAAGCATAAAAACAAGTTCAGCCATGTTAAGAGGCTTGTAGAACAGGATGGAACCTTCCCAACTCCTTCAAAAGGATATGGATGGAACTGCCATGTTGCAAAGGCACGATGGAGACAACACACTGCTCAAAAGCCAATCTGAAATCATTACATACACACAATTTAAATCCTTATCGCTGATCACAATAAAAGCACCTTGAAGAAATTTTGAATTTTTGTTTGCTCCACAAGATACACAGTTCTGATTCACAGGACATGAAAACCCTCAGTGTTTTGATGGATGCACGTTGAGAACAATGGTAAAATTATGGGGCTTTGCAATACATCCTAAGCCATTCTAAGCATATAACTCAGGATTCTCCATATACTACACTAAATGCTGACTTGTTAATGCTTTACTACACACACTGCACATTTTTATTCTTCAAATGTAAGCAGTTTCCTGAAGATAATGTTTATGATATCACACTACCAAAGTCACTGAACCTGTTACCAGAGGCCACCTACATCTTCTGCTTGCATGACTTCAGCTCATTATATTTTGTCTTGGGTTACTTATGCCTGACCACATACCCTTTAACAGTTTAACAGGGTAACTTTTGTGATTAACTCCAACACTTAAATCATGTTCTTTTCTTAATGAAGTGAGATAAGTGTACCAAAAATATTATAACTGCAAATGAAACAGTAGTTTTGTTCCATGACAAGACCAACAGTCTTCTTCCAGTGAACAGAAATCAGCAGGATGATCAGTTTCTGCACTATTCTTATCATCACATATTCGAATGGAGGAACTGAGAAGGCTTTTTTCAAAGATGGTTGTTTAAGTTGTATGGCAATCTATCTATAGAATCCTCTATTCAGTTAAGTTTACCATACTGTTTGGAGAAACATTTTAAGTGGTAATTTGGGGGCTTTTCCAAACACAAATCAGAGCAACAAAAATAGAAAGGAAAACACCAGGAATTACTTATCATTGTAATGGGTAGAGACAACACATAACAGCAAAGAAGCCCAGGAATTAATACAAACACTGAGATTTTGTCAATTAACTAATAGAGATAAGAAAATAAAGTGACAAAATCCCTTGAAGTCCAAAAGGCTACAAAGCCCTATGTTTATTACTACTACCTGGAACAGGCAGCATTCTTTTTTATAGAGTCTGAAGTTATTTGATCATACCATAAACTCAGCTCTCCTTAAAAGCAACCTACATCTCATAATTAAGCCAGAACCCTGGGGAACACAAAGGGGCTTAACCCTAAAGACAAAAACTTCTCTGTCCCACCTCAAGCCTACAGAGTGTTGCAATTCTGTTTGTGAACAGTTGACAATTACAGCAGTAGGTACAACAGGCAGTTTCTGATTGTTTTAATGCAAAACACGGCCAACTAGAGCTCAGCACATTTAAGTTTACTCAGAGGGCAAGCACAAGTTCAAATTCCTATAAAACTGCACCACATTTGCTTCACAAATCTGGTGGGCTTACTGAATTTAAACTAAAATGAATGTTTCAAAGACACCTGCATAAAGTTCAAGACTAGTTATGTCCACCTAAACCTTATTCTACCCAGTCTCATTATATCTCTTCCCTAATTTGTGTTCCCATATCCTTTCTCCTTTTACTCAAATCGCTCTTCAGATCTATTTTGCTCCTTTCAGCTCTTCTCCTGGCCTGCTTCTTCCCTATCTGTGACTCAGAATTACAGTGCCAGCCTGTAGTTTGCTTCTTTTAATTCCCTCAAATGGGAAGTGTACCTCTTCTCATACCCAGCCATATACTCCAATCCACCTCAAGAGGTGAGTGACAGTCACTGACATTATTTCAGCCTTCTCTGCAGCTATACAACCTCCCTGTGCTTAAAGGCAAATTTGAATTTGTCTACAAATCACCACTGTCCAGATACATGCACAATCAAAAGCTGGTCTACAGAGTGTTTATCCTGAAGCTGGGAAAGAACCCATCACAACTCATACTCCCCAACATCTGCACAGAAGTCTGCAAACAGCATGATCCTCTCTCCCAGCAGAGTTACTGAACATCTACCCTGTTGCACTGCAAAACCATCTAGCAATCAAAAATATCCTGTGACATAGGGACAATAATTATTCATTTTAGGCTTTAAAATCTCCCAGAATTTAAACTCATCCCGCCTAAATGCCAGGGGGTAAAAAAATCAGTTCCCAAACTGTAAAGCACTGCAGACCAAGGGGCACACACAGCCGCTGTCCCCTCAACCAGCTCTGGCACTCCTGAAATACATGAGCCAGAGATAACAGCCCATACCTGCAGTAACCAGTCTGATGCCAGGACCAGACAAGGCCACCAGCTAGCAAGCTGGAAACTGCTTTCACAAAGCTAATTATTAGACTCTCATTACATCAAAATCCATGTCAATTTTAGCCTCTGGTTACCAGAGGTGCTTCCAACCCCTAAGGGCAAACTACCTGGCAGGCAACAACCCATTCAGAGTGGTAAGATTGGTAAGATCTTCTCCATTTGGCGATATCTCCAGGTACATCACCCACTGTGCCACTTTGGTACTTGCACATGCATACACCTCGAGAGAACACCTCCTTTTTGCAACATATTCTTCTTTCAGAGGTTGAGCAAGTGCTTGTAAAGCTTCCAGAACTCAGAAGGAAGTTGAAAGCTCCTAATCCAAGTTTATGGGAGCAATTATAGCAGCTTTTGAGTGTCATTTTTAATGCCTTCGGCATAGATGCTTTTTTAAAGGATGGACTGTAGAAAGCACTGAGTAAACTCTTATTTCTGTACATCAGAAACAAAGCAACTCAAAACATGTTTATTTCTTGTAGAGCAAAACATATTATCTTCTCCCAAAAGGGGTACTAAATTCTAGAACTATTTCTTAAAGTACCCCTCTACTCATACACAGTTTCCATTTCATCCTGTAATTCACACAGCTATTAAAAATGTCTATAATACAGATAAGCTTTCAGAAAAAGGCTCATGCACTACACTGTCATATGAAAACTCCAGATCTGCCTTCCACTTATCACAGCATTCAACATCATATAAAACACATAAACATGAGTTACACACACTTAAGAATATTGGGAGCATGAAGCAGGAAGTAAGAAAGAAAATTACCCTGCACTACCTCCCCACTCCCCAGCTACTTGCACGGAACAAATGCTACTGCTTACAGAAAACTCTTAACTTCTGTGTGTGCTCCTCAAATAAGACAGCTTTGCACTTCTAATTGGATTGCCACATCTCCAAATGCCAATTTGGAAGAGAGAAGCTGTTTACTTTGATGATGGCAAACAGCAGAACTGATGGTGCATCATTTTTGGAACTGTTTGCTTAATTTCAGAAATCAGCTTCTTTCGAAAGAGTCTTTCGATTTTTTCCAAGCTGAGTGTAGCTACAAGAAATCTACATCACCACTAGCACAGGCTGAAGGATGTGAGCTTCAAGCAAGAGCTTTCCAATTCTTCTCTTGAAGTACAAGTTGAATACCTCATGTGCATAAAATTACTTTAAATGCTAACTTTCAGCTGGTCTCTGCTAGGCTTGATATCCACCTTGCAAAGGAGAAAGCTGAAAATCTGAATGTCCTTGAACACCAAAATAATTTCCTTCATAAAAATCACTCCCAAGAATTATCTGCAGTTATAAAAAAATTGATATTGTTGCACCAAAAGTCTATCAGACTTTGAAATGCTGTTAATTCCCCCATTAAACTAGTCACAAAATATGACTAGCATACACAAAATATGAACCACATATTTTAATTAGGTCATATACAGACAGCAGTATCTGACTAGGCATCGTGTCTGTATTTAAGACAACCTCTAAATATAAAACCTGACCAGAAGTTTCTACAGTCAGCAAGTCAATTGGTGCACCAGAATAACTGCTCTTCCAAGAAAACTCCAGGTACAAGTAACCAGCTGCCAAGAACAGCTCACCACATACCAGGGCTTGTCTGAAGCCTGTTTACCTATTCCATTATCTTAAAAAGCAATGGTAATGCCAACAGAGATCTCTAGGTACTGCCAGGATTTCTTTGGCAAGTACACCCATCTTCCATCCCCCTCCTTTCCTTATAGTTGACACAATTTGTAATCCAAGCGCAATCTTCACTGGTACCTGAAATGAGCACTTTGCCCTCCTCTGTTCGTTGGTAGAGGAGAGAGGGGCGGTAAGAACATACAGAAAAAAACTAGGAAGAAAGTGTTATTAACTGAATGAAGCTGAAGCCTTCCTGTTTCAAGTCATTACTATAGACACTGACTTGCAAAAAAACCCCCCAATCTTCGCTGTCTCTGGTTTTTTCAACTACCAGTATGAATGCAACATGAAACACTGTTTCAGTAGTGTTTTCCAGCCCCTGCCATGATAAAAACTCAGCTCTAAGCAGTTTTAACCCACTGTCACCATCATATGAGACAAGTGATCTGCACACAGACCCGGATCTGAAAATGTGACTGCAGGTTTCCATCTAAGGAAGGAAACTGCTACTCAAGGAAGGACGTCTGCCAGCCCTCCAGGACAAACAGGCAAGTGCCTTTAGTCTTTAACTATGATGTTATGGGTGTGGTTAAACAAGGCTGCTAAGGTGACCTAATGCTTAATACTTTGCTGTCATCAGAAGGGACACTCCTTTCTGCCCTCCCTCTCCCCCCAGCCATACAGTCTGTCCCATCCCTAGTCATCAGAGCTACAAAAATAAGTCAATTCAAGTGGCTACCCTGGCAGAAAACTGTTAACTCTCAGAGTTCACTTCCTGATGAATAAGCAAGTTCAACCAGCTTGGTGTGTGGTCATTTAAACTCCAGTGAGACCAGATAGGAAAGAGTGGGAATATGGCCAGTAGTGGAAGTCCATTTTGATAGCATGAGAAAAATCTGCAAATATAAGTATGTATCATTTACTTCAAAGGGTTTAAAAACAAATGAGGCCATTTTTTTGACCTGTCATACAAGTTACTGCTACTATTTGTTGTCCATGAAAAATAATTGAACAGAATGGGGAAGGTGACGCAATCATAATGTCATTGATTTAGAAGACTTTCAGGGGTAAACTCAAAATAGGCTCTGACCTGAGTAGCTCTCTTAGAAAAGTAATTTCTAGGCCTAAAATACACCAAAGGTGTGCACTGTGAGTAGAGAAAACATTACAGTAGAGGCTTGTCATTTCCATACCCTTTTGAGGGCATCCACTTATGTGGTCACTACTTCTCAGAAAAATAGAAAGCCTTAGAGGAAAAATCTGCTGGCTCTCTCCTGTCTGGTGAGCGAGGAGCTGACAGAGAAGTAGCTAATTATTTTGTTGTTGTAACTTATTTCACTATAATTCACTGGTTCCAGTGGCAGCCGGCTTGTCAAAACTGACTTTATCAGAAGTTTCACATCAGGTGTTTTGTTACAGATACCGTGACCAAAATTCATTTGCTCAAGTGATGAAAAACTAGCCCTTCTATTATGTGTATGACTCATCCTCAAGTCAGGATAGACACCATTTCTCATAATCTTTACTTGAAGTGGTAAACAAGTAGTGACAAAAACAAGAGTTACAGCCAATGTGTCACACAACAGACTGCACTGAAAGAATGGCATCCCACACGCTTCACAAATAGAAACAAGAAAGGAAACTTCATTAGTAACAACAGAAGCTGATGTGCAAGATGCCAAGTCAACAAAGGAAAGCTCAGTAGCCACAGAAGTAGTGATACCCGGAGAGAAAAAGGAGAATGTTTTGTAGAAGGCAGACAGAGAACAATAAAGGAAAACTAAGAGAGCAAATGTGCCAAAACAGAAAATGAGAAGATGCTTATAAAAGGAAAAGGAGAAAAATAAAATGCCACATCCCTTATTGAAATTTTAAAAAACAATAATGAAATTACTTTCAATCAACTGGTAAAAAATGGTTATTTAGACAAGGAAGACAAAGGGAAATCTACCATGGCTGGCAAGACTGAAAACACAGAACAGATGAAAGGGACTAAGCAGTCAGGTTTCAAGTTGAGATTGTTGATTCAGTTCAGTTTTAGTTATGTTGGCAGATCTCAGTAGGGAAGACCTCTGGCTTGAAAGGAAATCACCCAGACTTCTCAGAAGTACACTCTGAAGATTTCTTCTCTCCCATAAACAGATTAAAGCTAACAAATGTGGAAGAGAAGAGGGGAGGAGACCGCAGACATAGAATATGAAGTAAGTGTACTCAGCAGGGATTCAGGGGCAATGAAAGGAAGAGGATGTTTAGTCACTACCTTCCAGAAGTATTGAGATGAAGCTGCCCTACCTCTTCCTACCTAAATTACTTCAAACTTGTATAGAACAATGCATATTGGATTACAGTGCCTTAGTATTTAACTAAAAAGACAAAAAAAATTGTTACCACATACTCTTTATGAACTATTTTCTAGCTACATTATGACCTTTAGAAAAAGATTTGTATAAATTTTAAGCAGCCCTTGGTTACATCCCCTTGGCTGTATAGAGAAGTCCTATACAGCTATGCACATTGCAACCTGTACCTCAGAGCTCACTGGGAAGAACTGGAGCATGGCCCCAGAAAGGATTATATCCCGGCAGTGTCCTCCTGTCTTGGTACAAGAAACTTCTTACTCCCTCCCTACATGTTACCACAGAAACTGGGTCCTTAGTATAAAACACTTATTATCTATGCTACAATTCCCTTCCCAAAATCTTAGGAGGAAGTCTTAGGTGGACTGTGACTCTCTCCTTGAGAAAATGGAAATGCAAACAGCCTATCCCATAGAAATTATGTGATTGAACTTACTACAGAATAGTGGGCCACAGCTTTCCATCTGTACAGTCACCCTGAGATAGTTTCACTGTCCTTTATCTACTTTCTTTTCCTGTGGCTCTGAATGAACACACACAGCTATGGAAATGCAGCGTTTCATTCAGCTGACCTGCAATGGTTGGTCATGTCTCCATACCTTCAGGTCCCTACCAATGCAATACACAAGAGCTTAATGAACTGTAAATGGCCTCAAAATATCTGATAATGTAGGAAAAGGCCATTAATCACTTGTTTGAGCTGAGGCACTGGAAAAAACGCTATCTGCCTGCATCAGACAGCAGTATTGCCTGAACAGTAAGAACCTTACCATGGATAAAATCATAAGGTTATAAAGGCATTCTTTCACTGGTATAGCCAGTTCCACATGGAATAAGAAAATGCATGTGAGATAAAATTTCTCTATACAGGCAATCTCTGACCACACCAGAGCTTTCCTCAGCACAGGCACCACTTCTTAAAAACTCAGAGGTAGCAGGATGGCAGCCAGGCACACACAGTTTGCTCAGGTTCCCAGGACAGCAGCAGCAGCAGGAGGTGGCAAATCAACACAGATCTCCCAGCTTCCATGTTTTCTTCGCCTGTAAAATATTGCTGATGCTCCTCACCCTGTTCTCATTATTTTCCTCACAGTCAGGATGACAAGAACCAAAGCTTGCAGAAGCTCTGCAACCAAGCACTAGCTTTGGATTCACCTCACAACAGGCACTGCCAAACAGTGTACTATGAATCAACTTTTGTCTCTCCTATATTAATGAAGAGCTGTCCAGTGACTTAAAAATTAAAAACTGAGATAAAGACAGCAAAGTAAAAATTAGGAAAGACCTTGGGACTGAACTGAAAGCCTCACACAGTGAGTCAGTCTTTCTGGCCGACAGTTTCTTTAGGAAGCAATGTTCCATGATAGATTCATTAGGAAGTGCTTGCAAGGCACTCAGTGTAATGACAGGGTTAAAATACAGCTTGCAAATTGATATGTTGGGTAAAAGAATTAAATTTTTGCCTTAAGGGACATATTATAAGCAAAGTTCATCTCTGCTTTTCTGTGTTTTGTATTCCACTCTATTTTTTTCTATAGAATCAGAATCTTGGTTACCCCACTGCTCTTAAACTGGTTCCCTGAGCTAGTTAAGCTTATTTGGTCACTAATTTGCCCATCTGTTTTTCCTCCCCACCACAAAAAGACCTGGACCTCATTGGTCATTATCAGCCTAGTCTGATAGAGCAGAAATCTCAGAGACATTTTGGATCCCCTGTCAATCAGCAAACCAGGAATACTCCCCCAGCTCTTTCATCCTGGTTGGCAGCAGGGAGCCAACTGATCAGCACACACATACCAGGCACCAGCAAAAACATGCTCTGCTCCAAACAAGCCAAGGTCCATGCCTTCTCTGCCTGTGAGAGGATGAAACCAAGGTCATCAAGTTACAGCATGTAAATAAATAAGACTGGGCAAATCCTTATAAAAGGGGGCATCACTAGTTCCAACACAGTAGTGGGTTGACTCCAGTTGGATACCAGGTGCCTACCAAAGCTGCTCTGTCAACTCCCCTTTCTCAGTTGGACAAGGGAGAGAAAAAATATAACTAAAGCTGACAGCTTGAGATAAGGACAGGGAGAGATCACTCCCCCATTACTGTCACAGATATAATAAACTCAATTTGGTGAAAAATTAGTTTATTACCAATCAAACCAGAGTAAGAATGAGAAATAGAAGTGAATCTCATGAACACCTTCTCCCTACCCTCCCTTCTTTATGGCCTTAACTTACTCCCAATGCTCTCTACCTCCTACCCCACAGCAGTGCAGGGAGACAGGAAATGGTGGTTGCGGTTGTTTCATCACCTGTTGTCTCTGCCATTCCTCTCTCCTCAGGGAAGAAGGCCTCACACTCTTCCTCTACTCAAGCATGGTGTCCCTCTCACTGGAAACAATCCTCCACGAACTTCTTCAATGCCAGTACTGCCCACAGGCCAAAATTCTTCACAAACTGCTCTGGGTCATGTCCCCCACAGGGTTACAAGTCCTGCCAGCAAACCAGCTCCAACGTGGGCTCCTCTCTCCACAGGTCCTGCCAGGAGCCTGCTTCAGTGTGGGCTTCCCACAGGGCCAGCCACAGCCTCCTTTGGGCATCCACCTGTTCCAGCATGGGTTCCTCCATAGGCTGCAGGTGGATCTCTGCTCCACCCTGGACTTCAGTGGGGACAATCTGCCTCACCATGGTCTTCATCACCAGCTGCAGGTGAACCTCTGCTCCACCTCCTCCTTCTGCACTGATCTTGCTCTGCAGGGCTGATTCTCACATATCCTCACTCCACTCTACCATTCCTATTGCGTAGGTATTTTTCCCCTTCTTAAAAGATGTCATCATCACAGAGCTGCTATCACCGTCGCTGATGGCCTTGGCTGGTCTGCTTGGAAGCCAGCTGGCATTGGCTCTGTTGGACACGGGAGAAGCTTCTGGCAGCTTCTCACAGAAGCCACCCCTGCAGCCTGCCTGCTACCAAAACATATCCACACAAACCCAATACAACCGCTCAGAAATCATGCCATACAAAACTTCTGCCCACAAACTTCTCCACCTTTGCTTTGAAGGATTGCAGGGCTGTTTCCACCTACATTTGATTTAAATTTCTTTACCTGTCCTATCTCATGCCACGTGTTTTAATATCTTGATAACACACCCTTAAGAAACTTGTAATAGTGAGAGCTATGTCTTTGGCAGTACAGTCACTCCATGTTTGCACCTGTTTGTGTATGAAGTAGATATTCAGACTGCAAACTGAATTATAACTGCAAGCCAGATGTATTTTTTTACACCAGTGGATACCCCTGCCACCAATTGCTACCTACATCTATGCATTACAGGCCATAATAAAAGTAGCAACAGATAAAAATATTACAAAACCATCTGAGGTTATAAATAAATGTAACTCTAACATGAGAGCTTATTTCCAAACCATCATCTCTAAAGTGGTAATCATTGGTTTTTAATTTTTTTTTTTTTTTTTTTTGCAACAAAGCAAAACAGACTTCAAGCAGACCCATCTACACTAAAGAAATACTTAACCAACCTACCTCAATTCTACACCCTATGGAGAATTCCAAAATGCTGAGCACTGACTACTTTCATTTTCTTAATTCTACTGCCACCTAACAGATTTCAACAGCAAAGCCACCAACCCACATGTGCTCAAGGTTTTCTGGGAGAAATACTTCAGAGACAGGCAGGAACCAACCTACACACAGCCTAGGAAATTAGCATTCACACATGCTCTAGCTGAACAGATCACTAAATGGGAAATAGCTCTAAGTGAGACAAGGGAATCTTTAGCAAAAAAAATCTCAGAAAAAAGTCAATTTCTCCTAATCAAGAGGACAGCAAGCAGGACAAGTAATTTCCTAACCTTTACATTTGGAACAGATTTCTGCTTTAAGCATACAAAAGCTAAGCCAACATGTTTCAAAGTGTTCAAGGTCTACAGAACTGACAATTTGGTTTTCTATTTCTGTCTGCTTACCCTGCTGCTTCTGCCTGTAAACATTTTGTAGGAGGATGTGAAATTCAACAGAGAGGACTGTGAACTATGAATGACTCCTCAGTGGCACATTCTTAGAAGTGCGTGGTGGTGCCTATGAGCTCACTCACACATGATAACGTCACCAGTCAGGGTCAACTCAAGGCAGCTACAGCTCCACTTACAGCTGAATGTCGGTTCATTGGTGTCAAAGTGCCCTCTCCCCACCTCCGTGGGGATTTGAAGACAGAAGAAAAAAGAGAAAGAAAGAAAAAAAAAAAAGAAAAAAAAAAGAAAAAAAAGTAAAAAATATGTCGGTGTTTAGGGGGGGAAATTAGCTTATGAGGACACCTGGTAATACCTTTGTTCTTTGCTGGTCTTCAATTTCTAATAAAAACACACACTGAAGCCTGATGTCTTATCTCATCAGACCTAATAGTTTGATTTACCACACTCATTTTGTCCAACTCGATGACTTGAAGAACTCTGTATATGTTGCATAATTTACTCTGAATGCCTAAATTCTGGATACTTCACCTTGTGAGGTACCCATGCAATAAGTATTTGCTTCCTGCTCTGTATTAACAACATAACCAGCTGCCTGAACTAGTAAATCATAATACAAAAAACATCCCAAGGTCTTATCTACACAGGGCTGAGAAAAGAGTAAATTAGGTAAGATTAAAGTAAGATACATTACACACAGATATTCTCATTTCAAATTAGGTATACACAACTCACCTTTAAATATACCTTGACCTGATCAGCCAAGGTCAATGCAACTGCTTTATCTCCTCAACAAGGAAAAGGTTGGCTTTATAATCACAGTTAAAAGATACAACCTAATAGTTGAGCAGAACATTGTCTACACAGATCAGAAGAACTACTCATTTCATAAACACATCATTAAAGAACTCCTCATTGCTTCTTCAAAACACAGTCTTTGCTGAAACAGTCATCAACCTATATCATATCTAAGACTTCTACCAAAAAAACCTGCTATACATGGCACATCACATCATTAAGGATCTGAGAAAAAGAATAGATGTAGGTTTCTCCACCAACAGTTTTTCCATTAGCTGAAGACAACGTACAAGACTGCTGGCTGCAGAACATGAACTGTAAAAACAAGGGACCAGGAACCTCAACATCCCAAAAAGAGTAAAATTGCATCTTCTGTTTTACAGATGCACATGTGAACAGATGGAGGGAAAAAATTATAAACCAGAAGAGGAACCTGCTTTTAAATAAAGACACCATTTTACCCAACATGTTGCAGTTTTAAGTCAAAAAGAGCATAACACCTAACCTTTTTTTAACTCTAGAAACTATCATTTTAACAGCTTTGGTATACCTCGAGTTTAGGATAAGACACATCATATACATCCCATATTTGTTAAACCATATCTGTAAAACCAATATAAAAAGTACACCACATGGAATGAAAGGATGAAATGCCATACAAAACGGCATCTCAGAAAACCTTGCTGTCTTTTTGCTCATCAGAAATGCTCACACTCAGCCAGGGAAGCTGAAGACTTCAACACTGCCCATCTATAACATCAAATCAAGCTAAAAAACATAAAAAGCTACCACACCACCACAAACTCAGGCAAAACACTGGATAATTCCCATGATTATCACAAGGTAAAAACATTTGGAACCATGCAGAGATTTACTGGAGCTGGAGCACACAGCACCCTGCCAACCACAGATCAATCCATTTGGTGACCCAAATTCAGGAACAGCTAGTTTAGACTAAACATCTCTAAGTCCAACAACTTTTCCTCTGCCTGTAGCAAGAGCTTGACTGCAATGAAATGACATTGTCACTGCTGAAGTAAAGCACAGTTGTATGAAAAAAATAGAAACACGAGACCAGAGCCTCTTCAGAAGACATGGATTTCCACAACTTACGAGTAAAGTGTTTGGTGTCTACACAGCTTCCAGCTTTTATCAATTCCTTCAGCTTCAAAGCATGTACTACCACAGTGAAGTAACACTGACCTCTGCCACGAGAGAGCACATTTCCACCAGCTCCATGGCAATGAGCAACAATGTGACTCAAGTGCCCTGCAAAGGCTTGCAGCTACTCTACAGCAATCCTAAAGAGGAAAATCAAGTTTTGCATTGAAGACTCATCGTGTCATAGGACAACCCTTTGCATGTGGAAAGAAGCATGTATTTTACCTTTTTTGGATCTCACACTTCCACATACAGGGAGTTAAATCACGAGACAGAGCTGACGAAGCAGGAACTTGAATGGAAGTCAAGATTTTATCAACAACTAGATTTGGTGTGTAGTTGCCATGCAGAGGCTCAAAGAAAATTGTTTAATACCCTGGTAAATCCAAAGGTGACATCTTTAGAGCTCTTACCACAACATAAGAAACAACTCTTAAAAAGTAATAAATACATACTTCACAACTCTCCATAGCAGAAAATTCAGTGCACCATTATTTCAATATTCCAAAGTAACAGAAACTCACTATGCTTCTTCCTGGAATAAAGCTTCCTAATGACAAGCTAAACATACTGAATATATTTTTAAAGTTTGAACAAAAAAAAATTTCTTATTTCAGACATTTAAGTGTATGGCATTTTTTACCATTAAAGCAAGGATTCAACCAACTCTGCTGTGTAAATAATCTAGTGTTGCCTCAACAAATTAGCAATGGCTTTCCCTAAGCACATTGCATGTTCTGAGATTTTTAAAGTGGATATACATTATAAATATGAAAGTAATTAAGTCCTCTGAGATGACACAAAAAGCCTAATATTTCACATGAGCCAGAGATCCCAGCATCATGGTTGTTTAGGAAAGTTTATGAAGTTCAAATATATTTGCATTCTTCCTGAGTTACACTGAAAGACATGAAACCCTTCAACCCTCGGAACAGTGATTATGGCCATCACTCCAGACACCAATGTATCAAACAAAAATCTATTATCCTATAGATGAACACTGACTCTCGGAATCACTGGGTTTTTTCCAGTAATATTGTATCACAATGAAGAATGCTTGTTATGGCAATCTAGCTCTACTGCCTTTGGGAAAAGAGGAAAATAGGAAATTTTGAAGGCAGACATTTTTATTTAAGTACAGTTTTAGCCTCATATTCAGAACAATGGACTGCAGCCAGATTATATTTCAAGGAATTCTGTGTAGAAACATGTAATTTTTTTTTCTGGAAAACAGTAAATTCTGAGCCCTGAATCACAGCCAGAAACAACAACTCTAATTTGGGTGTATACTGGGAGAAGTGTGAAGGCAAAACAAAGAGTTTGAACACACAAGGAAACATGAAGGCCAAGATTTGGAGGCAGAGGGACGTGTGCTCTGTACTGCTTCCAACCAAGATCAAGCAGTTAGCTAGCTCTTACTGGAAATTACTCAAAGAATAAAATGTTTATCTAAAAGCTCGGATTTTTTTTTTTTCAAATATCAACCAATAATATTAAGAGGTTTTATTTCTTTGGCTACAAGTTTTTACATAGAAATCAGATTGAGAGCCCAGTTTGTCAGCAAATAAAAAACAAAGCATACTTGCAAAATTAGGCCAAAATAAACAGTTTCGTTCTTAGAGTGTAGATGATCATTTAAGTTGAATTCACATTTTAAAGCGACATAGGCAAATTACCTCAATTTCTCTTTCTGGAGCCACCAGCAGGAAATGCACTAGCAGTCAGAGGAAACCAAGGAGAGCCACAGTTGGCCACACACAAAATTCAAATGCAAAATTTCTCATCTTCATAGTAACTGTGGTTATTTTATGGCCTCACTACAAGGTGGAACATCACCCTCAGATATATGCAGCAACTTAAATGCCTCAGCACCTCAGATTACACCTGCAGGTTTGGTGAAGTAAACCAGATGGTTCTGCATCAAAAAGGCTAAGCATGTTGGTTTTCCCAAAACAAACAAAAAAAAAGCAACCCTATATATATATAAAAACCCACAACAAACCAGAAGCCTTTAAGCCAGAGTTGAGAAGTTCAAGGCTGTTTACAACCAGTTATAAACTATATATGACAGCACTGGAAGAGGCTGACACCTCATAACCAGAAGACATGACTTGCCAGGCTTCATGGAAGTTTTTGCAGGGCTCTGCCAAGAGTTGAGCAAACTTCTTCTCAACCCTGCAGTGATCAAGCTACTTCAAATGACCAAGTGATTACTTTGCAAATACAATTAATTTCACTGCCTGCAGTCTTGAAGCTTCACAACAACCAAGAGAGTGGAAACATCCTCAAAGAATATATTAAACTGGTGCTTCATTTTTATGTATCTCAGGTTTTTTTTATCTGCTACAAACAAAGTGCACACAACTCTGGACTACTCTACAGGAACAAAAAAGCATGTTATTTTCATGGAACAGGGATATTTACAGCAAAAGGTCAGTGTGCTCATGGTAGTTGTACCCAGTGCTCCAGAGCTGGTGGCATCCTGTAGGATCAGAGGCAGGTGTCAGTTCCAGCAACACCACCACTGTCACCACACTGGCTGAGGCACTGAGCTCAGCCATCGAAGGACAACACACTCCACATTACCAAAGGAACACAGCAACAGAAATTCCCTGTAATGATTCCTCTGAAGCTGTGCTTATCCATTTAAGAAACGCCACTTGGAGAATGAAAAACCACAACAAAACCAGCAACCATGAGTTTGGCCAAAATGTTCTTCAGTACAAAAGCACCATGGCAGGAAGAGTCAACAGAGAGAAGGAAAAAATACATAATAAAAAAAAAAAAACTGGCACATCTCAACCCTGCATTAAAATAAACAAAACATGATAAGCAGACACTTTGCCTGCACTTTTATACAAGTCCAACAGAACTTGAAATAGAGAAAAGTTTAGTGAGTCATGATCCAAACAAAAGCTCATCAAGGCTACCTATGCTTGGAAACAGCACAAACTGTACTGATGTTTTACTACTTGATTAGAGTTAAGACCCTGCCAAAATTAATTTCTGTTGCTCTTGTCTGGGCATATATTATACTGAACCTCCTTACCTGCAGAAGCATTAGAAAACAATTTTCACAATCAAACCACATTGAACACTAACAATCTTAACTTGGCCAAGATTTTTGCCTAATGCCTTAAATAAAAAAAGCTTTCTAGAAAAGGTTTTGCTGTTAGTAGGTCAGGGATGTGAGAACAGTAAGTGGAAATAGGTGAGGCATTCTGACCAAAACCAGTTTTGGTTTCAATTTTTTTTCCCTTCACAAAATCCTTTGAGAAAACAGGTCAAGAAGATCAGAGAAAGAACTCTTCTATGCACATCTAGAATATATTGTTTCACTAAAAGCAAGAAGAGGCACTTAAAAATTTATTGCTAACAAGATGAAAAAAACAAAACCAACCAAGCAAAAAACTACTAAAGAAAAAAATGGATGGAAAAGTAAAACTTTGTTTAAAATAGAACTCCAGTAAGTTTATCTAAATGCCTTCATTTATAAGGCTTACAATTGTGATAACAATGTTCTCCACAAAACCTGACACGTACTTTCCAAAAACCAACCAATCAAAAATCAAAACTTAATGATGACTTTTAAGTATTCTCCCCCATTTTTCTCCTATACATTGAACTTGTATGTAAATACTCTGAACACTGAATTTAAAGGTCTAAGCTGTCACACTGGTGGTGTACAGAAGGCTGTTCTAACAGTATAACCCCATTTAACTCAGGAATTCCACAGAAAATTAACTGTAACACCCTAAGATTCCGAAGGTAAAGCATGCCTACAGAACTTTTAAATCAACCTGGTTTCCACTACATTTGAACATGCAGTAGCAGTCAGCCCATTCTCTCATATCAGACACTACAACCAACTCCCCTCTAAATGTCAAATAATCCAAGTTCAAACCAGGCTGCACAAACAGCGACAGTGAAAAGCAACTTAGATTTAAGTGATATATGTTCCTTGCATAATACTCTCTGAGTCCCTAACTTGGATAACAACCAGAACATTGATAGTTATGGACTTGAAAATGACAAGGGGATTCCCCTAAACTATCTGTGAGCATTCCTAACATGCTAGAGGCAATGGCAAAAAATATTAATGCCTCTTCAAGAATGGCAGAAAAGTTGAACAAATCAGACAAATTCAATACAGGTTAGAGTTTATTTTATTTATTTAAAAAAAGAAAAAAAACAACCAAACCAGGAGAAAATTGATGTTATAGGACAGACAAAATGCTTTTTTGTACAGGTCTCAAATCCTAAACAGAAAACTGGAAAACAAGTCTGCTGGTATATGAAATTTCTGAACTCAATACAAGTCAAGACAATTCAACATCTGATAAAGCTACATGGCTGCTCTAGTTACTGCTAGCCACAAAGAAACATTTCATACATGTTCATGAATAACTAGATTAGAATGTTTCTATTTATTCACTTTAGCTTTATTCCAGCCACTTTAGTGGTCTGGATGAAGGCAAACAATTGTTCTTAGACAAGAGCAACCAAGGCTTTTCTCTTCAAGCCACAACAAAGGGCGTCTCCATATATGCCAGAACGTCCCCTCAGCACATCTGACATTGGTTTTTTGAGTTTATGTTGCTAGCGTTATAAAATAATGAAAACTTATCAGCTTTAACTTCTCTTATATATCTTACAGTAATTGGAAAAGTAAAAAAATATCTTTTAGGTTCTCAAGTCCAGCAACTTCTTATTGAAGGATGCTATATTGTATAGCCCTGGGTACATACTTACTCAAGTATATGAGTCTCAGATCTTGAAGACACATAATTTTTCTTGAGGAAAGACATTATAAAAAAATCTTTTCCATTGGGTGGGGAGAACAGAAAATAGAGACATTTCAGCAGAAAATACATCCTTTTGTAACGTCAATGGTGTTATTTCTACACAGGCAGTGTACTTGAGGGAAGTAAAAGTAGTAATTAATGTTTGCTAACTCTGCCCTCATAGTACTTACAAAGGAAAAAATACCATTTACATCTGACTCTTTTGCTAAAGTTAAGACAAAGTTCATCAGTTTCACTTCCTGATTTGCCTTTCCCGATACGCGAGCTCGTGCTTCAGACTGAACATCCTCTTTTGTGAAGTCCAAGTAAGCAGGTGGGTGTTTAGCTCTCCACATTATCCTGAGCTGCAGCAACTCCAGCTCTGCTCATTTCCCTGTCTCCACTGCAGAACACCCACCACAATCCCTTATCACCCTGACAGCTTCACTGCTCACCTGTCCCACTCCCACCAGCATCCCTGTGCAGAGCCTCATCCAGCCTTTCAGCACATGGGCTCTCCACAGCATGCTGTTTCTGAGACACCTGGATTCATAGTCACTGAAGTATCCCTGCTCATATTGGCAAAAGTAACAATCTGCCCCATATTAAAGGCTGTTAAAAAACAGAAAAAGGCAAAATGAAGCAAAATAAGAGGATCAATTTTGCTCCTGTACTCAAATTTTCTTGACTGACTTAAGACTCCATATTTTCTTCCCACTGGCAGGAGTTAGAAGAGTGGCTCAACAAAGTATTTCTCCTTCATTCGCTGCCAAGAAAACCATTCTCCCCTGTAATAAAGCACTGCTTTTGGGTACACCACATGACTTAATTAGCATGCTTAATTAAAAACTTCCCAGTTGGATCCACTGATCTGCACATCAATTTTAGTCCAAATCTAGAAACTTAGCCCACTTACATATGCTTCTACCACCATCTCTAAAAAGGTACCAAGACAGTATCCAAAAAGTTCTGTTCAAAAAACGTATTTAAGACATTGGAAGGATATGAAACTTGAAATTCTCACTGCTTTCTTTATTTAAATCAAAGGTGCATTGCTGCATTCTTTAAACCAGACCCATTTTTAAGCTTGCTGTTCCACTTACTCTTTTCCCTCAAAAAAAACCATTCTTGTATTTGTAAAAGAGATTTGCACAGAACTGAAACTCATTAAAAAATACCCTTCTTGGGAGTATATCAGCTAAACTCTGGCACTGCAAACATTAAAATCAACATTTTCCAGAAAACTCCATTCAAGAGTTCTGGTTTCCTGCAATTTCAACAGATACCGAGTAGAACAAATGTAAAGGACCAAGAAAGTGACACGTGGCTATTTAAGCCAGAGGAGACTAAACACGAAGACAAGTTACTAGTATTTTATAAATATGGAAGGGGAGGAGTTTCGTCTTCATGAGAAAGGTACTTTTATGATAAGAACTGCATTAACTTAGAATTTCAATTAGCTCACCAACTGCCTCATACTCATCTAATGCATCCCCAACTCACAACCAAGTTCAGGGAAGAGAGAGGATTTAAGCCTTTAATTTTATTGTTGTTTTTTACTTTGAAGCCTCATTTTCAGAAAACTCAATCTGAATGGTTTCCATAACCCAAGAAGACCACTTGGCTAGGCTCTACCTTACTTCTTTCCTTGGGGCCAGGTTATTTTGTTGACTTCTTGTTGCTGTCACAGCACTGAAGCTGAAGAATGTCAGACCCAGTCTCTCACAGCTATCAACAGGGAAGGGGAACAAGTTTTCCACAATACACAAGTCATAAACTCTTCCATCATTTAGATGATGACAGCTGCAGACAAAAAAAGCGCTGTAGGCCCCGGCAGCCTAAGCCATCTAAGAGATGGGACTATTTTGTGCATGTTGAAGTCAGATGAAACACTGAAGCACAGCCTCAAGCCAAGCACTGCCTAGACATGAGGTACAACCATCTCCAGCAAGAGCCTCACCTACAGCCAACCTTCTAATCCTTCCGTCGGCCAAAGATTTCAAATGGAAAAAATTCAAGGCATTTAGGACTACTACTGTACCTTAGGTGGACTCTGGCATAAGGTTAGTGAGTTATCATTTCTTCTCTTTTATTTGAGCAGAATAAAAGGAAAAAAACACTAATTTGAGATCTATCAACTTTTTCATATTCAAAATCACAGGGAATATGGAAGCAAGGACTCAACTGAATTTTACAATTCAGTTATATTTACAGTTCAGGATTCTAACCTTTCACAGTAACTTCACATGTGTACAAAATAAGACTATAGCTTTGAGAAGCACAGAAAAAGAATTTGTTTAGTTGTAGTCAGTTTATGCATCAAATGGGAAACCATGTACTGGTAGAGATGATCCTTTCTGCTCTTAAGTATCTTTATAGTTTCTCATGTGACAACTGTAGACTTAACAGTTTCACACATCCATCTTACTTGCCAGAAAGCTACAATGAAGTCAATTAAAATCCCTAAAAAGTTTAGATAATTAAGTGACGAAAGGTGACACTTTAAGATCCTCTTCAAATCTCTCAATTTTGAACTAATGAAACAAAAATAATATAACAACTATCTACACTCCACAAATGTACAAGACCAGGAACGTGGGTCATGTTCTATGCAACATCTGGTTTCTATACACAATCTTCAAACACCTGTCCCTTTATTAAATTAAAACTAAAGCATCTGCTGTGAATAGACAGTAGTTATATATTAATGGATGAATATTCTTCTTGCACTAGCATTATACACCAAAGCAATACACTTTAAGTTGTCTGGAGTAGATAGACACCCCCAGCATACGCTTGGTACCTATGCAGGCAGTGCAGTTTGGTCCTGGTCTCTGCCTGAAGCTCTGAGCAGCTCTTGACTTGTGCTAAATTCTTTTGTGTTGAAGCAAGAACCACAGGAAGAAAAATCGAAGGAAAGCATTGCCTTTCTCAGGACCCAGATGAAGCAAGATCTAGAAATCCCCCACAGAAAGTCTGTGGTTCTCAACTGCAGTGCAGGACTACCAAAGAGCGAGCTTTCATTTGAACAACACTTGTACAAAAAAAAAATGAAATTCAGGGCAGATTTAAACCCCCAACTAAAAATACTCCCCAACTGCTTTTCCAAATACAATACATTTACCTCAACTCCAACACCAAGGAAGCTCTATGAGTCTAGATATTAGAAAGTTTTTTTTTTTTTTTTTTTTACAATGAGGGTGGTGAAACACTGGAACAGAAAGGTGGTGGGTGCCCATTTCTAGAAACTTCCAAAGTCAGTTTGGACAGGACTCTGAGCAACCTGATGTGACTGAAGATGCCCCTGCTCACTGCAGGGGGACTGGACTAGACGACCTCTCTAAGACAATCTACCTTGCTTTTAAGTGTTAAAGCTGTGACCAGTTTCACAAATCCTTA
Source organism: Chamaea fasciata (assembly GCF_029207755.1). Lineage (NCBI taxonomy): Eukaryota > Metazoa > Chordata > Aves > Passeriformes > Sylviidae > Chamaea > Chamaea fasciata. The sequence goes on from NW_027094087.1 coordinate 25,426,832, forward strand.
TCCCCACATCCACTAACTGCCAGCATGCTGCCAGTAACACAAGGCTACCTCATCCCAAGGGGAGAAGCAAGAAGATCAGTGTGCTGTAACTGAAATTCATCCCAAGACCATGCAGATATAACTGGAATGACACAAAGTAATACCATAAGGGACTACAGGCTGTCTTAATTAAAACCTCTCCCAACTTCTATATATAAACTACCTGGCAAGCATCTTTTCAAACAGGCACTACTGGGAATCTGACAGCCTTCCTAATCTATTCCAGTGCTCCTATTCTTAAGAGTTGACTCAACTAGATTAATAAGCGTTTGCTACAATTTAAGCTCACAAATAGTTTCATCTCCAGTAGGGAAGACAACAGCTTTGTCTTTTCTTTCCAGCTATCTTTTATGTATTGAAAGAACATTATCAAAAGAAATCTCCCTTCCGCCTCCTCTAAAAAAAGAAAAACTGTCCAAAGTGTTTTCAGTTTTCCCCTAAAGCACTTTTTTTAGACCTCTGACCATTTTCCCTTGCCTGCAACTATTCTTCTCCCAGCACAATACCAAAACCAGGTGCTGTACTTTAGCTCACTAGCATGCCAAGAAATGGGAAGGCTAACTCCATGAATTTTACATGACATTGCCATCAATACATACAGTGAAAGATTTGCTGGTTCTCCAGTATTGGTTGCCTCACGGCCACTGTGCAAATATCTGACTCCAGAATCTTCTCTGCACAACTCCTACTGTCCCAGTTACCCCCAAACCTGTTATCAGCACAGTCAAACCTGCACAGTCAAACCTTACTGAAAAATAACAGATGACATCAGCCCCTCCTACATTTCATCCTACTTAGGGTACCACTTGGTTAAGGGAATTTTGAATATGTGCTCCTTCATCTTAGGAGCAATCCACAAGTGTAGAAATTTTACTTACACCACTTACAAAGAACCATTACTACTACACTAAACAAAACAGCAGAAGTCCTGCACACATCCTTCTGGTTTGACACAAATCCTTACTTCAAAGAACATTTATTTTATAATGGCTGCAGACTCGTTCTTAGATAAACCAAAGTCATATTTTCTCCCATGATACATAAAATAGTTAACACTGTGAAAGTGAGCATATACAACATAAAGAGATGTCACTTGTAAGGACAGACACACTGGGACAGATTAAGGCACTGCCTAATCCAGTTTCCTGTCTTTGACAGCTGCATTAAGGAAACACCCAGAAGAATAACATCCATGCCATTAACAGGAGGTATGAATATAGACATTTGCCTTGAATTATGTACACATATATAATGCCATCTATTTCAAGCACATTCAGTAATTTCACCTAACAATAAATCACACAGTTCTCCAGCACTGCATGTTGTTGCTCACATCCAACACCAGTTTAAGGGAACTAGGAGCTCTCAGCTGTATAAAGCCAAAGAAATTAAAATGATGCAGCAACAAAATTACTGGAGAAAAAAATAAAGAGTATTCCATAAAAGTAGACATCTGAAGGTTGTAGTGGATGATGTGTTCTTAAACAAGCACTTTCATGCCACATAGCTGACTCCATTTACCAGCACGATCCATGGCTGATCTCCTTTTAAGAGGTTTCATTGATGTGGTCTACACATCCTTTTCTTCAAAGAACATCCAAGGGATGGGTCACTTTGTAAGAATCTGAAGAGCACCTTTTTTTTTTTTAAAGGGCATTTTTTAACAACTTCTGGAGGCTTACAGCTATTTATGCCAGTAGCACAAAGAAGTATTCTTTTTCTTAAATCTATGCCAAGTTGAAGCAAAAGCAATTCGTAACTGCACCAGCCTACTTTTCTGTGTCCTACAGAGAAAAATACACTCTTGAACCTTCAGTCGGAACACCAACTCTCAAGTCAGACTGCCCAACTTCCAATAATGTCCCTGTAGTTTCATTCCATTTTTCACATTTGAAGAGTAACACTCTATTGTCTACCCCCAGACATCCAAAGAGGTACATTTCACAAGGGAGAACATTCCAGATATAATTGACAAAGCTAGTAGAATACTAGAATTATTGCACTAGCTCTTTGTATCTTCATTTTAAAATGGGGGAAAGGTACTTTGAGGTAGTTGTATATTTAATGTTTCATGACTTACTTTCCATCTAAGCACAAAAACCAGTAATATATGTATCTGCAAAGCTGTTTCCACACACAGAACACCATCAAGTTAGGGTTGAAGAAGTTGCAGAAAACAAAAACGGTCAAATAACTGCTATTTGACTCACTGGATGTTTCCTAAGTATGAGATGGCTTTGTATTAACACAGACAAAACAAGAAATCAAAGTTAAACAGCACAAGAGATGTCCAGAGAAATTCAATGGATTTCAACCAACAAATCTCCAAGAGTTCAGGACCATCCGCTCTCTTCAGTGTCAGATGAAAGCTAATTATTCCTCTTCATCTACAGACAAATTCCCTTTTCCTTTATTAACCACTTTTCCTGACAAAATCCTGGACAGTACCTGAATTTTCAGAAATATTTGCCTTTATTCTCCACTATACATAGAAATCACAGAGCTTTCAAATACAGTCATAAAACCTTACATCTGTAGTCTCAAAGCAAACATGTACAGCAGTCTTTGAGAAAGGTATCCTACCCAGCAACGTTTTGTTCTCCTTACTTCATAAACACCCTGCATCAGTTCTACAATTTAATAGGCTACTGATATGTTTTCCATACACTTCTTCCTCATATTTCCCAGAAAAATATTTTGCACCCCAGACAGAGATGCCACCCCTAGCAGCCTTGGCTTTGGGAGTTTTTTTTCCCCCGCCACCAGCATATCTCAAGTCTGAAGGGTGTGAGGTGTACCTGTAACGGACTAGATGAGGGCTGCTCCTCCATATTAGATTTCTGACCATGCTTATGTGTGTGCCTCTCTATACTGAAATACAAGGAAAAAGTAATAGAAGAAAAGGAGCTGCTGGAGGACAGTTTAACATGACTTTTTTCAGTTAGAATCTACTGATTTTGAAACAGACTGCCAGGAACTCCTTCATCATTCCACTTACTCTTCACTTAAAAGAAAAAAGGACAAAAATCAATGAAAAGCCCCACCCCACAATGGCTGAATAAACTAAAAAACATAAAAGGCATATGTAGATACCGTATGCTTTAAACTAACACTAGAAAAAATTTACATTCTGCAATTATGCCACAATAAAAATTAAGCTTTCACCACATATTTTGAAATGCAGGCAGTGTCATTGTTTCAGTAAATATTTCTGAAATATCATGATTATTAAAAGTTATGGATACAGCATAAATATTTCTGCACTAATTCCTTTTAGAGTTGGCCCACTATAATTAATATTTACAGTCAGTCATGAACTGCTCAAATATTACCATTGAAAAAAATAACCCAAGTTATTAGGAAAAAAAATAAATTCATAAGCTATTGCTTAAAGCCAAGGCATTGACACCAAACAGAAAATTTTACCTGTTGCCTCATGAATACCTCTACCTGTCGCCAAAATCCCACAGGCATTTCAAATGTGCCACCTGGGAAAACAGCTGCCCTTCTTTTGCTGTCAGAAATCCCGTGGCACTTGTCATGCCTGAACCCTGTCAGTTTTCATGGACACTCAGAGCCAGCTACTCTAGCTGAAGGGAAGCTTCAGTCCACTGAAGTTGAATCTATCGTACAATAGAAGAGACTTGTAGATCCCCTAAGAAGATCTTCCATTAAGCCCAACACAATTCTGAAACACGCTCTGATTGCCTAAATGACACTCAGACATTCCTGCAGGTGAGCTCCACTCGGGCACATGGGAAGTCCCTCAAACTCAACTGCCATCCCCGTGTCACCTAAATAAGAACCTACACACAATCGCAAACCAACTCCTGCCCACAGCACCAATCACAGAAGAGCGAGTTTGAAGTTCAGCTCAATCTAAAATTGACAGTAACTTTTTTTGGGGAGTTGCAATTAAAGCTCTCCCTGCTGTCTCACTGACCAGTATCATCTGAAGTTTGGGCCCACAATTTCTAAAACAGTAAAGTTCTCCTGCTCCAGGCAAACCTTGTGCTTTTGTCTCCAGTACATTCAATAGATGCTCCAGTAGAAAACCCACACAAAGAGAAAAAAAACACCTAGCTTTCCACAGGCCTCTAAAACATTTCCCCAAGACTCAGATCAGCTCTGAGATCCATTGTGGTTACTAAAACATATTGGTCAATCTATTCCTAAGTCTCTAAAACTGGAATTTTATTAGGAAGGTTCTATTCTTTGAGGAACAAAGGAAAAACCATTAACTTGCAGCTGCTGTGGTGCATGACTATACATACCCGTGGCTCCCAAGGCAGTACACACAATCACAAGATGGCAAGAGTAGAAGTGAAATGGTCAACAGACACATTCTTCTCAAGAACAACACCATTTTCCGCTTCTTTAGGTTTCCATTGAGCAATTGTATACATAAAGAAAATAAAACATTCCATCTACTCACCTGCAGAGACATTGCCCTGCCAGAAAGCTTTAGTTCTCCAAGCAAGGCACAAAACATTTGTTCTGATGCTGATACTGAGCCCCACAAATTGAGGAAATACATTTATGGCCATGGGCTTCACTCATGGGCATACAGATCTGCACCAAGTGATTCACATTTACCTGGCCAACAGCCAAATATTCTGTTTATTTAGGCTGACAAATGTGTGACCCCTTTCTCCCTCTAGGAAACCCACTCACACAGGTCAATTCATTGTACTACTTTTTTAAAATAGACACCTAAAACAACTAAGCAGATGAGATGGGGTACAAATAGCATTGTATGCTTAATGTAAATGTTTACAGGAGGGTGTGAATCAAAAAAAAAAACAGATTGGCACTATCTACTGTGACTAAATAGTTTTCTTCTTTCTACACAGCAAGAAAAATCAAATTCTTCTCTGCAGCAACAGTCACAGTTTATCTTTCTGCAAAACATATTCTTGGCCTGTCTGAAAATTAAACAATTGCCTGCATTCCTGGCAAAAGATATTACTATGAACTACAGGGCTTGTATCTGACAAGAATTATATTCCTATTAAAAAAGTCAAAAGAGATGATGTGGCTCTAAGAAGTCTGCCTTGGTTGGAAAAATTCAGCTGGTGTTTTCTCCTGGTTATAACTTTAGAGCCAACACCCAACTTTTCTCCTTCTAAGTGCTCTGATCCAAAAGACTGGCAATTTTTGCAGCTGCACTCAAACTTTTATCCTCATGCACATACAACAGCACAGTGCAGAGCCAGTATTTCTAAGTCCCATATACCCTCCTCAGCATTGCTTATCCAGTGGCATCAATGAGAAATACCCATCCTTTTCCTTTTGATCAGCAGGTCTCTCATTATGATCATCTACTGTCAGGCACCTGGACTACTAAAACGTTTCTCCAATGCAGTCCAACTGCCTGAGAAGACAGGTCAGGCAATGTAACTGTATCACTAAACATTCCTGTGATATGTCAAGTCTAACAGACATTTTTCAGACACAAAAATATTTTTCACCAATGCTACATTGGTCATTATACCCTTCAAAGAAAGAGACTCTCAGCCCTATTCAGACATACTACAAAGTTATAAAGCTGTATTTTTCTTTGTTGTGCATTCTCACTTCTGTGCAAGCTAAAGTGAATTTTCTATGGCAGGCACCAAGGCCCACTGCAGCCCCACAGCACTGATCCCTCAGGTAACCTGACTCTGTATCACCCACACAGAAACCCTAGGAAATCATCCTGAAATTCATCAACGCAGAAGTTAACTGGCAGCCCACTTTCACCTGTGCAGGAAGCACTGGCACTGATGAGGCCAAGCCAGAAAAAACAGTCCCTGCTACAGAGACACAGCAAAGCTCCTGGCAAGGACTGGAGCCATCCCTTCAGAAGGAGCTGTTGCTGTATGGCTTTTGTTTAAAAGAAAAAAAAAAGCCCTGAGTTCTTGACATTGCCAAGCTATCTTACCACCTTCCTTTCTTCCATTATAAGACAGACTAGGTGAGAACACAAATTGCCTTAAATGCTTAGATCTACTTCCCGTCTGCAAGAGATAAAAGTACAGAGTGAACTGCTTTGCTTTATTTCCTTTTCTCAACAACAGACAAGTCATCTATGGCAAGAGCACCTAATGAAAAGATTCTTTGATAGCACTGAACATACAAGAAAAATCACTGTCCACTTCTTTTAGAGGCACAGCAGTATGACTTCTGGGCATCCACATTTTTGACAGTTTGCAGAGAGTGATACAGGACTGCTTTTAGAAAGGTGTCCGACATAGATTTCTCTTGAAACACCATCATCTCCCCTCTCCTACTGCCCTGACAAAACCTCACACAGCAACACCTATTGGATATAGGATTGAGTCAAACATGCACCGTTTTCATGGGAAACACCTCAGTGACAACCCTCTCTCTATGGCATGGCAAGCTATTACCTGTGGGGACAGGAAGGATTCCCAAGAGGTGGTGAAAGCAAATCGTTGTCATGCAAATCCAGTTTGCAAAAGCTTCAGGACAAGAATTATTTTAGGCTTCTGTTTGATGAGATACAGCAGCATTGACCAGGAACCCTTGTCTGAGAACATCTATGATGCTGTAGCCATTTCTCACAGACCTGCACCTTGCTGCCACACCTCACACCTTTCTGACCTCGAGATCAGACTGCTACAGTGCACTCAAGTAGTTACATTTTAAATCAATTCAAAAAAGTATCAAGTGGCACAGACCATTATGTCTCCAAACTTCCACCTCCCACAATGGCAGCATGCAGCACTTTGGAAACAATCTCCATGGGATGAGAAGTGACAAGGGGGTTTCTGCTTTTGCATCTGAAGAAAGGGAGTCTGACCTGTACAGCACACTGTGGGTTTTGAGCCTTTACGGCTCAAAGAGTATCTTTTCTTGTCCCATTGTAAATGTTGTAATTGGCATTTATTTTCAACATACATAAATAAAAGAAAACCTATTTGTGCAGCTTTCTGAAAGAAGTTCTGAAATGAAAAATGTTTGAATTTCACATGGATTTAGGTATTCTGTGAGGCATTCAAACTCTCAAAAATCTCCTTTTCCTAGTTGCTTGAGTTTAAAAGTTTTGTTTGTCTTTCAAGGCTGCTCCAGGCTGATGCTCATTAAATTCAGAAAGCAGCCAAGTAACTCCACCAGCCATACTGCTGCTGCAGGAGACAGCCACTTTAGCACTTCCCACACTAGCTATGGGTGACTAAAAGTCCTCAGAGTAAAGTTAATTTTTAATTTTTTTTAACAAAATCAAAAGGGAAAGAACTCCAGAAAAAAACATTCAAGTTTTAATTTGTCCACAGAAATTTCTGGAAATTTAGAGGTAACAGACTTTGCAATTTAAAACCTGACTCAGTCATTTAAAACAAAAATACTCCAACAGCTTGAACCAAGAGGCTTCAAGTGCTCTCCCAGCTATGATGTTCAAATAACCAAGGAGTTTAGCATTAATTCATTTCAGAAAATGCTCCAGCTGATTGCAGCACAAAGCTTTAACTGCAGGCTTTTTGTACACAGGTACCCTCTAGACTTTCAGAATCTTCTTCACCCATCCATCCAGCTTAAGAGAGCATGGCGTGAGGGACCAGCAACAGCCAATATCCCACAGATTTGTATCATTGTGAAGATCTGTGATGAATAAACTGAACACCAATATTGGAAAATTCCTTTATATTTTATCTAAAACAGCTCTTAAAGATAGAATACAAGAAAATTCAAGAACTCCCTTGGGGCAATAGAGGGAAACTCTTCAGGCTGAGGGGTGCTCTTCAGCTTTTCTCATCTTCCTGCCACTGCCTGTGACACCTACAAGGCCCTATCAAGTTAACAGATGAAGTGATACAACAGCTTCCAGAACCAGGATGCATCCAGGCAAGGGACACACTCCATAAGCCACAGCTATGTAAACAGGTGAACAACATTGCTAGGAAATACAGAAGGTGAATCAAGAGGTAATACAAGAGGGGATCACCTCCAAGAAGCAGTGTAGGGAAGAGAAAATGTGCAGAACAGAAAAGGAATGCTCAACTAGCTAATGGTATAAAAAAAAAAGGAAAGAGCCTGTCAGCATCAGCATTAAGTACAGCAGACAGTTCTATTCCTTTTCAGACTGCAAGGCACAACTTTGGGGCACTGCAACATGAAACACTTTCCACTCAGGCACACGTGTTCATTAGCTGACCTCCTCAGTGCATTTTTTTTTTCCAGTCTAGGGATGAGGAAAGCTGGACAGGGCTAGGGACAGCGAGGGCCAGACACAGAAGGCTCAGCAGGCTTCTGGAAGGGAGTGATTTCCCTCTCTCCAGCAAGGAGAGCAGGATGGGCGGCTTTCAGTTTCAGAAACCAATTAGGCAGAAACTGCTATCAAAGCAATAGGGAGGGCCCTACCCTAAGTGTGTTGGGAAACACCAGGTGGTTTTATCTCAATCCTTTTGCCAGTTTCAACAGCCCCACTCATTCCTTCTGGCTGAAGGCGCCCAGGGTGCCTTTTCCAAGGCTCTTCCCACACACCTGCCTGGACACCACACAGCATTCAACAAAACTGTCACCTAGACACCACTGCTACCTAAAGAGCAGTCACTTTTATGTAGTGGCTTGTGGAATAGCTGCTAAAAGAGCAACAAACCCACAGACTTTATTCCTTCATGAACCACTTTTAAAGAGCCATCACACCCTGTGTGAACAATGCACAGCAATATAGGCTTACCAAGCTATTGTACTTTCAGGAGATTTTACAATACAGAAAAAACCCAGTGAATCTAAGAAGAAAAGAAAAACTTCAACAAACCCCAAGTTTGGCACCACTGTAACATTCTTCCACAGAGTGCAAAATGAATTATTACAAGATTGTCCTTTAGATTTTGCAACCGAGAGTATGTGGTCAACATCAGAATTAGCTAAAGCAAATAAAATTGCCTTGCTCACCCTCCAAGTTGACAAATCCCGCACAACCAATTACAGACCCATGTCAGTCACACATGGAGCAAAAAACTCTTCATGGCAAGTGTTAGCCAAGATATTATTTACTACAGACCATCAAGACAATTGGCTACAGTTACAAGAAGTACAGCTGTCTGCAAGGACTTGGTGTTACTTGAAACACTTATTTCCCAGCCGCTCAGAGAAGAAAAAAAAAAATCAATTCTACAGTCATTAGATGAAAATCCTCAAACTGCAAACTTTGAGACTTCTATTTTTATACTAACACTTTTGGTCACGTGTTGCATGATTACCCTTTATATTTCAGGATTATTTTTATCCCATTTGGGAAAAAAAAAAAAAGGTACATCCCTAAGCAGTGCAAGAGCAACCAGGTGAAGAACTAAAGAAAACTTCAAGCTCCTATCTCTTCTCATACTATAATGAGCAGGTTGATAGTATCAGCAAGTGGAAAACTGGAAGCTTAGCTCCCTCCTTTTGAGGGACAGGTTTAACACAAAGAGTACACACGGGGTGGTTTTTTGTTGTTGTTCAGGGAAAGCCTACAAACACAGCAACACAGACCAGCACAAAGAATACCCTACGTGAGAATTATTTCAATGTAGAAATCCATAGTATTGAGTGATCTCACAACCACCAAAATATAAACAGAGAAATAAAAATAGTCAGATTTCAGAAGCCAGATGTATGGTTTGAAAGAGACACGTGAAGGCCACAGGGTTCCTACTGTTGCAGAGATGTTAAAACCCTTGTAACATCCCTGACAGAGCAAAGAGAGCCACGTGCATGGAAAGTCATCTTTCCCAACAGCCAAAGGAGCAGCAGCTGGTGGTGATCTCCTATCCGTCCATTCAAGGCTTCATTCAGTTACCAACTTCTGAGAACAAAGTATCATAAATTCAATCTAATCAACTGCACAGCAAAGAGATGAAAAATCCTTGCTCACTCTTTCCTCCCCATATACCTTGAGTAGAAGAGCAATCACAGCATGGTTCTAGTTCTGCTCCTCCCAGGAAACACAAGGAACAATGAACCCTCCTCCAATATTTCATTAATCCTTTTCTCATCCCTTCGATCTATCCTTCCTAGGTAACTGTTGCAGTCCTCAAGACACATCAGAGCAAGAGTGACTTCATCATTTGATTTCACCCCTCCTTACAAATGAGAGCAAAAAGGCTGACATCAAACAAGTCAAGTTTTGCTTCTAAAAGACCCACGCCAAGACAGAGGCACTCAAGATGCCCCAGACACTCAGAAGATACCAATCCATCAATTTTCACCTTCCTCACAAGGACTCCTTTGTCCCAGCTTTTACTCAAACTGACTCAGAATGTAACTAAGTATCAGCCTATAAACATATATCAAAATGAAAGAGCCGACCTAACTCTGTTCACCGCACAGGCACTCCACACTGGAAATACACAGCTTGCTACATCATGTGATAAGATGTTACCAAGACTCGGCTAACCAGAAAAATAAAACCTTTTTTGACACCCTGGAATTTTTCTCACTTATAAAGAAACGAAAAAAAAAAAAAAAGGAAAAAAAAAAAAAAAAAAAGAAAAAAAAAGTTAACTTCCCAGGCTGTCTTACATGGCTGGATTAACTGAAAATAGAAACTGTACTTCCCACAGAATCCTTGAATGTGGTTCTCTTGCTTTGTTCTGACATTTTTTTTCCAGACAGCAGAAGGACCAGGAGCACATGACTCGAGCGACTGGGGGGGTTATCACAAGTGCATGCGCTTTATGTTACGGCCTTTGTTTCTCCCTCCGCGTTCTACACTTGCGATTGAATCATATTTGCAAACTTGTTAGTCTGCATCAGTTAGCACCCTCTTCACAGGCAAGCATCTGTCCAGTCTTTGACCTCAAACAAACGGGAAAGGAGCATCAATGACCTTTCAAGAACCAAGCAGTAGAGCCTGAATAAGACAAATTTAGTTGCTGAGGATGACAGGTTGAAGTCTCGCTCGGTTTAGACAGCCACCTGCAGAAATACTGATCAACGAGACCTGCTTTCCATTCCACAGGCACATAAAGTAAGCCAGTTAATTAAAATGGAGTCACCCACTGTTCTCCTCCGTACAGATCAATAATCCTTAGCAAATACTAATGCTGGACCTGATCAAACCCCCACTGTCGTGCTGCTAACATGGGTTAAATGCACCCATGGTCTTTGGAGCGCTGCTGGCACACTGACCATGCAGATACAAGCTGGACTCCAGCCCCTGAGCCAAATGCTCTCCTCAAGGCTTCAACCACAGCGGAAGACATTTCGGTGCAAAAAAACCCAAAAACACCTATCAAAATTTCTCATCTGTCAAAAAGCTCACCACCTCCCAGTGCTTTGGCATGAAACACACAAGCCCCTGCGATGGATGCGGGCATGCACCCCCAGAGCCGTGTCAGGTGTGGCTTTACACGAATATCAAACAGATCAATTGAACGGGAATGCATACTGAGCATTCCCGGTCCTATAAAGATGTCATCCTGCATTTCCTTAAGAAAAAAAAGGAAATATTTCCAAAAACTGCACTGTTCGTATGAATCTGGAAGAACAATTCACTTCTTAATACGAACATATTCAAATTGGGACTAAAGAAATTCCATATGATAAGCACATAGCTGATCTACAGCAACTCAGAACCGGGCCTTTTTGTATCAGCCGTGTACATTTGTTCAGGTTTAATTCATATTTTCAATTCACATAAAACAGCTAACCCAAATGGATAGAATACGAAGAATGGGCACACATTAAGCACCATTTCTGACATGTCTGTGAAGAATACAGCACAGGCCTTATTCTTAAAAATATTCCTCTGATCAGAAAATTGGAAAAGGAATGCCACGCTTGACATGTGAGTTCATGGAGTAGTTATTTCAAAATAAGCATTTTCTTATGCCTTCTTCCGAGCATTTTACCAGAGCCTGGAGGATATTAGAGACACCTTTTGTAAGCTCCCCTCCCCCTCCTTTTTTTTTTTCTTTTTTTTTTTTTTTTTTTAATGGGCTGGACTAAAAGGTGCTCACACCCGATCTACGGGTGCATGGAAAAACCTTCCATGCTCTCTCCCCTTCACAGCCAGGAGTGCTTAAAAACCTCAAAAAAACACATAATGAACGTGAATGTCACGGTCATACCTGTGTGCCCGCAATTCGTTTCCTCCTTTCGGTGGGAGGAGGGGGGGAAAGAAAAGGAAATACAGGCTAGGGAGCTCCCAATCCGTTTCACAAAGGGGGGAAAAATGGCTTTTTAGTGAGCCAGAGGCCGCTGGCATCGACCAGGAGCTGAGGACGAGGACAAACCCACCGGGATTTTCCGTCCAGCAGGCCCCGAACGGAGCGGCGGCGTGCGCCTATTCAAGGTTAATGGGGGGGGGGGGGGGGGGAGAAGGGGAGAGAAAGGAGCTGCCGAGGCCGGGGCTGGGGCCGGGCTCCCTTCGCCGCTCCCCGCCCGGGCGAAGGGCGGGGGCAGCCTCCCCGGCCCTCACCCCCCCACCCGAGGGGGACAGGATACTCACGGCTGACTTTCATGCTGCCGAAGGCCGAGGGCTGCTGCACCGGCTTGCAGCTCTCCGCGAAGGAGGTGGTCCTGGGCCGCCCGGACATGGTCTCTCCCGCTCTGCCCCAACGGCGATCACCTCTCTCCTCTTCCTGCCTTCGCCCTCCGCCTCGCCCCGGCGGGCCCGCCTGCCGCTCCCTCGCTCGCTCAGCTGCAGGAGACGGGTGGGACACGCCACATGAAACGCCGGGACCCCCCCTTCCCCCCCCCGGGGAAGCCCCCTCCCCTCTCGGTCTCTGTCGCCCGGCGGCTGCTGCTTCTTCTTCTCTCGCTTCCTCCTGCTCCTCCTCACGCCGCCCGCTCCTCACACGACCATCCTTCCCGGCCGCGCCGGTGGGTCCGAGAGCCGCCTCCCCCCGGCGCCGCTCCCGAGCGAGGGGGGTTCGCTGGGCCTCGCTGCCCCCACCCCGGGCGCCAGTCACATGGGGCGGAGGCTCGCGGCCCGGCTCCTCCGATCCCGCCGCCGCCGAGTTTCTCTCCTTTTATTTGCTTTATCTCTTTGTCTTTCCTGCTCTTCTTTTTCTTCCTTCTCTTCCTTCCCCCCTCCCCGTTCCTCTCCTTCCCCCTCGCCTCTGAGGGAGGCGGCAGGCAACGGGACTATTTTTTTTCCCCGGCGGAGGGATCTCGGGGTACCGCCGAGAGGAGGCGATGCGGTCACCAGTCGCAATAGGATCCGGTGGTGGCGGCGGAATCCGCGGCGCGCGGAGGGGGGGTGAGGCGGCCGGGCGGCCTCGCTGCTCGCTGACGCTGCTGCTCAGTGCGGCGCTGAAGCGGCGGCGGATCCGGCGGTGCGGCCGCTCATTGCGCCCGCACGGGCAGCTGGCGGCGGCTCAGGCAGGGCACGCTGCACTGCGGGCGGCGGCCGGTGGCGACGACACGGGCCATGACGGCGGCGGTTTTTCTGCTCCTCCTCAGCCCGGCTTCAGAGCGCTGGCGGCGGTTGCTGCTTTTGCTGCTGTTTCCCCAGGCGCCCAAGGCACGTAGGACTCGTCCGCCCGGCTGAAGTCTCCCGCCGGGCCCCCCTCCCCGTTCCTGCCGATCAGTCCCTTTGTCCCCGCTGCTCCCTCCGCTGCGCGCCGGGCTCCCGCCGCTGCGCTCTGTGCGTGCGCCAAAGCCGCGCAGCCGCCCGTGCCCACCGCCGCCCCACGCTGCGGAGCAGCCGTAAGCGCCGTCTGTGAATACCCGGCCGAAAAACCCGGCGCGCCCGCGAGCCCCCGGCCCGAGGCCGTTACGGAAACGCCCGAGCCTTCTCGGGGCCAATCCTGAGGCCGTTATAAGAATGCCTGTAACTGCCCGGAACCAATCACGGAACCACCGCGGGCGCGACCGATTCTCCCCGAAGTGAAGCGGAGACCCAATCGGAGCACGCCGCCGCCGCCCTAGCAGCGCGGGCGGGCGGCCAATGGGAAGGAGCGCTCTCTTCCGGCCATCGCCGGGCCAACCCGAGTGGAGCCGAGGAGGGAGAGCCAATCAGGGGTCGCGCTGCCTCCGTCACCCAGCCCTGGGACGTCTTCAAGCCGCAGCCCGAGGCGGAGAGCGGCCGCGGGCTGCGATTGGCTGGCGGCGATGAGGCTGCCTGCAGGGGACCAATCGCGAGGCGCGGGGCCACGGGCGCGCCCGCTCCCGACGGGGCATACGGCCGATCACCTCTGTGGGGGCCGGGGAGGGCAGCGCGCATGCGCAGCATGGCCGGGCACCGCCCCTCAGGCGCGCCCCCGCGGCCTGTGCCGCCGGGAGCGTGCTTGGGGCAGCGCGGAAGGAAACCCGAAATTGCGGGGTTTGTGCCTAAAACCTGTCAGGCACAGACGTGTTGCGGCTCTGCTTCATTGAGTCCTGAAAGAAATGGCGCTGAGGCGCACAGTGCAGTCACAGAATCATAGGATGGTTTGGGTTGGAACGGATCTTAAAGACCCTTCAGTTCCCACACCCCTGCCACGGTCAGGGACACCTTCCACTAGACCAGGCTGCTCCAAGCCCATCCAGCCTGGCGCTGAAGATTTCCGGGGATGGACCATCGACAACTCCTCCGGGTAGCCTGTTCCAGTGTCTCATCACCCTCATGGTAAAGAATTTCTTCCGAATATCTGATCTAACCGTACTATCTTTCGATTTGCAGCCATTCCCCTCTGCCTCTCCAGCTTTCAGGCAGGAACAGTCGTGGATGTGGTTCATGAAGTGATGGTGAACCCATTGTGCACAAACTGGGCCAAGCAAAGGAAAGAAGATCAGGGCTCTCAGAGAAAGTCCTCCCAATTCAGCTGTTAACAGCAAGGCTTCCTCACAGGAAACACAGTGTGTATTGAGACACTAAACACTCTCCTAGTTAGGTCCCGCTGCCACCATAGGTAGGTTGAACTTGGCCCTGGCCAGAGTTCCAGGCACTCTTCTGGAGGAACTTGTCCTTTTTCAGGGCTCTGGAGCATCCCTGGGGCAGCAGTTCCCAGCCCTGGCACAGCCAGCACTGGAGCACTGCTGCCTGCTGTGACCTCAGTGAAATTACTCAGCAGACATCAGCAAAAACTGAACACCTCTTGCTTATGCCATTAAAAAAAAAAAAAAAAAAAAGAAATGCTCTTGCCAGGATAGTTTCTACCACAAACAAAATAACTTGGACTAGCAGAAACATATTTTGCCCGTGTAAGAGACTAACTAAGAGCTGCTGTTTTCTTTTCAAGGCATCAAAATATTGCCAGATTTACTTTTTTTGCAGCCCTGTTCTGAGCACCACTATGTGACCAAACAAAGACCTGGCCAAAGGCAGCTAAAATTTATCCTTTACAAGAACTATTTTCCAAAGCAAAAAACAAACCCAGTCTCTCAAAATGGTCCTCTTCAGCACTTTGTTCACCCTGGGGTGCTTGGCTTGCTGGAAGCCTTTTTTCCTGCCTGAAAAATGATGAAAACCTAGTATAAAGGTCATGAGACTGTTTAAGGTTTGACTCTTCAGGATCTACCTGTGCAGCTCTGTGCAGCTGGGAACTTGACAGGCGAGAGTGGTGTGCCCTAGCAAGGGCTAAGAGACCCTGAAGTCACAGCAGAGGAGTGGTACTGCAGCCACCCCAAGCCACCCTACCATATTCATTGTTCCAACCCCCCTCTGAGACACCGCTGTGTCAAATGTTGCTTAGACACAGCTTCAATGAGCTGCCAACGCTGAAAATTACATTTTCTCTCCTGTTTGGCAGAGCTGTTGTCAAAAATTAGGGTTACAGATTGGGTTAGCTCTCTGAAGAGCATTCTTACATAAAACAACAAAGTAAATATGCCACCAGACAGTGGCCAGCTCTCTTCTACCTGAAATGTACCACCAAGCATTCCAGTCATTATTTTTCCTGGCTTTGGGCATCAAAATGCTAATACAAATCACATTTTCTTATTTTCTGACAAAGTTCTTTCAAATTACTGCATAAACGAGAGAACTGACTTAGGAGAGACAGCTGAGCTTTGTTTCTTGAAAAAGTTGGCAGTCTGAAAAACAGCAGGTGGGGGAGGGTGAGCTCTTTGCTTTTCAGCATTTGCTGTTACTCATGATAGTGGTAAATAAAAATCAGACAGATGCATAATTTATACTGATGGTGCCCATTTGAAAAATGTCCCTTAAAGCTTTGTAATGAGTCTACAACCTGATAATAAAAATGGGAAATCAACTTCATTTACTTTCAGAGAACAAACTACTCCATGAAAATAACTTTGTGCTTGTCCTCCTTCATCTGGTATAGCTGTTCTCTAAAATCACCATTTCCTCTTCAATACCAAAATAATCTATATCAAAACCATAACTTGGTTGCTACTAATAACACTTTTCTGAATTCCAAGCCTATCCATCCACAGGGGGAATGGATCAAAAAACCCAGCTGCAGTATTTCATATTTGGCAATCCTGCACATATTTTCATTCATAATTAAGCAACCAAGTCTCCAAAGCCTGTCCATTCAGGTTGTAGCATCTTCTCATCCACCAGGAAACCACAAGTGTGTTTTAAAGGAAAACTGTGATGTATTTGAGGGGTTGGAAAAGCATAAAGCACCTCCAATTTCTGTTAGTCTTTTCACAGATTCTTTCCTTAGTTAAGACTACTCTCAGAAAAACCCTAAACACACAATAAGGGCATCTGTTAAGCTTTCATCCTCAATTTCAAAAATGGACTGACAATTAAAACCATTTGTGAGAGTCATGAGTGAGCTAGTTGCTTTTTTAGACTGAAATATTGTCTTTTGACAACATTGCAAAGTCCATATTTATTTTTGGCCCCTTGGCTGATGAAATGACCTCCCTTTAGAATCTGCAAACATAAATAGAATTGACGTTTTAATGATCAGTTTTCACAAGCTATTATAATCCAGCATCTCAAGCATCAATATTGTTCCAAGTCTGGATGCACAGGGCAGTTTTACAGCTGCCATGTCTCTGCCATGTGCAAGTGCCCAGGGAGGTTGCCTGAATACGTGAAGTGTCCGAGAGAAATTACTGAGGTGTTATCTCTCTGAAATGCCATAAGGTGGCAGTGAATTGGAAAATTGGTACAACTTCTGGGTAGAACAAAGCTCTAAGGAGTTCAGGAGAAGAGTAGGGGATGGGTTTTGTTTGCTTGTTTAGAGGTTTTCATTTGTCTGTTTGCATTTCATATATCAACAATAAATTTCAATCATTCTAACCAGACACTAAATAGGCCTGCTCCAACAGGAACCAGTATTCCTGCACAGGAACATTTGCCTTTTTCTTTCTCCATTGCTTCCTTTTCAGGTGATCAGCAGGAAGATTTTCTGTTTGCTTACCTTGCAGCTCTTGCTGGGTCATTCCACCAGAAAGCATGGTGAGTGGCCCACCTCTTGCTAGTCTCATAAGGATGCAATCATTCAAAGCTGTTTTGAACCTTGCAATGCTAGAGAGTCTAAATTATATTAATGAATCTACCCGTCTTATACCTAACTCCTTAGTATTGCCAAAGCAATTACCCAGAGAACAATTTAGTGAGACATTGTAATGGCTTGTCTCCTGTTTGATGGACGTGGGCAAACTCAATAGTTGTGGTTGAACTTTAACTTAGGTTTGTTGTTTGTTTTTTTTTTCCCAGTGGAAAAATCAGAGATTGTAACAGTTACAAATTTACCAATTGCCCAGGTGTTAATGATTAAACAATAAATCCTGAAAAGTGGTTTTGATTTTTGTCCCAGAACAAAACCCAAAGGAATCTATGTTTAGAACATACCAGTTGCATTCATGTTTCTGAGCAAGACAGAAGTTTTTAATGCTTAGAACCCACTATTTTGCAATCACTTCCTGTCACAAAATGTCATCACTAACAATTGCCTCAGAAGAATTGCCTCAGCTGATGTTTTCCTGATCTGGATGTACATGGGTGCTCCTAGTCCTTGCAAGACTCCAGGTAAGTTTGATGGAACCGATAAAGCCAAGTGGTCCAAACACTTCAATGTAACAGAAGCTACAGACTTCTGCATTCCAAATTTGTAGTGGAGGTGAATGAGCAGAGACACCAAATACAGGTTCATGGCAATATTGCAACATGTGGAAAACGTCAGTGACTCAGTACGCAGGCAGGTGCATCCTTCTGTGGAATTAAGTTCTCCCTGCTCATGTTCTGCATAGGTTTAGGGTTGGTTTTATCCACTGGCTCTTGACAAAAGCATCAGGTTTCCCATCATGCCCCAAGAACATCTTGTTCAGTTGGACAGGTGCCTGTGCCCCAGAATTTGTCTGACCACACTGTCTTCAAAGATAACCCTGGAAATCAATGGTGTCCAGTGCCAGAGAAGCTCTATCAGTCTAAGGAACTTTTGACAAGTCTTCCAGATTCTTGCTTTCTGGAAAGCGACATCTATGCCCATTTCCTCAGGAATCTGAAAGGGTTCAAATCTTGAAAAAATTTTGGTCTCTTCCGTGTGTATCTTCTCACTCACATTAGATTCAGTCAAGCAGCCCAAGACTGACATCCCTTTGTTCTCTCTGTACCACAGTTTTGGTGGAAGGACCCGTGAATGTCCCATGCTCACAATTTCCCTTCTTCCCCAATCAACTTCCAAACTGGCTGTTGGAGAGACTTTCAAAGTAAAGAGAGTTAAATCCAAATAAACTGAGGCCTTCAGTTCTTTTGAGAAAATCTTGGAGGGATAGACAGCCTTAACTACAGCCCCAGGATTAGGACAGTTCTTTAGCTGGATCTTGGTAGAAGTATGGAAGAGGCATGTGCAGGGGAGAAAAGCCAGGCTGGCTTTCCAAATCTTCACAGGGACCTAGAAATTGTACAGGGAGCCAGGCACAACAGCCAACAAAGGAGATTTTTCTCCACTTCCTCCTTCAGACAGCTGGGGGATGTTGCACCCGGGTGATGAGGTTTATTGTGCCTTCTCACAAACACAGGAAGAGGATTCGCTAGTTCCTATTGAAATAGTTTTTGGAAAGAAAGCATTGCACACGGTGCAAGGTGCCAACAGGAGAAAAGGCTGTTGGGAATAGATGTTTGCATCACCAAAGAAGCAAAGAAAGCAGCAATAGACCTGGTGAAGCCTGCCTGGGATGCTGTCCTTGCTGGAAGGGCTCTCTGCAGAACAAAATTACCGTCCTTAACTGCAGTGAAATGCTCATCCAGCTCTTGCTGTTGCAGCTGTTTTTACCCTAGCTGAAAATAACTGCATGGGTACAGGTCTCCCCAGGACAGCCAGCTCTGGGAGAGAGAAAGAGGATGATTGAGTTTGGTGGGTTAGAGCCATTCTTGATATCCACAAGGCAAACCATGCTGTAGTATGTCTGCAGAGGGAAATGATTGCTCTGCAGTAGACAACACATAGCAAAATGGTTGAATAGATCCATCAAATCTTGGTCATACATCAGCTACAGCAGTGATCTTGCACTGTTGTATGTCTTGCCTGTGAACTGGGATCTCTAGTCTCTAGATCTCTAGCCCTGAATTAAAAGTGGTGATTCTCTTCAGAACCTGGGAGAAAATGCACAGCTAATTATGAAGTGGCCAGAAATGTAACAGTATTTTCATTTAGTTCATTGAGTTTTTGCCAAGAACTCTAATTGATTTAATGATCCCTGTCCCCGGCTGCTCACTAATCACCATCGCACACTACTCCCATCATCTTTGGCTGGCAAATGGTTACTAATTGTTGCTGCATCTTGCATTGTACATCTGGTGTTGACAGCTGTCCTTGCCCTGAGATGGAGAGACAGCTGTTTTTAAATGGAGAGCTCTCTCTCAAATCTCTAAAACATCTGGGAAAATATGGCACTGAAACTGAGCTATCAAATATAAAAAGTTAGCAAATATGTGGATAGGCTAGAGGGTCTGCAAACACAAAACTTAGAAGTAGGCACAGGAATCAGAACAGACAAGACTCTCTGCTGTGTCTTTAAAACACAAGTCCTGGGTGTTTCCCATAAAACATGACTCTTTCCCCTAATTCCATGTAGACTGCTTGACATCATAAAATCTTTTACACTCTGCACACCTCCTAATTTTATCAGGCTTACAACCCATGTTGCTTTTATTTCAGCCTATTAGACACGATTCAAAAGCCTTTCAGGATTAGGATCAGGCAGCAAGATCTAACTGGCTGGAAACAAGAAACCAGTAGCATGAAAGCACCAAAAAGCCCTAGAAATCAATGGAAACAATTGCATTTCTTAAAAAAAAAAAAAAAAAAAAAAAAAAAAAAAAAAAAAAAAAAAAAAAAAAAAGCCCAACCAATCTTTTCCAGAATCTCCTTTCCTCCTGAACATTTTGTGACCATGATTGTTACGAGGAACCTATTTTTTTCCTCTCCCTGTTTATTTTGTGTATTTAGCAGCACTGAGCGTACAGTCCATTGTTTTGCTAATGGTCAGCAAGGCTTATCTCCTAATCGAGCTCAGCCGCTATTGCTCACATGCTGTTCTGCAAGACTTGGATGAGCACTCCACTCAAACCCTGCAGAGGCTGCAAGCCAGCAGCGTGAGCACGGCTGAACTCAACAGGCAACAATGAGCAGGCATGTAAGGACACAGAAAGGAAATGGGTGAGCTTAAACCAGGTTAGCGTGATTGGAGCAGGAGACACTACAAATGACCCCTAAGAAAAGAGTCTGCAAGCTGAAAAGGCCTGGCAGAATTAACTAGGCCTTTTTATGCAGGAGTCATTTCAGGACATCTGACTTAAGGGAAGTGCCACATTTATGTATTTTTAATTGAACTGGATTTAAGCCATATCAAGCTGATGATGCCATTCCGAGTTCAAAAGGATATTCTCTTTGCCTCATAGCACGGGAACAAGGGCACAATGCAATTAACAGGAAAGGCGGCACTTTCAAAAGCAGTAGAAGGGAGTATTTTTAAATTAAGCAGCTATTGTATATTTCAGGCACTTAAAGTAGAAGTTTGTTCTAGTCACTGGAAGGTGAGACACTTCTCCAGGAGGTGATTCTAATTCCCAAGTGTGATTGCTTTTAAACTGCTCTAGAGGAGCCTGTCTCTTCTCTACGCCCATGGAAGGACTCTAGAAAGACCTGCCTGGTAAGTGGCCTCTGGAGTAAGAAGCCTCCCACAATGTGGCAGGAAGACAGTTACATTTCTAACTGGACTCTGAAAGTCACTGATGCAGGATATCAGTGATGGACAAGAACCTGGATAACACTGATCCTTTTTTTTTGAGAAAGAATGCTGTTTGGAAACATGCTGTTTGAATTCAAAACACTCTCTAAGAGTGGATGTATGGGAACATTTATAAAATGCCCTGAAACATCTTGCTCTGGCCACAATAAGGATCAAAGTCTTGAACTAGAAGCCAAGGCTTGAGGTGTTTAATCATCTCCTTAAAGCTCAAGAGTGGTTCATTCTGACAAGAAGAAAATCGAGCAACGTTGGCAGGAGGCTTGTGTGGATGAGCAAAGAGGTCATGACTAACTCTGACATCAAAAGGAAATGCACAAAAGGTGGAAGCAGGGGTAGGTAGCCCAGGAGGAAGCCTTACTGGTGACAGTGTCCTTCAGCAATCCCAGGCCCCTGAGCTTGGGGCCAAAAGTGCTGAGGAAGCTAGATAATGTAATTGAAAGACCACTCTTTGAAAGATCACACTGATCAGGAGAGGTTCCTGAGGCCTGGAAGAAAGCCAAAAGCCGCTCCTATCTTCAACAAGGACAAGAAGGAGAATCTGGGAAATTAGAGTCTAGTCAGCCTCACCTCAATCCCTGAAAACACAATGGAGCAAGAAATCATGGGAACCATTTCTCTACACACAAAGTACAAGGAGGTGATCAAATGAGGTCAGCAAGGGGAAATCAGACCTAACCAACCTGACAGCCTTCCACAGCACAATGAGCAGTCTTGGTGAATGAGAGGAGAGCAATGATGTTGTCTGCATTCGCTTTAGTAAGGCTTTTGACACTGTCTCCCATACCATCCCCAGAGACAAAGTACGAGCTACCTAAGTTGGCAGTGAGGTGGATCAAAAAGTGACTGAATGGATGGACCCAGAGTGTCGTGGTCAGTGGCACAAAGTCCAGCTAGAGGCCGGTCACTAGAGGTATATTCTGTTACCTGGTCTTATACTTTTTGGCATCATTATTAAAGAGCTGGATGATGTGACAGAGTACATCTTTGGCAAGTTTACGTATCGCACAAAGCTGGGAGGAGCTGACATGCCAGATGATGTGTCACCATCCAGAGCAACCTGGACAGGCTGGGGAATTGATCAGAGAGGAATCACATGAAGATTAACAAAGGGAAATGCAAAGTCCTGCACCTGGGGAGGAATAACCTCATGCACCTGTGTAGGCTGGAGACTCTGCAGAGTAGGACCTGAGGGGTTCTGGAGGACATCAAGCTGGCCATGAGCCCGCAGTGCTCCCTCATAGCAAAGACAAAGAGCAACATCCTAAGCTGCATTAGGAAAAGCATTGTCCGTAGGTCAAGACAAGTGATCTTTCCCCTCTACTCAACATTGGTGAGGCCACATATGGAATCCTGTGCCCAGTTCTGGCCTCCTCGGTACAAAAAAGACAAGGACTTACTGGAATGACTCCAGCAAAGGGCACAAAGATGATTAAGGGCCTGAAGCACATCTCATATGAGGGAAGAGAGAGAGCTGGGAATGTTTACCCTATTCATCCCAGAGAAGAAAAGGCTTAGGGAGAATCTCATTAATGTGTATAAATATCTAGTGGGAAGGAATGAAAAAGAGGGAGATAGGTGCCTGACAGGACAAGAAGCAGTAGGCATTATTTAAAACATGAAACTCCACCTAAACACCAGAAAACATCCTTTTTACTCTATGGGTCATCAAAGACCTGGAGAGGTCACAGAGTCTCATTTTTACTATGTATCCAGTTCTTTGCTGTGAGGGTGTTGAGACACTGAAAGAGGTTGCCCAGAGAAGTTGTGGAGGAAGTGTTCAAGGCCCAGCAGGGGAGTTGGAACCAGGTGATCTTTAAGGTTCCTTCCAACTCAAACCATTCTACGATTCCATTTGTGGAAATGTAGAAAATCTGACTGGACCCAGTCCTGGATAACCAGGTGTTGCTGACCCACCTTAAATAGGAGGGGGTTGAACTAGATGATCTCCAGAGGTCACTTCCATCCTCCGCATTCCTATGATGATTCTGTGAGCCACTACAGTAGTTCCTGGTGTCCTGTATGCTCTTGGTTCTTGTGCATTTTTCCCTGAGATAATTAATTATTGGTGTAATTAATTGCACTGAATGCACGTACCTCTGAGGATGAGGTGGTTGTGGAGAAACCTGAAATTAACAAAATAGTCAGAAGAATTGTCCATTAAAAAAAAAAATGGAGACTCTGGGAATCACATTCAGGGGAATGAAAGCTGACAAAGTGCACAGGGCAGAGTCAGATGAGAAGTGGGAGAAGAGTGACATATGACAGCGCTGAGTATGCCACACAAGAACTTCAGTTTTATTTCCCAGTCTAAGAGAACCAATGCCACAAGGTAGCTGGGCAGCCTGGGTGGTGGTGGTAAAATTAAAGCCCTAAGACTGTATCGAAACAGGGCACCAAGCATGGACAAATAAATCACAGTCAGAATTTTCAAACTGTGCACCCAGAAAATGGAGAAAACACAATTAATGACTGCCTGGGAGAAGCTGGATTTCCATGACCACCCAGGAACTCTGAAGCACAGACAGTTCTCCAGGGCAGCAGTCCACAAGCTGAACCATGAGCCTGTCCTTTCTCCAGCTGTGTTCCCAGTCTCCTTCACAGCATGGTCCCAGTAGATTTTATGCACTGAGGCAGGATGCCATTAAGAAAAAAAATATGTGATCCTGTAATTAATGTTTGTCTTACAAGAAAATATTAGAGAGACATTTGTCAAGAATGGTCTAGGAATAATTGTTCCTGCCTTGGGAGAAAGAGATGGACTGGAGTACCCAGATGGCTCCTTGAGGTCCCTTCCAGGCCTCTTTTCCACGAAGTCGTACATGCCAAAGTTAAGCCAAATTAGGTTTGTGCACATTGTTTTAATTCCAGTTTTCTGTAACTTCTGAATGCTTGATTTCAGAGCCATTTTGGCACAGACTACAGTGTCCTGCTTTTTAGGATCCTGGTCAGTTTGTTTTAAAGCCAGCCCAGCTTAGCAACTATGCCATGATATGCACATCCAGCTCTTGTAAGAGCCCCCTGACAAAGACCTCTGCCAGGAACTGGCAGAGAAAACTAAGGTGACTGTGACCTCTCCAGCTAACAAAAGTTAGAGTGGCAGTGGGAGGGGAAGCACCAGAAAATTGCCTTTCAGATCCACATGGTGGGAGCAGATGAGATGAAAATCTAAGGATGCCTTGATTCCATCCCAAACTCTGGAGAGTAATATGTACCACCAGGAACATTTTGTTTCTTGCCATCCATGTGCTCTCAAATCCTATTCTTTTTTTCAGATCCTTGAAAGCAAACAGCTCCTTCGCTACTTCCTCTGCTCCCTGACCCACCACTGTGAAGTTAGGGTCTTTCCTCTCCCCACTCCTGCCTCCACTAATTGCAGGCCACCTCAAGTCATGCCCACATCCTACCTCTGTCCCCCTCCCTGTCACCTGGCTTGTCCTGCCGTCACATTTTTTTTTTCACTTCTGCTCTTTTCCCTACTCCCTCACTTTTTTTGCCCAACAGCTGCTCCCAAACCCTGAATCCTCCATTGCTTAATCCTTCTCTCTGTCCTCATTGCTGTTCGTTATTGATTCAAAAAATCAGCCTTCCGCCATTCCTGCCTCTGCCCCAGTCACACCATCTTTCCCTCTTACACCACCTCCTGCCCCACCTATTCCAGCCCCAGTCACAGCAGATTCTTCAAAAGATTTACCTCTTTCCTCCCACATCTGCCTTTCACAACTACTTCTCCTGCCATGCTGCTTCACAGCCAGTGTAGTGGTCATCACTTAATGAGAGAAACCCCACTTTGCTCAGTGCAGCCTCCCACTGCAATGCCTGGCAGGTGAGGTGGGCTTAGCCACCACCTGTGCACAGCCCAGGTGACAGGTGCTCCAGAATATATTCAGCCAAGACTGCCCAGGGTTGATTTGGGGATGGCTTTTTGTCTGGTAAGTGCTAATAAGCCTCCATAGGCCTATGTGGTTTATGACTTTTTTAAAGTCACAAAGTGTGGTCTAGTTTGGATAGCTTTTGTAAAGACCCATAAAAGCTAGGTTTCCAGTTTGTATGGTGTCAGGAAGCATCTCAGACAAAAAACTAAGACATGTTTGAAATGGGACAAATGCATTTTTTTAGCCTTTTTCTTGGAAATGTCCTGAATCACTTTGATTTTAACTTTTCATCACTCTGAAAATTATAAGCGAGTGAATCCAAGATATTTTTTTTAGGAAATGCTATACAGCCTTAATATGCAGGGGATATTTTGCACCCCTATGCATAGGAATGTTAATTGTTAGATAATGCAATCATTAAGTATTTCACTTTTTTTTCACCTTTGTTTTTCTCATTTCCATTCTCACCAATTATCAAAATCTGCTAATGGCTGCATGCTTTGGGCCTCTAATATTTTATTCTTCATTGGAGACCTTTTTGCTGCAGGACAAACTCCTCATTATCTGGAACATCCCCTGAATTAATTTATTCCATTGGTGACTGTTGAGTCATAAAAATAGTGGTATTATATTGAAGACTTAAGTCATAAGCAGTGTTAAAGGAGCAATCTGCTTCAGCAGCTGAATTATTCTGAGCAACATCCTTTTCAGCACAGTGTCATGAACTTCCTTTACACTGATCACTTTTTTTTTTTTAACAAAGATGATTTTCAGGTTTATTAAAGGTATTTCTTTTATCCTGGGCTTGGGCATGCTTGCTGAGTTGCTGAAAAAAAAGCCACAAGGTTTATGTCAAAAGTGGAAGTCACTGTGCTCTTTCGCACAGACACACACATCAGCAGAACAGCTCTTGCTGCTTGAATGGCAGGAGCAAATCAATTTCTTACATCTGTTTTGGTCAGCTCAGTCTTTCTTTTATACTCTACAGGTAGGTTGCAAACTTGCAAATCCAAGGAGACAGTGGAAATTTCCCTGTGAGGAAAGCGTGTCTCTCAACACTTCCAGGCATGTTGCGGCAGAACAAAGCTGTGACCCATTCTTTCATCTGCCACCCTAAGGGTAGGAAGATCTTTAGAAGTCAATGTCTCATTTATGACTGTGCATTAGAACGGCCTAATCTAGTCATGGAGAGAAATTATTTTACAATAATCCTGTAAAAGGAGAGACAGAATCTCTGTAGCTCAGCTGCTGGCTGTGCAGGGCTTGGCACCGATCTTGAAATCCGATGAATAATGTTGGAAACTATATTGTTCCTAGATTTCCAGCTGTACTGGAAGGTAGGTGGCCAGTGCAAAACCTACCCTACCTCCTGCTGCTGCTGCAAGATTGATGCTGTCTGGATCAGGGGGAGGATAGCCCAGTTCTATAAAATAAACAGGCCCCTACTGTGTCCAGCATAGAGGTGTCATCTCTCCTTGTAGGATTGTGGCCCCCCTGCAGCCCAGGGTCTGATTGCGTTGCAGGGCACTCATCTTTCCCAGTGGAAAGCTGCAAGACGATTTTTTTATTTAAGTGCTTTACCAGACATACCTCACATGCTTGTGGGGTTGTTTCTAATGCTGTCATTATCTAGAAAAATCTTTGCCTCGTGGTTGAAATCGCATACTTGCTGATGGGGAGCAGGGTTCTTTTCTATTTCTAATTGATGATTGTCAAAGTCCAATTTTTCCAGACGGTGGGAGGATCCTGAGAAAGTGGGATGTTTTTCCTCTGTGTAAAGACACAAATATATGCATGAACATGCACAGAAATAATATTCAATTTACCAAAACCAGCTGTTGTGAACAAACCACCCACATATAGCAACTACTTAAAAGCAAAACATTAGTCTCCCCTGTTAATACTCCACATTGTTGTCTGAACTCCTTCTCCATCTTCTCTGGCCTCTCACTCACTTTTTCAAGAGGGCATTTGGGATTTTCACTGCCATCCAAAACCTGTTGTTTAAGGAAGTTAAAAAGGACCCACCTGGGAGCATAAGTTCTTGTTTTCCGTTCTTTCATAGGTCCTACTGGTCACTCAGGCCTTGCTGGTGAAACACTCAAATCCAGATTTGCGAACATATAGTGAAGAAACCTTGATGAAACTCAGGGAGGTGGCACTTGAATGCCAGGTGCCAGTGAGAGACAGAAGAGACCATGTTTTTTTCTCTCTGAGATGAGCAAAACAGTCAGTAGACTTGTCTCCCAAGCTGTTGACTCCCAAGTTTCCTCCTTGAGAAAATTAGATCCCACGTCATCCTTGGATACACTGTTGTTGGCTTTGTCTGCTTTAAAGGCTTAATTCAGATGCCCTCAGGCAGCTGTAGCTGAAGGCAGTGCGGGCTGGGAGCTTTTTTCCACGAGAAGGCAGTGAGTATTTAGCCCAAAGGTGTTGTACTGAGGCACAGCAGGTACCCAGTAAGGCTGGACTTCCAGGGATAGGAGAGCCTGGCTCCCCCATTGACTGCAGCACGCTCCTATCAGTTATTTGCAGAACTACGAAAATGACCTCACCATTGGAGGGTTGTGCAGAATGGACTGCAGAAGCAGGAGAGGTCTAAATGTGGTTTTGTTACTGGCATGTAAAAGGCTGTAATAGCAAGGAAATTAACTGAGACTTGCCAAAGTGTAGTTCACCATCAACGTAAGATTCACCTGTCAGAGGAAAGGAAGTCTTTATCCACCACCTCTGTTTGGGGGACTAATACCCAACCAAAACCCAGCTGCTTTCAAACAAGGGATTGAATTTGCTGTAATCATGTACAGAGTATCCCACTGTTCATGCATCTGCCTAGCACTGCTGTAAATTCAAGGTGCGATTGCATCAGCTAATATTATTCCTGCCGTTCTCTTTGGTTTGAAATATCACCCGACTCATTTGGGTTAGATACGAGATGCTATTGCCTGGAAACCAGTCACAGCTCCAGAAGGGTGCCTTGCTCATTATATTCACCTTTTCCATTAAATATCCATGCTATTCCTATGTTGGATCATGTCATCGGGACACTGCAGAGGGGTGTGCTTTCATTTTCCCCTTCTGTGAACCCCTTGAGGGGTGCCAGGGGCTTTCTAAGGAACTCAGGTCCTTATGGACTTTCTAAGCCATGGGAAACTACAAGAAATAAAAGCTCTTCATGGTTTCCCCACTCACCAGGCACAGGTGCATCTCTCAGCAATTGCAGGAGGTGTGTTGAAAGGAAACATGCATGAACAGCCCTACTGTGAGATTGTTAACACACTAGTGGTAAATCTAGGACCCAGTGGGTGCTGGGAACCCCAGGACCATTGCAGACTTGCAGAGGAAATGTCAGCTTCCTGATAACCCACAGGAATTTTGCCTGCTTCTGGCCTGCCTTTCTGATGTCCTAACTCCCAATGAGTATTTCTTCTCTCTTCTCAAAGGTGACCATGATCTTGTCCCAGCATCCTGGGCCTCCTGTGCTGCTGCAGGCAGGGAACAGTGTATAGTGCCATCCTCACATGGCTGCCAAGGTAAGGGTGTGACATGGTAGCAATAAAACCAGGGCTCTCCCTCAAAGCCTCCCTGCAGACTGAAAGAGGGATAGGTATAAGCTGCAAGAGAGAACTAAAAATAGACCGTCTCTTCTCAGAGTAGACCAGGGATCCTGGGAAGAAGAGGCCACATTCTTTATTGGCATGTGAGAGAGTAGGTTGGAGAATGGGAAGGAAGAACAGCTACTAACTAGAAGACAGCACTGGCATGAGAACAAGTAGACAAAAATAGGCTATGAAAAAATGTGGGCTGCAAATCAGAAACAAGTTTCCTTCTGTCAAAGTGAAGTTCTTGAATAACCTGCCAAGAAAATTCCCAATGACTTAAGATGGACTGCGATAAATTAACAAGAGGGACTTTATGACTCACTGTTTGTCATTGCTGGGAAATATGATGATGACTAGGAGATCCCTTCTAGCCCCACATTCCTGCTGGTATGGTAACAGAGGAATCTGCGTAGGGTGCAATAAATGCTGAATCACTGAGTGCTTTATCTAGCTGCCTGGCAGGACAAAGTCCCTCATACCCATCCTGTCTGCAAGAACCTCCAGGACAAAAAAAAAAAAAGAAAAAAAAAACTTTATGTAAATGATTGTGGTCTGGCAGCACAAAGCATGCAGCTACGGATGCCTGAGTTAGAAGAAAACCAGCTCAGCTGCAGGCACCTCTACCCAGGGGAAAGGTGGTGGCGTGGGTGTGAAAGCAAGGAACCCCACTGTAAACACTGAGAGGTACACATTCCAAAGTGAATGTGCTCCAGCAGCTTCTAAACACAATCCTAATGAGAGAAAGAAACTCTTGGAACCGTGTGGCAGTGTCCCATGCACTTGCTCAGCCAGGTGTGTGCAGGGATCGATCAGGTCCTTAGGGCATGACCGTGTCATGTAGCAGAAAGTTCCTGCAGTTAACATCAACCACTGAGCCATCCACAGTTCTCCTGCCACGCCAGGATCACAATTCTTTTGATGGTATTTCCCCCTGTCTCCATGGAGTTCCCCAAGCACTTTCTGCCTGAGCACAAGGCCAGCAATCAGGATGCTGATGGGTTTGGTCCCTCACCATGTGGACATCCACAGCTTTGCTGCTCTGGCTGCAAGCACAGACCTTGGGGTAACAGCAGCAGTTAGCAATTCAGCAGTGCAGAGCTGGAAGCAGAGGTCAAGAAGACAGCCCTGAGAAACTGGACAAGGTAACAGATAGGCCTGGTTTCTTGGCTCAGGAAAGTAATGCTGCTCAGGAGGAGAGCACTTCTCCACGGCCCTCATGGCCGCCAGACTCAAGGAAGACTTTTCTGGAGCTTCTTCCAGACCTGTGGAAGTCATGTACAGATGTGAGTGCTCCCTCACCTCCTCAAAACCTGCAGCACGGGCTACTTGGAGTTGTAGGGCCCCTGACTTCTGCTCCCCACCGTGCCACAGGAATGTCTCCACACAGATGTGGCACCACTGTACAGCCACTGTGTCCAGGGATTGCATGGTCTGGTTACTCTCGGCAAAGGACCCCGGAAGGTTCTCAAATACTCATTATTTCTCATAACTACACCCAGTATCAAAGATCAGAGCAAGAGGTTCCCAGAGATCCCAGCAGCTAATGCCAACAAGAGGCAGTGGGGAAACTTCCACACCAATGGTCAGCACTCTCATGCCAGAGAGCCTGTCATAATCTCACTCTGCCATAGCTAACAAGGTTCTTTTCCTCTTTTCCCCCTTTTTTTTTTTTTTTTTTTTTTTTTTTTTTTTTTTTTTTAACCAGGCAGCTGAATCACAATCAAGATCAGTTTTTTTATTTCCTAAGCAGTGGCAAGTTGATGGGGTAACAGAGGCAGACTGAGCCATGGCAGGTGGTTGTAGCACAAGAGCCTCAAAGCTTCCTTGCCTTCCTGCCTCTTGCCAAGGCTCACGAAGCAGGCATGGGGAGAGATCTCATCCTGGCTGTGACATGACCCTTCCCCTAAACAGCCATCAGCAAGGAAAGGGCCCAAAACTGAACACAAGATTGGAGGCGTGATCTCACCAGCGCTGAATACGGGGGGATGACCACTGCCTTGGTCCTGCTGGGCACACTATTTATGACACAAACCACAATGCCCTTGGCCTCCTTTGTAGGTGCATCCATAGGCTATGCAGTTTTCAGGTGGTGGCTGCTGGTCACCGCACAGAAAAGCAACGACCTCAAATTCCAGCAGTGAGTTTCCAAACAAACCCTTGGTTCAAAGTCCTCTGAAGGGTTTTTCTGCATTCACTAGTGGATTTAAAGTTAATTTTTATATCAGCCTCTTCCAGGTGGGTTCATGGTTGATCATTTCCTTTGACTGTGCTGCAGTATTTCCCAGCTCCAGAGCAAAGTGTTATTCGAAACACGTTAGGGGGTGGGGAGAGGTTTTCACCCATATTTAATAGGTCCCTAGAGCGCGCTTGTCTCCCCCCTTGTCCCAGCGTGGCGATGCCGTGGGATGTACTCGGTGTTTGCCGGCACACCCGGCGTGGCAGCAGCAGCACCTGCTGCGAGCGCTGCAGAACTGCAGGCGGCTGGCAGGCGATGGGGACAGAGATCCCGAGTCCCACTGCAGGGAGCCGCCGGGCTCCCGGGTTTGCCCTCCCAGGCCAGAGCCATAAGTGCTCCGACAGCTGTAAAAGAAAAAATGAAAGAGAACGGTTTCTATTAGCAAAAAGTGACCAAAAAAAAAAAAAAAAAAAAAAGGATTAAACTCTGTCTGGGGTGTTTCCTTTTTAAAAGCAAACAGGGGCCGTGGAAATATTGCTCCTCATAAGATTTCTGAGTTTGGTGCTTTGCCCTAGATGCAAGTTTGGAAAACTGCAGAGGCAACGGGAAAAAATGGTGACACCAGTGAAGGGAGAGAGAAGTGAGGGATTTCATCATCATAAAGGGTAATGGAGAGGGCAGTGCTAACATGCTTTGTTCAAAACCAGGTCTGGGATTCCTCTGACACCTGCTCTTTTACTCAAGCCTTTTCCCAGAAAGTTTATATTGCACTGGGCATCAGGTCTCAGCATCCTGAACTCCTGTGGAGGAAACGATAAACTCAAAGGCAATGATAAATATCCCCAAAAAGGCACACACACTGGATTTACTGTTCTTGGTGTTTCTAAGATAAAAATTAAAAAGAACATATTAATTTAATCAAACCTTATTCCAGATTACATCATCCATACAAAGACAGACAGAAGGGCACAAGACCCAGAAATCAAGGTAAAAAAAGAAACCCCTTTTCAGATCCTCCTTTACAATGGCTAGCTTGTCTTTCCCTTCAGCTCTGACCTGAGTCTTACCTACAATGATGCACCTGAAAAACACAAAATGCAAAGACTCCTCCACTGACATCACCTTTGGACTCCATTTTCTCATTCAGATGCTACAAAAACCCCACCAAAACCCCACCAAAAGTTTCCCATGCACATCCCATTCCAAAGTCCTTGCTTTGCCTGGAAGAAGCACACCCCAGGTGAGTGGCAGCCTGCAACTGCTTCTGGTGTCCCTCTCCCATCCCCAGCTGGGGGTGATGCCAGTGGGATGCTCTGCTTGGGCAGCCTCAGGGGAGGGAGTCCTCTGTTGGTCCATATGGAGTGGTGCGCAAGAAGCAATGGCTGTTTCTGAGGCAGGATACTGCTCCCTGCCAGTGTGAATCACGCAGGTCTCAGAGGGAAAGCTCTCTGCGGAGATGAAGTTTGGGCTCTCACAGACCCCCAGCCCCGATTTCCCCACTGCTGGTACCTGGATGGACAGAACTGCTGGCTACCTGTGGGACACAGACTAGCCAGGACAAGGCCACCACCACCTCCCTGAGTGCTGCCAACCCCCTCTCAGCCAAACTCATGCCGCAGGCTGGGGCTGACACTGCAAATCAGAATGGGGCAAGGTTTATTCCCAATCCCCTAATTCCAGAACAAGGCACATTCCCCAGAGAGATGCATGGCTTTAGCACGGCTGAAAACACACAGTGTTTCGGGGCTGGGAGGGCACTTGCCTTTGGGGCAGGGGTGCTCCCAAGTCACACAAAAGTGGGTTTCAGATCGTCTTTGAAATTCACCACAGGCTGGGGCCCGCTGTGGTGCTCTGTCTGGTGATCCTCGCAGTCACTGGGCTCCGTGTCCGTGTCCGTGCTGCTGCTGTCCAGGGAGCCACGTGGGCTCTGGAAGCAAACCTCGCAGCAGGGTCGGTGGCAGCCGTGAAACATCTCCTCAGAGCTGCTGCTGCTGGAGTCAGAGTCTGGGTAATAGTACAGCGAGCGCAGGGAGGGCTCAGCGGGTCCCCTCGGGGCGCCCTGCCACCGCCGCTGCTCCTGCGGGACGCACGAAGAAGCACACTGGGACTCCGGCCATCCCAGCCACCCCTCTGGCTGAAGGCTGGGCTCCCTTGGGATGGCTGGAGGGGATGGTGTTGGGGGGTGAGGGAGTCCTCTGCCAGCCATGTCCCCTCCCGTTCCCTGGGAGTTATGTGCTGACTCCCCACGGCCCCAGCTGCCCACCTCCTTCACCCTGCCGCTGGCACGAGGGGATACGTGTCCAGGGAAGCGTGTGGGGCCAGGGGGCAATGGGATCCTCCGACGATACCTTGCCAGGTAGGGGCTGACGGGTGTGTGGATGCCTGGGTAGCCCTCCTGGCCCACCCGTGTTTCTCCCTGCTCGCCTAAGGTGTCCCGGTGGCCAAGTGGGGGTCCTGCAGATAAGGCTGCGCTGTAGATTTTGCCATCCAGGCTTAACTCTTGCAAGATTTCCCACAGCTTCTCGCTGTTTACATAGCTGACTTTGGGGGCCGACTCCCAGGCTACATCAGCAGAGCTGTCCCGGCCTGGCAGCTGCTCCGGAGGCTGCCCCTGCACTGCAGGTGTCCCAAACTCCTGGACATCTTTCAGGCCACGTTCAGTGCTGTCTCCTGTGTTAAAAAACAGCACCTGAGAGCAAACAGACTCCTGGGTTGCATGTTTCTGGAGGGCCTCAGCATTGCTGCTAAGAGGTGATGTACCCTGCAGGCACGGGGGCTGCCACCCATCCCTCTCCGTCTCCGGGGGGCAGCAGTCCCCTGGTGCATCCCCAGGCTGCCCTGAGCTCCAGGTGCCGAGAGCTGCTGGCAGCGCACGGGGGTCACAGCCGCTCTCCGCAGACATCAGCCTCATCAGCTTCTCCTTGGCGCTGCTCACTTGCTCCTGCAGGCTTTCGATCACGGCGTTTTTCTGTGTCAAACAAATAAGCCTGTCAAGTGTGGGGCGGGCAGAGAGGAAGAAAACGCTGCCAATTTGGAAACAGGCACTGCCAGAAAACAAATCACCCCTCTCTGCATGGCAAGAGCCACACCAGCAGCATGTGTGACCTCAGCCTCCCCTGAGCCCCCCAGAGGTGTGCGTGGGAAGGGGCTCACTGGGCAGGCAGCTCTTCAGGCTGGGGCGTTCCTGCCCATGCGGTGCAGGTGAGGGAGCAGGAGGCTGGGGGGTCTTCTGAGACAGAGCATCTCCCCTCTAAATTAACCATGTTTGACAAGGCTGTGGGAACCAGGCTCTCCTGCGCTCCTCCCAGAGATGTTTTAAGCCCTCCGAAATTATGTCTAAATTGTGGTGCTTTGGAGTGTGACAAAACAAAGGAGCTCTTCCCCCCAGGAAGGAAGAGGCTGGTGAGGGATCACCAGTGTGGACAGGGGTGTAAAGAAGGGCTTCCCACCCGGCAAAGCCTTCAGCCCACAAAGGGAAGGGGAGAAGCTGGAGGAGGAGGGCCGGCAGAGCCCCGTACCTCGGTGAGCAGCCGCTTCATAGAGTTTTTCTCCCCTATGAGCTGGTAGAGCTGCTCCTCGCTGTACACTGAGCGGCAGCTCCTGCTCGGGCTGGTGAAATATTTTGCCATGTGGCTCATGGTTTGGCTTTCTTCTTCAAAGGCTTTCCACTGCTTGAGCTGGGGAGTAGAAGAGGGTGTTATCCACAGAGCCCCAGCCGACACAGCGGGAGGCAGGCACAGCTCAAGCGCGAAGGAGACAAAGGGATGGAGAGGGGGAGACAAAGGCAGGGTGTGACGGGGGAGCAGAGACAGCCAGCCAGAGATGGCTGGGCGAGGGGCTGCAGTGTCACTTGGAGCCTCCCACCCATCTGAGCCCTACCCTGTTCCTGGCTCCAGCTTTTAACGCAGGAGAGGGTCAGTGCCTGGCTGCACTGAGACTGCTGAGCATACTGTAAAAGCCCCCTCCCTCTTCTCCCCACTCCCTGACTCCATGACAGACAAAGACAGTGTCATGCATGCCCCCTTATCACTGAATCACTGGTGACAAGCTGAAAACCAGCAATGTTTAGTATCTGTTTTCTCATCTAGTGCCTGCCTGGAAGCCTTGTGCAGCCCAGCTCCAGCTGTTTATCGATCTCAGATGAGCCATAGAAAACCAAGCCCATTAGGAAATACAAGGTAATGAATTAAAAGATCCAAGTTAAATAAAATGCTCAAGGCCCCAGGCTCCCACAGATAAATGGTACAGGCAGAGTGCAAGTACAGCTCATCAGCTTCTCCACCCTCAGTCCAAGAGATCTGGTGCTTGGCAGAGCATGGCCAGCAGGCCTGGTGCTCACCTGAGGTTTGGATCCTTGCTCCCAAAGGCTGCTCATCTAAGGGCTTGGGGCTCTGCAGTTACACTGCCTCAGCTGAGGCAGGAGGGGACGTCTGGTAATCATCCCAACTGCCCTGCTCAAGCAATGTCAGATGGAGCAGCCTGCTCATGACTGTGTCCAACTGGGCCTTGAGTATCTCCAAGGATGGAGACTCCACAACCTCTCTGGGCATTCTGCTCCAGTGCTTTACAGCTTTGACAGAAAAAACTCCAGCCTTTTCCTTATGCTTAAATAGAATTTCCTGTGTTTCAGTTTGTGCCCATTGTCCCCTGTCCTGTCAGTGGATACCACTGAGAAGAGCCTCCCTCCCCCTTCCCTATCCCACCCCCATCGATATTTATATACATCGCTGAGATCCCCTGAGCCCTCCCTTGCACAGATGTGCTTTCCTCAGCTTCATCTCTTCCTCCCTTTCTCACCTCATGTCCTTGAGCCCAAACATCCCTCCAAACATTCAACTGAGTAAATAACTGTTTCCTCTCCCTCTAACAATGGGAGCATTATTCCCACTAAGGGGGTGGTCAGGCACACCAGGCTGCTCCTGGAGGACACAGGAAGCAGAAGTGCCTCACCTCACCACAAAAGGCTTCCTTTAAACACCTCCACCTCCTTCTCCTCCTCACTTGTGGCAAAGCCCAGCTTCCTTCTCCAAAAGTGCAGAGGAGGACAGCCTCCCCTGGGGACCACCAGCAGCAAAGAAGTCTCTGAGAGTGGCTGGGCCATCTGGATGGTCTGTGCCTGGCATATTCCATGCCTGTCAGTGGAAGGTGCTGGTGCAAGTGGGCACGTGAGGTATGAGGAGAGGACAACTGCACGGAGGACAGATCCCACCACCGACATGGGGCAGGAGGAGGAGAAGGGCAGTGGCTGCCTTGCCTCATGGATGCTGTCTGCGCCGCTGTCACCTGCGGCACGTTCCTGCAGGAGGGTTTCTGAGCAGCAGTGCTGCACTCCTTGGAGACTTTCCAGGATGTAAAGGGGACAAGGGAGAAGAAAACTGGATATAGACTTTTTACAAGGACACAGTGGTAGGACAAAGGAGAATGCCTTTAGACTGAACGAGGGTAGGTTTAGATTAGATGTAAGGAAGAAATTCTTTGCTACGAGAGTGGTGAGACCCTGGAACAGGCTTGCCCAGGGAAGTTGTGGATGGCCCACTCCCTGGAAATGTTTAAGGTCAGGCTGAATGGCACTTCGAGCAATCTGGTCTGGTGGAAGGTTCCCTGCCCACAGCAGGGGTGTTGGAACTACATGATCTTTAGATCCCTTCCAATACAAACAATTCTGTGATTCTTTGAGACTCAGGGAACTTGCCTGGGGAAGCAGCACCACCAGGGTGGGGTGGGGTGGGGCGGGGCTTGGAGAATGAGCTGTGCAGGTGAATCCAAACATTTGGGGGAAAAAAGCAAGAAAGTGAGTGCATTGATGCCCACGGCTGCTGTTGTTAAACTCCAAAAATGTGCCCGTTTCCAGCCAAGTGACAGGACAGAGGTGGCAGCATACCTGTGGGACAAAGATGAAGCAGTTGATCGTGGTCGTACACACAAAGATGCCTCCAGAGGTAAAACCAAACAGCAAATTGTGCCAGGTACGGAAGAAACGGTGAACCAAGCAGATGGTGCCAGCAGCCAAGAAAACGAGGTTGACCCCAACGATGAGTGTCAAGGACTGGTTGACTGGTGAGGAGCTGACGTTGTCGGTCAGACCGGCCAAGTAGGTCCCATATAGCAGGAGGATACTCTGCAAGCAGAAAAAAGAGGTTTCTAGAGTGTGGAAAATTACAGCCTGATGGTGTCAACCCCCACCTCGCACCAAGCCCGGTGAGCTCAGATACACTCAGCACAATCCTAATTAATGCTCTTTGATCTATAATGCAGACCTGGAGCGTGCGGTGGTGACGCTGCAGCAAACACCTGGCATGCTGCTGCAGGCCAGCAGTGGGGCTGGGGACACAGGGCAGGAGTGAGGGTGGTGGTGGGCACAGAGAGTCCCAACCAAAGGGCATGAAGAGCCAAGAGTCAGAGGTGATCAGCAGGTGCTGCCACAGAGCAGGGGATGGCTGGGAGAAATAGTGAAAACCGCCCCTTGGGCAGCCTTTAGCAGGAGAAGCAAAGGCAGACAGATGGGAGGCAGAGGTCCCTGCAGGGATGCAGCAGGGAGTGCCACGAAGGAGCAACAGCATACCTCTGAAGGAGCAGGAAAGGTATCCAGAAGGAATTCAAAGAAGGATGCAGGGAGAAACGGAGGTTTAGACTGAAGGGAAGAGGATGTACTTGGTGCCTCTTTAAATAGCAGTAATTCAGGAAACTACCAGGTGCAATTCTTTTCCCTTCCCTTTGCTGTTTCCTGACTCCAGCAGCAGGGAAGGGCACTAGAAAAATGCTCTGTACACAGAGGCTCTCCCTCCCCCCAGCGCAGAGCAGTTGTTTCAGAGCAGGCTGTCTCACCACCCTGCTCATCAAGGGTCTCATGCACACACTTTTCCAGTGTGTTCAGGATAAAACTACCCAGCAGGATAAGCCTCTCCTTCCCTAGGTGACACTAGCTGCACTCCTTGAATTCCTTGGTGGAGGAAACACCAAGAATCTTTTGCCTGCCTCCATAGAGCTGAGCATGGTCTGCCTTCAGGATCATTGGGAAATACCATCTAACAAAGTCCCATCTCCTGAAAGGATCTAGAATACAGGCAATATGACCTACATTATT
The DNA here is from genome assembly GCF_029207755.1 of Chamaea fasciata. Taxonomy (NCBI): domain Eukaryota; kingdom Metazoa; phylum Chordata; class Aves; order Passeriformes; family Sylviidae; genus Chamaea; species Chamaea fasciata. Next base: position 25,464,692 of record NW_027094087.1, read on the forward strand.
CCTATGCTACCCAGTAAGTGTCAGCCTTTTACTAAGAGTCATTGCTATTTGGGCATCAAGAAGTGGTTTGTGATGAAAGATGCAGATGTTTTTTAGACCCTTCTGGACCCCTCTGTGCTGTGGTTGGTTGATGACTGGGATGGCCACTGCCAGGGTTAAGGTCTGGAGGGACACAAGCAAGAGAGGTTCATGTTCAGATCTCTGGTGAGACTCCCAACTTCAGAGCAGCTCACAGTCTCAGGGTGGGGCTGCAAGAGTGAAACCTGCCTTGCTGGGAACTGGGCTGGCACCTGACCCTGCTTTGTGGAATCTGCACTGGATCACAACTGTGTCCACCATGGGGCACCTCCAAACAGCCTAAAGGCAAGCCAACCCCTAATCCCTGAGCAGGGAAAAACCAGCACCAAAGTCCCATTTAAATTCATACAGTCTATCTGGGACACAGTCAACAGCACTGCCTTCTCATAAACTAGGACTCTCAGTAAGCACAGGAATAAGTGGCTTGTTTGTTTGTTTGTTTTAAACTTGAGCAGACTCCTAATTCCAGGCATGTCCTTGGCAAGTCATTTCTGCTCATTGCTCTGTGCCAGTAAAACCAGGATAGTACACTGTGTCTTCCCAAAGGGCTGAGCACATTAATGCTGTGGATGCTGAGAAGTGCTATGTACGCAGAGATAAAGCCTACTCTCATGTTAGTGTAAATTCAGACTAACTCCAGAGAAACCACCAAGGAAGTACTCCATGACCCCCAGTAAGCAGGAAGGAACAGGGCCAGATTCAATGCAACATTAAAAGGATTACCTGAAACGGACAATAGGGATGTTCTATTTCCAAAAGGATTTTGTAAGGGCTGTAGGCAGTGACATTACCTCTCTAAACCCTAACACAAACTGCAGAAAAAATCAGAGGTGGAGACACACCACTGAAAGCCCAGGTAATGCCTGCATTCCCTAACACCAAAGGACTTTTAAGGACAGTCTAGATTAATGACTTTGAAATTAAGTGTAGAAGGACTTGGCTGTGTTGTGAGGTCCCTTTCTGCTCTTTATCCTATGACTCTGGTTAGATGGTCAGTGAGTATTACATTACAGTGAATCACAAAGGAAGTGCCTGTGCTGCATGCAGAGATTCAGCCAGTCCCAAAAAAAGGCTGTGATCTCACGAGCTTCATCCACATCAGCTTTCTGAAATGTGTCCAGCTTCTGCCATACCAGAGACACATGAGACCAGATAATTTCTGTGGTAATTATACCGACATAGTTACATCAGTATAACTAACACTGCTGGAAAAAGACTGGCCATGTGCAGAGATTCACCAGTGAAAGTGCACCTCAGAGGTGTAATTAACCTGATAAGCATCCCGTAAAGGTGGGGACCAAGCACTTGTCATCAGCACCTTCTTGGTTTGAAGTCACAGGACTCCGGGGCTGAGCCACTCGGCGTGCCTTGGCAGTGGCCATTCACTGGCGTCTTTTAGGGAAGGAGTGTGACATAAAGAACAGCAAGACGTGAGTTTCAAGAAGTGAGATGGATGAAGCTCAGGGGGTTGCCAGGAGAGAACTAGAGAATCTGACTGTATGAGCACAGTGTACATAAAGGAGATGGTGAGGCAAGGAGAAAGCAGCTAGGAGGGCTTTCACCCTTCCCAAGATAGGAAGAGCTGGAAATAGGAGGGCTTACGAGACGAAGAGGAGTAGCTGGGATCTGCAGTGGGCATGTAGCTTGGGAGGGCAGCGAAATGACAAGTGCTGCAAAAGAGTTCAGGCTGAAAGACAGGGAGGAGGTGAGATACAATGCAAGAAGCAGTCATGAGGTTACATACCTTAAACCCTAAAATGAGAATGAGCCAAAGATCGGAATAGAGCGATGCACAGGACTGCACCCGGCTCATGGAGCACGTCATGCCTTTCTCTGTTGCCTACAAGGGAAAGGCAGAAGTGAAGGCTGCAGCCTGGCACACACCAATGGGAAGATGCATCTAAGCTGGTCTCCTCTGTAAATTTCTGAAAGGAGAGGTCAACGCTGGTGCTACCAGGGGCAGAAGCTTAAAGCAAGAAGATTTTGGCCTTCTGCTGCCAACAGGGCTGGTTAAACATTTCTCTAATGCAGATGCCTTGGAGCCCTCCTGTGTCATGCAGGTGATCTGCAAAGACCTGGAAATTTTGCAGTGGACTCTCGCCTCTGTAATAGACCAGACGTAAACCAAATCCAGAGTGCCCAGAAGGTTTTCTGTCTCGTTTTTCTTTCTGTTGTTTCTCAAAGACCACCTCCAAATGCCTGGACACCAACCAACTCTGTCCGCAGAGTTCAGATAGGACACAGCAAAACCCTGCACTGCCGCCCCCCCATCCTTTTACCCGCAGTGAGACGCTGAGGCTTCGGAAGCACTGGACTGGGTCAGAGAACACCCATGTCAAAAGCAAGACACTGTCTGCCAGCACCAACGCTGCCACCATGGCCAGCAACTGCAGGTCTTTGATAATCTGCAAACATGCAAAAAGTCAAAGTTACTATGAGAAACAAGTGGACACCAATGACCTCAATCCCCCCTGGGTCCCTTTCTGTGGTTTCTTTCAAGTGATATGTCCATCCTACTACTTCACCCAGAGAGGTGTCCAGCACCTATATTTGAGTTGGCCACAAGATGTCTGTCTTCAACTCCCAGATTCTTGGAGACCTAATCAGGCTTGAGGTCAGCCTGACGGTGTAGATAGCAGGTAAATGCTATGAAAGAAAACAGTTCTTCCAAAAGAAGACTATTATCCCTTATGACCATATCACTAGCAGAGACAAAAAGGGAGGAGAAAAACACCTGTTAGGATCATCATTTTGCAAGTTTAACACAGATTCTAGTGTAAAACAGGAGGCTTTGCTGGTACCCAATTCCTCTGTAAACCCTCTTGTCCCATCTTTCATCTGAGACCTACTTTTTTCACTGCTGGAAAGTGACCACTGAAAGTGCACTTTTTTGTGCACAAATTTCCCATTTCCCTCCCAGTTGCTGAATCCCTGTCCTTAATGTGCTGCAGAGGAGTGCAGAGAGCTCCCTTCTTGCCTTCAAATAGCAGACCAGATCCATCTGGAGATGGCCCTACATCAGATGCTTCTGAGGACACCTGGTTTATTTTCATCCCACCACAACAATCAGCCCAGACCCAAACACAAACACTGGTGTGTAGCGTAATGAAGGCATGTGGCCAATGTAAAATGAGGACATTGCTCAGTGATGGGGCTGAGACTCCACTGGGGAACAGTGCCTGGCAGGACACCCACTTGCCTGTGGAGTGGAAAAGCTCCTGCCTCATTGTGCAGGAATAAACGAAGGCCCATGCCCAGCCAGGTGTGAAACCAGACCTGTGACTGGGACATCGATTCATGTCATGTGCCAGTTTTATCTGCTATCCCACACTGGTTTGGGACTTGCTGGTGTTTGCCCTCCATGGGAAGTCTGCCACCCTCCCTTCCCACCTCAGATGCTGGGTACTCACCACCCGCTTGTCCGGCACCCGCTGGGTGAACACCTTGTAGAGCCGCCAGCTCTTCCCCAGGACAGGACCGAACACCAGGGAGGTCCCCACACACAGCAGGCACAGCCTCACCTGCCAGGGATCACAGCGAGGGGGCTGAAAGGGGCTCACAGGGACACCACACGCCACCCAAGCCTGGGGTGCAGTAAAGATGGCTGGGGATCTGTCTACATTCTTCTGACTTCTGGAGAGTGGTATCAGATACTAGAAAGCTGACCACAGCAATTCAAGGGCAAGTACTCCTCTGTAGGCATGCCTGCTGCCTACCTTTTCCTCCCCATCCCTAGAGACTCTCGTTGGAAGGGCAGGCAGGGAGAGACAAGCAGCTTGTGAGCAGCAGGGGCTCAGAAGGTCCCAGCACCCATAAATCACTTGCTGACACCTCTGTTAATTATCCTCAGCCCAGTGGCTGAGCAGGATGCAGGGTGTGTGCACTGCCCCATGTCCCACTCCCCCACATGGGTGCATGCCCAGTCCTCAATCTGGCAGGGTGGCTGCCTCAGGCCAGGACATGGGGGTTCGTCACACAGGTGAGTGTTTTGAGGAAGATCTGCTCTGCAGCCAAAAAACTCATCCACAGCCTCACAGCACCTGTGTTGTGTCAGGCAGTGGTGGCTGTGTAGAGGATCCCATCTCCCTCTGTGCTCCCCTCTGCCTGCTGCACTTCTCCAAGCCCAGCAACCTGCCTGCCTGCAGGACCTGTCCCCTGGGGATCTGCCTCAAATCCCTTCCTCGGTGCAGATGTGGTTTGCAAAACAGCAAAGGCCTTTCAGACAGAAAATATCTGGTTGCCTTTTGTGTATGTGAAAGCCACAGCCCAGCTGAGCAATGTGGTGGTGACAGGCTGTGGCTGGGACAGAGCATGTACAGATGGCAGCTGGCTGGGAGAGAGCACGTACAAACAGGTCTGTACATGCATCAAGGTGCCCATCCCAGCAAAACCCCTGCTCACCTGAATCAGCTTTTCCATTGAGTCTCCAGATGGCAGGCTCTGCTCCTGAATCCCAAAGAGGTAGGCACTTGTGTAAGTCAAGCCACTGCCCAGCAGGGTCACAATGTTGAGGTTGGGGCTGGACATCTTCACAATCCTCCAGGAAACAAAGCAGGGAATTTGGTGACAGTTACTGAGCATCATGACCTGGCAGCACAGGGGTGAGGGCCCCTTACAGGGATGATGATGGTAACAAGAGATGCTGACACACTGTCCACCCCCAGCCTGAGCTGCTCACCACTGCTCCAAAATTCAGCCATTACTCTGTGGTCCCATCCTCTCCCCTTTCTTGCTGGAGTGCTTCATAATCTTTCAGGTATTCATTTAACCCTATGCCAACACTTCTGCTGCAGAAGGGCAGAGGTGGAAAACCACACCAACACAGCCCAGGGTGACTGTCCCCAGCAGTAAGCTTTGGGTGCAAGAGCTACGTGTGTGCCCCGAGGAACAGGCACTTCCCACTGCTCCTTCCTCTGTGGAGATACCTCCACACTCAGCACAGTCTCAACTTCAGGAAGCCGCCAGCAACGTTCAGGTTACAGTCTCCCCTCTGTAATTTCACCTCATCACTCCTAATCCTGTAACTGTATTCAGGGAGGGGAGAATCAACCCACTGATCTCTCATGACCTGTCACCCTTCCCCAGCAAGCCCATAGAGTGAAAGCTGTACCTCCTGCCATCCCCCCACAATAGCTCTGCCCTTACGATCAGCTGCCAAGTCATGACTTTTCTCTTTCCTCGAGCTCCTTCCTGGCTTGCTGTCTTGCAGTCACAAAGCCTAGGGTTCAACTTGACGCTCTCCCTCCCTGCCTTCCTCACCATGTCTCAGCCCTTGAAGAAAGATATTCACCAGCTCATGCTCTCAGCTGCAGCTGAGGAAAGTCTCCTCTGCCCTCCCAGGTTCAGGAGGCAGACCAGTATTTATTTAGTGTAGAGCAAATAAATAACGCACATTTGTTACAGCACATTTCGAGAACAGCAATTCGAGTGGCCACTGAACTCAACACCACTCAGCAAATGAGGTGCTTCAGACTGGGATGCAGTTGGGATGCAAGTCATGCAGCAGCTGCAGCGCAGCAGGCACAGGGCTCTCAACACAAACCCTTATGGGCAGGACCCTGCCGACTGCACAGTGACTGTCAGGAGCATTAAATTCCTTAAAGCCACCAGGGAAGTCAAACAACATCAGTCCAGGCTGCACTCAGATGTACACCTCTGTGCAAAACAATGGCACATGGAGAGCAAAGGTTTTGCCAGGTGAAGCCTGGTAGAGGGATGTATCCCTGGAGGAGGAAGCAGTTGAGATACCAAGGCACCAATGAGTCTGAGGAGATGGTGGCAAAGGGGCAGCAGAGACACGCAGAATTGCTGAGAAAGGCTCAGCACTGGCTGAGACAGGTTGAGCGATGAGGAACTGTTGAGCCTTCTGCTGGATTTATGCTGCCTTCAGGGGAGCAGGACTTTTTATCACCTCTGTGCAGATTGAGCAGCACCAAAAAAAGTCTACACTTCACCACCAGCTTCTCTCACCAATGAAGATCATGTTCTCCACCCATGCAAGCAACCACCAAGAACAGAAAGGGATATCAATATCTTCAAAGCATGAGTGGCCCAGCAGCAGGAAGGACGTGGTGCACTGTGGCGAGCGTGGTGGTTTTGCTATGGAGCTGTGCTGCTCAGAGCAATGCTCTCAACCATGTGGAGCAGAAATGAGCTCTCTTTTTGCCCACTCTTGTTGATGGTTTTATTGAGCAGCACCTCGAGGATGAGACCATGCATCACTGTCTGTGCCAAAGGGCACCCATAGTCATAGAATCATTAATGTTGGAAAAGACCTCCAACACCATCAAGTGCAACGTTTGCCCAAACACCACTATGAGAACAAAACCACAGCACTAAGTGCCACATCCAGTCCTGAACACTTCCAGAGATGGTTACTCCACCACTTCCCAGGGCAGCCTGTTCCAATGCTTGACAACCCTGTTGCTGAAAAAACTATTCCGAGTATCCAGCCTGAACCTCCGCTGATGCCATTTCCTTTCATCCTGTCTACAGCTCCTTGCCTTGAGGAGGAAAGGAGCAGTCTAAACAGGACTGTCTCCACCAGTGACCAAAACTCTGTGTGATGGAAAAAGCTGTGACATCTCTGCCATTACCCTTGCTTGCCCTGTGCCGCTCCTTCAGGCTTACACTCTCCTGACCCTTAGCTGGTCATCAGCTCAGAGCTCGGTCCTGAAGGAGCCTGACTCCGCTACTCCAGCTCAGGGGAAATCTCCCAGGAGAAGAGGGGTGCCCTTACCTGTTTTTCCTGAAGCGAATTGTGAAGATAAGAAAGAAGAGTGCTAGCAGGACTCCTCCAGTCAGGAATGTCCACACAACTCCCAGGAGACCAGCAGAGAAGGACGGGGAGCTCTTCATACTACGGTCAAAAGATGTCTGCGGGAGGCAAAAGGGATAAGGAAGAAGAGGACATTGCTGGGGCTCTTAGCGAAGGAGGTCCCTACTCCAGCATGATCACTTCCACAGTTATCCTGCGCAGCCAGAAACTACAGCTCCCAGTAAGAAGACACTCCGGCACCAGACCAAGTCCTGCAGGTAGGGCCCCTGAGATGTGTGTGGACAGGACGTGTGCTCTGTCACTTGCTGAGTGCTCAGGAGGACACGGCAGCCCAAGAGCCCTCTTCTTATGGCCAACTGGCAAAATCCATAATGAAGCTGTACAAGTGATTCATAAACCTCAGGCAGCCCTGCCTCTGGGACACGGGAACATGGACAACAGTTCCCCACTGTCTTCTGGAAAGAAATCTTTGGAGAAAGGCCCTGTGGTGCCCCAGTTGGTATCATGCCTCTTTAGATGCTTCTCGGCTCTCACCCTTACCCCTCCCCGCAGCAGACAACTGATCAGCTGGGGGACGTGACTGGGAGCCAGCAGCAGAGCTGCCAGTCAGTGCAGGAGCACAGCAAAGGGAGTGTGACAGTGTTTTCCAGAGGCAGTGACACACCGAGCTGAAATCCACCTGTCTCCCAGCTGGCTGAAAACTAACTTGGTCCCAGGCAGACATCAGCTGAGAACTGGCTTTTGAGGGACACTCCCAAAGCGGGCATGATAGAGGCACCTCTCTCCTTTACACACAAATCACCTTATGGGTTAAAATCTCCATTTAAAAATATTCTCTGCTATCTCCTTATTAACATAAAACAGATAAAATGATCCTACGTGAAACAAGAAACCTTCTTCCGCTGCTGATCTAAAATGCTCCAGCATTTTTAACAGGGTGTGCATGTGTGGGTTACCAAATCTTTTTTTTCCCTTAAAACAAGCATCACTTTAATAAAAGTGCTGGCACATTCCCTTTATGGGGGGAGGGAGGAGAATAGGGTTTCAGCTGGGATCACACACCTCCTCACTAACTTCTCTGGTGCCGAGTTCTTTCTCGGGTATTCCTGCATCCAATTCCTACTGCAGAAGACTACTTTTCCTAACAGCTGACACTGCCCCAAACTCCCAATTTTTACTTCAAGGTCTGAGCTGTTTCTGCTTCCAACCTTGCTAGAAATAAATCTTCAGGCAGAAGAAAGGCATTTGTTTAGAGCCAATGCCTCATGTCCCTCTTCCCCAGCCAGGCTTCATCTCCTCTGGGTGAGCAAGAACGACGCACAGCTTGCAGAATTAAAGCCACCACATAATTCTTGAAACAGAAACGTGTCACAGCCACATGAGCATGGCTGATCTCCAGGCTCCTGGCAGCTCACATGCTGGTGCCACGCTGGTCACAGGGCAACTGGGAAAGGCAAACCCCCGCCTGGGAGAGACATCCAGCTGAGAGCTGCTGCTGCTGCTGGGATACAGCTGCGTGCACATCTCAGCCTCGCTTTGCAGCAGCGTGGAGGGATCCCTGGGGGGATACTCATCTCTGTCCTGAAAACTGCTTCCCACCTCCTCTTCCCTCTTACTATTCCCTGGGGAGTGTTTTGCCTCTCTGGGAAATGAAGACCATACCAGATGGTGGAGATGGTCAGTCCCCTGCTTACACCAGGACTCTGTGCTAAATGACGGGTTTTTACATAGCGAGTCCTTGTACCAGGACACCCTGTGTAAAAATCCCATCATTCAGCACAGATCAGGCCCATCCTCCCTCTTGCCTGGAGTTGACAGGGCTGGTACAAGGCTGTAATGCCATTCTATTTCTGTGTCCTGCCTGCTCGAGCCCAAGGGTAACACCTGGCTTTTGCCACTGAGGTGAGCAGGGCAAACTCAGCATTCTGGGGCTTCTGCAGTTCACACCCAGATGCAACCACCAACAAAATCTTTTCACCTCTGGCTGCTGTCAAAAGTATTCCTGCACCCTATTTCCAGCAACCATCCAGGGATCAGAAACACCCCTATGATCTCCACATTTTTTCTCCCACACACGCTCCCACCTGACTGCTGTTTCCCTGGATGTTGATGCTACTTGAAGTTGATGGAGCGCTTTGTTGGCTGCTGAGCAGAGTAAATCCTGGTCCTGGCAGGGGGAATATTAATTGTAAGCTGGCTGCCAGAGCCAGAGGAGCCAAGCAGCTTACAGTCTTTTAATTAAAGGCCCATGGTCGTGCAGGACATGATGGAGAGCCGAGTGGGCCAAGCCTCTCCATCCAGCAGCCTCACGTGGTCTCAGCTGCAGTTGAGTGCATCCCAGTGTCATTTCTACCATCTTACTGGTGGAGGGGGAATGTACCATTTATTACACATGATGACTTTTAATTAAATCCTGCTCTACTCATATTTTAAAAGCACTTTGAAGTTATGGGGGACAAGGTCAAGGTCAAGGGCAGGTGGGGCCATCTCAGGCCAATCCTGAGCAGCTGCCTGACACATGGGAGGGCTGCTTGACACAACTTAGCTGTCACGGATGCTTTCTCCCCTTCTGGATAACTGCTGGGTGTCACCTGGACTGGGCGTGTCTTGGAGGCCAACCAGGCTACAGTGTGCTGCCTTCAGCCGGACTGGGATTGCTTGGCAGCTGCAAGCCCCTCTTCACCCTTCCCCCAAATCTACTTCTGCAGAGCAGACCTCATGCCCCAGAGCACTCTCCTGCACCCACACATCCCACTGCACCCATACGTACCACTGTCACAGTGCAGAGCTCCTGCAGCGCCCGCTGCTGCTGCTCCTGGCTGCCAAAACTGGAGCTGCCATGGCAGAGCTCAGAGCAGTTGAATCCCGGCTCCATAGCACATCCTCAGCCGTTATCCAGCCGTTCCTTTGCCCTGCTGGAAGGATGAGCTCTGTTGGCTTTCTCCAGCGGGAAGAAGCCTTTGGCACGCATCACTTCCCCCCTGTCAGCAGGGGAAGGTCTGAGCTTACCCAGACTGGTGTGATGCACATCCAGAGCCAGGACAGGGAGTGCCCCCCGCCAGTGTCCCTCAGGGTGTCCTCTGCAGAGAGGAGAGTCAGCTCGGGACCTGGGCTCCCACGGAGCACGGTGGCATCCCAGCACTGCTACACCACCCTGCAAAACAACACCTGTGGAGGGTCACAGTGGCCCCCAGCCTCTATATCTCAGCTGGGAGCTGAAATGAGGTGCTGTGCCGGTCCAAGAAAGAGCATGGCACCCTGAACCCGCTGCATCTTTCCTTTGCAAATGCATTTTCCTGCACTGGAGCAATTTCAGGGTAATTTTGCAAGTACCCTCCTTCTGCTGACAGTGACTGCTTGTTTCACGGAACATCCCTTTCTTCCAGCAAAGAACCCGTGAGTGAAAACAACAACCAACAGCAACAAGTGTTACCATCACTGAACAGGACCCACACCCAGGCCTGGGTGAGCAGAGGGGAAGGTGCTTGAACCCAGCGTTTTGGCTGACTCAGCCCGAGGTGCAGCCTGGCTACCTGAAGAGCTGGCGGTTCATTAGGGAGATTTAGAAGCCTGACACCTCCGTGCTCCCCCTCCCTCCTGGTGCTCTGGCTGCAAGGTATTGTGCCTGCTTGCTCCTGCTCCCTTTGCACCACCTTTGCCTCTATTCCCCCTTTGATTTCTCTTTTTGGTGTGGATTTTAATAGGCCTCATTACCATTTTAGACATGAGGTCATACTTATCCTCAAGCATCCTTACTCAATTACAATTGTCACCAGGTTTAATTAGCTTCCAGTGCACGACCATAAGCAAGTCTCCCGTCGTTAGCAGCTGGGGAGGAAGCACAATAGCTCGCTCCCTATTTGTGCCTAACAACAGGTGGGAGGAAAAAATTATCCCTATCATGCTCCTCGGAGCTGCTCCCTGGCTGAGCATCCCCTGTGCCTGGCCGGTGCTCCATCCTTCCCTGTCACTGCTTCTGACACTTTGATGCCCTCTCCTTCCAACTCCTTTCTTTGGAAAAACTCCTGTCATTATGTGAGCTAAACATGACTAAATTAAAAAGAAGCACAGTCACCAGGACCTGGTCTGAAACTTGATGTTCATCACGGGGCATAATTGGGATTCAAGTGCCAGAAAAGCTAAAGGTGTTGTTCTCAGCTGGAGTGTAAACTGATTTTTCAGCTTTACAGTAGCTGCTTACAAGTCCCAGCCAGAGCACATGAAAGCAAGAGGGCTACTTGTCCAAAATTAGCAGACCCACCTCTGAAGCAATAACCACAGCTCTCCTGCTGGCAGAAGCCTTCGTGTACTGCAGGTCCGAGCACTGTCCTGCCCCTGCCAGAACTTCCCCCAGCGTGAGATCAGCTCGCTGTGTCCTACAAACACAGTACCACACATCAGCCAGACTGAAGATTTTACCCACATGGTGTGTAAAGACATGTTTTTCAAGAGTGTTGGAGCCACCCAGCTCCATCAAGCCTCCTCTGCAGCTTGTAGCAAACCGTGGTGGTGTTTCCCCTCTCCAGCAGGATCATCATCTGGTAGTTTTCATGCCCTTCATAGTTCAGGCTGAGTGACTGGAAAAGAGCCATGGCTGCAGGAGATATCCAGCTGCTGCAGTGAATGCCAGGATTGCTACAGTGCTGGAAGTGCAGTGGAGAGGAGGAGACAGGCTCCAGCTGAACAATTCAGAGGCCAAAGGACAGTGTGGAGGGACTGGGTGGGGATAGGGGTAGGAGAGGGGCACTGAACCTTTGATGCTGAGAAGACCTGAAGGTGAGCATTGCCCAGCCTCCAAGGGGCTCAGCTCCTCCCCATGCCCCCAGGTGTGTTTAAAGACAAAAACCCCTATAATTCCTGGTAATCTTCTGCCATGTCAGAGGGGAAACACACCTGGCAGGTGGACCACTACCAAGGCTGGCATGAGGCCAGCAGGCACAGCCTTCCTGTGGCTCACAAATAGAGATGTTACCATGAGGAGGACCAGTTCAGCCCTCATCCACCCAGCAGGCCACTCCTTGGAGGAGGGCAGAAGACCTTGGGGTCTCCCCAGCCCCCACCCCTGCATTCTGAAAACGACTCCCACACAATGTTGATAACAAGCCGAGGCCAATTAGTGTTCATTAGTATGCAACAAAGCAAGCACCAGGGCAGTTGTCGCTGAAAGGCAACAGGCATTTCCAGCCCAGCTCCCGCCTCTTGTGAGAACTGACAGGAATGCTTCTCTGTAGCCTGGAGAGGATCCAAGGGGGATCAGCACTTTGGGAGGTCACTGACCTTCAGGGTGAGGCTGGGCAATGGTTGTCAGGACAGACAACAACACAGGTAAAACCCCACATCCTTTAAATGTAAGGGTCTGTTGAGAACAGGGTTTGGTTTTTGAGAGTTTTTAAGACCAGAATGCCAACCAATTCCGACGGATGACTTCCAGAGCAGAATCACAGAACGATTTGGGTTGGAAGGGACCCGACAGCTCTGCTTGCCTTGCTCTCCCTTTGCTGCTCTTGGTCTCTGTGGCCTTGTACCTGCCTGCTGTCTGGGACATGGTGGAGAGTATTTGGCCACAGAGGAACATCAGCTTGCACGCAGACATGATCCAAAAAGCCAAAAGTCCAGAGGAAACAAGTGGTTGGACCACATGAAAAATGTTAGCACTATCATCTTCTAAGATAAAAGGGAAGCACTGACTGCTAGAAACAGTATTTGGATAAAAGCAATTTGTGGTCACCTCAATGGTTGATCTTCAGGCCCAGAAAACCTGTTTCCTCAGATCTGTTGAGACCCAGGAATACTTAGCATAAAATCATTTAGGTTGGAAAAGAGCTCTTAGATCATCAAGTCCAGCAATTAACCCAGCACTGCCAACCCCTCCACTAAACCATGTCCTTAAGCACGACATCTACATGTTTGTTGAACACATGAAGGGACAGATACAGAATCATAGAATCACTAAGGTTGGAAAACACCTCAAAGATCACCGAGTCCAGTATCTAACAATGCTGAGGAACTGTAGACTAATGCATAAATAGCCCTCAAAATAGATATGGTTGATGTCATCTAAATGCACATCTTGACTCTCTCAAAGTTTCTTCTTTCCTTTCAAAACATTTCTTTTGGGGGGAAAAAAAAAAAAAAAAAGAGGAAAAAAAATCTTTAAAGAAGCTGAAAAATTGGCACAGCATGTACAGACCCAGAGCAGGCAGAAGGAACTTTTCACCCCAGCAGGTTCATTTTGATGTAGTGTTGAAGGAGAGGCTCCTTCCCAAGGGTGACATCACTGCTCGGTGAATCAAAAGGAGAAAAACCAAAGATGTAAAATCACAGACAACAGAACAATCGCATTCAGAAATGTGCCAATCTTCATGAGCTCTGCAATCCTGTCCGGTCACACCAGCCCTGACAGATAAATGGTACATGCACACCTGTGCAAGGAGCACAGCTGGAGAAACATCTGCTGAGAAGAACTTTTGGGAACGTGGCTGTGTGGCCAGAGGCAGAGAACTGCTGGGGAGAAGGAGCAATGTGCAAAGGGCAGAGCCACTCCTGCTGCCTCAGGAGGGGAGCAGGAGACCCCAGCTCACCCATGATGGGTCTGTGCTGCTGCTGCCAGTCCTGGTGGGACAGAGCTGTGCTGGTGAGGAGCAGGCTGGGCTGACAGGACACCAGGCTGCACACTGACAGCGGGAAACCATCCGGATAACTGTTCCAGCAACAGGAACACCGCGGGATGGGGTTTTGCAAGTCAGAAACCTGGTGCTTCCAAGACAGGCTCCTGCTTTTTCCTTCTGCTCTTCTTGTCCAACAAGATCCCTTCTTGCCTGGCCTGAGAAACCTGCAATATTGCCATCCCCAAGGTGATCAAAAAAAGTCACAAGCCAGACTTACTGCAACACCCCCCGCAATGAAGCTACTTAAAAACCGTGAGTTAAAACACACAGCATATCTGAAGATTACTTTTAATTTATATTTAAAACTTCAGCACCTACATTTTCATGCTTTCCCCTGCAAACACAAAAGGAAAAAAAAAAGAAAACCAAGAACCCTGCTTATAACATCACCCTAAAACCTGGGTGACGAAGGCTCAGTCTCCAGAAACACTAGGGAGCTACAAAGTTGTCACCCTTCTTCTCAGGTACTGTCCTGTGCTCCCACTTCATTCTGCTCCTGTCCCTGGGATTTCCAGAGCCACTTCCAGGCCCCTCAGATATCTTCATCACCTCACAGATAGTGAGGTAGCTGGTGAGGATAGGGACCAAGCTCAGTGAGGATAACCACCAGGAGCTGCAGGACCCGCTGCACACAAAGGAGGGAGATTCAGGACAAGGCACTTCTGACTCTGCATGCATGGGGAGCTCGCTGTGTGACCGAAACCTGAAAATTGGTGTTGACTGAAGCTAGGTGTGATTTTTAAGCCTCCTACCATTTTGGAAAGCATGTCCCAATATCAGGAAGGCAATGACTTCTGAATGTTGATCTTACTGCTTGTCTGTCCACTGTACCTCCCTCAGCTTGGGAAGGTGGCACAAGTTTGGCACATTTAGATCTGCCTCTAGACCTTTTAACTTTACAACTGCAGGTTGAATACCCACATGGCTTTTTAAATTTCTGTGGTTTATGTTTTGAATTAAAGAAACCTCCATGCAAAAAAACCCCGAAAAAAAACCACATTACTTTTTTTGAACCACCACACAGTCGTGCAAGGGGCTGACTCACTCACTAAAGAGCTGATAAGGCTTTTAACTCTCTAACCATAATTGCTACACAATGACAGGCACGTGAGAAACAGAGACAGAATAGATTGGAGATGCTCAATGGAAGGAAAATTAGGAGGGAATATCAAGAGGCATAGGGAGCATGCCACAGATGAGGCGGATATGACCAGAGCTGATGGGGAGGTAAACCAAACCCTTGGAGCTGCCAAGGAGCAACTTTTTGCCACTCAAAGATCTGAGCCCTCCCTCGTGTTCAGCTGCAGCAGCTGCTGAGCAGCACGTGGATAAAATGAGCAGAAACCTCCAGGTTTTTGCCTTCCCAAAGTGGCTGGCTGTGAGTCCTGGGGTGGGGACCCCAGCACCCCTCGTGCTGAGCCATGTGGCCTGGCAGGCTCCTCACACAGAGCTGAGTGACAGCTCAGGGGGGGAAAGGAAACAGCCAGAAAAGTCCTTCCAGCCAAATTTTAGTGACACCGTGGTACCCCCCAGGTGGAAGCTCACCTTCCTGCAGCCAGTGAGGGAGGCAGTGGGATCTCTGCTGCGAGACAGCAGCCTCACCACTTAGGGCCAAGGAGGGCACAGCTGCCTCCCCCAGAAACGGGCAGGGGACATACCCCAAGCACTGCTCTGAGAAGGACCAGTGCTGCTCCCATGCCCTTCCCATGCCCAGACCTCTGCCCACAACAGGAAGGACACGTAGAGGCATTTCACCACTTTGGGAAAAGTCCTGGGTTTTCATTACTCCGTAACAACTTCATCAATCATTTCAACACCTGTAGGTGTTGTTCTCCCTCCATGGGATAACCTGCCTGCTCATTCCCAAGCACTGGGTCAGGAAGGTCTCCATCTCAAGTGCTGGGCATGTGGCAGATTACCAGAAAGTGGGATGGCAGGCGCTGCCTCTCCAGAAACACAGAGCCAATTCCAAGCTGCACTGCACCTTCACCACGAAGAGGCAGAAGTGGCCAGGGCTGGCTGCAGGGCCAAACTGCATGGCCACCATGCCCACAGAAACACAGCTCCTGCCAGCCACTCTGCCAGGCACAGCCAAAGAGGAGAAATGTTGGAGGTGTGCAAATATCCTCAATCTGCTTCACAATTTGCCCTGGTACTTGCTGCAGGCAAACCATGAGCCCCCCTCCCTGTCTGCCAGGCTGGTCAATCCTGGATCCCTGCCACGGATCACACCCATATCCCTGCCCCAGAGAGGTTGGCACCTTGTCACAGGACAAGGAGGCTGCAGGACTCCACTGTGGCTGGTGACACTCACACTTTTCCACCAGGACGCTGATTCAAGGCACTGTGACTGGTGCAGCATTACCAGGTCTCAGGGCTCTGTGTCCATTCCTGATGCCTTTATACCTGCTCCTATCCATCCACATGTATGATGAAAGCTGTCTTTTCCCAGGCCATTCCCATCAAATGCTGCTACTATCTCCTTTGGGCGTGTGCCCCAGTATGCTGCTCTGGGGCACAGCTCAGCCCCAAGCACCACTGCTGGAGGCTCCAATATCCCTTCCTTCCGTCAGCTCCCTCTGCCTGCGGGGTGTTAGCACCAGCCTAACAAACAGGAACACGCCAAACAGCCTTATAGGAAAATAGAGCTTGTGATTTTTTTCTGTCTTAACTGTACCATCTTTAGAGAGCCACCATGAATAAGAGGTAAAAAAGCCTGATGATTTAGAATCTTGATTTACAAGGGAGATCTACCTTGTGGTTGAGGTGTGTATGACTTAATTAAAAGCAGAAGCTCACCCCCACTGAAGCTGTTTGCTGCTGAGCTATCAAATGCAGAGGAGGAAGAGACCTCAGAAGGAATATTTCCATAAAGTTATGTTTCACATTAAGCATATGCCTTCAAGAGTTCTCCCTTTCCAAAGCTGGCAGAAAGCTTCAGCTGCTCCCTCATGCAATCAGACACCATCCCCTCACAGCCCTCGCAGCACCAGCACACCTGTGTTTTCACAAACAGGGCTAGGACGGCCAGGCTGCAAAGCCACACGGCCCCAAGCACGGGCACAGCTTCTAGCCCTAACAAGGTCAGCGTGTTTTTTCTCTATTTAACCTTTTTTTCTTTCAGATTTGGCAGGATTTTGGAAATCAAGTGACACATTTAGTCCTTAAAGAGGCAGGAAAACAGAGCACTACAGCTCTTTCACCTTACCTCTGATGACCAAGCAGCAGGGAATATTTTTCCCTACGAGACAGATTTGACTTAAGGCTCTGAAAGCCAGAGATGTCCACGGCTCCTCTGGCTCGCCTCCCGGGTACCACAGGCTGCCAAACTGCACCCAGTGCTGCCCTGCTCAGTCTCTTTGCTGGGCAAAACAAGCCCCCCACCAAGGGGCAGGGCCACATCAAGGTTTCCACGAGGTCTGCCAGCCTGGCTCCCTGCAGACAGCGGTGAGGCTTGCTCAGGGGTGGAGAGGGGCAGCTCCGAAACTGGAGGCACAACCAAACCCGCGTGGAAAGTGCTACTTGGAACCTGTGTCAGCACAGGGTCGGCAGCGAGAGCGGAGCGTGCAGCCCCGGCACCAGGTGGGTGAGGGGACGCGGCAGCCGCGCCAAGGCCACATTAGAAATGCCAGCTGCAACTCAACACGGGCAGCTCCCGGTTACCCGGGATCTGGTTCCCTTGGCCTCCTCCCTGCCCCTCTGAGGATGCAGAGCACCTGCGGGGCAGCGGAAAATCCAGCGCTGGGTCCATGAGCCACCCCTCCCCGAGAGGTGACCAAGTCCCTGGGAGTCGAGTCACGCTCGACTCTGGCAGCCAAGGAGAAGCAAACAAGCTGCGTCCTGGAGTGTTTCCTGAGGTGGTCTCACCCCTTAGCAGCACTGTGAATCCAGGGTACACGGGTCCCTCTCCCTCCCTCTCCACCCAGCAGGTTGCTGCACTGTGGAGTTGGTTGCAACTTTTCTTCTCCCCGTTTTGAACTCCGAAAGGCACACGGCTCGCCCAGGTTACGGCAGTTTGGTTGGCACAAACTGACCCAGCGCTGCAGCTTCGCATCTTTGCATCCTACAAGGCAGCCCTTTCCTATCGCCAGGTGCCGGCAGGCTCCCGCTCCCGGGCGCTGCTTGGAATCTTCGGGACGGTATTTTCTGGAGAGCTACAGAACACCGGCCCAAGCCCGGCCTGTTTCGAGCTCAGGGGTGCACTCCGGGCATAGCCAAGCCAGCGAAGCGCGGACGAGGAGCTCTGCGTCCCCCAAAAGCGCGCCCGGGGCACGGCTCCGTGCCGCAGGGCGGGAGCGCCCGGGGGCTGCCAGCCCATCCGTCCCGTCCGGCCGGGGCACCCCGCAGGCCGTGGGAAAGGGGCACGGGGAACACAGCCACCAAAGCGAACGGCGCCCGGGCAGGAAAGCAACTCGGGAGGTGACCTGGGCGCCCTCGTCTCAGCCATCCCGCTCGCAGCCCCAGCCACGGCTGCCAGCCCCTCTCTCCCCACACCGCGCCCGGCGGAGCCCCCGACCCACCTGCGGGGACGGCACCCGTACCCAGGCTGCCAGCCTGCGGGAACCTGCGGGAGCCTGCGGGAGCCGGGCAGGAGCGGCGCGGCCGGGGCGGCAGCAGCCCCGCAGCCGCCGCGGGACGCGGAGCTCGGCGCCGGCGGCCGCCCCTCAGCGCCCCGGCCCCGCCCGGCCCGGCCCGGCCCGGCGCGGCGGAGGCGGGCGGCGGGAGGGGCCCGGGCGGCCGCGCTCCTCCCGCCGGGGCGGCGGCGCCGGCCCCGCTCCCGTCTGGCCCCGGACGAAACTTCTCGGCAGCGGGAAAAAGCCCAGGGGCCGGGGCTGTCCCGGCAGGGCTGGGCCCCGTTTCACGCCGGCGCCTCCTCCAGACAAGAGCGGCGCCGAACCCTCCCCAGAACGGCCCCGGGGCCGGGAGAGCGGGACCCCCCGGCACGGCCCCCCGGCTGACCTGGCCCCGTTAGCGCCGCGCTCCCGCGGCCGAGCTCGTCTCCGGCCCCTATCCCTGGGCACGGGCCGCCTCGCTCGGGTGCTCCGGGCAGCTGAGGCAGCACAAAGACCGAGTCGGTGGCAAAACCGGCCCGAGAAGGTGAGTAAACGCGAGGGCGGCCAACCTCGTGCTCCGTGACCTGCTTGTGCCGCCCCATGGCTAGTGGTAGCCAGCGTGACTACCGCAATAGGTATGGATGCTTGTGGGAGCAGCACTCGGTGCCTTGTGGACAGACCCACCGTCACTCTCAGCATCCCCGTGCTGAACGTTTCCCTATCTTGCCTCCCATGGTCCTGCAGCTCGCACCCCTCAAGACGACCACTCAATTTCATTGGAATTTTTCCCCAACTCTGAAAGCCAAAAGCTCTGCTCCAGCACCGTAGTTTCTCTCCCAGTCTGCAGCAAAGTGCCAGGTGCTGCTGGAAAGGGCTGTTTGCAGTCAGGTGTAAGACCATGTGGGTTTTCTGTCTTCACGCTGTTCTGTTTACCTCATTTACCCAACTCCGCTAGGCCTTGGCATGAACGATGCTAATGTTTCATTCCTGCCCATTCCCGGACCTGCAGAGCCATGGACCAGGGGCAGCTGTGGTCTGAATGGGTGTGGAGAGGTTTGCACAGCACTGTTGGTCACGCTGTGCCCCACAGCACCATTGGAGACAAACCGTGACCTGTTACTTCCCAAGCCTGGTAAGAGCATCCAGTTTGCAGCCTCTGGTTCTGGCAGCAGCTCCCAGTCCCCTTTACTAGATTTGACTAGTGTGCCAGAGGAAAGCTGCCATAGGACCTCTCCACTCCCTTTTCCCATCCTCCTCAGAGGCAAAACAGAGGCACGTACCTTGCCCGAGGAGTCTAACACCACCCTTCTGAAAGAGAATTCTAGTCTGGGGAGTGATGGGAAATAAAGGCTCAGTGGAGCCAAGAATCACATCCAGAACAAGCGAAGGAGGTAGGAGCCTTGTTACTGCCACATAGAAAGAAGAATGAAAAGCCTCTTGGACAGCCTTGGGAGACCAAAGTCCAGCGATTTAAAAGATGGAGGCCCATGGAGTAATTCTGAATTTTGGCATTGAAAACAGCCCTCCAATTTGCAGAGGTGCAGGATATCTGCAGCTCACAGTGGCTATAACAAAGGTCCCCATACTTCAGTATCTCTGGAAATCTCATCTCTTTTAAAACACACAGGCTCATAAACTGAATTTAACAATCTGGTCTCTGCCTCCATAAAACTAGAACCATAAGTAGAAACAACTCTCAGCAGGAAGTGAGGGGAGAGGACTGAGACCCTGACTGTTCACACAGGAGCAGGAGTGAAGGACTGAAGTGCCTTCTTTCTGGTTCCTCCCAAAGCTAGCAGAGAGCACTCCTGTTGCCCCACTGACTCATGCTTATTACTAAGCACTTTGTAAACTGTGATAATGAGAAATGGCTGCTTTGTGCGTGCTTCAGTTTTGCTCCTGGGTTTTGCTCTCTCAAAAAAAAAAAAAAAAAAAAAGTCAAAGCTCTAGGGATAGGGACAGTTCCTTGGCAACTGTTACAGACACGTGGATATGTATTGCCTCTTATTTTTCACCCAGAGGAAGTGGGACCACAGCCTCATCCCAGTGAGCTCTGCAACCCTACAGGAGCTGGGACATCCTTCTGGGTGTCACTTGGCCTTGTCAGAGAACATTCAGTTGCAGCCAGGATGTTGGGGAGGCCGGGAAAAATGCCTGGGTGTTTTGTCTGGAGGCAGGAAAGTGCCTGCTGCACTACAGGTATGCACCAAAAGGATTGGTGCTGCCAAGCAGGAAGGAATGGAGGTCTGGAAAGGCACAAGTGAGGGCAGAAAGCCCATAGTTACGGTGAGTTGTGTTACAAACTCTGCAGGGATGAGCCCCCTGTTGTGCCAAAGGGTCCTGCTGTGCTTAAAACACCGTCAGTAACCCTGTGTTGGGAACACATCACCCCATGCCAGAGAATAACTGGAGCCCAGCAGCAGCATGGCTCAGCCAGAGGCTGGGTCCTAGGAAGGGAAAGCAAAAGCTGAACTCATTTGAAACTTCCAGGGGAGGCAGGATGCAATTTTCTCCATCTGCCTTCTGTGTCTTTTCTCAGTCCTTGCTCTTTTTAAACATCCTGTTGAAGAGCTGGATTGCAGAGCTCCCTGGAGGGGTTCAGTATCCATCACAACACTGCCTGATGAGAAGGATAAACCACCTGCTCATGCCTCTTCAGTGCTGCTCTGGCTCTTCATCCTTAGCACCTTGTTCATCCTGCATGGACCTACTTACACGTTACAGCTGCTGCATCCCTTGTGGGAGTTGTGATCACCTGGGACAGAGCACCTCATTTTGGAGGTCTGGCCCATGTCAACAGGCAACGGTTGGATACTTGTTTCAAGTTTACTTTTAGCAAAGGGGGCTTGGAGCTGATTTTTGTGGACTGAGACACCCCCCCCCCCCCCACCCCTGCTTGCCAGTCATTAGCAGTAATGCTTCTCTTCTGGGGTCTGACTCGGGGTTTTAGCCCATTTAACACCTATGCTTTGGCCATCCTCAAGGGTTCACACCCAACCAGGGTGTCATACAGGAACATCAAAAATACCCTCTGCTTTAACTGCGGCTTTTGGTCATCTGCTAAACTCTTCAAGCGACTCATACTGCAGTCAGATTTCACTAAATTTGTCTGAGTTTTCTTTAAGGTTTGCATTCGGGTTTTGCTTCATCCTGGGGAAAATTGGTGTCTTGGAAAAGCCAAATTCATATATATATATATATTCATATATATATTCATATATGACTACCTATGACTGTCCTGACTTTGCTCAAGTCCATTGCAACTGCTCAGCTCCACTGTCTCTACCCATCATGATGAATCTAAAAGGGAGGCAGGGTGTGCTGGATGGACACATCCTCTGCTGGGAAATTATCATCCAGCACACTTAGAAACTCTCATGAGACTTGACTGTGGCCTGCAGGCAATCTCCACAGATGTGTCCCAGAATGAAATTATCTATGCAAATACAGTTTTCTTTTCACACGTTGCAAATGAGCCTTTAGAGAGAGATCTGTGCTGGGCCTCGTTTGATGAGGCAGTCGGGAGCACACAGGCTTGCACACCGGGCTCCCTCTTGGGCTTTCCTGATCTACATAGTCTGCTCTGAGTGCCCGCTGTAGAACGGGTAATGTTGCCATTAGCATGAAGCACCACCCTTCTGTCTTTCAGGCACTCTCTCCTTTCTCAGCATGTGGCAGCCAGTAGTTCTAACATCCCCCTTAAAAAAAAAAAACAACAACCCATGCAGCCGCGCTTGGGCAATAGCGGTTTTGTCCGATCCATTCCTAAAAGGGAAACTTCTTCATGTTTTCCTCTTACAGACAAAGTTTCCTATTTGGGAGTTTAAACAAACAACTGATTGTTTTCTTTTCACATACCCACCTAGCCTATGGTCCCTTGAGAGTAAATGGTCTAAGTTTTACCTGTTTGAAGGTTCATTAAAGCCATCCTGCCTTTCCCAACCCATTTCCAGGCCATGAGGTTGGGCACTGGACTTTGGACAGGCAGCAATCCAGAGAACCCATCTGCAAGAACCAGGGCTAAGTGCCCCACACAGTGAAGCCTCTCAGCAAACACCAGCCACTTCTTCGACCTTCAGGAGTTTCTATTCTCTTCTCCAGCTCTGAGAAGCAGTACCTTGGACTTCTTTCTACTTCCCTGAGATTTCTGAAGGCTTGAACAATCTTCTGCTGTTCCTACACCATCCTGTTAGCTTTCTGACACTTTCCAAACAATCTCTTCTCAACTCCCCTTCGTTCCCCTTGACAGAAGTTTCCATTATAACCATGTACCTTGATAAAGCAACTGGGAACATGTATGGACTATTCTTACACAAAGAACTGCCCTCAGGGAGGTTCCCACCGCTCACTCTGTCCCTCCCAGTACATCCTGGAAGAGTGTCCATTCAGATGGTGAAATCTCTGCCAGGAGTAGTTAGGTGTAGCTGAGGACATGAGTATGAACCGGGTCACATTCCCTTTAATGCCCATTTTCCATGGCTCTGTGAACCGCTTTAAGATAACTTTGTAACTAGCTCATGCCACAGAAAATTTTGAGCCCCCTTAGTGCCTCTATATCCAGGGCAAGTTAAAAAACCTTCCTCTGTAGTACAAGGCTCTGCACCTTCCCAGACTTACTCTCTCAGAGAAATGATCTTTGTATGGTTGATGTGGACCCCACTGTCGCTAGACGGACAAGCCAAGATCTCAGGAGTCACCCTGGTGGAAGAAGAAATAGGAAAGAGTGGGGAAAACCAGAGGGATCAAGAATATGGTGGAAGAAAAGCACCACGTGAAGAAAAGTGACATGTGACCCACACCCCCTTGTAGCAGAAGCTATAGCACTTTGAACTTGTCTAGGGCAGGGAGATCAGCTCCAGCGTGGTTTCCACCATGCTTAGAACTGCAGCTCACTCCCACCCCTGAAAACTGGTTTGTTAGCAACACCCTGCTCATCCTGCCTGTCTCTTATGCAAAGTCAGGCTAATCCCAGAATCACCTGACAGGGGGCCAGGTCAGAAAGTCACAGAGGGCTTGGGCCTGAGACATGACCTCCTTCAAGCTGCCATTTGGTAGCTCCTTGTAAAAGTAGAGCTGGTGCTCGCTACTGGAAGAAAGGTTGATCTACTTCAACTCTCCCTAATCCTTTCTGTTCCATCCATTAAGCCAATCTGTGGGGTGTTAGAAACTCTCTGCGTGAAGACTTTTTGCATCCTGCCAGTGGCAATGCTGGATGGGGACCAGCTGGATGGAGAAAACCCTCAGTCAGTCTGTCGGATGTGGGAGAGAGGCTGACAACCTTTTGTAAGCTGGTTTCCCACATGCTTTCTAATTATTGTTTTTTTGGGGGATAGCATCAAGGGGAAAACACGAGGTTATGAATTAGGTACTGTGGCAAGGAAAAGGAAGCCAGGGTAGAGCTTCTGAGAAAGGAGCAGGATGATCCTACGCTGCAGTGTGTAGCCAGAGTGTGTGGGAATCAAGTGAGGCTGTGACCAAGCTTTCTAGTGGAGGAGGCATCAAGCAGCTCTCTGGCTCTGACAAGCAAGGATGTTCATACAGATTTGGTCATGGGACAAATGGCCTCATCTTTGATGAGATCCTTTCCAAACAGTTAGGACCATCGCTCCAAATGTTCCCCCACTCCTCTTTCTTCCCTCCACTTTATATACTGAGCATGATGTCATAGGGTGTTGAGTATCCCTTTGGTCAGCTGGGGTCACCTGTCCTGGCTGTATCTCCTCCCAACCCCCCAGGACCTCCTCCCAAGCCTGGCAGCATGAAAAGCATAGAAGGCCTTGGCTCTGTGTAAGATCTGCTCAGCAGTAACAAGAACATCTTCATATTGTCAACCCAAATTCAAAATACAGCCCCATACCAGTCACTATGAAGAAACTTAACTCTACCTCACCCAAAACCAGCACAAAGGGGAGAGAGAAACTTGGTGGATCATTCCCTCTCCCACATGGGGTAGGAGCACATGCACAGCTTTTATTAAACATCAGAAAATCCCTCTCACAGGGATGGGATTGGGCAAATCATACTTTGTGACAAAGCACAGGTTCTGCCAGTAGGAGGACAGTGCATCCTTGTCTGAGCTGTGCAGAGGTTGACACATTTTATTTACCATAATATAAAAAAAGACACGGGAGGGTGGGCAGGTGGGGTGGAGGGGAGCAGAAGAACCACACAGTTTTCTTCTTGTCTTTTTTTTTCCACTTGTATTTTCTGTTGGAGACTTGGTTTTCATCAGTCCCTGTTTTTGGTGAGGGAACAACAAATGCCCTCCAAGGTTAGATGGTGCTTCAGTGAAAGGTCATGCCTGGTACCACACTTCAGAAGAGCCTGCAGAGGTCCAAGCTCCTGGAGGACCAGCCAGGCTCTGCCCACCTCTAGTGCATGCTGACACAGGAGACCAGGAGTTCAGCCAATTTGAGGTAAGGGACTGGTCATGCCAGATGCAGTCAGTAAAGCTTGCCCACTCTTTCCTTTCATACTGAGTCTTAATGTAGGATTTTTATTAAACCTTTAGCATGACCTGGAACCCAGAGGAAGCATTCAGCCTTTTTGATGCTAATCTGAACCACCAAAGCTTTTAAGGTTCACTTCATGCTGCCAGCAACACCCAGTGCCAGCAGTGATTAGTGGTCTCCTGGGAGGTATCTCAGCCTCTTAGGATTTGACAGGGAAACAATGAAGTTTGCAGCGGAGCCGAGTTTCAGCTGTGCCCATCTGCTAAATAACAAGTGGTAAATGATAGTTTCCTTCAATTGTAGCAGTCCATGACTACTCATGAAGTCATACAATGATCTCATCTCAGTTATTCACCGTGTTCTTTCTTCTACCTGACACAGTGAACATGTTTTTCTTTCTAACAGTAGAGAGTAAAACCAAACCCAAATCCCCATTAATACAGATCTAATGCACATGCAGTACATAACAGAAGCATCTCTTTTTTCTGGCTCTAGCTGCCACATTTTTTCCATTTTTCCATTTAAGAGCTGGAAAGACAGGCCACTGCCTTCTTTTTAGGTGTTCCCTTGTCACAGCAGGGGCCTGGCACTTGTCTCCCTGGATGCTGAGCACTCTGCTGCCAGGTAAGGACTGCACATCCCTGTTTCCAGATCCTCACAGATGACGCCCTCTTGCTCATGGCAGTCCTTAGAAACAAAGACCTGAGGCTGAGAACCATGTGGCACAGAGGGCATTGGTGGGAGATGTTCATCACTCAAAATTAGTTCCTGATGCTGGTGGGAACGTGTTGAATGAGAAGGTTCCCACATCCATCCTGAATGGGCCATCCTGGAGCAAGGAAAGTAGAACAGGAACAGAAGGAGTGACAGCTGAGGAACAAGGCAAATGCAAGCCTGACATGTAAGGAAATGGTTGTTTCTTATTCTCTGTAAAAGCTGGCACAAAGAAATTTTAGAAGCAGAACTACTGTTTCCAATAAAGCTTTCCCTGGATGTGCAACACCCAATTTAACAACCGCTAAAGTACACCTTACCCTTGGTGGATGCTGATTTAAATATGCCCACATTTTACAAGTCACATGATAGGTTTTCCATGGTCTTTAGAGCTAGTTTGAGTCAAGGACATGTACCTGAAAAATCACAGACCTTTAGTACAGGATTTTTAACTAAGCTGTGAAGCACTTTGATCAATCAGCTCGCTGCTTTGTTGCCACTAAGAAATTCAAAGCAGCAACTGCAGATTTCTTTACCCCATCATTTAGAATCTGAGATGGGAAAATATTGTAAAACTCACAAGAGTTTTTGCTTAACGTCCTTTAAAGGGATTATAATCACAGGCTTCATAGGATGACACACACCAGCCCTGAAGTTGTGAACTCCTCAGTCTCTCTGAAGGTTCTGAAAGCCCATTCATCATGAGCTGCTTTAAAAATAAAAGAAACACACCTTTCTTTTCTTAAAAAGAAATTGAAAAAATGGATGTCTTTGAAAAAGTTTGACTAGATGTTTGCCAATGAAATTTGCATGAAGAAGACACTTGTTGCTGAATAAAAGATTGTGAAGACAAGACTTTTGTCAGCTTAATTCACCCTGGAGAATTCTGAAGAAAAGTTCTTGACAAAAGCAACAGGACTTGCAAGTATGAAAAGGTTGTTACTGTAAAAAGAAAGGAGAGAAGAGGGGAGGAAATGTCTGGGCTGCCAGGTACAACTCAACAGCCACATGGAAAGCTCTCAGATCTGGGATGTTCAGGCACATTATGACAAGGAGATAATGCGGGCAAGGGAGGATGTTTTTTATCACTGTAGCCAGCAGTGCCAGCATTGATGTCTTCTCACGAAGCAGCAACTCAGCTCCTGCAGTGGTTAGTGAAACCCAAGGATGTACCAGGTTTCTGGGAAGCAGGCTTGGGAAAATACATTATATTGGCACCTGGAGCAGTAGCAAAAGATGACTGGAACAGCCTTTTCAAATATCATTCCAGCCTTTCTGTTACCAGGCTATTACTCTGGACTTCAGGAAAGTATGCACTGAATGAGCAAGGTTACTGCAGACCCATGCACAACTCCTGTGTTGCCTGAACCAAGACTACAACCAACATAAAGTTGTCTGCAGAGCCTGTGGAAGGACAAAAAGCTTTTCTGTTGGTGATGAACCAGCCATTCCCTTAGAGATTTGCTGGGTCATGATAACCATGAACCTCCTCATTCATTCCAGGGATCACTGGAAGATTAATCTGTTGGTGCATTAATGAATGTGAAAGAATTCTTTTTGGAGCATATTTCCATATTCCTACATCCCTATCCATGGAAAAAGCAACATCTGTTACCTTTAAAAGTGATGAAATATGCTCTGCTCTATCCAAAGGCCCTTTGTCACACCACTGTTGCTGTTTAGTCACGTGAGACCAGGGCTTGTTTTGTCATGTCAAATTATCCTCAGGCTTCACCTTTGGCCACAGAAATCTGGGAACACCACCATGATGGTTTAGAAAGCATCATGTGAGACACCCTCTCTAGACACTTGTGGTGAGTGGAATGGTGTAGAAGGTGTATTTGTTTGCCTGAAGAGGGAGTGATGTTCAGAAAATGTCATTAAAGAGGATGTTTCCTTCTCACTCACCTGGTACAGAAGCCACCTTCAGAGCCCATGATGGATGGCACAAATCACCCCTGGTGTTCTTTTGCCAGGTGACCACAAACCATGTTGGGAGGTGTTCTCTGTCAGGACACCCTTGGTTCCTGGGTGTTGGTGTAGCTGGTGTTGCTTTTGAGGAATTACCCTGGGGTTGATGTTATTTCATAATGTGAATCCCCAAAAAACTTAGGTAACTGGCAGTGTGACATGGAAGTGACACTTTTCCCACCCATTTTCAATACGCTTCTCAAAAGGAGCCATCTTGGAGGGACAGATCTGGGACTGTGGGAGCAAAGCTCCTGTGACAACCCAGAGCAGAAGCAGGCAGTCACTGGTGAACCTCTTTCTCAAAGAGAAATGACCTTTTGGATGCAAAAACTCAATTGTATAATGGCAAAGGCATCTGCCATTTCCCAGTCCTAAGGAGGCACCTTACATGAGCCTTGGACCATGCATGGATGGGCCCTTTTGACATCCTCACCAACAGCCAGGGCAGCTCTTAGGAGAACTTGTTTTTGGGCCAGCCACCTGCAGCATCAGCAGCAATGACAGTAACACCCCCTCCCCTTGCACATGCCCTTTTCCAGGCTCTTGGTGGAAGACAAGCCCTGCTAATTCCCTCCTGTGCAAATGGCATTTATTATTATGTGCAACCAGTGCAGGTAAACAAGCATAAGCTCAGGCTCCTCTCCTTGCCACAGGAACACACTGGCCTGGGACACGCCCTGCCTTTGCCCTCTTTCCCGTGGGGAATTCACTAGCCACAACGCCCTGCTTCAAGTGGGGATCACAGGAGCAGGAATATACCCCGTCAGGGCTTTGCCAGCCACGATTAATGCAGACCATATTTATAGCAATAAACCAAAGCAGGTACCTTATTCACGCAGAGTTTAAATGTAACATGCCCACAGCCCTCCATCAGGAGGTGTGGAAGCAAACAAGATGCTCCTGGACGTGCTGCACAGTGGTTTTCCTCCTCGTGGCCCACAAGTGTAGGGACCTCTGGGCACAGGGATGACAATACCTGCTGCCATGGCACACCTGGCAAATGCCAGCTGTCAGCATCTAGTCAAGGGCAGTTTTGCCTCCCAAGGCCATACTTCTCCCCTCCACATACCCACCAAACAAAATCTGGTTTTCTAGAAGCACTATAAAGTGTTTCTAGGCAGGATTCTTGGAGGGCTGTGCGTGGGGCGGGACAAGCCATGGCCAGGCACCACAGTGTGGGCTTTCCCTACAAATCATGGCAAAGGGTCATCTCTGAACAGGTTTTCAAAGTGCAAGGCAGCCAGATGGGGTTGCGAGTTGTGAAAGACCAACAAAGTTTCAGACATTCCTGGACCATTTCAAAACGTGTTTTGACGAGCCCAGTTGCATGGGGTTTTCTGCAAGGCCTTTTATGATTATATCTCTCAGCAGAAGACTCAGGACTGCTTTAAAGAAAGAAAAACAAACAAAAAGATGCAATTTAACTCCAAATACCTGAAGAGAGCAAGTAGGGAACCCAATTTTGGAAAACACACTGCAGTGTTTATTTGAAGATAAAAACCACTGCTGCAAACCACTCGGGTCTGAGTTAGATTACAAAGGGTGTTTGTTTATAGAAATGCAAGGGATGTTTTAAAGTCTTCCAGCAAGGCCCTTTCAGCACTGCTACTCACAACAGAAACAAAGTGCTGGGTTCAGCCAGTGCTTTCACCAGGCCCCCTGTGCCTGTGGGGAGGTTTTATGAACAGGGGTTGAGTTCAAGGCACTCTGAGGGAGAGCAGGACAATACACAGGGAAACAAAGTGCTGTCCTGCCAAGGAAGTACAAGACTGGCAGTGAGCTAACCTGATGCAAAAGATGTTCCCAAAAGGACAGATTTACCCCAGCCTTCAAGCATGTTTGAAGCAGAGGGTTATTGTTAAGGGAAATGTTAAGGTCTCTCATTTCTAGCATCCAGGTCCACATCCATATTTCACCTCATTCCCATGAAATGCCAGTTTGGTCACGATTTGTTCAGTGTTACCCTGCCCAGAAGGAGAATCCCTTAGGTCACCTACACCCACAACATGGATGTTCCTGAGGAACCACAGGCTGCCCTCCCAAGTCTACAAACAGCATTTGCAGGGCAAGGCTTTAAAGCAACCACGTAACATTGGCTGGCAAAAAGGACATTGCTCAATATTGTGCATGTGTTACACTAACTTTTACTAGGGATGCCAGGAACACCATGCATTACTGAATTTTTCCACAATGGCATTTTCCTATCCATTTTCAAAGCCCTAAGGCTGAAATTTACTTCTTCGGGGACAAAACAATGCTGTGCCTTTCATACATGTCCTTTCACCAGCAGTGAACGTCTGTGTCCTTGCAAAGGGTGACGTGCTGACCTGCTGGGCTCACTCTGTGACCCCCTGGCCCCAGCTAAGCTATCACCCAGATGAAGGGTTTGTCTGCCCTCCCAACTCACCTGTTCAGCAGTGCCCAAGCTAAGCTCAGGCAAGGACCCTGTAACATTTGGTCTGTCTCATTCCCTTACACAAGGAGTGACAGAGCTTGATGAAATTATTTGCCAACAAAATGGTCTTCAGAGGTGTGTAAAACGGCAGCCAGCCTTTTGACACTCTGGTGAAAGGGTAATATTTAGGATAAATATACAACTCACTTACCAGTACTAACTTCAGGTCCTGTTTTCTCCTTGGAGTCAAGAAGAGTGTACAGCCAGGGCACTTGAACAACACTCTGAAGATACATTAATCCTTTACCACTCTGAGAGTAGCTTTGAGCTGCTACTAGTAAGTCCCAGGCCAGGACAAAGAGATGGCCCTGCCCTTCAACACAGCACTTGGACTTTCTCCCAAAACTTATTTTTCTTTTTAATGGTGAGCAACTGCAACTCACAACCTTAGTGCAGAGAAAAAGGTGCACACATTCAGCTCCAGCTGTCTTGATCACCTAAGGCAGCATGTCTGAGTAAGAGAAGTACAGCTCTACTTTATGATGACACAGTTCCAATGCATCAACATAACACTTCCCTTTAGATCTGTGCAACTTCATGAGCCTAAAATGTCAATTTGACATTCTGAGCATCTGGTTCAGCTATCTACATCACTCACATTTCCTCTGCACTCTTCCTGTTGTTTTAGTGCTAAAAGCAGAGGTGAGGGTCTGAGAGCCAGGATTTGCTCCTAAAGAATAAAACGTGGGCAACTCATGTCAGGAGTCATTACTTCAAAGATTTTGTTTCCAAATACAAGATAGGCATTAAGAAGGCAAAGAAAAGGGTACCTTTAAATTAGTTAACAGAAAGAAATAAGAATATTCTCAGCCTGGCTATTACTGCAAGGTCACTGCACTCCTCTGTACTTTATGTGACTCAAAATGGAGCTGCTGCATGATTTGAGAGGTTTTCCCTTACATATGAAGTTGAACCATCTCTGAAATAGCTCCTGCTGAAGTTAATATCAAGTCATTCTTGTTTCCCACCATCCCATTTTCCAGTACACCACATTTCTGCACTGACAACTGGTAATTGCATGGCAGGATCTGAAACATTTTGGCAACAGATCACAAAACTCTTCAGGATGCAGGAGGAAACAGGGGATTACTAAAGAAATGGAAACACATTAGTCAGTTAACACGATCAGAAAATTAGCATTCAAAAAGTCATTTACAGGTTTCAAGGTTAGTGTATTAAGAGGGAAACAACTCACAAAGTTCAGACCTGTTGTTTCATATTGCTGGAAAACTCCACCAGGACACCACCTGCTCTTGTTTGGGTATTTATCCTGTCTGTGAAATACTTCTGCCTTTGAACTGTGGAGCAAATCTCTGCAACACTCTTCCAGAAGTAAAACAGGGTCTGGTTCTGTAACACACACTGGTCTGTCACAAGTGGGCCCCCAGAGCCAGGAGTTTCAGCAGTCCCTTTGGAAGCCTCACCTACTCTTGGTTTTCCACAGACCAGGTCAAATCCCATCCACTCCCCAAGCATGTACAGCCCCATTTCAAAGCTTCCAATCCTACAAGAGTTCTGTCTGCAGAAACACCAGAACTGAGATGTTGGGAAATAATGGACAGACAACAGTAGAAATAACATTTTTGTAGGTTTAGTGTCTGCAATTTGTTTTACAGCTTAAAATGAAATACCGTTAGAGATAGTCTACATTCATATGTTTCAGGCAAAATACAGTTTTAAAATCATAAGTCACTTTAAGATGTATTAAAAACAAATGCTTATATAAAAATTCAGCAAGAGGGCTTGATGAAAACCCTTCCTACCCTTAAGTGTTTTGGTCAGTAAATGATCAATTCTCTAGTCAGGCAAGCAAGTGAAATAATCAATAGAAAGGTTTCCAAGACAGAGTTACTGCTGTATTAGTGTGCACTCTGGAGCAGTCTATTTGAAGTGTCTTCAGTTGAGGAGGGAGGGCATGGTGTGAATAAGTTGTATTAAAATAGTTCTTTGAACCGGGCAACAAAGATGCATTGCAAGGATTAAGTTTCATTACTTTCATTGGATTAAATTCCTTCCATTCATTATTGCCAACAAGAGTAAGGAACAAAAAGGAGTTGGTTCTCTCTTCCCTCCCCCCCAGTCCCATTATAATTCAACACAAGATTTCAAAGACTTAAAATGACCAGGACAGAAGCCCATGAAAAACTGCATCTGGCCACTTCAGAGTATGTTTAAATATTCATTACTGACTTCCTCAGGTCTCACCTCTTATTAAAGAAAGAGAAACATAAAAGAATTGGCAACTGTCTAAGTTGCTTCCCATCAAATTGACACTTTGCTTCTTTTTAACACACCCCGCAGTTCCCATCAAGTACCTGCATTCAGAAACACACCAGCAGCTCTCCCTGGCAGAGGCCTGGTGGGGCAGGGGATGAATGCAGGCAGGGCCCCAGGCCCCACAGGGAAGGAGGAATGAGCAACTTTGCCTGACACACTTGCGTCTCAGCTTAAGAACAGCTTCAAAAGCTGGTCATGCTGGGCTGCTGTAGCAACAAGGGCACTGATACCAAAACACCGACTGAAGACTTCACTTCAAGATGCATCTTTAGGAGCTGAAATCTGCTAAAAACTGACAGAAAACAAACAAACTGACAGTGGCAAAAACACTGCCTACTTCTCAGGTCCCCTGAGAAGGGGATGGTAGAAACAAATGCCTAGTATCCATCTGTGTATTTTCAAGTTGTGTCTCACCTATTTTATTGCCCGGTACATTTTCAAGTCTTTGGGGGCCAACAATTGCTGAAAAATGACTCACAGGGGCTCAATGTGTTAGGCACTACAGGATATATCTGCATCCCTAGTCCTCTCAAAACTACCTCAGAGGGAAAAAAAAACCCTCAAACCCAATCAACCAATGATTTCTTTTTTTCCTACAAGTTCCTGATTGTTTTAAATTCTGACTTACTGGAATTGCACTTTAAAGCCCAGCAGCAAAAAAGAAAACTTGGTAGCTATATTCAGGAATATATATATATATAAAATTTTACAAGACATTTTATCAAGTCTAAAAATGCATAGATATCAACTGCATAAGCTGTCAAGTTTTGACCTGGCTACAGTGAAGAATCTGTGAAAAAAGAAGGTCACCCTAATAGACCATATAATATTTGGGGAGAAGTGGGATGCCTGTTCAGTTAGGAAAGAAAGTGCAGTTAAGGATCGAGCTAAATTAGAACCAGCCACCACTGGTCTGAAATCATCACACACAGAGGTGCTACTGTGCAAACAGGAACTCTGATGAAATCTAGCTTTGTGAAGTGAAAAAATGCATGACTTCAAGGCAGCTGCTGCTAAAGACAAGAAAGGAAGGTGGTACCTCATGGCCCTGAGCTCAAAAGATCTTGAGATCTCAACTTGTGTGGCTCACTTTTGCTGGCAGGAGAGTCAAGCTCTAGATCACTCAGTTGATTGCTACAGTTATACCAGCAGCAAGTTAAAATTGTGGTTCTGGAATCATCTTGCTGTCCTTCAGCATTGCGGTGACTAGGTTCACTTGGGACAGCAAGAAGCATCTGAAAGAGGAGATGAACAAAACAGGCCACTCACTATTTGCAATTTCACTAACAGCATGCAGTTGGTTTCTCTCAAAACCTGTAAGTTCTTCCTTCCAAGCAAACCTCATAGAATTTGCTAAAGTGACATCCAGTTGTTTGGCACATATACCTCATTGTATCTTAAAAATATACTTTAAAAATTATTTGGAGGCATAGAGCACATGCAATTAATTCCTTGTGGATCAATGCACACAAGGAATCACACATGCACGCGGGAACTAAGTTGCAATGATTAACAATGGACAGGGTACTATTTTACTAACAGATAATTTCTTTCAAATTCCAGTTCTTTCCAAGGGAAACTGGGGAAATAAAGAGTTCTGTCAATGAAATGCAAGGCAAAAAAAATCAACCTGCACACCGAGACAGACTGGAACATACTAAGTTTCACAGACCTTGTTTTTCAGGTCACATGAAAGCAAAAATTGTAGTCTAATTTAAAAAAAAAAAATCACTAAAGCTAGTTATAAAGGGCAGAATTATCAAAGTGCTTAAATACATAAAGTGTCAAATGTAATTAAACAGGACCATTAACACAGAGCTGCCATAAGATGTTCAAATAGGTACATGTGTTTTCTGAATGCAGGAGAGAAGCACAGGTTTTTAAATTACCCCGTAGGGCCAAAGTGGGTTAAAGTTTCTCTTGTTCATTTCAGCTTCTTAACAGGATGTTTTTGCTCTGTTCACGCATTCAAAGGCACAGTTGGATTGGCACTATCAGAAACAGCATCAAAAGGACTGAATACCATGAAATATTAATAAGGGGCAGCTCTCACTGAGTGAAGCACACAACGGCCTCATAAAGTAGATTTATAGATAGCTGTAAATTTGTAATATTAATTTTATAAGGTATTTCTTGATGCTTCTGAGCTATTTTCTGCAGCTTTCCTTTAAACAGAGTTTAAGATAACTGAGTGTGTTATTTGAACCAACAGACTGCCAAAGCTATTGCAACGAGAGCAAATGCAAACAAATAAATAAGGAAGACATTTCAAAAGCACTTTGTGCAAGAAGTTCAGATAAAATGCCTTTGCCTCCCTAACAGCTTTTCCTCTCCTGTTAGGAATCAAGAAAAAAGAATTGTCCACAGGACTTCTCTGGGTACTTTCAATTCACTGAGCTGCTATGTACCTTAGGCACGTGACCTTAAAGGTGGAAAGTAACTCTGCCAAGCACAGCAGAGCGAACTGCAGTGGGGAAATGTGGCTGTTTATAAACAAAAAATGTCAATCGAGACCCTTCCTGCAATTCACAGCTGTAAGAGCAGATTTGCTCCAGTAAGGTGAGATTCAAAAGTATGACACAGAGCATCACATCTGGTCCCTTGCACAGGCCACAGCGCTGAAGTAATACCAATTATTACAGAACAACTTGTCTGTGTTCTGAAGGCACCATAAAGACAGCAACACTTCAGGTGTAATGGGAAGAGGGAGGAGGAGGAAAAATAACAAATATTGTTAGAAGGAGACACTAGGAGCAGCTTAGTATAACAAGGGAAAAAAAAAAAAAAGGTGGCTCAGTTCTATGATGGCTATAACATCTGTAAGACTACAGAAACCCTACACCTCTAGGCAAAGGAAGAGTAACCACAGTTTGGAAGAATCTAGTCCTGAATAAAAAAAAAAAAAAAAAAATTCAACTTTCATTTTCAGTGGATGGGTGTAAAATCTGTAACTGAGATCAAAGGAGACAGAAAGGAATCAAACTGCAATATAAAACACTGGGGCCCATACACACTCACATGGCATCATTAGCCTGTTTCTGATTTACCACAGTGTTAGAGGATCTGGACAGTCTCCTTTGCTCTGCAGGATGACTGAAGTCCAGTCAAGTTTCATATATTAAAATCCTTCTGAATCCGCCAGTGAGAACAAGTGCCTCCCCCAGCCCGTCTGAGGGAGGGGGGTGCCTCCCGGCCAGGAGACATTTCTAACAACCCCAGGCAAGCCACAGGCCGCACGATACTGAGTTAAATCTCCTAAGCAGCACTGCACCAAGCAAGTCCAGGCTTGCTAAGATGTTCTGTCCCTGCATGGACTTGAGGACAATTTCTCATAAGCCCTTCAGGCCAGTGGCTGACGCTTCACCATTCCATGATTGCTTTCCAAATCCATTTTCCTTCCCGTCTTCCCCTCCGGCTCCCCGTTATCCCAGAAGGACTTTCTGCATCCTGTGCGCAGCGACGCTGGCCTCATCCTCAGAGTCAGACTCGCTCTGGGAAGTGGAGCTCTGGGAGGCAGAGCTGTAGGGAGAGGAGCACTCTGGGGAGCACAGGTAGTGCATCAGCGGGAGCCGGTACTTCCCACAGAAGTCAACGAACTTGATCTGTCGGACGCAGCTGTCAAAGTACACACCTGTGAGGGAGAGGGAACAGAGGAACATGAGAGCCTGTGCACAGAGACCTGCAAACTGCAGGGCCCCTGTGCCTGGAGCATGTGCCTTCAGTCAGGATTTCATTGGCACTGCACTGGATGGAGGAGCACGAGGGATACTGGTGGAAGGGACTAGGGTACCTCTGAAAATGTGACATTTCTTTTCTTAGTAAAGAAGTCCTTTTCTTAGTAAAACTGTATTTGGTAGGTGATTCAGAACAGCACACTCTTCACATAAAGACGCAGGGCAGTTACTTCCAAATAACGCGGCAATTTCTTCTAATCATTAGGGGGAAAACTCAGGCTGGGAATTTGCAAACTTCTTAAATGTCAAAGGAATTAATGCACTCTATGTTCAAACTTGTAAAACCTCTTCTACCTGCTAGTAAAAATGCGTTCACAAATAGACCTTCACAGCTCTACTTCTGCTTGAGTGAAGCCACCATGCTGAGCTTGGATGCTACTTTCCATGGCAACAGTCTTGCTGTAACACACAATTACGTTCTCTTCCTGTCACAGCAAGTGATTTTAGAGGCTGACATTTTCAGAAGTTTCCAGCAGTGTTTTAAGTCCTAGCTGGTCAGGAGTAAGCTTTTCTCCTGCAGTGCTAGAGCAATGCTGCAGTACTGTGAGAGTTCATAAGGCATAGTGAAAAGCACAAAACCAATCCACTGTTATCCAAGTTGTGTGAAACTCCTAAAAAAAGAAACTTTTTTTTTTTCCCTCCCAATTTAAGTCCCAGCCCTTCCATCTTGGCTGATGGAGCATGCTTTGATATTGTCCTGTAAGAAGATAACAGCTTGCATTATGACTGCAGGGTAGATATTAATTAATGATTTTCTCCCCTTAATCTTCTAAATGCTAAATGTGCAGATCATTTACTCTGGTTAAAGATTAAGCATTGAGCCAAATTAAGCCCCAAGCATTCCAGGCTATTTTATGAAGTCCTCTCCTTCTAAGAGCTACAGGCTAGTGGTCCCAAGCTAGAGCTAAACAAGTTGCTGTTAAGAACTGCTAAGCACTAGAGCCACTCTCCTCTTTTCCACCCATGATGCTCATGATTCAGCAAGAGTCTGTGCAGAAGTTCTGCTGTCCATTACTTGCTCTGAGCTACTTCAGGGCAAATGGATCAGAAACCAGAGTGGAATGCTGGGATGAGCTACGAAGATTCTGACAGAAGGGCTGTCAATTACATTCCCATGCAAATCCAGTAAACCAGCACTACAGCTCTGAATATTGTTCCTAAGTGAACCAGGCTCCTTGAAGACAAGTTTCCAGGAGACCTGGAGCCAGGGAAATACAGCCAGAATGTGGCTGCAATAAGTAACACTCTGAACCTGAGTGAGCTTGTAAAGTCACAGCAAGTCAGAGGGAAAGGAAACCATCAGGTAAGAGCAGGAAGCAGAGCTGTAAAGTTGAACTTACCCCCGCATTTAGGATTGGGGCAGTTGCTGGCCAAGCTCAGGTACCGGACCAGGCTGTCGGGGAGGTCGCTGGGAGCGTAGGGAACGTTGCGGGTTTTAACCGTGCGTCCGGCCAGCTCCTGCAGGCTCGGGGGGTTGTAGGTCAGGTCCCGCACAAACCGCACCACCAGCGGGTTCCCACGCAAGCTCAGCTCCTCCAGGTGGACCAGGTTCAGGATCTCGCGGGGAAGGTAAGTCAGCAGGTTATTGTGCAGGCTAAGGGAGCGCAGGGAATGCAGCCTGAGGATGGAGATGGATACTCTGTCAAGACGTGCAAGCAAAATTGCCCCACGGCTGTATTAGGCAGACCTGATGACTCTCCCCGCTCCCACCAATTTCTTTTTCTTTGGCTTTTCCCCCTTTTAAAACATAAATTCATTCTAAAAGAACTGCTCTTGCTCCAGCACACACAAATGCAACTAGAAAACTCAGCTCAGCACCAGAATACCTGCTAAAGAAACACAGTCTCAAACACGCTGCTATCCCTCTCAGTATTCCCCACACACACCCCCCGAAAAAGGTGGAACAAAAGCGTACAAACTGAGCGCTTTCACGGGACAGAGCCTTTCCTTGTACCCAGCGCATGCACCAAGAACGGTCCCGTGCAGTGCTCTGAATAAGTCACCTGCTCTGCCTCATGCATTAAAGATGATTGCTGGGAGGCAGCCAGCCCTGGAAAGCCCCATGTTTTCGCTGCTTGCGGCTGCAGCACCTCGCGCTGATACCACCAGGACTGAGCGAGGTCAGGCCAGGCCAGTAGCGGCACAGGGGACAAGCAATTCTTTTGCTTTTGGACGAGGCTTTCCCCTCTCAGGAAGCACAAAGCAATGCTCCAGCACAGCATCCAGGGCTGCTCCCAAATTTGTAAAAATCCCAAGGTATTTGTACTTCAAGAATAATCCCACTACACTATCAAATTCCAACTTGGAGAACTCCCTGCTGCCATTCAGCTGTTTTTAGGGTTACAGATATACCTCCCATCTTCATTTCCTACCTTAGGCTACACATACAGAACTGCAGTGTCCTCTTTCCCCCCAGTATGAACAGACGAAGCAGTAACCTAGCCACTAGAACTGTGCTGTATGATTATATGAACACTCTGGGATACTAAGGTGAGGAATGCCAAGGGAACAAAGGGAATGGTACAAGACAAAAGCACACACAAGAAGGTTTTGGGTGAAAGGCAAAACCCATCAAGCATTCATTACTAATAAAACAGTACCATTCTTACTTCTTAAGGTAGCAATTTATCTTTTCTGAGTTGCCCAGGTACTTTTCACAGTTCCCTATACAAATCTATTAATTCACTGTAACATGCAATCTCGGTGATGGTTTTTTAACATAACCCTTTCATTAAGTTTTCCAGATCATTTATTCATGGTCTGCCTGCAGTGCACCATGCCAAGGATGTTCTTCTTCAAATCCAGTCACATTAACAAACTGAAGGACAAATAGGTCCTCCCAGGTACTTTTATCCACACACAGAGAAGAAAAAGTTCAAAGAGTTAATTACAGCTGGTGGCTGATGACAGTAAGTACTCACTGTGCCAGCTGAGGTGGAATGCTCTGGATCTTGTTGTCACACAGAACTAGATACCTCAGA
Organism: Chamaea fasciata; assembly: GCF_029207755.1. Classification (NCBI taxonomy): domain Eukaryota; kingdom Metazoa; phylum Chordata; class Aves; order Passeriformes; family Sylviidae; genus Chamaea; species Chamaea fasciata. The sequence goes on from NW_027094087.1 coordinate 25,503,353, forward strand.
GAAGGCAGTTTTGCTAATTCAGGTGGAATTGCCGTAATGAAATTCCCTCCAAGGTACAGAAACTCTAAACTGAAAAACAGAAGAGAAAAGAGCGCATTATTATTTCATTAATTTTAAGTTTCCTTTAACATCTAGGTTTTCACAGCTAGTGCATTTCTTAAAGGAAACTGACAGATGACCTCCTATGAGATAATTTGCTGAGAGCAAGAAAAAAAAAGCTGAGTTGCACATAAAAATTACAACAGAGCTGCTGTTTCACAATAGATAAATGTTGAGATTTTACCTCCAGACTCCTGCAGTCACCATTACACCTGCAGGCAGGCACCAGACAACTGTGTATTCCCACTACAACCCCTTATGTAAAGCTCCTGCTCCTATTTCCAAGGATGTGCAGCCTGCACACACAGACTCTGCAGCACTGCCACAGATCCTGTTGCAGCCAGTGGGAGCTCTCAGTTTCAACAGGAGTGAAGCACAAGCACAGTGTCTCTCCCTGGAAATCCTGGCCCTGTACCAGCACTAGTTGCTCTTTGTGGAATCATCTGACTCCTCGGTGACTAACTGGAACCTTCCAGCATTAGTCAGAGGCAGCCAGTCCCCCTTTGATACAATTCACATACCAACACCACAGCTGCAACTGCACAGAGTGCACCCAAGTCACACAAGTACACGCAGGCAATTTCTCAGAGAGACTGATTTCACTACCCTGAAGTCATGATGCCCAAAGCTACCAGAAACCATAGCTGGGCTTCACTGCAGTCTGGGTCCAGATAAAAGAACCACTGGATGTCCTGTGAAAACCCAGTGGATCGGAGACAAGAATGGAGACAGGCACTAGATTCCTTCTGTCAGGTGGGAGTAGCCAGCATCTGCTGTGCATCTCTGCCCTTCTAGGAAGAAAAATTGGCAAGCATTTCTCTCTGACATAATAGCTTCAAGTCGCCATTCCATGGACTCAAGTAGCTTTCTTTCCCTGTTTTCAGATGTTTTCGGAAAGAGAAACAAAGGCAGGCTCAGTTTGGGTACTTCCTGCTAATCGCAGTCCAGCCAAGATTTGAAAAGGTATGGATCCCACAGTCCTGGTTCAGTATCTCCACCACACACTCAGGTTGCCTAACTACAATGCATCTTGGCCTTCTCTGATCCAGCAAGCATTGCCCACAGGCCAGGGAAAGTGAACTCATCCAGGCTCCATCAGCCTTTCTTTAAGTATAGGTTCTAACTTCCTTGGGGTAGGAGACACCTCCATCTCACCTCAGCAACTGAGAAATGCTATGGATACAGTTGGCACAGAACAGAGGACCCAAGGGTCACAATGGTGCACCCAGACAAGGTCTGAACCCTGAAACTCTGTGCCACAGCATATGTGAAGCGCAGAGAAGCTTCCCCCTGAGACTTGGCCTGGGATGGAGCAGGAGAACAGCAGAGAGAGTTTATTTCACTCAGTTCTTGCAAGAAACTTGAGCCCCAGAGATCCAATGACAGCATCTGCTTGAGCCAAAGAGGTCACTCCTGCAGCACAAACGCACGTGCCCAACTGCGAAGGACAGAATGACAGACCTTTGCAACACACCAGGAGATGCTCACAGGGCTCATCTTTCCCTGGATTCCCTTGTATTTTTTGGAGTATGTCAAAGGCAAGCTAAATAGTTGAAATTGGAGAAAGTGGGCAGAAAATTAAGCCTTAAACTGAACTGGATTATATGGAAGGCAGTAACTACAGACCAAGTGGGACAGCATGTTTGGAGGTTACTCTGAAGGTGCAAGAAGGTGCACAGCAAAAAACCACCACCGATTGCCACTGCTTCAAAGTAACCTTTACCTCTCTTCTACTTGGACAACCTGTATGTTGAGGAGGGGGGTAGAAGGAAGGCTGCTGTGCAGAGACCATGTTAAGGAGAGATTATTTTTAATTAACTTTTGATCCCCTAACAAAGCCCTGAGTTTTAACCAAAATTCCTCCTTCAAGCCTCCATTGTTTCCTGAGTTGGATTTAGGCTGCTTGGCTCTCACTAGGGACTTAACTGCTGAGTACAATTCCATACAATTCCTAACTCCATACCACTGCTGGAGCCCACACCAAAAGCTGTTGGGCAGGGGAATTCTAGCACTGTGGATTTCAATATTTAAACAAGGTTTGGATGTGTACAAGTTTGCACTTCCTAGGAAAAGTGAATAATTAACTCCTCATCCTTTGTGTTTGAGGACACTAATGCCTGTAAAGAGACATGGCATAAAAACACCTCCAACCAGGGAAGGAGAAGAGAGCACAAGCTGTACAGTAAAAATGTTTTGGGAATTCATTTCAAGGCATATAAAATGCATATGTTTCAAGAGTAGCCCACTGCACAAACTAGAGTGTGCAAAAACACTGCCTACAAACTTCTTAGAGCTTCAAATCTGTTCTTTGTGAAGTCTGTAATGAGAACACTCAGTCTTACCAGGAAGGATTTAACTAACATCAGAATACAAACTGTCTCTAACTAAAAACCCATTAAATAAGATAACTCCTTCACTGGCAACAAAATGCTTCTTAAAAAATGTTTTGTTTTTACACATCTTCTGAATCATCTTTTTGGGCTCAGTAGACTAAAAACTCACGGAGCTCAGTTTGGTACAGCAAATTCAGAATTTCCACATCAACTTATGGCATTAATTAGATGATTAATTTATTTAAAAATAAACAAACAAACAAACAAAAAAACACAGGGAGGAGGTTTTGAAACTACAAAGAAACTTATTTAAAACATAGGAAAGATATTCTTATAGCTTCCACTGGAACACTGTTGAGCAGGAAAACAAAATCTGCAAGTGCCATGCCTCAAAGTATAATTTGCTAGGAAGAAGGATCTAGCCTAGTCTTGGCTAAGCAAGGTGAAGGAATCAACAGCCATTTCTGCATCAAACTGAAGTGTCAAGCATTGTCTGAGCAAAGCTAATCATGACACAGGAAAGGATTTTCAAGAGGCACAACCCTTTTATCAAGAGCACTGACCACAGCACTGGAACACAGTTAGTTCCCAGCTCATCTGCTCCTGCCTGATTTTCATGTCACACTCATGCTAAGTCGGTATCAGGAGGCAAAGGTGATGCTGGCTCTCGAGCTGCCCTGCTCAGGGCAGGGCAGTTTGCTGCTTGGTAAGACAAGCAAAAGCACTGCTCAGCTCTGCCCTCCTCACACAGGAGCCTGCAGCAAGGCAATCCACAACATTCACCCCAGGTTTTTGCACAAGGACCACAGCAGGGATGGCACTGAGCTGAGTGAATGCTTCTAGCTAACCTTTCACACTTAGACCTAGCCCTTCTGACAATCATTAATCTGTACAGTCATTCTGATTGATCAGCTAAGGTCTTGTGAACTGCTGTGTACACAGAGGTAGAACTGCATGGTTTTTGCACTTTTGAAAGTCGAGAATCTTCAAAAAGCCAGAGATCAACTATCATCAAACAAACATAAGCTCAGTTCCAATTTCTGAAGCCAGAATGAGTGATTTACTTCCACCCTGCCACACAGACTCCGGCCGAATGAGTTTCAAGAGGGGACAAACACTAACAAAATCAGTCTCAACAGAATCTGAAAAAGACCCCAACAACCATGTGACAGAGTTACTAATGAGGGTTGACACTTTCTCTCCTGCCTTTTAGCAATGTTGACAAATACACTAATAAAAGGCCAGAGTCCCTTTCAGCCTCACACCCAGCAGCCCCCTGCTCAGCACAACCAGTCCTAATTGCTGCCAAGCACAGCCAGCACGCTGAGCCCATCATGTGGTGCTCCTCTCCAGCAGCACATTTCACACCACTGGGCTGTAGGGTGGCAATGAAAATACTTTTACCTACTAGGAAAGGAGTGGAGAAATGCTCAAACAACTATGATCAATTCAGGGAGTAGCAGCAATGTTTAATATGCAAAGACACTGTACCTTCTGGCTTGAGTATGTCCTTGATGTTTACAGGTCATCATATAGCACAAATCAAATCCAAAAGCCCCCAAACACTCAGTAAATAAGAGGAGTCACTCTGAACACTACAGGTATTTTTTTATACCCCATCAATTACCACAGCACTCCCATAGTCATATTTCAAGGGGATAATGTCTTCAGGCATAGGAGATACTCAAATTTTCAATCCACCCTGTTTCCCCACAGATGCTTCTTCGGATAAAATTTAACAGCTGACATCAAACAGATGCATCTAAATAGGCAATACAAAAAAAGCCCAAACCAACAGTGGTGCCTGAAATAGCTCCAGGTCTTTTTAAGATAAACTTTTTAGCAAGAAATTTCCAGGGCAGTTTTGAGGCTCATGCAAGGGAGGAATTTCAAAGCAGCCCACAATACACTCCTGCTAACCCTGTTCTACGATTTGCTAATTCCTGAGAGAACCGCACAGCCTTTGCTGACACGCAAATTTAAGATCAAACAGTCGTCTGAACGCTATTTGCAAAACGTTTGAAGAGGGGAAGAAGAAGGGAGACAGCAAGCAGATTTCCTAATGCTGTATCTTTATCAAAGCTCTGCTTGCCCTTTTTCCCACACTAACAGCCGTCCTTTAAGCGTATGCTTGTCTAACATGCTTAATACTACCCACGAATGAAAGCAAACGCTCTGGTTTTCAATGCATCTAAGCCTTTACACAAACCTTGCATGAATCCAGTCAGGCGTTTAAGGTCTTTGATCCCAGCCCTCGCACAACCAGGCTTTATTAGAGGAACACCAGCAGGAAGGAAAGGAACACTCATGGGTCTTTTCCAAGCTCTGCCTGCTCCCAGTGCTCTACAGAGCATGAGAGTATTCACTAGGAGAGTACAACTAAACTCAAAATTCCCATGGGAGACTTGAAGTATCAGCCGCATTTCGCTAAGCCCTTGGGAATTATCTGTTTCACAGGACACTTGCAGGACATTTCCCCAGGCCTGCACACTGATCAGGGCTAACCTTGCACCCTTTAAGCCGAAACTCACAGCTGCACCATGAAGATCAGAGCTATGTTTTACCAGATTTGCCCTACAAATTTTGTGCCCGGATGGGCACAAGTAGATGGCCACATTTGTAGCTCACCAGCTGTAATACACCTTGCCCCAGAGTGCATCCCCAGTTGGATCAGCAGAGGGAGGATATGCAGAACCAATGCAGCAGTGGGATCTCTGTGCAGATCGGAGTTCAGGAGCTGCTGAGAGCTGTGAATAAAGTCTGAGAGAGAGTGACTGACCGTAACATCTCCCACTGAAAACACAGCAAGGTCAGCAGGGAGAACTACAGAGAAGATAACACTTGTGTCTGGCTATGCTAAGCTCGTGTTTTATCTGGCAACAAACAGGAGAGCAATGCAAAGGTGGCTGCTCTCACATGTCTGGTGCATTCCTCACTCTAAATTCACAGCAAGAGCCAATGCCCAGGTCTTGCACTGTTCTGACAGGAACCGGGGACGCTGGGCACACAGAAGGACCTGGCACAGCCTAAACATGGTCAAGAAAAGGCCCTCAGCAGGGGGCCTACACTTACATTTCTCAGAAACACACGAGGCTATTTGCTGGTCACACTCGATGCTTACAGTGAAACTACGATGAAATAGCACTGAATTTTCCTCGTGGAAAACATGAAGCAAAGGTTATTCATCCCTGGTGCCAGCTTGCCATGATCAGCATCACCCTACTGCCATCACCAGAGCAATCACGACTGCACACTTATGAAGCCATGCAAAGGAAGCTTCAAGCATACTGGTGGTCCTTTCACAGCAGTTCCAGTAACCAGGAACACAGCACTCACTTTCCATGCAGGATCTTGCACCGCACACAAAACATTCGTGTGGGCAAGGATGGGGCAGACGGCTGAAGCTGGAAGGAGCAAGGCATGACAGCAGCAGGACTGACTGTGGCTCTTATCACCAAGTTCATTAATGTGCCAAGTCACCAGGAACAGGGAAAAGTTTCTGCACAATACACCTGACCCAAATACCGTTTGTGTGAAGTGGTGGATTTATTATCTTCCTGTGAGTAACAACACATGGTACTCACCTCCCCTTCCAGGACCTTTGCATTTGTAGTCATCAGCATGTTCCTCCTCTTTTGGCAGCTCAGACCCGTCAGCTTCTTATACTTTCAACTTTACCACATATACAGACTCCTTACCTGCTATTTTCCTGGCCTTCACTAAAACCGACATGCTGTCCCTTCAAAAACTAAAACAGAAAACTGGGGTGCAGGGGAAAGAGATGAAACTTAGTTATCAAGAGTATTTAAAAAAAAAAAAAAATCTCATCACAGCTCAGACATTTCCCTGGAAATCTAAGAAGCATTTCTAGATTTCTGCAGCTCTGGTCTGCTCTATAATCAGTGACTGGAGCAAATGGGAAGCTGCCAGGGTCACGGGAAGAGAAGAACTGCTGGTCTCAGGAACTCTAGTAGAAGCAGGAGAAACTTGAGCAGTAGGAGTGCTGCCAGCATTCCCCTGTGGTCTCAGAGCCCCTAAGATAAAAGCAAAATTTCTTTTTATGAGATACTGCACATGGAAAAAGGGTCAAGGTCTTGACTTGTCAGCAACAGCAAGACTGGCATTTACAGGCCGAGCTGTGAGGTTAATAGAAGCCACAACACCAGGTCCCACCACAAACTTCTAGAGCTCAGAAACTAACAGAGGTCTCTGTTGCCGTGCTGTAACAGCTGGCTCTGCTCTGTCCTTGCTCAAGCTCGTTTTATCTACTTCCACAAGCACACTCACACTGAGGACACCTCTCTTGCCAGCAGGTAGAAGCAGAGTCTGGCAGCAGTTTCTCTCCAGAACGTACTTTCTACGTTTTTGGCAAGGGTCACTGGTTACCTGCATCCCAATGAACAGATTCAGGATTCCCTCTGGAGGAACAACACATCATAAAGTGTTGTTTTCTCCCAGCTCTGGCAAAGCTGTGTGCAGCTTCCTTTTGTTACTTAAGCAGTCCCAGATACAGAAGCCACAGATGGCAGAGTGGTAAAGAAGCTGACAATCCTGGTGGGGCACAGATTTGCTATCTTGAGCTAAAGTTCAATTATATTATGCTGACATGTTAGCAGAAGTTCAATGAGGTAGCACTGGTGACGTGGGCAGCAGACAGAAGCTGTGTCTAAGTGTAACTTTTCCACCTGACACGTCACGTTGCAATGATGAACAGACAGTTTAACAGCTTTGTTTGCATTCACTCTCTCCGAATTCTCCTTCTGGGAGTTCCAGCATGACCAGTCCAATAAAAGTTGCAGGACAGGACAACAAGGAGCCCTGCTTCAGGGCAGGTCAGAGTGATGCCTTGGGAATGCTGATCTGGAACAGAGACTGGACAGAGCTAGGAGAAAAAAGTATGTATTTATTAAAAGGCCTGAAAAGATACACCTTGGGCAGTACAAGGGCCTGGCCAGGGCTACACACAAAGTAGACCCAAAATGGTCACAAAATGGACAACTGGACACAAGCTCTCACACTTTTATAAGTTTTGGTCCATTTGCATATTGGGGTTAATTGTCCAAATACAGCTTCAGGTTGTGAGGTCTTATCCTTCTTGTTTCCTCTCTTCAGTCCACAGTTGTTTATGCTTTTGGGCCTGAAAGCTTGTAACTGATGTCCTTGGTCTCCAGCAGGAAAAGGACTTGCTTTGTCTACCTCCTCTGGGAAGAGAGCTTACTAACACTTAATATGAGGCTCACAACTACCCACCTAGGCAGTACAGAATCTGAAAAACATGAAAGTTAAAACTTAAGGCATCAAGAGGAACAAAGCAGAGTGACAGAGGTGCAGCATAGAGCACCGTGCTGGGGCACCATGTGCGATGTTAGGCAGCCCAGTACTTTTCCTGGGGACACCACAGAAGAAAAGCAGGGCTGAGGTTTGCTGTCTTGAGGGGGAAAAAAAAAAAAAAGAGAAAAAACCCACAACCCCAGAGACCATATAAACAGCAGCAGGGAGCCTCTGACTCAGAGGTGGGAGTAACAATCGGATCCCAACCACATCCTGGATGCGATCAGACATGCTATGGAGTCAATGTGGATCGTCTTCCTCATGCAACTGCCCTCCCCCATTGGCCTCCTCTCCCTTGCCCCATTTCCTTTTTCATCCCTGAAGCACCTCTTCCCAGACAGAAAAAAAAGCTGAGCTTCCTCTTTCTCATGACAGCTCCAACCCAGGACGTATCACGACTCTGACAAGAAGGATATGGGCATTCTCCATCACCCAAAATGTCTCATAGCATCTCTCAGCCCAGAGAGCTTAACCCAAAACTGCTCCAAATCCTTAACAGGTGCCTGCTATCCCACCGGGACAAAAGCCACAAACCAAATTGTATTATACCGCAGCCGACAAAAACATTCCCCAACAGCACTCAAGCAGTTCTGGTACCTCCCACCTACACCCACGGGAGACACAGCACATCCTATGCTTCCACTGGATGCAGCTCTGCTGAGCCATCAGAGCGAATCCAGGTATTTAGGGTCAGGGGTGCTGGAATTTGCGTAAGAGAGGCTGCTTCTGACAAGCTCCTTGGCAAAGAGCTGGAGCAAGCAAAGTTCAGATCCAAAGTCTTAGCAGAGAGCCATACAGAGGTCAGCCTGAAGCTTGGGAATCCAGCAGAGCACACTGAGGTGCCTGTGCCACAACAAGCATCCCACTTGCCCAGGAGGACACCAGGCTGCAGGAGTACCCAGCCCAGGCCAACGCAGGCAGCCAACACCCAGCGCTGCCTATGGCCTGTTCCCACCCCACCACTGTTCCCAACTGCTGTGATCCAGCCACAAGTTTCTGTATGACCGGCCTGTGGTGGCTGGATACAGCCCCAGAGCCAGAGACACCACTGCACCCGAGCACAGCCTGGGGCTCCATGCTTCGGGTCTGCTGGTATCTGTCAGATCTACACGAGTCCATGGGTTGAGAGAAACACCACAAAACCCCACCCATGACAGCAAGCCCCCAGTGAGACTGCAGCTGTGTGGGCAGAAAGGCCGTGCTGTTTGCACGAGTCACAAATACATCTTTATCCTCCTGAGCAACCCATCGTGCAGCCATGAGCTGCAGGACACATGGGGTTTATCTCGCTGTCACCCAGAGATGCGCATGAGAGCAAAACCACGGAGAACCTTCCTCATGCCGACACTCACACCAACCTCACCATGACCAGAGGAGCACTCCTGCACCAGAGCAGCCCAGGGACTGGGCAGTGCCAAGAGCCACCCAGTTTGTGAGCACACAAGGCCCATCATCACCTGAATACACCGGATGGGTTGGGTTGGAAGGGACCACAGCGGGTCACCTGTTCCAGCCACCCTGCTCAAGCAGGGTCACCCTAGAGCACATGGCACAGAATTGCATCCGGAACACCTCCAGTGAGGGGGACTCCACAACCACTCTGGGTAACTTGTTCCAGTGGTTCGTCACCCCCACAGGAAAGTTCTCCCTCATGTTCAGGAGGAACTTCCTGTGCATCATCTTTTTCTGCCTGCTGCCTCTTGTCCTCTTGCTTGGCACCATCAGTTAGAGCTTGCCTTCATCCCCTACACCCACCCTTTAGATACTTTTATATATATATATATATATGTGGATGAGGTAAAGAACGTCCTGGAGTTTTGGTAACTCAACATGACCAAGAGGAAGAACGCGTCAACAGCAGCAGTGCTTGGAGACACCTGGGGCTGGAAAGAACTGACCGCCCGAGGGGGAGCGCGGCAGAAAACCCGGCCGGGCGTGCCGAGGCTGCCCCTGTTCCCGCGGGGCCCGTCCCTCACCTCTGGAGCTCCTGGATGTCGGGCGGGATGCCGTGGAGCCGGTTGCCGCCGAGGCTGAGGCTGCGCAGCCCGCGGAGCTGCAGCAGCGCGGGCGGCACCTCGGAGAAGCGGTTCCCGCTGAGGTTGAGGACGCGGAGGGAGCGGGCGAGCGGCGCCTGCCCGAGCCCCTTGGGCAGCGAGCCGGGCCCGCCGAGCCGGTTGTTCTTGGCCAGCAACGTGTGGAGGCACGGCAGGGACAGCAGCTCCGTGCCCATCTCCGTCAGCCCCGTCCCGCTCACGTCCAGCACCTCCAGCGCCGGGAACCACTGCGACAGCCCGGCGGGCAGCGGGCCCGACAGCCGCCGCGGCGACAGCACCAGCCGCCGCGCCTCCGCGCTGCGCCGCGCCGACAGCTCCGCCGCCAGCGCCGCCTCGGGCTCGGGCTCCGGCTCCGGCCCGGGTTCCGGCTCGGGCTCCATCGCCAGCTCCGCTCCCGGCTCCAGCTGGGAGCCCTCCCCGCCCGCCGCCGCCATCCCGCCCGCACCGACCGACGGCCGGGGCGCGTCACCCCGGGGTCCTCCGCGCCTCGCCCCGCCCCGGAACCTGCATGGCCCCGCCGCCCCCCGCGTCATGCTCGATCCCGGGCGCGCCGCCCGCCGAGGCCGCGGCGGCCGCGCAGAGGCGAAAGCTCTTATGCGGGTTGCGGGGCGCCTGCGGGTGGGCGCCCGAGGGAGGGGGAGCGCTCGGAGGCCCCGGAACGAGCACCCAAGGGCGGCGCGCTGGCGGGGCCGGGGGCGGTGGCTGCGGTGGTCCCGGTGCTCGGCCTCGGAACCGCCGCAGTCCGCACAAGCCGGCCTGGCCTGTCGGCCTGACGCGGAACCGCCGGCTGGAAGTGCCACCTGCTCCCTGCCAAATGTTTTACACCGAGCTGGGGACACCAGAGCTGCTAAGTGTAAAATTAAACCATCCCCTTTCCTCTGCCCCCCTTGGTCGCCCTCGGAGCCCGAAGGAGAGGTGCTCCCTGAGCCCGTGTGCCCCATGGCCTCTCCGCTGTGGCAGCTGGTGGGGAGCCTGGCCCAGCTCCCCGGTCAGCGGATGTTTTGTCCAAGGGTTGATCTGCTTTGGTCCCTGCAGAACAGGGAGGTTGGAAGTGAGCGGTCTTCGAGGTCCTTTCCAACCCAACACGTTCTGTGGTTCTGTGAGCTGCTGCCGTGGAACACCAAAGCAGAGGTATTCCCAGAAGTACCTCAGTGCCTGTCCTTGCCTGGATGTGAAAAGACAGCTTTGGTCTTGAGCCGTGGCATTGGCAGGAGTTAACAAGTAACACACAAGTCGGCCAGGCAAAGTGCTCTGATGCTGGTCACTGATCTACATGGAGCTGACCCCTGTCATACCATGCATAGACAAACAGGCAAGTCAGGATCTGTGATTTCAGTCCATTGCTCTTTGAACACAGGTTAACATCAGTGTAGTCAATAATCAGAAGCAGCAGCAGCTGTGTGTGATAACAGTGAGAAGATTCATAACCCAAGGGAACTTTTGCCTCGACTAAGTCCAAGCTTAAGAAGCAGACTTGCTTCCTTGATGCACAGAGAAGCCAAAAAAAGGGAATATCAGCCTCCAGCTGCTCAAAACACTTAGTGTACACAAAAGTCTGTCATCTTGGACTGGAAAGAACACAAACAAAATCACGGTTTGCATGCACCAGCCAAGAGTTTAAAACAACGTGTGAAGTAGCAACAGTGCTGAGTTCAAAGGTGTCCAGAATACTGTGGACAAAGCCCATGGTCCACGTGACCTCTGGATTTTACCACCACAAATATTTTGATGTGGCAGCTCCCATTGCTGAGAGGAGGAAGTTGTCAGGGCTATGCCCAGCCTTCAAGAAAGTGTGCCACAGTGGGTTGGAATGAACAGGTCAGTTTCCATTGGATTTGATTCATTTGTCTTCCAAGAGTCTGTGAATTCACAAATATAAGCCCCGATGTGAACCCAGAGATAGCTGCAGAACAGACACTTCAGCAGTATTGTTAACTTCTTATCAGCATAATTTTTCCCACTCCACAAACATTGTGCTGTTCCAGGACAGTTTTAGAAGAGTTTATGTAAGCACAGGAGTAAGGTCATCTGGATTTTGCTCTTTTCTTCTGCAGTGCTTTAAGCCTGGTTCTCCTCAAGGTGTGTCCTATGACATGGTTCAGGAACTGAGCCTTATTATAGATGTGCTCCTGTCTTCAGAACTAAAGTTAATAAACACCTTACAAATGCAGTTCAGAGTCTTGATCAACCACTTAAATAGCCTATTTCTCAACCTGAAGCTTAACAGCACTGGAGAATTGTGATTAAGGGTATGTAACTATGGTGCAGCAATTTATTCAGATGTGCCTAACTCCATAAACAGGTCAGAGCTTTTCCCAGACCTCTACAAGCAGCGAGCAACAGAATTTTTGCTTTTCCTCTCTCCCACCTCAAAACTACTTTGCTTCAGTAAATATACATGCAGCACAAGGCAAAATATTTGTAGTGTCACCTAGCTAAATTTGTGGCTGCCACTTCCATTAATTTATTCCTATAATCCCGGGAAATTCTCACAATAGAAATTGCAGTAATAAAGCAGCCTCCCTTTGCAGTTGAGCAGTGAATGGGCAGGGAATGCCACAGAAAAGACTGCGTGTGCAACAGCTGGTACATGCTAAAAAGGCCATTTGGTGTGAAAAAAATAACATGGAAGAGCCAATGTTTGTGAGCTGTTTGGGGTTTTTTTTCTAAACAGCTTTGGAAGGCACACACCAAGAAAAACAAAGCAAGGCAGCTTTCTCTTCTGTCAGACCATTATCTGAAGAAACAGCAGTGGCATTACACTTACACGGCAGATGAACAGTAGGACACTTCTTCATGTCATACAACACCACTGAAGGCTATTTCACCATTCAATCACATTTTCAAGGCCTTTGGTTATTGTTTTTACTTGTCTATGGGCTCCATCCACATGATTCCCCAGCTATAAAACAGAAACAGTCACGTCTCACATTTGTCCAGCAGACTGAGATCTGTGTATGAATGTGCAAAGACAGATGATTTTTTTTTGAAAACAAGTTGTGTGGCTTGTGACAAATAAACCAAACAAGTGTTATTTTTAAAATTTTGTTTCATTTATTTGGCAGTAATATCCAAACCCCCCTGCTTCAAAAAAATTACAAAATCAAGTAAAATAAGTGCACTAAGGAAACCTACAGAATACTGATAAATTTCACACACGTACAGGAGGGAATATAGAGGGAGGAGTGGGACTTTTTTGTTTGTTGCTTAAATTTGTTTTTTTTGGGAAAAACTAAACAAAACAAAACACATTCCCTGCCCTTTGTAGTCTGTACAGCAATTGTCCCAGAGGGCAATGGCTGAAATTCATCACTTCCTTCCCAAGCAGCCAGGTCACCCTGCAGGAGTTAGTGACTGACCAGCCTGCAGAAGCATTGCTCAGCCTGGGCTGCCCTTCCCCTCTGTGCAAGGAGCCGAGATGTTTTGGTCCCCTTTGAGAACTGCTGCCCTTTGAATGGACCCTGCTTTCCACCGCATCCCTTTGTGGGGGCACAGGGAGGAAGAGGCTCCACAGGCAGCAGCCCTTTCCAGAGGCACTGAGTGTTGCTGCACTCCCAGCCTGCTGCCCGAGGCTACCCTGGGATCTGTTGTATGGCTTCTCGGAGAGCTCAGCTTGCCAGAGACCGCAGCCCGTCCCTCCGCCTTCAGTGCAAGAGCGAGCTCTCTAAACCTCAGCTGCCAGCACACGTCTCCAGCTGCCCCAGCAGCCACCCCCATCCACAGGGCTGCACAGCCACAGCAGGCAGGAGGGGACAGAGAACACAGCGCAGTGCAGCCTTACAGAAGCCCTGAAGCTGTGCATTCGCCTCCCCTTCCTGCACGTGCTCTGGTTTTCACAGTTGGAGATATTCCTGACTGAACAAGATGTTATCCCTGTCCAGTGAAAGCCTTTAAGGCAAGCTGTTGTGTTTTCTCTAAGGCACTTTAACAATCCAAGCTGGAAGGAAGTGACCTGGGAGGCACTAAGTACCTTTTAGAGCAGGGCTGGAATAAAGCAAAACATTTATTAACAATGTTCCTGTGACTCCAGATCCAGCACACGAAGCCCTTTCACTCATACTCTTGGGAAGGAGCAAGCCTATGTCTAATGGATGCTCCTACTCCACCAACCACTTCTTCCTGTGCCACCAGAACACAAACAATGACCCTGTCCCAGTGTAGCATTGTCCGCATGACCCTCAGCTCATATGGACTCATTCCTCTCACCTTCACAGGTGACAGCTGCTCAAATCCTGGCTCTCATAAGAAAAAAACCCCAGTCTCCTTCTGTATTTATGATGCCAAAACCTCCGTGGCAGGATACATCATAGTTCTCACTGGAAAAGTGGCACTATGCCAAGTTAATGGAAGTCCTCTGGTTTCACATCAGGAAAACAGCTCAAACACCAGATAGCCTTTAATGCATCTGGCTCATGGGGAAGAGCATAGGAGGGACAAAGCTTTCTTCTTTTCCTATACTTCTAGGTACCAGCTCATTCCTCCTCTCCAAGGAAAGAACTGTGCAAAAAGGGGAAGGCTGGGACAAAAGTCCTGCTGATCTTCACTCAAACTGGACATGCTTTTGCAGATGCAAGTAGAATTTTGCTTGAGTAAGCAATAGGGACTGCAAGATACACAGCAACAACTGCTGAAGTTGCTCACAAACAGAAGGATGGAAGTCACAAGCAGTCAATCAGGGCACATGCAACTGCTTGGGAAGCACAGCACAGGCATGAAGGCAACACGGATGTTCAGGTGTGCATGAAGTACATTTGACAACTGCGTAAGAAAATCAGCTGGGCTTCAGGCTACAGAGGTGACTATCAACAAAACAGCATTTTATTTACATCTAGGACCAATGCTCTGAGAAATGTGCAGGATGAAACTGACCCATGAAGGAATGTGAGAGTGGTCAAAGGTGGTCTGATCAACGACATTGAGAAATGCATCAGTAATGAGGCTTCCAGCCCTGACTCCAAACTCATTCCTGGAATCAAAGAATAATGCTGCTGCCTCACCCCAGAGGAAGATGAAAAGCCCAAGATGATGCCAACAGCACAACTAAACAGTTTTCTACGTAGTTAAGCTTTTCAAGATACTGTACTGATGGGATTGCATGGTCCCCCTGTCTCTAGAGTGCTTTGAGCAATTTAGAGAGGCACAAGCACAGACTTTGAGCACATGGTCAATGCTAGCTAAGGGAGCGAGAGCTAGAGAGCTGCAGTGGCAATGTTTGTCTGGTGAAATTAATTACATCCAGCCCTGTCTCTTCTTCCCACAAGGGACACTGCTATCCCCAGCTGGGAAATACCCTGTAGTGCAAGGCTCACAATTCGCCTGTGGTGTTTGTGGCAGCTGAGCGCAGTGCGATACAAACTGTGCATGGGCATTACAGCACTGTCAACAACAAAAACCCACATGCTGGGTTTTCTTGAAAGACCTAGAGCTACAAAACATACAAAAGCTGAATCACTACCATAGGAAATAAAATAATAAAAAACCCAAAACAAAAAAGAAAAGGGGAGTCAGCATGTGAATGTGATAAGAAAAAAATACAATAGCACCTCTAAGGAAGGGGCAGAGAGAGCAAGAGTGAGATGAGGTCAAAAGGACCCACGTTGTGTTGGAGCCCACAATGTACTGGAGGAGCTGCTGAGGACAGTCTGGTGGAAAGCAAGGAGGAATGTGCTGGACTCATGCCAGCAGCGTGGCACCATGATTCCCAGGTGCCACACCAGGCTGACCAGCTTTGAGGAGCTTGAAGCAAAGGGTAAGGTCCTTGGATAATGATGCCCTGCAGCACATGTGTTCAGCCACAAAACTGCCAGGCCTGTATTTCTGCAGCCAAGGCTGGTGCTGACAATTGTATTGACTGAAGACCCCCTTTTCTATTCAGCATTGACCTCCATCCTTTCCTCAGATCCAGGGGAACAAGAAATCCCTGTTAGTTCTTGGAGGGAGCAGCTGTCTGCTCTGGGCAACGGTCCCAGAGGCTGCTGTAAGTTCCTCCCGGCCTTCCAAGGTCCCAGCAATGAACCTCCCTGCACAGGTGGGCTCTGCTCCCCTTTCCTGGCCCCATTCTTTGTGTATTACAAAACAAATAACCCATCGCTATACATGTAAATATCTGTGACTGGGCAACTGTAGCAGACACTTGTGCATACTGAGATCAGCACTGGAGGACAGGGTGGCAGGTTGGGCCCATCCTCCTGGGCTCCTCCGCTGTGGAGGCCCCTTACATCTCCTTGGTGCTCATTCTCTTGGTCTTCTCAGCCGTCTCCTAGAGAGAGAGAGAGCACAGGAGTGAAGCTCTGTGCTGACACAGGAATTGGCAGCACTCTGAAGTCTTTGGTCCATCCACAGGCAGTGCCAACGCTGGCTTTTATCTGAAAGCCCCACACCTGTATTTGTCCCCACAGGCAAGAGATCTACTCTGCTCCCCCTTCTACCAGAAGTCTCCACATGACAGAAACAGAAGGAACCCATCTGGCAAGGGGAGACTTAGTGCAAGCAGACCTTCCCAGCCTCTTGCTAACCTGATGCTTCTGCAGTTCCTGAACATATCTGGCCATCTCCTCTTCAGTCAAATCTTGATCAGGTCGGTGTCTCTGAGCAGGCACCTTCTCATTCCTCCCTGGAAGCAGAAATGGAGTTTAGTGTTTCACAAATAGGGGATGCAAATTTCAGATGCTGAACCATGAAGAACAAAGAGAGGCAGGTCAGCCACACCATCCCTCAAGTTTTTTCAGGCTTCCTTTCTTCAAGCCTTTTCTGGAGGACAGTATGGGTTTGCTTCTTAGAAGGGGAACAGGCCTTGCAGCTGCCTGGAACTTCACAACTTGGGTGTGCAGTCTGTCCCTGTCTCTCCCTCCCATGTGACTGATAATAAAGCCACATGGAAGAGGCTGCACATTACTCAAAAGAAACACCTATAATTTGTTTAAACATCTTTGCCTCTTGTAGGGAATAAATGGAAGCTCAGTGCTACCCAAGTACAATAACTGATAGCTAATGAAGAGGTAATTTTGCTCAATGAAGATGTAACTTGCTGATATGTTTGATCTGATTCTTCACTTTCATTATTCCTCTAACAATAGCCTCTAACCTCTCTGCTGCTCTGACATGGGCAGAAAGTCAAGGAATTGTTATCCCATTGCATCCTTCTGTCATGGATGCAGGGAACAAAGCAGGCAGCAAGAACAAGTGTTGCATAGCAACTTTGAAGATTGTTTCTTCAAGGGAGGGAACAAAAAGAGTCTCTCATTCTGTTGCTTAATCTATGACACCTACACAGCTCCTCTGGCAGGTCTATTAATACTACAGTTGTTTTTTCTCAGGTGAGCTCCTGCTGCTACAGCTAAGTCTGAGCTGAAGTGATCCTGAAGCCACTGCTGCAGAAGATCAGATAAACGTGAAAAGCTCTGTACACACTGCTGCTGCTTCCCTCACTCCTACTCTGCCCAAGCTACTGACTATAGATCTGAACCAGTGCACTCCTGGCAGGTCCCACACAGCACTGAAACAAAGCTCCTGCAAGGGCCTGGTTTCTAGGGAAGAAGGCCAGAAAAATACAGCACGACACTGGGAGGATGGAAGTGGCTCCTTGGGAAGGTCACATACATTTGCCAACACAGGGAAAAGGTGGCATTCCACTGGCCCTGGACTATGTGTGAGAAGGCAAAAAGGAGAGCTGTTGTTCACAACTGCACCATGACCTCTCACAGTTCTACTGTGGCTGTGCAGGTTTAAGGGCCTTCCAAAGGAGGAACAAACAACCCTGCCTTACTATGAGCACCACCTCCCTTCATCACCATTATTCTACAGTTTTTGTGGCAAGAAGCTGAAGTGCTTTTTTGGCATTGAATAAAGGTTCCTATATCCCCTCTTGATCAAGACAGGATCCTAGATCCTGTTTTACAAATTCCATAAGCACAGATACAGTAGGATATGGACACATATACAGGAAAGTTGACTTGCTCACACCTACACGTACAGTAGCAGCCAGTGACCTATTTGGTCCGCACCAGCTGGATGCAGAGTAGATCTGGTGTGGAAGATTTAGTGCTGAATTTTCATGACACCAAATCCAAACTACAAACCCCAGCAGCATTGCCTCGAGCCCAGTTACACACGTTCTGACCTCTGGAACAGTACCAGCTTGGGTTTGACTAACATGGAACATGTGTGGGTTATGCAGAAACCACCCATGGAGAAGCTGAGGAAAAGCTGGAGAGAGAAGAACCCTGGATAGCTGGTGCCTTTGGAAAGACAGAGAGTGAGAAGAATTCCTTTTGTCCAAACCCAAACACAGTAATTTTCTGGAGAGCATACGGACCCTCACACGTCATTGCGGTGCACACCCAGTTCCCACAGGCACAGACGCAGCGGTTGCACTCCACCTGGGTCTCTGCTCCGTCCTCATAGGTCTCATCTTCCAGGGCACACTCTGATAAGGCACAAAACAAGGGCAGTGCTTGTGAGAGAACGAGCAGGCTAAAAACAACATACTTTGGAGATGCCTTGAGAGAGAAGATGAGGTTTAAGGGGAAGCCTTCCTTCCCCCAACCACCAAAAGCTTCCTCATGACTAAAATATTCATGCTGAATTCGGTGAATGAAATCAGCCAAAATATAATTTGGGGAAGTCAAACCCTTTGTTTTTCTTCCTCAGAAGAACACATTTCAGTTTCTCAATTCCAAATGAAATCTAAATGTTGGATTTGTTTGAATTTCCTTATCTATTATACAAAGAAAAGAACTCCTGAAATGAAAGCTTGGGTTATTCTGATCCAGGTGGGGATAAGTTAGGGAAATTATTTGGAAGGATAGTGAACTTTGAGGTGGTCATCAGGGAGGCTCTCTGTGTGAAAGGCAGAGCATAGCAGGACTTTGGTCTGGTCTGACTTTCCTAAGTTATCCGGCCGTGAACTCCTCACATGACTGACCTCTGCACTGTTAAATACATGCCTTGACCTTACAAGTGTACCATACCTATTCAACCTACGTCATCGCTTCTAAAATCCAAACCTTTCTCATCACAAGAGCTGCAGGAGCTCTGGGACAGTAAAAGCACTACTGTCATCAATGCAGGGACAAAGGGTGCTGTTGGATGAGAGGCAGGCATATATTAAAATTATCTCTGGCAGTGGAGTTACAGCACCCAATGTCTGGCCTGAAGCTGATCTCTCTTCTTTTCTCCCTTCCCAAGACCCCTCTTGTTCCCCAAGTGAAGTGAGGAGTTCCTACTTTTCTCTGGTGGGTTGAAGGATGGGCTGAGGCACTTGAGAAATTCATTGAAGCTGAGCTTCCAGTCTGCATTTTCATCTGACAGCTCGATGAGGGCATCTACGCAGAGTCCTCTGAAAGGAAACACAGAGGCTTGTTCTGCACAGGGCTGTGCCAGGCTGGGCCCTGCTCCACTGTCTTCAGTGTGCAGGTGAGTAAAAACAGTAATGACTAGGGAGACTCCAAGACGTCTGGCAGAAGTGGCTTCTCTAAGGAAACCCCATGGGATACAGAGAAAAGAAAAACAGTCACAAAATACTCTCTGTCTGCCAACAGCCTGGGCAGTGAGGACTATTCAGAACAGCAGGAATGGGACATCCACGTTTGTTGACACCTGTGTGCTGTCACACAGGTAGAGATGCAAGCACAGCATAACCACAAGCAGTCTTTCAGCACACAGTGGCAGACAAAGAAAGAGGGAAATCTCTCAAACTATAGGCTGCTTATGAACGGTATTTTCCCCCATCTTCCTTGCACTGGATCTAGCTATTAGGCAAAAGGTGAGGGGAGTCCCCAGGAAAGGTAATTTATTACGAAATAGAAAGAAGATGACAAAACTTGTTACCCAACTCCCTTCTGGCTGCGCAAGTGCTAGATTTAAGGCAAAAGAGGATTGGAATATGTGCCCAACATGAAGGGTAGAGATAGGACTGCTCCTCTTGTGGTGTTCACACCTATTTAAGAAGCCACTACATGCACAGTTAACTCTGTCAGTGCAAGCCCTAACTGATATTTACCATGAGTGAATTTCCATGTTCCGTTCTACCACATCTGCCCCCTGGCCCTCCCTCTGGCATCCTGTCCACTGCCCACCTGAGCAACTTGTTGGTCTCCTGGTCCATGTAGGTGGTGATGTTGATGGCAGTTTCATTCTGCTCCACAAACTTCAGGAATTCAGTGGAGTCCAAGCGAGAATCACCATCATCAAAGCTCTGTATGGGAATTTGGGAAGATGTGAGAGGCTCTCATTTATCAAAGTATCCCTTCCTTCTTCCTCGTCCATAAGAGCATAGCATTTTGAAGCTTTAGTGAGACAAGTTCCATTATCCCTATTTTTCACAAAGAAAGAGGCTCAGAGAAAAGCAGCAACATATCCACATTAGCCTCAGAATGAGAGAGATATGATCTTAGCCTTGTTCTCATAGATAAGCTACACTGCCTCTCATTCACCTCCTGCTGCTTGATTTATGGCTCTAACCCTATTTCTTCTCTTTGTTTCAGCCAGCTCTTAGCTTTCTTATATACCTCCTGCCTTAAAGCAGACCAGCTGCATTCAGGGAGGTGTCAGCTTTCCAATATGGGTAAATCCAAAGCTGTGCCTGGACTCTGACATTGACAAAAGGGAATAATCACAGGAAGCAATTTTCTGCTGATACCAGGGAAAAAAATTAATGCAATAGCACAACACCTCACCATCAACTTCTTAAAGGCCTGACAAGACTCCTGGCACCGGAGAGCAGGATTTTTAGCCCCAAAATCCTGGCTGTACTCCCAAAAAAGTAATTGCATTTTGCTTTCCTGCTTGGAGATGTGACACTGCAGTGCTGGGCACTCAGCAGGAATTGCTGTGCCCCCTCAGAGACAGCTGCATTGCTGTGAGTGGCAAATTAATCCTGCACACACAGACTGCTGCCACCCAATTTTTGCTGTGTGATTGGGGCAGGTCGCTGTGGCTCCTTGTGTAGTGCTCTCAGGAATGCTGGAATAGACACTGCCTGTTGTTACCTCTATGTGTTTCAAAAGAAACATCTAGGGCTAGGGAAATTATCCTGTCTAGTTGCTCCACATGTCAACTTCCACTAGATCTTGAAGCCTCTTGTCCTGTTTTTTTTTTTTTTCTTTTTTTTCTTTTTTTTTTGTGGTGAAAATGACTGCAGTTCTCTTAATGACCCAGACTGTTAAGTGAGTTTTCTTGCCTTTCAAAGCAATGGTCTACATGAAGGCATTCCCACAGAGATCCTCCAAAATGGAGCAGCTTCCCACTACTGGCCTTGCTCCCCTTGAAATAATGTTCTTCAAGGTCACGGCTTGCCTGACAAACAAAGCACATCCCAGTGAGCCCCACAAGTTCAGACTTCCAGGAGGGAAATAGCTTAATGCCACATCTACAAACCTCCCCATCAAGGAGAAAAGGGAAAAGCTTCATTTCAACTATGCCTCCAGTGTTTCCTACATGCAGGACAGGAATCAGGTCATTTTCAGGAATGCAGGGCATGAAGAGGCCCACAGCCTGGCATGACAAAATTCCTCCAGTGACAGCAGACGCTCATTGCTGACACAAATCTCTGTGTGTTTGAAGCCATTTAGCTTGCTTTGCCTTGATTTGTCCCAAGTTGTTCCAAACTCTGAATTCTGCTTTAAAAACGCTTCAAAGCTTTAAGAATAAGGTAGTTGAAAAGGTGGATTACCACCTGACAGAGAATCACTGACAGAATCATTAAGGTTGGAAAAGACCTCCAATATCATCGAGTCCAACCTCTGAGTGAACACCACATTATCAACTAAACCACAGCACCAAGTGCCACATCCAGTTGTTTCTTGAATCCTTCCAGGGACGGTGATTCCACCACCTCCCTTGGCATCCACTCTTTCCCCAGCCCTTAGTGCTGCCTGGGATTGTTGTGACCCAAATGCAGGACCCAGCACTTGGCCTTACTGGACCTCATCCCGTTGACCTCGGCCATGGAAATTCTCCCTTCAGTACAAGCAGAGACATTTGCCATTAGAACTCTCACCCAGTGGCTGGGATGAGTGGTCCAGAAAAAGTGGGACAGTAAAGAGAACATGAGGCTGCCTGTCTCTGAGCTGCAGCCTCAGGATATCACCAGCACGCTGACAGGCATGGGGACAGCGGGTGGGAACAGCTTGTGTGGTGACAGTGGAACAAGTCTGTGGCTGGCTCATGCATTTCAGCCAAGCCCATGGCCTGGGGAGACCCTGCAAAAGTGACTGGGGGCAGCACATTTGCAGGGAGAGGGACTGGCACAGGACTCTGCTGCTTTTGAGTGGTGGCAGGCACTGACAGGAGTGCCCAGGGCAGTGGATTTCCACACAGAGCAGCATGAAAGGCTGCAAATGTGAGGACGCTCTGTGAAGCGAGGGGACCAGCTCCTCTGTCTCACCAGGGGGTGCCATTGCCATGGCAAATTTGCTTGCAGTGCTAACTCCTGTCAGGCACCATTAATCTCTTGCTGTCAACAGCTCATGATTTAAACGCTCTCCCCTCTTCCCCACCTGCTCCTCCAGCTTCATCCTGCATGCTTTGAAGTCTCTGTCAGGAGCCAGGCGTGAGGGGGAGGGACACAGCAGTGCATGTGGCAGGAGCATGGGAGAAGCTTGGGATCTGCTGGTGACAGAGGGACTGACTGACAGGGAAGAGGGAGGAGTAGGATTATTACAAGGCCCAAGACTCAAGTAGCTACTTTCACTCTGCAGAGTATTAGGGAACTGCCAGCTCTCAGCCACAACTGGGACATACTCCTTGAAGCCCCCAAATGTCCCTTATACCTGTCTCAGCATGGTCTTGGGACTGTCTGGAACAAAGAATCAGCAGCCCCTGCCACAGCTTCCTGCATTTCCAGCACTTCCATCTTTTTTCCTCTTGCTTTTTACCCCTGAGATTAGTTCTCTACTCTGCTACAGGCACATGTGGCTTGCCCTCCTTCTTTTCCCCAGGGAAGGTCAGACACCAGGAGCCTGAAATGCTCCACATCTGGTTGTCACAAACTGTGTCAGTGGCTGCTGCAGGCAGCCCATAACACATCAGGCTGTAGGACTTATCAGATCCCTCTGCTCCCCAGTTCCACAGGCACATCACTCACTGGAGCCTCTCAGCTGGGGGCACAGTAGCTGTTATGCAGTGATCAGGCAAGAAATGTTGTCTGGGCTCTGAGGCAGGTGCTGCTCTACTTGCCTTGAAATATTTGTCCAGGACTTCACTGTAGTTACTGCCCTTGGAGAACCACCCATCTGGGATAATCTCAGCTTCCAGCCACTGGATGACCCGGCGACGAAGCTCATCCCTGTCCGACTGGTAGCAGACAACTGTAACGGGAGACAGTGCAGCAGAAGGAAAAACAAGAGTGAGGGAAATCAAGCTGGCAGGGAGATCACAGAGAGAGGACTGTCAATAAAAGCCAGCCAGTTCGCCCTGATGGCAGCTCGCAGCCCCTGGGTCTGGTCCTTGGAGTTACATCACTGCGAGATCCAAGCAGATGTGTTATGTGCTGAATGGTAATGGGCTGTTGGTGACACCATGTGGCAAGGCCGGAAAACAACACTCCTGCCAAAGCTCTTCCTCCCCATTCCTCAAGCTTGTGGAAGAAAAACCCGGAGCTGACTCATCTTGGTGTGAAGAGTCCCAGACTGAGGGAGGAAGGTAACTGACAATGTCCCCAGGCTTCCCGACACTTTGTAGAATTGTCATTCAGCTGTCAATCCTAAAATACCAAAACGTCTATCCTCTGCAAGGGTGAAGACTAGACTGAGCAAGCCTTTCTACCTGTCTTTCTAGCCTGTCTCCAAGACTTGAATTTCAGGACCTACTATGTCAGGAAATATTGTTTCTTCAAAGCCCTGATTTGTCCACTCTGACTGGAAATGAGAGGGGGTCAAGTTGGGCCTGTTCACTCACTGTGCTTGCCAGCGTTTCTCCAGGGCAGTTATCACTTTGTGTGCTAGTACAAACTGTGTATTTAGAAACAAAACTGAATGCCTAGCTGTGAATTGTCACACCTGCCCAGTGGTTAGCAAACACACACTAAGGATCTTTTAAATCCAGTGACTACTATCACAACCAGATGGAGAGGTGAAAAAAACACAGCTCTTTAGGGATTCTGCATGTTTAATTTTGTACTTCTTTTAAACTGCTTTAGGGTGGTGGCTGTGCTCTGACATGGTCCTTCCTCTTCAGTTTGTATGAGGCTTTGCTCTCATCTGTCCTAGGAAGTTAAAGTTGATGATTATATAGCTCCAGTACTTAGAGGTCATGAATGGGAAAAGGCTTTCCTGATGACAAGCCATGGCCCTAAAATCCAGTGTTAAGTACACGTGGCAATACATAAGGGGAGAAACCAAGCACAGGCAATTGAAGAGATTTACAATTTAGGTGATCATAGAATCATTTAGGTTAGAAGAGACTCTTAAGATCATCTTGTTGGCTGATGGTAGAGGTACCAGCTGTACCTCCTGACTCCCTGCCTCTGCACCCATTGGTTCATCATTCCTAAAGCAAAGTTTCCTTTCAAAAGACTGCTCTTGGAGTTGGGGACAACATCTCCACAGTTATGGTCTTAGATCCCCAATGAAGGAGGTGAAAGAGTGCTCCATCCCTCAGTCTGGGTGATGAGCACAGTTTGAGTCCCTGGGGGCAAACTGGGTTTCATTGCACCTTGTCTATGCTGAGTCCCTGAGACATCACAGCACAGTGAAAAGCCCAGGAAATGTATGAGCTCTGAAAGGTTGCCCAAGAGTGAAGAGCTGGGACATCACATTTCAGCTGATTTATCAACTCAGACTCTTCTACGGCCCATGCAGGATATGACTTTTACACAGAGTTCTGCACTCCCCGAGCACACTCTCCTGCCCATCTCCCAGAGCATACAAATTCATACAGAGGCCTCAGCCAAACAGGAGACAGCTTCTTACCTGGACTTGCAGCTGGATTCTCAGACTTCTTCTCTGTTAATGGAAAAGACAGAAGAGGATGTTTTTGATGTGGGGTGAAGCAATACCAATCTCTTCCCACCACGGGTAAAAGCAGAGGAACCTGGAAGTCTTTGGATATATAAGGGCCACATACATGATTGAGGGGCTGGAATCCCCTGGATGCTGAGGAGATACTGAGGACAATTTAGACTGAAGAATCTCATCAATGTTTATGAATCTGATGGAAGGAAATGAGAAAGACTGCACCAGACTTTTATGCATGGTATCCAGTGACAGGGCAAGAGACAGTGGGCACTCATTTAAACACATGAAACACTGAACACGAGAAAACCATGCAGCTGGGGTGGGTGTGTGGGTGTGTGTGTGTGTGTGAGTTAAACAGCTCCACTGATGAGGCAAAATCCTTGCTCCTAAAGTTAGCGAGGTTCCTTATGAACATGGATGATAGTATTGGTTTTAGGAGTTTATCCTCAGAGCCGTGACTTTTCCTCAGCAGTTAAACTGAGACACTTGGCTGAATCCAAAAGCTTAGAGTGAGGCAGCAGGAGCAAAAGGTTGCCCTGCTCTCCTGAGTGCCAAACTCCCAGAGGCTTAGGGAGAAAATAGCTCCAAGGTCCCCCTACAGTCAAGGTGTCAGGGTTTAAGAGCACTAATGAGGGCCTTAATGACCCTGCTGGCCTCACCTTGAGCCTCCATCCATACTCTAACTGTGAGCCATGAGGCTCCATTTAATACCTGATGCCTCAACTCCTAATCCTTGCCTGTGATTATGATGTTGTAGCCATGCCTGTCACCAGCTCTGTTGCAACCATTCTCTTCCACAGACTGTTGATCCAGGCCCTGACCTGGTGACAGTGTTCCCACCTTGATTTCAGCCCTGCTACAGACTGCATCACTAAGAGCTCATCTGGCTGTTGTCTGATTCTGGCTACCAGAATCACCAGCCCTGACTTCACGACTTGATTTCAGGCCTACTTCATCACTGCCAGCTTGCCTGGTCATCTGGACTCTCGCTTGAATCTGGCTACTGTTCAGAGGCTTGCTTTGTTTACCCCACTCAGCAACTGTGGGGCAAGGTCTTGGCTGGTGAGGCCTCTGCATTGCCTTGTTACCATGCTTCCCTTCCAACTCTTTGTCCCTGAGAGCTGGAAGGGAAGCATGATAACAGCCCTCCTTGCCAGGGTTACCTTTGCAGTGGCCATCGTAATCCACCTGGATCTTGGAGCCGGTGAGGCAGGCGTCACGGTGCAGCTCACAGTGGTTCAGGTATGTCTTGCCGTTGCTCCCGCACACAGGCCTCTTGTGAGGTTTGCATTTCTGGGGGAGAGTCAGAGAACACAGCATTTCATCGGCCTCCTTGGGACAGCCAGAGGAAGGCAGGTGAGTCCAACCATCAGCCCAGCTCACGAGAAGTCCTTGGTGTAGTCCTCTGTGTTTGGAACAGGCTAATTCACCCATCATTACCCCAGAAAAAACCCACACAGGGAAATCTGTGGGTGTGAGTTCAAAGGCCTCACTTCATCCCAGTTTCCATTACCACCAGCATGACAGAAGTCTTTCTGAAAGCAGACCCCTGCAGAGAAATCAGTGCTCAGCATAAATATGGAGTATAATTCTGCAACCGCTGTTCCATGTGCCATGGCCATGCCTGCCCAGAGGTGTTTCTGTGCCTCTGGTCTATGCAGCTGCACTTGCTTGGCTCCATGGCATCTCTCTGTAGACTCTGCTCCACCCTTCTGCAACCAAATGGCAGAACAAGCCAGCAGCCATGAACAAAGAGCACAGCTGCAGCAAAGAGAGTTCACCAGTGCCACTGTTCAGGCTATGAGCTTCTTTCTTCTGTCCCTTTTGGTCCGGCTAAGCCTACCCAGAGTGACAGACTCTCTTCTTTCTAATGGAGCATTTCACTCTCCAGTGCCCAGGCTGGTCACGCCAGAGCCACATGGTCATTACCAGGAGCCACGCAGAAATGTTTTGAAGGCATGGGGCAGAGCGGAGTAGGGAGACACTGTGTCTCTACACCTGGGAAAGACTCTTCTAATCATCGGACTCCCTGCTGCATAAAGCTATTCATCCTTACAGCACTCTCCCACAATTATTTCCATCTTACAAAAGCTGATTTTTGGTAGGGTGCTTGTAACTTCCTCAAACAAGATGCCACTGAGGGCAGACTGTCTTGGAGCTCACAGTCCACTCCCTAGAGTGCCCTTCAAAGCCAGCTGCATATCCATACCCCACTGGGCTTTCCCAACAAAAGACCTTTAGTCTCCTGTGCGTGTAAAGACCCTAGGCAGTCCTGCAAGCAGCACAGCTGCGAGTCCCAGACTATATCTACCCTACAGGGCTCTTCCCCCACACAACACTGGAAACAGTCCTGCTGTTTGAAGAGGCACCGTGAATTTGCAGCTGCTTCAAAACAGCCATAGCCTTATTCCATCACAGGATCCTTCCAGCGACAGAAACCCATTTGTGGGGGGTTGATGGTGGTGACACCTGCCCCAGACACAGAACCTGTGCTGCTCCCATACCTCAATGCACAGGCAGGTTGGCTCTCCCTTCTCTGTCACTGCACACTCACGCCCAGCTCCACAGAAAACATTGGCACAGATCTTAGATTTGCTTCTTGGCTCTTCCTGCAAGATACAAAGTCAGAGACACAAAATACATCATTACCCAGAAGAGTAACAATACAGTTAAAAAAAACCAAACCACATTTAACTGGTATCATGGTTAAAGTGGGGATGAGAGAACGAGAGAGACGTGACTTCAATAGATGGACGGCTCAGACAATAAGAAGGAGCAGACACAAGAACAAGGGCTACAGTCCCAAGAATACAAGGTTTCCTTCAGGTCATTCCTGGAAAATCACCTGGGAGAATTGGAGCAAACATGAGCAAGAGGAAGTCTAGCAAGAATGGCAAGAATAATTTGCTCATGTCAAGGACTGCTGTCTTTAATATTTCTTTTCATGGAGGGTAGGGAGCGGAAATGTCTTTGCTTGAGACGCTTAGGAAGAAGGTGAACATATCCCTTGAGAAAGGTACAATACAAACAGGCAGAAGAAATTGCCATCAGGCACCAGATAATGTCCTTGTCACAAAAGAGTGATAATAATCTTGCTTTCACTGGTCAAGAATAAACACTTTAAAGGAAGAACACTGTCATGGATGAGATAATTATCCAGTAATCCTCCCATAATGAAAATTCCTTCCTGGTTCCTGACAGCCTGCAGTTGACTTATGCCCTGCAGCACAATTTATATGCTTTACCGTTTCCTCCTAGCCAAAGTCATCACAAGTATTGTTGTTCACATAACTGTCAAATATTTTCTTTCTTTTTTTTTTTTTTTTTTTCTTGGAGTCCCACAGCATTCCTAGACTGGTGACATCTAGCATGGAATATTTCCATAGTTTAGTAATATTTTTGATACAACTACCACTTATTTTTATCCATTTAATGCCTTTTTAGATAGACTTTTAAAAGAGAAGGTAGTTCCAGGAGTTCAGACTTTGAAGAACCTGGCTTAATTCCCTGCTTTGTCATTAATTTCCTTTGTGGCCCATTTCATCTAACATTTTCCACCTGTATGTTGAATATCTGATTTATGCCAGCCAACTGGCTTCTGCAACAGTTTTGGATCAGAAAGAAGATTGAGGAATGAAAAATAATCAGTGAGATAAGCCAATCACATCTGCTGTGTTTCTTCCATCTAATACAAAAATGTTTTTTCACCTTCTCATTTGAGTTTTATTCTGACACACTGCTGATTTGTGGTATCTTTGTACTTCCACCACATATTTTTGAAAATAGGTGATGAAAAAGGAAGAGAATTTGTCAGAAGAGCAAGCATTATTGAGAAATGCTGAACACATTTTTTCCTCCTGTTTCTTCTTTATCCTAATTTTTTTGTTTGTTTTGCCTTTAAACCACAATTTCACAGAGAGTTGCTGTCTTTACTGAACACCCCATAGAGACAGCCAGATCATTTTCTGAATAACCTTGCCCTGGTCTTCAGAATAGTTTGTTTGCTGGCCTACTGCACAATTCATCAAACCCAAGAAGGTCTTTTCAAAACACTGCAGGAATCCCTCCAGGTTCACATAGTGACAAACATCTTTCATACTCTCTGCAGGTGTTCCTATTTTGCTCCTTATTCTGTCAAATACAGTATTTGGACATGCCAGTCTTAGCTGAGAAAGGTACCCCATGTCCCAGGCCTGTTCTCCCCATGAAGACAGCCTTCTCCCTCTGCCTTTTCATTTCCTTGCACATTTTGTTTCTGAGCTACATCCACCTCTCTCTAGTCACCTTCCAGCGGAGGGCTGGGGTAAATGAGCTGGGCGCTTCTGGGGTGGGATGGAACAATGGGAGTACTTCACTGCACAAAGCAACTTCCTGCAACTCAGGGCAGGGAAGGAAGTATAGCTCATTTTGCAAAATGCACAAAGAAAAACCCAAATTGTCCAAGGCTGGAGTCTGACTTTGGGCACTCACACATCTAAAATGCACTGTAGCTACCAAAGTGCTGATCCATTTAGGGGGTTTTGAGCAACTTGTCAATCCCTTCAAGCAGTCAAGGACAGAAAAGAACAGCTGGTCACGGCTTAGAATGGCCACCCAGCGAGGTCTGTAATCCAGGTGTCTGGCAATAGATGGCAGTACTTTGCCTCTCCCACGGACAGGCAGGACCACCAACAGCCACCTCCCATCCATGCCCACCAATGCCAAACCTGGCTTTTCATTCCTGGCTGGGACTTAAGGCACTGTTACAATGCAGCCGGCCTCAACAAGCATCTGCAGTGCCCAAGCTCATGTTGCAGGACTCCCCCCCCACGGGAACTCTCTTTGAAACCCGCTTTCCAATATGCCTATCCACAGCTCCCTCCCTGGTAGTGCTAAAACCCAGGAACCATCCCACAGCTCTTCCATTGCAACCTGGGCTGGGGATGCTGGCAGGCTGACACCACCAGAACAGCTTCTGAAGACATCCTGCCACCTGCCAGGCTAGAAGGCCACATTACTCTGATTTTTCTTATTAATCAAAGCAATACAATTTTCTGGTTTCTTCTTATTGCCTTAAGTTGCCCTAGGCTGGCAGGGGATTGGAGCTGATTGCCACATTCCAGCATGGCTTTCTCCACCTCAGGATTCAGCCAGAGGAAGAAAGGACGCAAGCTGTTCTGCCTACCTGCCCTCTCACTCTGGGAGAGGGTTTCTCAAACTCAACTGAGGCATACCGCAGGGTGGGAGCTCCTTCTAGCAGCCCTTCCCAGCAAATGTGGAAGTCTCCTGTGCACAACTGAGAGTGTAACAGGGCCAGAGGTGGATGACTGGATGAGTACAGTGGGGGTCTGCGAATGAGGCTTTATAATCTCCCCATTCTCTGGTGATCTCTCAGATGCTACCAGCCAAACTGGTTTCTTGTGACAGATACTCTGATCTTACCTTGGACCTTGTCATGTTTGCTTTTCATAAAGCTTCACCTGCTGGAGTTATGTGAGTGAGGACGGCAGCTGCCATTTTAATATTAAATAGCTCATCCTTGCACCTGCCTTGTAAAAGCTTGAAAATATGAACTGCAAATTTTAAAATTTTTATATTTTAAATTAAAAAAAAGCCTCCACAGTATTTCAACATCATTGCCCTTAAATTAATTAATATCAGGATTTGGGGTCTGGGATCACAGCTTTTACACTGCTTTGTTCCTGAGAGCTGCCACTGCCTTTTCTGTCATCCTGTGCTTGGGAAGTGTTCCTGTTCCAGTCCACAGCGCACTCAGGCAGGCGGAAGGGAAAGGGCAGAGAGTCGTTATTAATTGCTGCACGGTGGCATTTCCACTGCAAGCCTTGGCAAGACAGTTCCTCACTTCTGCCTCGAGTGAGGTGCCCAAGTTCTCTCTCGGGGCAATGCTTTTATGCACCCCTCTGCTGCCCAGAGAGCAAGTGGGAAGGTGTAAAAGCAGCCAGGATGAAGCCAGGGCAGGAGCGCCTGTGCCTTTGGAATGTCTGCCACAGCACAGGGGCATTCTGACTCTTCACCCTGCAGAGGCACAAAATTCCCAGGCATCTTCTCTGGCAAAGACAATGGAGAAAGCTGTTCCCAACAACTCAACAGCCAGAAGTTCAGGGCAGCTGGGCAGTGTCATGGATGCATAGCCCAGCTTGTCTACTGAATGGGGATGGGAATGCACAATGTTTTGGAAGGCTGGGAAGTGTAACCCCTTGGATGAAGGTTCTTGCATGTTAACAGGCAAACGCTAAGCAGAAGACCTGAGCTGACAGTGCAGAGAGTCACATGCAATGCCTCTGCCTCAGCTGTTGCCTCCTGAGGAGAAAGGAGGAAAAAGACATTTCCAAGGCACCCGCAGGCAAGAAAGCCAGAGGCAATGCCAGTGGTGAAGGATCACCATGGCAACCAGCAATGCAGGGCCTCAAGGTGGAGAGCTAAAATTAGGAAATTAGGCAGTGGAAAGGGCTGTTTCTCATCTCTGGCAGCATCTGGTGCCGAGGAGTTAGACCCCCAACCCAGAGTAAGCACAGATGTCCGGAGCATTTCCATCCCTGTCTGCGCCTGGATGGGCAGGACTGAGTGTGTCTCAACACACCAGCGTGGTGCCATGTGCAGGTGTGCACAGGATCCCAAGGTCCTGTGAGGTGCTGAGCCTGCTCTGCACTGGTGGGACTGCATGGAAACAACGCAGTGTCTGCAGTGAGATAAGAGCAATTGTACACATGACAGGAAAGAGGTATCGCAGCTCCTTGCCTTTGCAAGGGAACTGCCCACTGCAGCTCTCCCCTGGTTGCCTCCTCCCCTGGCCCCTGTTGAGCCACGACTGTCTCCTGTCCCTTGGTGAGAATCGGGACTTTCCCAACCAGCCTGTGAAAGTTGAAACCATGAACAATTCAGTGACAAAACACCTCTGTAAGGAAAAACAAGCTTCCACCTGCAGAGAAGAGCTGTACAAGCAGCTCCACATCCACAGTGCCCTGCTGCCCAAAGAGAACAGTAGGGATTACTGCCATTACACACATTCTGGGAAACAAGCAGGAAGATTGCCCTGCTACTACGTGGGGAGTTAATGTGCTTCACAACAACCCCTCATATTGCCTCGTTTTCTGCATATCTTTCCATACAAAATTTCCTCTTTGAGGCCTCAAAAGTCTTTTTCTCAGCAGCCCACACTGCATTGGAGAAATACTACGCACTGTCCTGCTCCTGTTGATACAAGTAACAACCTTTTCTGCTATCGGCAGTGAGGGCAGGTCTTTCCTTCATTTGGCATCACTTCCTGGAAATCCATAAAATTACTTGACCCTCACATAATGCTCTGTGCTGTTTGCTGTAAAATCAAGGCCTTGCGGTTTTGCCTTGCGTGACGTGCAAGGAAATCAAAGTGCTCTAAAGCTGGAGCACTGAAAGCTCCTATGGGAGGCAATCCCATGTATTATACAAACTTGAGTATTACTCAGATAAGGCAAAGCTAAAGGGCACCAAAATGATGTCTGGGATTGCAAGACATGCACAGATTCTCATGTCTCAGGGAAGGCAGCAGCAAAAGATGTGTACAAGTTTTCAGATATAATCAGTACAATTTGCAATGGACTCCCCTCCATGCAGTCAGACAGAAATAAGCCATGCAGCTAGGTATTTCTGCCCGTCCTCCCTACATCTTCCCATCCACATCCCTTTTGCCTGTTCCCTGCCACAACTAACATGCAAGTAGGGATGTAAGGGATCTCTGAATGTGCCAAGGTGCCACCTATATACTGCATAGCTTCCACAATTTCTAAACCAACTTAACATGCAGCCATGAAATCTAGTGCCTTGTCTAACTGTTGTCTTGGCAATGTTTGCTTCTGAGTGCAAAAAAATTTGGAAACACAAGGCAGTAGGTCAACAATGCAGAAAGCTGAGATAAGCTGTCTCCTGACTCCCAGACCTCCCTCCTCTCTAGGAACTAGGAGGGAGAAGCACTACATTGTGCTGCAACACTCAAAAAGAGAGGGCTGGGCAGCAGAGCAGCTCGGGGGGAATCAGGAAAATTTAGCTACTCCTGTACAGTGATGGCACTGAGAAAGCATTTGGCTTGTGCATTTCATCCCACTACCCAAGTGTTTCTCTAGGCAGAACATCTCTTTCGGCAGCAGTGTCCTCCTGCAGAGCTCCAGGGAGAGCAGGTCCCATGTTCACTGGAGGGCACCAAGGGGCAGCCAACTTGTCACCTCTGGTCATTTGTGCAGCTGGCTCTGGCAGCACATTTGTCCCGTTGTTCTGGTTTGCAATTAACAAGCAAAGCACTCACTGCTCCCTGCAAACCTGACCCAATTCTTGTGGCAGCTCCCTGGACCCACTAACACTCTGGTGTGATGGCGCAGAAATTTGGCAGTAGCACAAACTGAGCAGATTAGTGTGAAACAAGCAGGCACCCCTGACACTGGGTTTGCCATAAACAGGTAAGGTGACCATTACAGTTTTCCTTCCTTTGGGCTACTGCCTCAGGTTGGAAGAAAATCCACACAAGTTATCTTAAATTCTTACCTTAGGAAGTAAGGAAGGCTTGAGTTACATTTAGCAAAAAATAAGATGGAGATAAGCTCAGCAGGTGGGGATTGATTCATGCCATTCCCAGTTCAGCTCTCCAATAAAACAAGACATCATCAGGACAATCCCAGGACATCATTACTATTGGGATGGTACAATAGGCTGTGGAATAATACATACTCTACTCTGGAAGGAAACCTGCTGCCAGAGGTTGCTGTACACACTGGTGCAGGGTCATCTCTCGCACACTCCTTTTGGCCTGGTGTTATCTGGACTCAAAGTAGGCACCCTCTGGAGCTCCTCCCTCCTCTGCTGGAGGAGTTCCCCACCCATCTCTGGGGAGCACATGGTCCATGTCCTGCTGCTCATACCAGCAAAGGTATTGCCGGGCAGCTGGAAAGGCTCAAAGCCAGGCTATCCCCGAGCTAGTTAGTTAAAAAAGAAGAGATGTTTGTCAGGCAAAGTCCTGACCAGGGCTGGATTCCCCAAGGGACTGTGACCAGCTGCATTTGACCATGTTCCCAATGCTAACAATATCCTGTTTGAAGGGTGTTGGTATGAGGTCCATGCTGGATACAGAGGGGTCCAGTGCCATTTAAACTGCAGGATTCCTCCTCCCCCAAATCCTAAAGCCATCCTGCAAGCGGCAGAACTAATGAAGGCCAGTTTCCAACAGCTCTCTCTGCGTGGCCTGTCTGTCAACTCGTTACAGGGCAGCTCATGGACTCCCTCCTCAGGGGAGGTCTTCGCAGGCCCCTCTCATTAAGGCAGTCACCTAGAGTCAGGGAACCAGCTGGATCCCATTATCTCGGAGGCCTCCACCGCTTTATCAGCTGTGCCGGAAACAGGCCCATAGATTCAAGACTCGCTGGAGG
Source organism: Chamaea fasciata (assembly GCF_029207755.1). Lineage (NCBI taxonomy): Eukaryota > Metazoa > Chordata > Aves > Passeriformes > Sylviidae > Chamaea > Chamaea fasciata. Next base: position 25,537,516 of record NW_027094087.1, read on the forward strand.
CCAGAGACAGGCAGGCAGACACAGACAGCCTGCTGACATAGCTTTGCTTCCTTAGGGAACCAGGCAGTAATTCCTTTGCAGAGCGCCACAAAACACTTCTCTGGCTCAGCCTCTCCTCTTGACAGACTCAACGTCACTGTTGCTTGCAGTCCTGAGGACAGATCCTCACTCCAGCCCCCTGCCATGAATCCAGGCTCCCTGCTGTCTCCCTGCCACTGACCCTTGTGCTTCCCCTACAGTATTTTCTTTGTGTTGGAGGAGAGACCCCATCTCACTTCTGCCCCCTCAGAGCTTCCATCACTAGAGCATTTCAGCCAGCTTCAATCAAGGGCTGTGAACAGCGATCTGGACAGAGTGTCAGGAGCTACTGCACTCCCTGTGGGATGCCTGCCATGGAGGAGCACGTGCCCCAGTCCACCAATCCACACACCTAGACATCAGCCAACCCCTCTTTCCAACACTTTGCCCGTGTCTCTTTCTATTCTCAACTGACATTTAGGACTGGCTCTCTTAAAACATCACACCAAGTGCAACCCCTTAGAGGCTTTTGAATGCTTGTGAGATGAATATTTAATGGCAGCTCACTTTCACTAATGGGAGACAAGCCAGACCCTACATCTCTGCACATGCTGGGAATCAGGGCGTGTTCCCAGAAAATCTGGACGCAGAGAAAAGAAGGCAAGAGAGGAAAGGAACTGCAACTCCCAGAGCTCAGAGGAGGTTCCCTCTCTGCAAACCCGTACCTCACCCATTTGTGCAAGACCCTCCCTGACTTGCTGGCTGCTCAATCCACGATCCATGGATCAGATGTGTCCATTATATGAGCATTGAGCAGGAGAGTGTCTGAGGCTCTGACTGACCTCTGTGATAAAGGCCCATCAGGTCAGTGACCTCTACGTGAGGCCATGGAAAAACAACATGGCTTGTGAAAAGCTGCTAGTAGGAATTTGTCCATGACTGTGTCAGGCAAATGAAGATGTCTGATGCTTGTATTGCTACTAAAAAAGACTGCCTGGGCAGCATTGCCTTGCAGACATTGGCAGGATGGATACAGAGCTCTGCCTCCCCACTGACCCCTCTGGAGACATGGCCTGGACCTCTGACAGGGACAGCAGCCCTCACACGCCAGCCATGGCTTTCTCATGTCCCACAGTGAGCAGGAAGAAGTTGGTGCCTGCACAGAAAGGGAAGCAAGAATTGGGAAGGAGGGTTTTCTCCCCACAACCTAATCAAAAGCAGAAAGGCATCTGCCAAACAGCTGATGTCTCTTACAGCGTGATGCTGCTAAAACAGTTACGGAGCCAGGCACACCTCTCGGGGACTCCACTGTGCAAGGATTCTGTTTTCCCTTTTAAGCTGGAAGGAATGTCTGTGCTCTGGCCCCCACAACCTCATATTTTCCACCACAAGGCAATGACCGGTGAGGCCCCATTAGGGGAACAATGACATGAGAGTCTGGGGAAGAGGAAATCTCTCCTGCAAACAAGTCTGGAAAATGGCTGCTAGAAGGAAGGGAGCTTGCATCTGGCAGCACTCTCACTCCTGCAGCCTCACTGCTGCTCAGGAAAAAACACTCCTTATACTCACAGCTTCCAAAGTGTCATGGCCCAAAGCTGCACTGTCTCTCAGCACTACTCCCTCCACCTATCCCTACAGCACCTCTGGAAGAAGGAGCTTGATTCCCTTCTGCTCATCATGTGGTGAAATTGCCAGCTCTTCCGCAACCACTGGGATCTTTCTTGCTACTGCTGGCTCCCAGCAAGGCATGGAGGCAGCAGTTCAGAGACTGACTGATTGATGCATACCAAACCAGCTGAAGAGGCTTCAGCTGTAAGGAGGGCAGAATCAGTCCCAGAGGGGAAGAGGACATGATGCTCTGCTGAACCACGGTTCTTAAAGGGAGGAATCAAGTAAATCACTTTGTATTTGGATAGAAAAATAAGCCTCACACATAGGGAAGCATCTCAGAGCACATGAAAGATCCTAACTGAAGTTAGTCCCACAGGGCCTTAGGGATGAGATTTGTATCATCCTCTCATGTGATAAGACTGGAAAAGAAAGGCCCAAGGACATGACTTGCTCAAGAATGACCAGTAGACAGCAGCTCAGCTCCCTCTGCTCTCTGGTCTGGGGCCAGGACCACTTCACTGTGTGATACACAAGTCATACTCCTCACTGAGGCATCATTCTTCTTCCCAGATCCTGAGCTCCTAGGAATCACAATTCTCCATCCTATTTTGTTTAAAACAAAAATAAGAACAAGACCAGCATGGACTCCCGAATTCCAACAGAAGGGTGATGTTCTGTATGTGGGTAGTGCATGAGACAAGTCACAGCACTTAAGAGTGCTCAGAGGAAGCCCATGACAACAGGAGGATGAAGGAGGAGGATTCACCCTCAGGGCCTCCACATCACAGAAGAGCTGTGCACCACAAACTATTGCTAGCAATTAAACATAGATGCCATCACCTCTCTCTCTCTAAGCACACCCAGGCTCAGCTGTGAAAGGGAGGTTTCCCTGTCAGAAGGCATTTCACCAAAGGGTTCCTTCCTTCATCTGCCCTGTTCTGAGGTGCCCTCACACAGCTGCCTGCCCCCACACCCATTACCCAATCTGAGGCAGTTTGTGCCATATACAACCTCAAATGTTCCCTTTTCAGCCCCTAAATCTGTGTTGACCCACAGCTCTTTCTGTCTCATGGCAGTCCCTCTTTTTTCATCCTTCATTCCCCTAATTTCCCACACTCTGAAGTCCTGCAGATTTTACTGGTCCTACCAATAAGTTTTGTTGCCTCTTTTTTCTGACCAGGGATGATTTATTTCTGAATGGAATCCAAATCTGGCACATTTCTCTGCCATCACCTGGCTCCAACAGAGAGAAGGAAAGAGTGAGCTAAGCAGTGGGAGGCAAGTTAGGATTTACAACCCTATGGCATATCCACATCCCTTCCAGTAACTGGATGCACAGGAGGAATGCAGATTGCAGGAAATGCTGAGGTTTACCGGCAGCCTCCAGCTTCTTGTGCAAGAGTCCTCAGTGGTTTTGTTCCCCTCACTGGGATAGGAATTCAACTGCAATGGATTTTATGATCCCTCTTCCCAGTTCTGTCCCTTAGTCCTTCTTTACTCACCTTCTACCACAGCACATTGCAAAAAAACCAATAGAAATCACTATGTGATTGGGGGGAAACACTGAGTCAGCCTCAGTGTGGGAGAGTGAGAACAGAGCTGGACATACGCCAGTTCTGCACTTCCCATTTTCTAGCCTTGCTGAAGGATTTGCTCAGCTCCTTGTTAATGCAGAGCAGCTTCGGGTCTGCTCCACCCAATGGCTCTGCTGGAGGCAGCTCTGGAAGAGTGAATCCCCACAGGACAGTGCTCTGTCACAGACATTTCCCTCCTTTGAAGCTTCTCTACTTCATGCAGTCATGAAATCCCCTTTACACAGTGAGAACAGTGAGGAAGGCTCAGAAAACCCCTCATTATTAGACATTATTTTGTGTAGACAACTTTTCTTGGTCTGTGGTATTGAGGGAGCGTACATCCCCTTCCTGAAATCATATAGCTGAGAATGGTTATCAGACTAACAGGAACACCTGAAAATAGAAGTGAAGGCAAATTTGCAAGAGAGGAAAGGTTTGAGTAGGCTGCAGAAGTAACCTGGAGTCTGCTCATCAGTGATACATCTGCCAAAAAGGCACGGCTCCATCCAACGTTAAACTGTGTCCCTGTAGCCAGAGGGAGCTGAAGGCAAGTCTGCCAAAGCTCTATCATACTGCAAAATGCAAACTAGGATTGCAGGAGATGACCTGACAACTGACAGGTGTGTGCACCTACTGATTAGTATTGGAAAGAGGAGAGAAAAAACTCCACTGCAAAAGCTAAGTGAAAATCCTTGCTGCAGCTGGGACGTTGGGAAGGCTGCAGAGGTACACAGGGAGAGACATGCATGTGTTCACTGCTCTCAGAAACATCACATCAGCAACAAGCAAATCCTATTAAACTGCAAGGGCAGGCACCCCAGAGCCCCACACTGAGATCAGGGAGTAGCAATGTTGTTCCGTGTGGGACCCAGCACAAAGGGAACTGTGACCCAAGATACGACCAGCACATTCTTTTCAACTCCTGCTGTCCTTATTATCCTTCAGAAAGCCTCCAGCCAAGTCACCAGCACTGGAAACCATCCCCATGAAGTGCTAACACCTTTTGATGCCTATCCTCAAGAGACTTCCCTCTGTGGCAGGGAAAGATCTGTAAGTCCCTCTGACTTGCACTTAACGACTGACCTCTCCACTGAGACAGCCAGGAGGAAGCTCTGATAAGGAAAGAAGGCCAGGAGAAAACTGTCAGCATCACTATGAAATAGGCCATAAAATACAGTCACTATGAAAACTGTCACAGTTGGAAGGACAGAAAAACACTCCTAAAAGGTTTCCAGCCTTCCCATGGATGGCCCAAGGATGGGTGCCTCTCCAGGCTACCAGCACCACAGCCAACAGTGGCCCCTTTGCCTCTGCAGCTTCTGCTGGACCTGATGTCACATGAGAAGATTGGTCAAACACAGAGGCTTTTTCTTAGACAAGCTGCTTGTGCTTACACTGGTGTGTCCTCGTGGGTCCCCCACCTCGCTTCTGATTTAATGCAGCCTAAACAGCAGGGGAACAAGAGATAACTATGTTGTGTGGACTGTCAGTGAGGAAGCTGGACAGTATTTCCCCCAGTGCCCCCTGACCTGCTAACTTATGATGTGTTGCTTGGAAGATACACCTGTCACAACCACAATGGCCCTCCCAGCAGTGGAGCAGTATATAAAACAAAGAGGGAAATGAAGCAAATAACCTCTGCTGTGCTCATTAGAAATGGCACACCCTGTACCCACACATATAGTCTCAGTCACCACCACTTCTCCCAGAGCAGAACTTTCCTTATGTCCCCACAGCTGACAGCACAGACTTGCCAGCATTTGCAGCCCAAAGGCAATACTCTGATTAAGAAACAAGAGAAGTGACCATTGATTTCCTATAACTCCTAAATAAGACTGGGTAACATTTTTCAGACAGAGATCTAATTCACTAGAAAATGCTATTTGAGGTAGACCAAAACTATTTGGAAATTTGTGCCTAGTTCAGGGAACAGCTTTGATTCCAAAATGATTTCTAAGATGAAGTGAACTGTTTCCCCTTTCTTATTTTTAAATATATTTCATGAGGTTATGTATGTAAGCTTAAAGGTCAAAGAAAGCAAAATAAAAACATGTTTTGGTAAGCTTAGCAACTTACTTTGCCCAGTTATTTTTTTTCTGTTGGAAATAAAACATGAAATTCAATTGACCTAAAATGCAGTTTTTGGGCTGACTCTCTGGTTCAGCTAGGAAATTTAAAAAAACAAAACCATTAAGTTATTCCAATGGCTTTATTCCTATGACATTGTTATTTGGTGTCTAAAGCAACCTATTCTTCTAATTCTTTCATCTCCTTCCATCTGGCTCTTTGTGACTGTGTCTGGAAATAAAGAACTGTTGCAGACATCTCTCTCCCCCTCTCTCTGCAACCATGGAATTTTTTCCTGTCTAGTTGGGAAGACTTTGGATACTGACTCCCATGGCTTGACTTTCAAAAACAAACAAACAGAAAAATCAAGCCACATCTCCGTTTGGTGGTTATGAGAACCCAGAGAGATGCTGCTTCAGGGAAGGCATCCCTTCCTCTGAGTCATTCCAGAAAATCAGTGATTTAATGAGGCAGCTCCCTCTGAACTGTACCAAGGCTGAAAACACCGTTCCTGCTCTGCTCTGGTCCCTTTCAAACACTTGGTCCTGTTTCATTGCTTCCCGTCCTTCAGACCCTCGTGCCTGCCTCCGGAGACACACAATGAGTGCTGCAGCTGCCAGCAGAGCAGATCGTGGTCCTGCCGGCACCACCCAAAGCCGGCTGGGCAGGCTAATGGGCATGGGGAGGTTTGCATGCAGGAACTTAAATGGGAGGCTGATAGGTGCACTACAGAGATAAGCAGGCTTGCCTGGAGAAGCAGAGACAACACAGCACTATCTCCAGCTGGAGAGCAGGTGCCTGGGTCTTCCCAGCTCTCCTCCCCTGATGGGTAATTTCAAGAGACGCTGCCATCACACACTCTACACACACCCAGAAGTGGCTCAACTTGCAGAGACAAAAAGGACCCGAGTACATCACTGCAGCCACTTAAACACAGGGCTTTTGAACTCCACTAGCCTATCTGGTCCCAAACCAGAAAGGGCAAGCAACCAGTGCCAGCCACATCTGATGAGAACAATCTTGTGTCTCTTGACTGCTTGCCCATCTCACTTTTCTCCCCACTCTGGAGACAGTGATGAGGCATCAAGGACTTGCTACAAGCTTCAGTAATGCCCTGGGCTAGAAGGAGAGCCCTGCTGATCCTGAGGCTCTCCACGCCTGCTGCACCCTGCGTTTCTAGAAGAGGGATCACTGCTTGAACCACCTCCAGCAGCATGAACTATTCTCTAATACTTCCTGAGCCCTTCCCAGGACGTTTTGCTTTCTGCCCTGTGGCCTGGCTGGGCCGCATTTCAGAGATGAAAGGCTGTGAGTGCACACAGATGCCGGCATCCTTACGCATTCCTGGCTCGAAAGCTTTCCTCGAAGCAGCTGCAGCTGCACTACCAGGGAGGAGCAGCTGCCTCCAAGCCCAGAGAGAGGGCTGCAACCCCAGCTTGCCAGGTATGCTGCAAGATCCCAGCACAAACGCCTCTGGCTTTGGGACCAGCTGTGACCCCCTCAGGCCCCCAGCTAGCCCAGCAGAAACCATGGCAGCTTTCTTGCTTTCCCTGAGAGATACAACTGCCTTAAGGAGACGTGGTGCAAAGTGTAGAGGCCACGATGCTATCAGCACGCAAACTTGCTCAATAAAAACATGTGTTTCTCATCTGTTGTGTCCTCATGGCTCCCAAAGCTTGTCACAGTAAAAGCACGTGAAGCACCACTGCCCACAGCTGGGAAACGTGTGCTATAGGGAGGGAACCCAAAGAGCACTTGAGGTCTTGGGCAGAAAATTCAGGATTTGTGCAACACCAAAGCAGTCAGTGGCACAGGCACTTTGGGTGGCTGCAATACACACATCTGCATGCATCCATCTCCCCTGCCCAGCCCTAGCACAAGCCAAACCAAATTCCCAACCCCAAACACTGAAGGGAAGCTTTTTCATAGTCTCAGCGTGCAGCTCAGCCCCATCACAATGTTACAGGGAGACTCTGCCAGCAGCCTGGCAGGATTTCAGCCCAACATACTGTCCCCACAGTGGTTCCCAATTAAATTCAGCATTGGTACAGGAACTCAGCCTTGACCCTCCACAACCAGCAAGAAAAGGTGTCTCCCTGAATGATGGCCCTCCTCTGTACCCCTCCAAATCCAGCCCTTCGCTCTGACAGGATGAAGCCACCACAGCTCAGGAGATCGCGAGGCAACTCTCAAGGATCACACAAGGCTGTGCCACCAGCTGCTGGCAGAGATAAGCTCGGAGCCTGGGTGGAAGCTGCAGCCCTCTCTCTCTCACATAACCAAGACAGGGAATTATAAACACAACCCTGTCGAAAAAAAACCCAAAACAACACAAACCCACCAGAATCTGTGGAAGAGTAATCACTAAACCAGCTGGATCCAATGCCTTGGGGGAGATCTTGATGCCCTCATGCTTTGTGCATGCAAGCCAGAGGCACACCAAGAGACCTGAGGCAGAGACCTCTCAGAAAATCCATTGTGTTCCCTTAGCTGGCCACTCAGCACATTCCTTTGTGCAAGGGAGTCCCTGTCACAGGGGCTGGCCTGTCCCTGTTGTGAATGCTCTGAAAAGCAATGTCCTTGCAGTTGCTGTGTATCATATAGTTTTCCATCTAGTTTGAGGCAAGTGCTCTCCCCTATTTCCCTCCCCGTCATGTCTCAGAGGTGGGCTGAATAAATTGCATGTGCTTTTTCCGTGAGTGTATAAACTGCACCACTCTCATATGCAGACAAGAGAGATGATAGTCAGAGCAAAGAAGTGGCTCTTTTTGTGTGTCCTCTTTACACAGGTCCTTTCTCCTAATACTTCCCTAAGACAATTATTTTTTTCATACCACACAGACAGTCAAATGGCCCCGTTCCCACACCACCTTACTGAAATCACAAGGCAAGAAAAAGTGGCTTTGTGCCACCCAACTGATCACTAAAACACCCCATGGCTGCTGTAGGAGCTGTGGCTGGCACAGCTTTGTCCCTGCATGCCAGTGCTGCTGAACCTCTGGCGCCCTGGCACTGTTCTTTCCACCCTCAGCCTTACCCTGGACAAGGGAACCTCAGGCAGAAACAGCAAAAGTACCATTCCAGAGGAGAAATGTGTTGTTTTCTTCACACCACCATTGCAGCGTGGGGTTTTCAGCAAGGATGCTCCTGGTAATAAACTCAATCACCTGGAGTGTGTCTCTGCTACACAACCCTTTCTGCTGTCCACAGGCTGTTTAATTGCTCTCTCGAGTGCCAGACCTTCTGTTCATTAGCACTGAACTTTCTCCAGTTGCCAGCAGCTCTCATTGCTCTCTGTTGTCAAACTGCAGGCTGCTTCCTGTCCTGTGTCCTCCCCTCTCATGATTGATTTTTACTCCTGCAACTTTGTCCTTGTGGAAATTTCATTTCCTCAAGGTGTTTGGGCAGTCACAGTCTTTGATACCTTTCTGGTGCTTTGGAGTAAGATGAACTTCAGCTCCCCACTCCCTGCCAGTCCAAATTACTTTCATTGCCCACTTTCCCAGCACACCCTCCAGCATTACTCTCTATCACCAACTCTTGCCTCCAATGGGATCACACAGCTGGGAAGTACACCGGGCTGGGAGGCTCCCTGTGAGTCACCAAATCCATCTCCATGTTACCGGTGCTCCCTCTTTGTGCAACTCCATTTACATGATACTGATTAAAGGCTGTTATTTTTGGCTGTCTCACACCCACAGAAAGCCTGGTCTCAAAATTGTCTTACAGTTATAACCCTTCCCCTAATGTCAAGGCTGACTGTATTCATGGCTGATTCATACATATTTATTCACACTGGCATAGGAATAAATTCTATGCTTTAGCTATTCCAAGCATATGACTTCTATACTTTAACTCACACAACATATTTCCCTCCCTGGCATTTCCTTCCCTTGTCTTGCTCAGCATAAGGGAAGAAAAGAGAAAGCAAAAACAGATGTCTGACTTAATAAATAATGCTCTTTTATAAAAGTGATCTCTGTTTTGATTGTTATCAACAATACTTTTAAAGAAGCATGAGATCCAAAAATCTTCTATTGCATTGAAATCTGGGGAATAGGCCAAATCAGAGGTGAAAATATGCAGTTTAACACCATTTTATGGCCAGAAGAGGGCAAAGAAAGGTTACAAAACTAAATTTTATATTTTCATTAAGTGCAAGTTTAGTGAAGGTTCTAATCAGGACAGTAAGCCATGATCATCAAATTCCTGTTCCTTCCAGGGAAAAAGAATCCTCTGTGTAAGATGTGACATGCAAGATTAGGGCTGGAGACAAAGTAGAATTGATTTACTCATGGTTACAATAGTCTAGGAACAAACAGAACAACATGAAGCAGCTCTAGTTTTGCTTCAGAGAGGGAACAGCCACCTCCAGAACAAAATCCCCTACTGTTTTGGAGCTGATATCCATTATTGGCCATGCTGTTACCTCAATGGGCAGCTGAGAGACAAAAGACAGCATTTCCCCCACACTGTGAACCTTCTCCTATAAACCAGGGCTATATTTCAAATGATTTGTAGTTGCCTCTAAGCCTGCAATTAAAAGTGCCATGCTACAGGCAACAATTGCCAGGGACGCCTGGGATCTCTGCAGGTATCTAAGTGCCTATGCACCACAAAGAGAGCATGCAGAGATTCCAAGAACAATTCCTGGGACCTAGGGAGGAGGAGGAGGGTAGAGATGCTGCCACAGACCAGCTCATATCTGGTCTCCCATTTTTTCCCCCTAGCTTTAATTCCCATGGAAAGAAACAATTTTTTTTTTTTTTTGTGCAGGCTTTTGCAAAATCTCTTCAGCGGGACCACACGGTCATCCTCCTTGTTCCTCGAACAGCCCTTGTGATCCTGCTTCCCAGAAGACTGGTTAAGCACAGATGGATTCAGACTCCCTTGCCAGCCCTTTGCCTCCCACAGTCTGGGCAGGCATCCCACTCTTCTCCCCAGCACAGGGACCTGACCCTGAGGAACTGGAGACCTCCAGCAAATTCTCTGCTGGCATCTCCAACAGAAGGCAGCAGACCACACAGACTTAGTTGTCCTCTCTTCGATGAAGAATGCTGCCTTCTGGGCAAATTTGAGGATTGTTTTGGGAATGCAGCAGGGATGCAGAGGATAGAGAAAAAGGGAGGGAGGAAAGCTGCATTGTTGTCTCTCCATTCTTGGCTGCTCTTTGGGTAAATAATGGACTTCTGTATCCAGGGCTGCTAATCAGCTCTAAATGCCCTCAAAGAAAGCAAACAACAGCACAATAGGAAAGTCCAGAAATAAATCCATTTCATTATAAATTCATTTTGTTTTCATTCCATTTTTCTTGCTAGCAAGAAATTTAGGTTAAGCTAAGCACTTTCTTTTCCCAGCAATCTCTGCTGGCTGTTGGCTAATGCAACAGAAAATTAGGCTTTTGACAGTATAATGGCTTTGTTATGAAAAAAATGCAATTATATTATTTCCCAAGACAAATTCTGCAGCATTAAATGTCTGAACAATACAGCATTGTCCTTGAAGCTGTTGGTGAAGGAATTTTACATGAAGAAATAGTGGGACGAGCAGCCTTCATGGGAGATTCATTTTCCTGTATAGCTCTCCATTGCTCAGAAATACAGACAAGATTTCATAGCAGGGACACAACCCATATGTGAGATAACTGTGTTACACAAGGTTTTGCCTCCGTGCTACTTGCAGCTGTGTCACCAGAACTGAAGACTCCTCCACGGCACACCATAAGCTGTGTCAATTCATCAGCATTGGCTCATCTCCATGCTGGTGTTTCTCACAAACTCATTAGCAATAGCTGAGGCTGATAATCCAGGAGGAAGGAGGAAGAGTCTAGAACACTAAATGGACTGAATTTGTAACAGATATCACAGATATTTCAGTAATCCTCCATGTCTAGGCTAATCCCAGCAGAGCTGCTTGAAGTTCAGCTGTGAACAGGACTACCCCGAGGCAGCAGGAGAAGCCACCGAGGGCTGATGGACCTCAATCCACTCCTCAACACCACAAAGGGAAAAACTGAGGAACTGTATGGTTTTGGGATGGGCACAGAGCACCAAAGCTCAGAGGCTGTGCTTACCTTGGGAAATTCAGGAGAGCCAGGCACTAGCAGGAAAATCCCAGGCATCCAAGCTCAGAGGATAGGGCCAGTGGTGTGGTCTGCAAGTTCTCAGACATGGTTTAGGGGTTAGCACAGAGCCCCAGTAAACAAGAAGTAATTCACATACAGCATCTCTAAGAACTAAGACAGTCTAACAGCAGCATAGATGTTGGGCATTTGGTGTCCCTTGGCCCCACAGTTGGCAAACAATCCCGTGCATGTTTAATTTAATAATGCAGATATTGCCAAAGCCATGGCAGAATCTCAGCCACAGCCTGTAAGGAGTCAAGTATCATGATGGGAAATGCAGTAAAGGCTAAGGTAAAGTCATAGTTTTCCACACATCTGGTATTTGCAAGACATCCTTGTGACTGGAAAATACAAAGACATGCCAAGCTGTGTATTTGAAACAGCAGCTCTGATCCCCCTCCAGCTTCTCTTGGGTTTGTACTTCACGGCCTGACCTCCTCTAAAGGTCCTCTGAGGAATGGAGAGCAGCTGAGCCAGCAGATTCACAAAATTCAAGGTGTCACCCACTGTTATGGGTGTAACTGTTATTGGGTGTAACACCCCAATGCTTAAAAGCAGCCTGACACTTTCTCCTATGAAAACATCTTTTCCACTGCTGAGAACTTTGCCAGCACTGAACTGCTCAGGTTGAAATATTTCCACGTCAGAAGTTTGCCTCAGGGTGACTTTTCTTAAGCTGTCAACAGAAAAAGGTCAATGGTTTCTAAGAACAAGATTAAGTTGTTTTGTTCATGTTCGAGGAATTGTTAAAGTTGTGCTCAGAACACAGAGCAGACCTCAGCACCTCTGCAAGAGCCTGAATTTGGTGGGAGAGTCACCCTGGTGCCTCTTGCTTGTGGGGAGATGGTCACATCTCTCAAGGACTATAGCAATTTAGTGTGTGTTTGTGGAAATCACCAATTTACATACAGTGACCATTCTAGCACTTGTTTACTTCCGAAACTTCAGTCGCTGCTGAGAACAATCTTTCCCCTCACAGCTCACAGATCCAAATTACGTTGCTCAAACACCAGCTAAACAGGAATGCCAAACGAGCTCTCTTCTGGGATTGCAGGCGTTCACAGGCATCTGCTGCTTGGGGTTCAGCATGGAGAGATGAAATGAAAGGCAGGAGGGCTCCATCTCCCTTTCAGGTCGTCCGTCATTACAGCCAGCAAGGCTGAGGCCAGAAGAAGACAGGTCAAACAGTACAAGGGTGAAGAACTGAATCAGCAGATGGTTTTGATAGAAGAGGCAGGGTCAGGACATGACTGAGAGCACAGAGAAGAGCCAGGGCAGGTAGGATATGACCATCCTCTGGAGCTGGAGTCCCCTTGGGACCTGGATTGTGTGGCAGCAGATCCCAGTGTGTGTTTTATGTTCCCTCATCAAGCAAACACACAGTGGGATGAAGCTCAGGGCCTGAATGAGTACAGTCTGAATTCTCAGGTACTACAAACCCTTTGCCTGTGAAGGTGGCTGAGCTACTGCTGCTCCACTCATGAAAATTCCCTCTTAGTTACTGGGTAAGCAAGCACTGCGGAGCCAAGCACATAGGCAGCTCACACCTTCATGTCTGACCTTCACCTTTTCTTATTTATATTTTCTCAAAAGAGAAGCATAGCCCTGTGCTCTTAACAGTACAGAGTCAGTAGTTGCCACCACATCACTAGACAGAGGATGAAAACCACCTGGATGTGATTGACTTCATTTGCTTGTCTTTGGTTAAAGCAAGAAAGATGTAGTAACAGCCTACCTTACAGAGGTTTGACAGCTGCTCAAGTAATTAAGCAGCAAATCAAGCAGCAAAAGGTCTGGTTACTAGTGATAGCACCTGAGGGAATGGCATGAAAATGTGTCAGGGAAGGTTAGATATTTGGAAAAGGTTCTTCACCCAGAAGGGTAGCTGGGGACTGAAACAGGCTCCCCAGGGAAGCAGTCACAGCACCATGCCTGACAGAGTTCAAGAAGTGTTTGGACAACACTCTCAGGCACATGGCGTGACTCTTGGGGTGTCCTGTGCAGGGCCAGGAGCTGGAGCCCATGATCCTTGTGGCTTCCTTCCAGCTCAGAGTATTCTATGATTTTAAATGCTCGAATGGGCTGAGATAGATGATGCAGCAGACAGCAAAATAAAATTACAGATGCTCTGTACCACAGAAGAAAAAACATTGAGGAATAACAAACCAACTGCAGCCAGAGCTCAGCGCTAGAGGTCCCAAGTGTCTTCCTCCCCAATACCAGAACAGCACTTACCTACAAGAAATCACTCCTATAAGGGCCAGAGTCCTTCTGGGGAGCCAGGTCTTGCCAACACAAGGCACCACCTTCACGTGCCATATGCCCTGATCACACCAACAGCAGCCACACAAGCAGCACATATCTCCCCCACAAAAAAATAATTTTTCACAGCAGCTGGAGCTGCACCTCAGCAGATTTACACCTTGAAGCTCAGGAACATGGAATATGGGGCGTGTTCAAGGCAAAATAAAGGTGGTAGAAAACGATACGTGTCAAGGCGATGGCCCCTACAGATGTGAAGGGTACCTGCACTGCAGAAATCCCTCCCTGAGCAATGAAGGTGATTGTGCCAGACTCTGGGAAATGCCCCAGAAACCCAGAAGTTTATAGTGGCAGCAGAAGCCAAGATCTCTACACAGGCAACAGATCTCCAATTACCAAAGCCAGGTCAGTTGGCTTAGCGACAGGTTATGTCCATGGGGTTTTTTTGCTTGATCATTTAATGGTAACATTTTTTATGTGTCTCTGTTTTCCCATACAACAGCAAGAAGCCAGACATTGTGGATTTTTGGTAGCCTCCCTAATCAGAGGGAACGTCTGTGAAACAACTTGCAAACACAACCCTACCCATATTTTTGACCACTGGGGCTCCCAACTGCTACTCCTTGAATCAGAGGTGACACCACTGATGATCTGAGCTTGGCTTTCCATCCTCCTGGGAACCATACTACAGAAGACTGACATTCCCCTTTTTACCTTTTGTATCCAGCCCTGCATGCCTCCCTTTAGCCTCCTCCCTCAAAGAGAAAATCATCTGATCTGCTTTAGTTCTTCTACCAGGGGAGAACATTCCTCCAAACAGCCTGACATTCACAGATGTTGGAAATGCTTAGCGATACAGAAAGGAAACAAAAGCCTTCAGCCTCACTGGAATCCCAGCCCACAGCACCAGCCTAACACTGCCTGAAAATATCCCTTTGGATCTGAAAAGCTCAGCTCCACAAAGCGAGGGCAGTGGCCGTGCTCTTGTTTTGCAACAATGCAGAAATGGCCGAGTTCATGTCTCTCCACAAGCCCCCTTGTTTGCGGAACTGTGTAGATGCCAGAGAGACATGTGTGGCAGGCTGAAACTTGGTGGTTTTCATGCTTTATGTCAAAATCAAATCAAAGGCAGGGGAGTGCACTTAGTTTGGACATATTTTAAGTTAAACAAGCATAAAATATTTGGCAAACTTCCCTTGCTTAAATGCAGTATAAACAATTTTGGTATTCCACAGAAAATTTCCCATTTAATGAATGCAGTGAGTAACTAAAGAGAAGGTCACACTATTCTTGCAGTCTTCATTAAGCAGGGGATAGGCCCACCTTCAGCCCCAGTTGTAGCCAAGTCCATGTATGACATTAGGTGGCTCATTTGCAGCCAGGGCTGCACTGGGAGGTGAGAGGAAATATCCCTGTGGGATGGTAGGTTCTCCTGCAGAACCCAAATGAAGACAAGTCAATTTTTGCCATTACTTTCTGAGGGGAAAAAATAAACTCTGATAGACACAAACCAGAGGCAGACTAAAGGTTTCAGAAGGCAGCCTCTGGAAAATCCAACTGCAGCAGTTTTAGACATTAGCTTGCACAGCTGTCTGCCAGCCTTGGCTGTCCACCTTGTTGGCCAGCCAGAATTTATTGCTTCTCTAATAAAGTCAGCAGAAAGAAATACATGCTTGTGCCTCAGCCACTACAGTTTGCAGCCCAGTGTATTAGACTGCATTGCTGATGATTGGTGAGATCCCAGACTGTATTGAAGGAGGGAAAGAACAGATAAGAACAGAACAAAACATCTTCCTTGCCATGAAAGGCTTAGAAGAGACTTGAAAGAAAAGAGGCAAATAAAGGGGCTAAGAACTAATGTAAGATGTTTATTCTACAGAAATTGAAGCAGCATTCTTTGCTGTTGGAAAAGCTGGTTTGGCAATCTACTGCTCCCCATGGGGGCAGGGAGCTGTAGGTGCAAAAGATAAAGCCAGGTCTGCCAGAATTATCAGCACTGCTCATGCTCCCACTAGCTCAGAGCCCACTGTAAAAGTAGGAGCATCCTCCACTGTCTAACTGGTTATAAGGAAGCCCTCCTGACTCTAATACTTGCACTACTGACACCACCCTCCCCTTCCAGGGCTCCACTCCAGGAATGACATCACCTGAATGCATAAGCAGTCTATTTTTACAATTCCTACTGCAACCAAGAACCTCTGCTCCTATGCAGAGCAGATTTCAGACATAAAATGCAATGTGTTGAAAGAAATTAAGATAGGAAATTTAGAAGGGACAATAGGTTTTCTTTTTTCACAAACATTTATGAAAACCCAGGAAATTCACACACCCAAAGCATTTATTAAAATATGTCCCTAGAGCCAGCTTTGACTTAAGCATGCCAGGAAATCACTGGTAGCCTTTGAATACTGAGAAAAAAAATCCTTAAAAGTACATATCGTTGTGTATTGTAGAGGTAAATCTCATGTACTGGATGTCCCACTTGCTTTGTTAAACAAAGCTACACTACCTGTACTAATGTGCAGGCTGTAGGAAATCTATTAAGATAACATGGTCGGTTCCACCCAAAACAATTTTAGAAATAGCAGTGTGATACTGTAGCAATGTATTGAGTCACAATTAACCAATATAAGGTGCTGCAGGCCATCTAGAAGTTTTGCAATTACTGAAAGTCTAATACTGTGCAATGAAAGGTTCAAGGAGTCAACACAGAACTTTTGGCGTTCTTGGTTTGTTTTGCAAAGAAAGCTAATCTTACTTTTTAGCTCCCAAGTAACTTCAGTTAGCTCAGTTTGAAATAACCTAAAAACAAGCAAAGAAACAAAGCCAAAAATACCCACTCAAAAACCCCCACTACCCCAAGAAGCCTCAAAAGTTCCTTACAGAAGGTCTAACAGCACTTCTAGAATAAAACTTGCAAAGCTTGCTCCAGTCCCTCCCTGCCAAACACCCAAACCCTCTGAGAGTGCAGGCACTTCAGGTCAGACACAGGTAGATATCAGCCCTAGAAAGCTCTCTCACCAAGCTGAAGGGATGGAGTGTGTGCGCTCCTTTGCCTAGGGCACACAGTAAATAATCTTAGCTTGTAATGAAAGATTTACTGCAATCACAACACCCAACAACTTCATCAAAGCCTAGGCGAATCCAGCTGCTGGCTCCATGTTCCTCCTTGAGTTTTAAGTGCTCCAGCACTTCTAATTCCTGAGCCACTTCAACACAGTAACTCAGAAGGAGACAGACCTCACCAAAGAGAGGCTAAGTATCATACTGTGAACATTAATGTCTTCCACATTTGTGCTGCTCTTTAAGAGCCTGTCACTCATGAGGGCTTGACACCAATTCTCACTTACTGGGTGAACCACAACCCCCTTACCCACGCATGTATTACTTGCTCTTGCCCTTGGCAAGCCTGACACTGTGAAACATGTACACAAACACAGTCCAGTCCCAGCAGCGAACCTTAATACAAGAAGCCTTTAATGTTTCAGTCAGCATTGAGTCCAGGGTGTGGATGAAAATCAAGTCTCTAAAAGGGACATTGTTTGCGGCTGCCTCCTTCTCCCCTTTAGTAATGAATAAGCACTCACTCTACAGCAAAGGTATCCCAACTGGCTGTGGAGCAGCTCCTGCTGAGGTGTGGCAGCTCACTGCTTCATCTCCCATGGTAAAGCTGCCCCACGTTCAGTTACCAGTGCACACAGTGCCATAAGCACTGCAGGACCTGCTCCATGACCTGTCCAGTCATCCCTCCTGTGTGACGGCAATCTTGGCCAAAGGCTGCCGCAGGCGGCCAGGCCACACTGCACTTCAGCTGTCCGAGCCTAATCCTCCAAGTCCTTTGTTACGGCAAAACACAACTGACTTTCATGAGCCTCATATCCTCCAAAATGCCAGGATGCCAGCACAGCCCTGCTATAAGGGATGCCATTCTTCCAGTCACATCAATGTTCCCTTAAATCTCATTCCTTCACCTTCTCATATGTCATCAAACACACCAAGCAATAGTTTGTGAAACACATGCTTTACACCTCTGCATACTCCATGCATGGACTTCACCATGTTTCTTCATCTTACCTAAGTTTTGTATCTTCATCTGAGCTAAGACATTTTAATTCCTCCCCTCCTCACTTCTCTGTCGGAAACCATACAACTGCAGAGAGATCAGACTATACTAACACTGGGACAGCAGCCAGCAGTATGCAGTGTGCCTGGCTTTTAACAGCTAAATCCTATAAAAAATAATGATGCAAATATGGGCACTCCTCCCTGAGAGATCCTAATGCTTTCAACAACCTCTTAGGAACACATAATGCTGCTGGATGGGACAGAGGCTGAAAGGAACTGATTTGGAACTCCTGGTACTTACTGTGTGAACACCTGCTGGCTAAACAAACAGGCCTAGGTATGAAAGCTGAGATAGCTGTATGCACACTCTCCACTGCCGTATCAGATAGCTGCTTCCTGAAACCAGGCGTGAACTGCACTGCATAATCACCTAAATGTGGTCATGGGGTAGAAAGCTCTCCTTTAAGAATCTTACAGGGTGACACAGGACCAGGAAAATTCTACCAAAACACCCACCTTGAAGCACTTAGGCTCAGACCACTATCATCATTTAAGAGACTAATTCCCCTGCTCTCCATGAATGTTAGATACATTACCCATCTTCAGCACTAATCCAATACCACATGGGAAGTCTTGTGGGAAGCCTTGCAAGTCCTGCTAGGTAAGCCCATCCTCACCTTCCACCAACAACCGCAGCTGTTCCATGACACAATGCCACACACTGCAGGAGTATGAGCAAGGACACAAAGCCCTTCTCACACAGAAATGAGCTGATGAATGCTTCTGCATCCACCCTTCAGTCATGGTACCTTGTGTCCTTGAGTACAGCACCTAGTGCCCTTGGGAATATGTCTCTGCAATAAATGAACACTTGACAAGTTCCCCATTCCAACAGGGGACCATGGGCAAATGTCCTGTGGGGAGGTGGAAATGCCCCCTCACCTGTATGCTGCTGGATGGAGGCTCCAAAGGAGAGGTTTTATGTGAGAGGAACCATGGGGACAGACCACAGCTTCTCTGAAAAAGCATTAATGCTCTCCTGCATCCAAAAAGACAGAACAGTCAGCAAAAGGCTCCTGTCACAGGGGCTGTAGGGAATGTCATGGGTCAGAGAGGGAGGGTACCTCTTTTGCATTCCCTATGCTCTGTTTTCTAATGTTTTCTCTCATGCCTGTAAAGACAAAAAATTAAAAAACGATGTTCACCCTCATCCCCAACATCCAGAGTTATTCTGGGGGCAGAGTTCAGTTTTCAGCTGCCTAAGGGCAGAGGAAAAAGAAGAGGGAGCACAAAGACAAAGCAGCACAGGACATACTCACCTTTCTTCTGGGCAGGTCACAGGCAGAGCAACTCACATACTCTCTAACCACTCCTTTAGATGCATTTCTGAAGGAAGTTTGGCTACAAGACTAAAAATCACAGCCCTGAGAAACAAGGCTTTGTTGCCTTTTGCCAGACTTTTATTAAAAATGAGTTTCAAGCTTGCAGCAGAGCACAGGGTGAAAGCACCACTTCAGGAGAGGGAACTACCTCCTTTCACCTCTCATCACTGACAAAATAAGACTTCCAACTAGCTTGGCCACAGAAAAAGTGCATGAGCTTTCTTTATCTGAATGCCTCTGCTGCTCAGTAAAGGCTGCCATGCAGGAAGATGCCTTAAAGCCATGAAAGCACAAACCTTCAGCCTCGCCCATTTAGTCTTTCCAAGACGTGAACCAGAGGGGACCTGAGGCCAAGAAACACAGCCAGCCTTCTACTTTCTCTCAGAGGAGGAGAAAACATCCAACATCCCTACTGAAAGACAAAGGGACACCGTGCTCAGGGCACTGGCTGGGGAGCACAGGAGCCCCAGCAAGCTTCAGCAGAGGCTGCCTGAGGACAGGCTCCAGCTGGCTGAAGTGCTGCGGCTCGGCCACTTGCCTCCTACAGGACACAAGCTGTGCTGAACGCACCTCCTGGCCCCCAGACAGTCAAATCTCACCTGTGAAGTCAAGAGGGTCAGAAAGCCTCCAAATATTGACCTTTAACTTAAGCATGTATTTTAGGAAACTCAAAACCAAGGCTTTAGCTGGTAACAACAACTGCACATTTGTGTACTAGGGGAGCACCCCCACTGTGAAAACTTCACCAGCTGTGCTTCCTGATGGTGTGTGTGTTAATGTGCATAAACTCCCTAGTAGTAACTTAGGGCTCGTAGGGGTTTTGCCTTTCTTCTTTTCACAATTTTTATTGGCCAGTATTTACAGATTCCCAGTAATGAGCACATGGAGGTGCCCTGTCATCACAGAGCGAGGGAGCACTAACACACTGGCAAAGGGGATGCACTGCTTGGAGACCCAGTAGCGAACAAGAGATTAGGAAACTCACCTTGCCAGGGGATGGCTTGAGGAGCTCATACTTTTCAGTTTGCCAAAGACAAGACTGGGAGCAGTCCTTGTGGGGGCCACAGTTACAGCAGCGGGGAAGAGACACACTGGACTAAAGGCTTCTTCTGTTTAGTGGATTAAACAGAAGATTCAGCATCTGCAGATCAAGACTAGACAAATGCAAGCCAGAAATGAGGTGTAACAGCATGTGGGTAATTAACCACTGCAGCAACATACCAAACACAGTGGTATTTTCCATTTGTAGTAATTACTTAATCAAGACTAGATGTTTTTAAGACACATTGTGGAGTCCAGAGCAAATGGAATGAATAAAAAAACCTAGACATTTGGGCTGTATTATGCAAGAGGGCAGAACCAAAGCACAATAGCTCCTTCTGGCCTCACTATCTACTAATCTATGGGGGAATTGCCCCTGTTAGTGTCAGTGGAGTTCGTAGACAGCCATATTTTTAGCAACAAGACATGCTGATGTTTACATGAAATAGTAATAATAATACGTTGTGTTACACCCACACCTCTAATCTGAAATTCTCTAAGCTCTTTACCATCACTATGTCAGCAAGCCTGACAACTCACTGGCTGATAAATTTGCATTATCATTCCCCTTTGATCCAGCTTGTGCTTTTTCAGAGTAGCTAATCATCTGCTTACCATTTACATGGGAAACAGAACACTCAGGCTCCCTGCCATCTTACTTTTAAACCTTTTGGTGAGAAAATGGTCACGGGGGTACCCTGCAGAAACTGTCAGGGTGGAAAGCAGCTCAGCACACAGAACTGCCCAGCAGCTGCCCTACTTCAGATGCTCACCCCCAATACAAACTTTATAGCATTCAAGAACTGTATACAAACTTCCCTAGGAAAATTCTGCCAGCAAAATGCTTTTGAAGAGCAGAAGTCAGCAATTAAAGTGTTAAAAACAAAACAGAGAGAAAAAGAAAGAATGCTTCCTAGTTGTTTTAACAAAATCTTCATATATGACAGACAAACAAAAGAAAAAAAAAAAAAAGAAGAGTAATTTCTATTAGTTTCCAAGACAACCAATGGAAATCGCTAACCCATCTTCTCTCCCTTGTCAACCTCTGGCAGACGTGTCAGGGAAAGCAAGGGACTATGCCCTGTAAGGTTCTCCACTTGACCAGAACACATTGCCATAATGTCAAGTGCTCCCCTGCAGCACAACTCTAGGATTTTTCCTCTGAGACACCAGGGGATGGAGAGGTGCTTACTGCTTCCCTGTGAGAGCAAATGCACCCCAGAAGTGCAATCGCCTCTGAGACACCCCAGCTCTCCCACTTTATGACCTCCTTCTTTCTCTCTCTGGCTTCATCACAACATTCAACCACCTCTTTTCCATCTGTGAGCCATTGGCTCACACCTTGAAGATGGCCCACATTAAGCCCTTTCTGTACATCTTTACTGGCTAGCAAGAAATTGCTGTATCACCCAGTAACTCTGGTCTACATTTTGTCTCCATTTTTCTTACTATTGTTATCATTGCTGGCAAGGAAAATGATCCTCTGTAATGCCTGCTGCACTTTCTACATGAGAGCTTTTAAATTTTTCTTAATAGGAATGCATTCAGCTTTATAAATCCTGCTATGAAGCACAGCACCATCATTATCCTTGTTTTACAGATGTGAGCACCACAGCTTAGAGGAATAAGGTGCCTTGCCCAAAGCCTACATACTAATCATGGCATCATGCTAAGAGTGAGGACAAATTGGTCTGCAAAGAGTCTGTTTGCATTTTCTTAAAGTCTACAGGCTCTGAAAGTGTTTGAACCACAGACGCTCAGGGTCTGCTGTAGTCCTTCCACCCTGCCAAAACCCCATAGCAAATAAATACTAACCTGAAACAAAACCAAAACACCCAAACCTCAAATAGTTGTCTCTGTTTAATGCTGGTTTACTGTTGACCTTGCATCTGCAACCAGGATGGCCTTACTCACCCCAGCATCTGGATGTGTGCTGCTGCACTGCAGAAGAGCTTGGCAGTGATTTGCAAGGAGCTGTTAACATCCAGCTGCTCTCCCATCTCTTTCAGTTTTCACGTGCACAAAGCCAGGAGTGGCCCAGGCACTGTGCTGGCACTGTGTGAGTTCAAGCTTTTCACATACCACAGTGAGATTTAACACTCACCCAACAAGACAGGAAATCCACAAATAATCCATATTGACTGCAAATTTTGCTACATCCTCCATTCTCCCATCCCAGGTCTGGGTTGCAGGAGTTACTGGCCAGTAACAGGACTGAGCACAGTGGCTCTGTGTGCATGGGTGTGGGTGCACACGACGTGTAACAAGCCACGTTTTGTGCTTCCTGATTAGCTATGCTTTGGCTCACTTTTCTCCACGACACCCTCTTGGGGTGGGGGGGACTGCACACAGCTCTGAGCACCAAAGAGAAGAAGACTAAGCACTGAGTTCAAAGTTGAGCAACAATAAGATGTTCTACAAACTGCTTCCCACAGATTCCTGTCTTGAGGCTGATTGCATTTAGTGGCTATGAAGGTATGAAATACAATCACTGGGGAATGCTCATAAATTGCTTCTTTAGCCTGCAGTAGAAGCTGATCTCACACTCAAGCTTTTCCCTCTGGCAAGGCAGTAAGTACTGTACCACTGCATCTACTTTTACAAAACTTAGAGCAACATCGTATCCTGTAGGAAATTAAATACACTTCACTAAACCTAGCTGAAACTGGCTTTTTAGTTTAAAAGTTGTTTGAGAAGGGTCAGAGGTAACACCAAACAGAGAATAAGATCACATACATCTCTGTTTCCTTTCCTGCACTGACAGGAGGAAGGGAGCTACAAGGAGATTAAAAGAGGTGTGCTAAGCACTGAGCTGAGGGGTCCCATAAACTGGCTACGTGTACAAGGTGGAGATAATGGCATGGGGGAGGCACTGATTATCATTGAACACGGGGGTGTAATTAGGACTGTTGGGACAGAATAAAAAGATTAATGGTCTTCTTGCTCACAGAAGAGGACTGTGAAGATAAACTTACTAGCCCTGAGATATTCCAGAGCATGATATCGTTTTTCACAGAACAGGAAGGGGGCATCACTTATCAGGGATGTGTAAAACTAGATTTGACAAGACACTAATGGCTATGGTTTGTACAAGCAGCCACTAATCCCAGGGCATGCAGTGATACCTTGTAGAAAAAACAGTCTGTTTTTCTGAACAAGTAAAGAAATAAAGAAGTACTCCCTTCTTAATCTGCTTCTCCTTACCCTTACAATCATCCTCTAAAAATGGGTCCAAGCCTCAGTCCTGGGGATGGCAGAAAAAGCTTTGTGAGAAACTGAGCAACTCTGTTGCAACCTGACTTCTCCATCATTCATCCACAGGCTAATTGGAGAGGGAGAGCCCTGCCTGAAGATTAGGCTGACACCACTCATGTGGCATTCATTGTCCTAGGACTGGAATACCCCAGAGCTTGCATCATGTGGAGCAAACACGCTGTCCTCGGACAGGAACACCGCAGCTTTTCTGCCAAGCTGAAGGCGATGCCTCCGACATGAATGCTTGGTCCCTTGCCACCCTAATCTTCCAGAGCCCTGGGTTTGAATGCATGAACTGCAGACCAGAGCTCGGTCACAACCTTTACAGTTATCCCTGAGGAATTTTACTCACCCAGACAACTAAATGATTCAGACATTGCAAAAATTCCCCAATGAAATCGCTTCCTCCTCCATATAGGAAACGAGACAACAATTCCAATCCCTCATACTTAAGCTTCCTTGAACATAAACATGAAAAAGCAGCCAAAACCGGGAGGGGAAAAAGTCCCAGAGCAGCAAGAAGTACATATGCAAGGAGTTACATCATGCAGAAGGAAAGCTCTTGGCTTCAGGCTAAAATTACCAGTGCTTAAATGGCAGGGGCTGCTCTAGCATGAGGGGCACCTTCCCAGAAACAGTCCTCCAGATCAATTCATTGTCAGGAAAACAGCAACAGGCTCTGCTGTCAAAACCATTCCTGGACAACACAGTGCTGGAGGCCAACTTATCAGCTGGCCAGCGCCTGCCAAAGCCCATCCTGGTGGATGGATGGAAATTCTTTGTTCTGCCTCTCTGACACTCAAACCCCAAAATATCTCATGGCAGCAGGGTGACAAGGAGAAGGCAGACAGGGATAGCTTTTCTGATGGCAGGAATTACACCCAGGCCCTGGGCTCCTTCATTAGGACAAGATTCACCAGTACATCTCTCCATCAGAGGCAGGTACCTTTGCCAGCCCACTCCTGTCACCCCACTCTTGCTTCCCTCTTATCGAAGACTTTAACATCCTCTGCTCCCCTCCTGTGACTTGGAAGACTTAAGACCCTTTCAGGTTTGAGTCATACATGGCCATGGGTACCTCCACAGTAAGTCTTTCCATGACCTACCTAGGTCTCCTCACAGATACAAAACTAAAGCATTTGTTTCTGGCTATAAAACAATATTCAAATCACTGAAAACTTTGAAAACTTTCATTGTTGGGAAAAAGCTGATTAAGCACTGGAAGCTCCACCAGCATTCGTATTCCCAAGGTCTCTTGGTCCTGTATCAGGACTCTAAGCAAGAAGCAGGGATGGGATCAGAAGGAACATATAACTGGCTAGGGACAATCAGCAGTGGATAACAAATAGCTGTTCAAACAGCCCTTCTGTGCTTAGAGCATAAGGTGTGCAAATCCTCTCCTCCTGCAAATGAAATGCAGCAGCTCTGTCTTGGTGGTTTTTATCTGTTTCTCTCCATTGATTCTACAAGCTCGTTTGCTGCTCTTTGCAGTGCAAAAGGGAAGGACTAAGGACCAGGAACAAGAAAAGCTGGGTTCTATGGTGTCCATTACACAGCATTAAGGTATTTTCAGAAAGTGGTTAGAGGTCCATCGCTGGGACAGCACTTGAGAGGGTACAGCCAAGGAAAACACCGTTTAGCTGTCAAGTAGTAGAAATATGGGATTCACTTCCAGTTGAAGTTAACGAGATACTAAACTCCTCCCCAGTCATCCACCCCAAATCCTTTGCTCATTCCAACGTATTTGTCCAAGAGAAGCCTCCAATTTGTTTCTACCTTACAGGCCTCCTGATGCACTCCAAACAAGGTGCAAACGTCTGCAAGAAATTCCACATTTGCAGACTGGAGCATGAATTTGCTTTTCTTCAACTCTTACAGGCAGCCTTCGTCTAAACCCCTGCCCCAAGCGACCACAGGGCCCATGCCAAAACCAAGAGGTACACTGTAATAAGTGACAAAACTACAGCACAGTAAAATTTCACAGCAGCTTATATGAACTTCACTTCTGGGTAGCTAGTTTGCAAGGCAGAGAAGGGGTAGCCACTCATTTCTGCCGCCTGGCGTCTTCAGCCCAGATGAGCACTGAAGCACACTTGAGAAAAAAAGTAGCAAGAAAATGCCACACAGTCGCTGCTTGTGCTACAGTTATCTGTGCTTTAATGGTGCTTTGAAGCCTCCAGACTTATTTATCTGCCATTTATTTACTGCCGAGGAGCTGCAATCAGAACGCCACAGCTGAGAGCAAACACACCCCTGCCCTAACCAACTCACTACAACATACTACCAACTCACACCTAACTGTATGCAGTGGTGACAAAACCTACAACGCCTGGTAAAAGTCCAGACTTTTATAACCCCTTGTCTACCACCCAGATGGAGCTGTAGAAGGAATTACGCTTCACAGCGCAAGAGCAAGTTGCTCTTTTTTCTTGCTAAACTCAGAGACAACGCTGTGAGAGATAAATCTCTCCAAGGAAATGCTGGTTATTCCTATTTTAGCACAGCTATCAGAGTAGAGCAGAAGCCAACCTCCCTGCAAAGATAGATGCAACCCAGGTAAACAAGGCATTTTTGGGAACCAATCTCATCTAGCTCGCAAGATATGTGGCGGAAACACAGCCTGGTTAATGGGAGTCTCATCAGTCTGGGAAGAGACATCTGGCCAAGATTTGTGACAAACTCTCTTCTGTACAAAGAGAAACACTCCCCAGCTCATGTAACACCACACAAGAAAGATCAAAGGTGCCCCGAAGCCTCCCGATGGGTAAGCAGCTGTACCAATAACAGCAGCTGGAAAATGCAACAGGAGACTCAGCCAGTGCCTTCCTCCTGCGCTGGGAGCAGAGCTGCCTCCTCAGCAGCCCCCAGCAGCAGCCCCCTGTTAATTACCGGCAAGGAATTTGCACTCTGGCAGATAAAGTCATTCACTCAGCCACTGGCGCGTTTGCACAAAGCAGCTCGGCTCTGACAGCAGCTCCATCTGAGAAGCAACATTTGGGTGCCACGCACATGTGAGTGCTACAAGACATCGTGTCTGCTGCGGAGCTTGTGCCACACATGCTGCTGCTCAGAGGTTACAGCCCCTCCAGAACAGCAGGGGAGGTTGTTTAAACACTCCTACACAGGGCATTTGGCCAGTGACTTCAGCCCAATGAGGTGCCTTGGACAGAACCCCTCGGTCCATCTCCCAGACTCCAATTCCTGGGGTGTCTGCAGCACAGCAGCTGCCTGGTGGCACAGCACGCACCTTGAAAAATAGACTTTGCACAGATGAGCCTTTGCTGTGCTTCCAGGGAAGAACCACTTCTTCCCTGCCTCCCCATTTAAAAGGTGCTTATTGTCTTGAGATGCAACTCCAGCAACAGCTGCTCTGGCACTCAAGGGAAGGATCTCAAGAAGGAAGACACCTATCACTCCAAAACCGGCTCAAGGAGAAAAAATGGATGCAACCTTTCCTTCCACTGAAGATGTGCTTGCTAGACTAGACCTGGGAAGTCACTTTTATCAACATTACTTTATGAATATGTTACTGCTGGGTTTTATTGCACAAAGCCAATGCATATTAAAAATAGCCTGAGATACCCACACGATTGGCACCATGCTGCCTTTTCTGTCCACTGTCCTAGCTAAATTATCACTGAAAGAAGGACTGAACTATTCATAAAGTCTCTATCATTTAATTTCAAAGGGCAAATTTCTTAAAATGATGGCTTCAGGGCCAAATACAGCTATGCAATTACATAAAGATCTCAATTTATATTTGATCTGTTTCACTTATTAAGACATCAGTTTTTCAGTTTTGTCCATGGCAAAAACGTGGGAAAATGTTGACCAAGACAAGCTCCTATGCTGGCCACACTGTGTGAACAGCCCAGTGGGAGGAAGTACACCAAGTCCTGTGAAGACCGTCTGAATTCCCAGCTCCAAATCCCCTGGTGCACACAAGTACTCTGCTGCCAAAGGGCACAAATCTTGGAAAGGGTGAAGAGTTGCTCTCCTTACATGAAAAAGCAGCCAAGTCAGATCAAGAGGAAGCACTTAGGTAAGTTAAGCAAACAGAAACCTCTGCCTTTTCTCTCCCCCTTAACATCCCTTTTCAGCTTTTCATATAGCAAAAATTACACTGAGGGAAACGGAGGTCAAGTGAAAAAAAAAATCATCCCAATGTTACAACAGATGCAGACACTGAAAAAAACCCATGTTTTTAGAAAAGGTTATAACTCTGCCTCCAGATATTTGTCACCACTGTGTTGCTCAGGGGTTATAGCGCCTCAGATCTGTCTGGACATCTCCTCACAAGAGGGGAGTCGCTGGCCTTCCTCTGCTTGCCCTTTTTAGCCAAAATAAGACAAGTCAGATTAAACTATTTACACATAACCCTTTCCAAAGGCTGGCTCATTTAGCCAGAAATGGGTTAAGGATAATTAACCCAGAAGAACAGCTACAGGCCCCAGAGATTATTCTGAATGGCCAGAAAACTTGCAAGGAGCAGAAGGCAGGCCAGGTCAGTGACCTCTCCTCTTGGCAATGCTGGATTCAAGAAAGGACTTGTATCCACAGCTCACATCAATATATTCATGCTAGCGTAAACCTCTTTGCTATCATCTAAAACTCATGGTGAAAATAACTTTCTCAAAAATTGTGAATGAGGTTTAAGGGAAAATGAAAACAAGAAAACCCCTCATTCTTATTGTGAAACAAGAATCCTGGTGGGACACAGAATGATGCTGGTATGGAAGTCCCACACACTACCCTTCAGACCTCAATGGGCAGAGTGAAATAGCAACTGGACTCCTCTCCAGTGTTAACTAGGTAACTTACTCCAGTAGGATGTGAACAACTGATTGACTCTTAATAAATTCAAGACTCTCCCTTTTCCTCTATTGTGATGGATGCTTCCCAAAAATCACTCCATATGCTTTGGGAGCCCCAGCTGAGAATATGAGTAACTTCACGTCTGTAGCATCCCTGTTAATAGGAGAGAACAGCCACCTCATTGAGTCTGACCCAGGAAGAGAGAGATAAAAGGGGCTGTCTGAAGCTGGTGGCTGGCCTCCATCCGAGGAGTACAGTTCACCGTCTATTGCTCTTGTGACTATTACTGAACCAGGCCAAGAAAAGCTCCCAAGTTCTGGCACGCCTCAGATTTTCCAGTCTGCATGAGGTTATGCCAGGAACATTTACTGAAGCAATTTCTTTCTTTCTTTAAAGACTCTAATTATGCACCTAACAATGTTGTAGAAATGAATGTTGTACAAGAACCCCGGTACAACTCAGATACAGTTCTGCTAACAAAAGGATTAGAAGCTTAAGGCTCAGTGTTAATATTCCAAATGTACTGAAAGGGACAAAGTGCAAGCTGCAGCAGAAACAGAAGGCATAGAGAGGGTTATCGCTTCCAAAATCTGGAAAGGGAAAACCACACAGGAAAATGCCACACTAATCTTACTGAATGCCAGTGATGCAGCAGAGTAGTAACAAGAAACATTTAGAAGTGGGCAACCATCAAAGCTGTCTCTGAATTACAAGCAGCTCACCTTCAAGCACAGCCCACTCCCTAGAAAACGAGGAGGTCTAAATACCCCAGAGGGTGGGATGCTACCCGTGACTGAACTGATATTCACTGCTTGGCAGCTACTAGAAAAGAGGAATCAAACTGAACCCCAAAACAAAAGTTGCTTGCAGTGTCCATTTTCCCTGAAACCAGTCCCAGACCTCAGTCATCAGTCTCAAGTTTTGCTGAACTTAGACTGGAATCAAAGCAAAATGTTCACTGGTTTGCCACTTGGACCATTATCTCTGAAGCCAGACATAATAATTCATTTATTCACTCAAGCATGAACTGGCTTTTAAAACCAAGTTTTGAACATGAGGGCTGTACATTTTTTCTTACTTTCAGTTTGCAGGTGAGACACAGAGACAAGCCAGTACTTACATCTGGGAAACTATCCAGGTACTACAAATTAGAGAACATTAGGCAAAAAGCAGGATTTAGCACTTTGACAATGTTAGTGACACCAATGAAATCACAAATGCAGGGCCAAACATATTTTGGCTGTTTCTCTGGGTTACTGATCCCAGAAGGCTTTACTCAGACCAGTGTCATCATTATTTAGCTGTTATTATAATTTTTCTTATGGAAAAATATATATATTATATACTGTGCACCTCCTTCCTACAGAGGTGTTGGTGTATATTGAGCAGAACCGGTTAAGGTTTATATTTAGGGTTCCTAAGAAAATGAATAAACATGATTTGGCTTTTTCAGGACAGTGCTGGAGAGGATGCAGGGAAATGCTCACTGCATAAGTATGTCACGCTTTGGGAAGAACGTGTATTACAATATTATCATGTACAGACAGATGTGGAATGCTGGTCCATACTACAGCTCAGTCCCACTCCCCTTGGTTTTCATGACAGCAGCGACCAGAGCTCAATAGTGTTGGCTAACAACCATCCTGTCTCACTTCTGCTCCTCACCTGGCCTTTGCAGGGAGTTCTCAAGGAGCTTTGCTCAGGGAGAGAGAGCAACAGCGATGGGCTCCATCCTAAAGCTTGCTTTTTACCATAACCCGGGCAGCACAGTCCACGGGTGGGAGGCAGAAAAAGGGAACCAGACGTGTTTATGCTTTTTTTTTTTTTTTTTTCCCATGGAGCCAAACTGCGATGCTCCAGGGTGGGTCTCGCCATCTGGGAGAAATATGTAGGGAGAAAAAATGCAGGGAGCGATGACGAGCTGCCCCCCGAGCGAGACCGCTTTCCTCCGAAGGCAGGCTCGGCCTCCCTTCCCAGCCCAGCTTGAGTTCATTTTCCTCAAATCACTTCCACATTTCCCCCGCCGTAATTATCAAATATTTTGTTCCTGACTTCACTTTTTAGGGAGGCCGCCGCAACCGGGAATGCAGGCACCGTTTGTTTTCTGTCAACAGAGCTGGGGGGGTTGCAGCTGGGGGCTTTCAAAGGTTTTCAATGTCATTGCAATGAAAGAAAGGAAGAAAAGAAGAGCGAGGGAAAGAGCGCGCGGGAGAGAGGGAGAGAGGGAGGGAGGGAGGGATGGATGGAGAAAAGGAGGGAGAGAGGAAAGGGGGCCGCCCCGGCGAGCCCGTCCCGGCGGCGGGACGCAGGGCTCCGGCCCCGGCGCGGACACAGCCCCTCGCCTCCATCAAGGCGCCCGTCGGCCCCGCAACTTCTCTCTCCGCTCCGGCCGCCACTTTCCCCGGTCCCGGCGGCTCCCCCGCGGGCGCCGAGGCGCCCCCGCTGTCCCCACCCCGTCCCGTCCCGTTCCCCGTCCCGCCGCCGGGGCCCCGCGCCTACCTCGGCTCGCAGGCGGGCGGCGGCCAGCAGGGCGCAGAGCAGCGGGAGAGTTTTCCAGATCTGCAAGAGAAGGAGCGGGGAGGCGGTGAGCGCGGGCCGGGCTGGGGCCGGCGGGGCGGCCGCCGCCGCCGAACTTCCCGCCCGGCGACCGCTCTCACCATGCTGCGGGCGGCAGGCGGCACCGGCGGGGCAGGAGGAGTTGCGGAGGCGCCTTCCCCGGCTCCGGCTCGCTCGTGAAGGGAAGGGGAGGGCTCCCCCTCGCCCCGACCCGCCAGCCCGCGGCTCCACCCCCGGCCCGGCCCGACCCTCGCCCCGGGGCCGACTCCTCCCCGGCCCCCGCCCGCTCCCCGCCGCCCCTCGGCGGTGCCCCCGTTCCTTCCGCCGCCGGCCCCTCGGCGCCCCACGGCGACCTCGGCGGCCTTTGAAGGCAGCGGGAGGCTGAGGGGCGTCCAGGGGACTCGGCTGCCGCCCCACACCGCCCGGCTTCGCACCCCCACCGGGGCAGGGCTCGGGGAGCCTCCCCGGACCCGTGCTCTGCCCGGCGGGGGTTCAGGAGGAGCGGCGATAGCCGTGCCGGGGCGCGGATGCCTGCCAGCCGGGTCAAGAGCATCCCGCCGAGGGGTCGCAGCCTCCCCCCACATTGTCACAAAAATGGGGAAACTGAGGCACGAGGTGGCTTCTCCACAGGCGGGACTCACTCACGGAGTCAATCCACCGGCCCTCCCCACGCTCCAATCCTGAGGCCACTGAAGTGCTGGCCACAGCTACAGGTGTCACGCATGTCGGGATGTGGGCAGGTTTAAAAATAAGGATTTAGGCCCATATATGTTAGGATCCAAATGTTCTCTGAGCAAAACAGGCAGCCAGGACTTCATGCCAAGCACAGGGGCTCAAAATCCCACCTGAAATGCCTGGTGGTGCTTATTTGTGTATAAATACTTGTGATCCTCTTGTTTTATCTCTTCCTCTCTGAATTTCAGTAGCCTCCAATAGCTAGAAGGAAGGATCTGACAGTGCAGAGACCCATTGCCTTGGGCACATACAGAAATCTGTGTCACAGCAAGCAGCACTATGACACCAGTTGTCGAACGCATTTTCTCGAGTTTGAGGTTTGTTGTAACCAAAAATGACACCCCTGGCTTTAAAATACTATCTCACTCTGACCAAGCATGCCCATAAACTGTCTTCTTTCCCTGCTTTTTTCTGTGCCCTCAATGCAGGCAGGCACCAAGGGAGATGCTGGCATGTGTACCCTCATTTACAAAGACCAAAGAGTATTCCAGCATCATGCTGGAAGGAGAAAACTCTGCGAACAGTTACCCTAGATCAGCCCTCATCTGGTCTGCTCATGGCAGCTGTGCCATTCTTCTGTGCTTCCTCAGGCTCTGTTTTCTTACTCAGTTTTGTTTTTAGGACTACTGTTACTAATTTTGCATTTATAAAGCATCCTCCCCAGCAAGTTCTGCTTCTGCCTGTGAATGGTGCTAGTCTATAAATCCATCCTGAAGAGATGTCTAATTATTTCACTGCTGATGCTGAGCAATGTGGTTTTCATTGCTTGGTTTTGTTTTTTTTAAACTCACCTTTCATGATGTACCTCTTTGTTTTGGAGTCACTGATTGCCCTGCCTCATGATACAGCACAGGCATAGTTGTGGCTGAAATCAGCTGGCCTCTAGTTTGCAGAAGCTCACCCTGAGTCACACTGAGGTGAGTGCCACGATAAGAAAAAAACAAATGGCAAATGATAAATACATTTTAAAAGATTCATCACTTTCTGTGCCCTTGATACTCGGCTCTGTGGAAGCTGTGTTACATGAGGAGGCTCTCTGTTTCCAGAGAGTAAAAGTGACTGGCATCAGTCTTCAGAACAGAGCACTAGCAGGGGTCTCCCAGTGCCTGCATTCCCTCCCTGATAGCACGGGCAGCCTCCTCATGTAGGTGTGATTAGGCACTGTGCTGGATTATGTAGGTCACTGTGAGCATGGGTTTTTCTTCGGTGTACTCAAAGGACTAAATATGGAACAGAAAGTAAAGGATTAAATCTCCCATTCTGTGTTGACATTCAGACACATGAAAATGTATTTCTTCAAGTTAGTTTCTATCATGTCGAAATGGGTAGAAGTAAGAACCAAAAAGCATCTCTCATACAAGCATCAGAAAGGGTGAGCACAAGACAAAACAATCTCACTGAAGACACCAGAGCCTCACTGCTGTGTACAAAGGCACACATTTTATAACCAAGTACAGGAAATCTGACAAACTTTTCACTTTTATTCCAAACTTTTACCATTTAAAACCATAAACTGCAAAGGAACAGTTTGTACAACCTCAGTGCATGACAAATAAATCTGATGGGAATCTTTGCTCTTTTGCGATGGGCCCAAAACACGCAGCTTGAATCAGAAGCAGTAGAATAAGGGAAAAGCAAATGCATTTATGGATGTGTTTTCAAGCTGTGGCCATAATGGATAAGGTAATTCATCATTGCTGGCTACACAACCGAAGTATCATAAAAATGCTTTCAGCTAAAAGCTTCATTATAAGGGCGAACGATGTTTGCCTGAAATTTTGAAGGCTGCAATGCTCTGGTGGGCCAAAGAAATTGGGAATCATTGCTCTACAGAGAAGATGTTCTATTACATATACCAGTATTTCATTTCTGCTGATGCTTACTTTCCAGTCACTGGTATTTCTAAAACAAACATTTTGTTATACATATGGGATTGCAAATTTTGAGATACATACTTATCCCCAAGTGGCTGCACAACTGAAATTCAGTAACAAGTTTTTGCCTGAGAAGCAGATCAAGAGAAGCCTGGACACATGCAAGTGTACATCTCATGGGTGGATACATTCTCCTGTGTTTAATAAAATGCAGGCTTCAACAGAGGCTTTCTCCATTCTTGGGGCACTGTCAAGATCACTCCCCTGGATCTCTGGCACCTCATAAGGGTTACTCTGAAGGCTGAGCCTCTCCCTTATTACAGCATGTGCACACATATACACCCAAAATGATACTGTAAACTTCATTTCCCAGGAAAATGAGGCTAAACAGGCCAAAAATTACTTCTTAAGCCCTCACTCAACTCTTATGGCTGTACCATGATATCACTCTCTCCACATTACCTCACTCCTATCCACCACCCACATCCTTCATGTCTCCCCATTTCCCCTGCCATATGAAACATCTGCCCTAAGGGATGGGGTTGTGCACACACTGCTGTGATGAAGTCAGTGCTTGCCCTGCCTGCACTCTGTTTTGGGTTACAATTCAAGAAACCAAGTTGTTTGGCAAGTGGCCTTCATGATGGGACAATAGTTGCCTGCGTGATGGGACAACAGTCTGTCCTACTGATGAGCAGGAGATTTGCAGCAACATTATTTGGTGGAATTAAGAAGCAGGGTATTATTTTTGAGTAGCAAACCTGTTAAGATTGTAGCTGAGAAGGCTCAGCTCGTGTGGCACCAGAGACATCTGTGTTGCTTTGAGCTACGTGAGCAGTGACTCCTCATGGACCAGAGGAAAGGCCAAGGGATGCCTGGGTTTTCACAGCAGACATTGGCCAAGACTGCAAGACATGAGGGGAAAGCCTGGAGCAGGATTATACCCTCAAAGATGTGAGCATCAGACCCAAATGAACTCTAGGATGACTGCAAGGCCAGCGTGAGGGTCCCCAGAGCTGTAACACCTGGATCACATGGACACCTCTCCACCTTCTTTGAGAACTCAGGCCTGCAGCAGCCTTCTCCAAGTGTCCCCCTGACCTGGCAGTGCTGACTCGAGTCTGTAACTACTTTTCTGGAGTTTGGTTACTTTGCAGGCTGCACTTTGTTAAATACAGATTTTTTTTTTTCTATTCTTCCAGCTTTTTTTTTTTTTTCCCTTCATTCCCTTCCTCTTGTAATTTTCTTTCTTATTGTGGTTTCCTCATTTCTTGCTCCTGCTCCAGCTCCAGTATTTGTACTAATCATTATTCCTTAAAGCTTATTTCAGACCTGATGTAACAAAGTGCTATACCTTCCCCTCTTTTTTTTCCTTAGTAAATGTCTTTATTTTGCAGGTAGTGCTGGGGACATTGCTGACCAAAGGGCACTAGCAAGCTATGCGGTTTGTATAAAATGCATTCTCTAATGGTTAATGTATTTGATAGGCTTTTGGATATGCCATTAGCTAGAGCAGTAAAATGCCTAAATACTTGGACAACTTGGCCCTTAAACTTTATTCTTGGTATCCCTTGTTCAAGGTGAGCTTTTCTAATTTCAGACAAGCTCCCAAAAGCAGCATTTCCTCAGAGAATTCATCCAGCCCCAGCACCCAGGTGTGATAACCCAGATAAGCCATGCCCATCAGGAATGGGCACAGAGCTGCACCCATGTCCAGTCAGTGTATCCATATCCACTCTGCATTTGCCACAGCCTGGCCAAGGCTAACTTGATGTTCACAGTGCCTCATAGGCTTGAACTACACTCAGATCCAAGTCATGGTGTAAGAAAGAAAAATCAGTCTCAAAGCCTCAGTGTGGAAACAGTCTATCTATCCTCAGAAGTGTGGCATGCTTCTGTGTCAGCATGTCCTCGTGCCTGTTCACTCCACTGCTGCCAGGCCAGGATGCAGCACAGACAAATTAAATACTCTTGTTTTTTACTCTGCTCCTGCACACGTCCTTTGTAAAGAGGCTGAGGGCACAGGGCTTGTTCAGCCTGGGGAAGAGACCCCGTTTGGGGCAGAATAGATTGAGGTCTTTTCCAACCTGAATTATTCGGTGAACTTGTTTGGTCCTTCAAGTTTGGCACAACCTTCAAACTAAAAGCACTCCCACAAAAGAAGTCCTACCTATCCAAAAGCATTTTGATACAATTCCCTGAAAGTGCTCCCTAGGATGCTGCTTGTCCATGGCCAACCAGCTCAGAACTGCCAAGTCCCCTAGCTGTGATCCGGAGATATGGGCCTGTAAGAATTGCTGTGATTCTTTGTGTACAAAGGACATGTCTGATGCATCCAGAGCAACAGCTGGCATGAAGGAGACAGTGTTCCCAGGCAGTCCAATGTCATCTACAAGGCTACCCCCAAGCC
The DNA here is from genome assembly GCF_029207755.1 of Chamaea fasciata. Classification (NCBI taxonomy): domain Eukaryota; kingdom Metazoa; phylum Chordata; class Aves; order Passeriformes; family Sylviidae; genus Chamaea; species Chamaea fasciata. The sequence goes on from NW_027094087.1 coordinate 25,573,305, forward strand.
TGATGGGGAGTAAGAGCCATCCCAGCTGCAAGGTGCGTGCTTCCACCATTGTGTAGATGATGACTGGTCACAGATATTGGCTCATAGAGACTGTCTGATACATCTATCCTGGTGCAGAGGAGATGTGGCTTATCACTTAGATGGGCAAAACCCTTATTTCATCCAAATGAGGCAATCACTAGCAAGGTATCTGTACCCACAGTTATTTTGTGAGCTCCTAGCCTATGTGCTACTGCCTCAGTTTGTTGGATTTGAGTCTGACCCCAAAAGCCCCTCAGAGAGTTGGATAATGCAACAGGCAATTGCAGAAGCCTAGAAAATTAAGTCTCAGGACTAATATCAAGGTAAGGTGAGTTGTCCATTGTATAGGCAGCTGAATGGGCCCGTCCAATTCATAATATGGATTTCCTCATGTGTAATGCTGCATCATAAAGCAGGATGCAGGTTTGCACTGCCATGACAAAACACTGCAAGACAGAGTCCCAGCTTGACTCCACACCTGCTAATGTCACATGCACTTCACAGCACAAACTGTTACATATGATACTATTCTTCAAAAGTGAGGAAATAAACATCACTGCCTTCCACTTCCTTCCCCATTATCTCCCTCATTTTGCAGACTCATTCACTGAGGAGTTGCTAAGGTCATTTTTATCAGAGCATAGAGTCAACCACAGGACTTTTCTGTGGCTGGATGAAATTTCAGCTACTTTGTCTTCCTGCATTGTTGAGCTATGAAGATGTACTTGGCCCTGCCATATTCCATACCATAACTGAGGCACCCTGTCCCCGACAGACTACTGCTGTGGAGCAAGTGGTTATATGCCACCAGCAAATCCTGATTCACACAATTAAGAGCACTTTCTCCATTAGCTGAAACAGTAGGGGCTTTGTGCTCATGAATGTAGCAGGAAATCAACCCAGGATGTCTTGAGCTCAGGCACAGGCCATTATAATCTATCAATTATATTGCAACAAAACACAAGTGTTTCACACGCCGCTCACTTGTCTCACCTCTCAATTGCTGCTGTCACGCAGGGGCAAGCTTAACATTTGAATGAAACATCCAGAAAAAATTCCAGGAGCTGTGCTAGCACCTGCCATGCTGCTATAAAGAAGCAGGCACTCTCTCCTCAACAGCCAAAGCTCATCATTTGTGGCTTGGCTCTGGGACCTACAGATCCTGGCTACCAAGTCAGAGTGCCAAGTGCCAGTGGGCATTTCAAGGATTAATATGAACATCACAGCAGGTGCTGGGATGTATGCAGCCAGCCCCTTCTTGGGAAGGGCAAGGACACAGAGCTAATGAGCCTACTGAGGTGTGGGAAGATTTTGTGTAGAGGTTTTTGTGTGCCTCAACACCACACCATCCATCTGTGAGATATGGGACCTCAGAGACCGCTGAGGTGATCCTCCACTGAGCAGCTCTGTCTAAGGTTGTCTAAAAATCTGCATAATCTGTCCACAGCTATGTGATAGTAGATATTGAGTGTGCCCCAAGATTCCACCAATACATTCAAACAGTTGCCACAGCAGCAGATCCTCTCTTCTAGCAATGCTACAGGACTGTCAGAGTACATCAGACTTAGGAAGACCTAAGTAGCTTCCTTCTCCTTACCCTTACATTATACATATACAAAAACCTCACAGACTGCACCGGTCACTTCTATGGTCCAGAGGTTCTTGGGTTCTCCCACCCACTCTGAATAATTTTGCTATTCTCTTCCTCTAAGGATGGGCAACTTGTGAGCATACAACATGACTACAAGCACATAGCTTTCTGTCCCAGCCAGTGGCAGAGCCTGGGATACTTGCTGCAAGGCGTTCAGGAATTTGCTGCCCAAAATTCCTTTGAGCTATGTGAGTTGTGCCTGGGTCAGTGGGGACTGGGTGTGGAACAGCAGCTCTGTGAGTCACCAGGGGTCTGTGAGACCTGAAGGAAAGGTCGACACAGCCTTTTTAAAGTACACACTGCTGCAGTGTTCCGTACACAGATTCAGGATGTCTGTTCTGATGGTGTATATGAGAAAGCTTGGGAGTTGGCCATGGAAGTTTGGACAGCTGACCTAAAACATAAACATGAATTCAGGGACTCTTATAAAATGAGAAATTATGCTGCTAAGCAAGAAAATGTGCAATGTGTTAGTAAACACAGCTCACCCTAGAGATTAGCTCTTGTCATTGCTTAGCAATGCTATGAAATCATATATTCCCCTCCCAGCCCTGGGCTAGACAGTGGAAACCAAGGGGGTTTAGTTCTCCTTCATACAGAGGAGCAATGCCTGTCTTTAACCACAGCTATCATTCCCTATGAGATCCTAAGCACCCTCAGTCCCACAACAAGGGCTGCCAAGTGCAGTTGCTGAGCACCTGAAGATACAGTTGTTGCATTAGGTGGTAAGTATGGACAAAGTGTCTGACCTTAGACATCCATATTTGAACATGTTGGCCTTTAATCACTGCAGCCAAGCTGACCCAGTGGGTCAGGATTTATGCCAGACCTTTTACGTGTAAGAAGAGGATAAATAGCTGTAAACAAAGCAAATCCAAAGGAAAAGGTCACTGCTTTCGACCTGTGTGAGAGAAAGCTTTTGAATTGGAAATGTTAGTGATAGGAGGTAAAGTGGATGAGAAGTTGTGATTACAAACCAAATGAGTTGCTCCAGGAGAATGGAAACTGGGAGAGCTGGATGGGCAAGCTCAAATGACATACTCCTCTGGGCCAGTGCAGAGCTGCAGTGACCACTGAACTCTGCTGGAAAGCAAGGCAAAGGAGGTGAGAGACACCTTTCTGGCAGAACAACAGAGTGGAGGAGATGAGCAAAGCAAGCCATAAGCAAAAAGGAAGGACGAAAGCACCATCGGAGGGCTTGGAAAGAGAGACAGGCTCCGCTGAATGGCACAGATTGGGGGGGGGGGGGGGGAGGCTGCCTGACTCTGAAAGGCTGAGGGAGGGGATAAATTCCTGGTGTAAGTGTGACATCTCCCTATCTCATCCAACACTCACAGGTTCATTGACTTTAACAGTAGCACAATCCTACCTTTAGAAAAGGTGCATTCACTGGATCTGAACTTCTGACTTTTTTAAAATGTCTATATCCATGACTTCCCACAGCAAGAGGTACAGCTGTTTAACACAGCATTGGTAGAGACCAAAATGCTGAATAAAATCTGTCCACTGAACCCAGATCTCCAGTATCTTTTTACAAGCTTGCCTCTATCTTCCTGTAGTGAGGTACAAGGTCATCTGTTCCAAACAAAACAACTGGCTTGACAGGCAGTTTTGTCTCCTGTGGGTACCTATCCCAATTTGGTGGTAGAAGTTTAATGGCCAGGTGACACAGATAGGTCTGGATGGAGCCGTGCTTTCTAACTCTGTGCCTATGCAAATCTATATATGATGCACACAACATCTGTCCAGATGCTCTGGGACAGGGCTTTTAGAGGCCTTTTCCATCATCCCACTCCCCAGGAAATGCAAACCTGGGAATGGCATGGCTCTGACATAGTGTGGAGCCTGGAAATGACAAATTAACATAAGCTGTGAGTTTACATACTTCTCACAGCCATTTATGGCCTTGTCTGAGCTTAAATAAAAGCCATGGTCCCTGGAAAATTTGGGCTTGTCTGTCAGTGAGGCATTCCAGAGAAAACATCACGTGCTCAGTTCATGAAGTGAAATAAGATCTTTGTTCTGCATGCTTTCCTTCCCCCCCTCCCCTTTTTCTGAATGAGGCAGTTTTGTCCAAGGATTTCAAGCCAATGTTCCAATCCCACGCAGACGTTTTCCATTATCAGAGCTGCCTCTTGTCCTTCAAATCATTTTCCACAGGACTCCTGTAACTGGGGCTAGGAAAGGAAGCCAAAAGCTCAGAAGAAAGGACCCGATTCCAGGCTGCTGACAAGACTGAAAAATGCTTTAGGGTGTTTCTGGGACCACCCAGACGGAAGCATCCTCAGCAGGGGAGCAGCTGAAAAAGATGCTAGTGGTGGGAGGTGGCTCACTGTCCTGTACAGGCATTTAAACAGCTTGGTAAATTAACTTCAATGAGGTATTATCACATTGTGTGGAACTGACTGGTGGCAGACAACAGTGACTGATGATTAACTCCGTAGCAGCGTACAGTACAAAGGGTCTTTGTGTTGTCCCCCCTGAGACTTACTCATATTTTGTGAGCTGCCTCTGTCTGGGAGTCAAATTGCCCCTGCTATAGAAATCTACCAAACAGGGTTGGAGGAAGGGAGGGGGAAACTCAAGGGAGGTTTTCTGTTTGGATTGTTCTTTCCCCCACCCCTCCCCCAAAACATCCTCCTTCGCTGGGGGTCCCACATGTAAGGAGCTGGGCCACCTACTTACTGCACAGAGCAAAGCAGCTTCCTTCCTGCAAACAGAAACCTGCTACTGGAATGGCATCAGCCTCTACTCTGCAGAATCCTTTTTCCATTGGGCTCAGCTGCAGAGGAGTTAACCAAGCTGGAAGGATTCATCTGAAGAACCCACAAAGCCCTTTTCTCTATCCTCACATAACTTTGCCATTCTGGCCCTTGGAGACGTCTTCTGAAGTTCTTCCAACCGTCATGATCTCATCTGCCTTGAGAAGGAAAATCTCCAATTCCTTATTTCATGTTTGCAAGGAAGTTAAGGTGGCACTTGATGAGAACCATTCAGAAATGAAATTAGGTTCTCTACATGTCCCCTTCCCTCCAACTCAGCTCTAGGAAGTGAAATAAAGCTACAGCAGAGATGTCAAACAGGTACTCACAACCACATCTTACATTGCTGCAGGAAGATTTGCTGGGACTCCTCTGTCAGCATCCTAATGTGAAAGAATTCTGCTGCTTCACGAGCAGAGACTGCCCGAGGACAAGAGAGGTCTGAGTGGCAGTACTGTATTCCCAATGGCTGTATTCTGCATTTTATCAGGATATTTTGGGAAGCAAAACACATCGGTAGGCCTGGCTTCCATGATCAGATCCATGACCAGACCCCTCATGACCCCTACCTTCTGGACCTGACCTCACTTCAACTGGCTTGATGAGTTTGACTTTTTCTCACCTGCAAGCCCCAGGACTTCAGCAAAAGTGTTGCATAATTCCTGGTGTCTCCCTTTTAGCCACCCTAAGCTTAGATGCATGTCTCACCAATTCCATATAAGCTCTGAACACCTGGTTAGATGGTGAAAGATGGAGAGAACCTTTTGCCTTGGCAACTGTTTACAGAGTTGAACTGACTATGAAAGGGAAGGGGATATGAGCTGAGCACCTCTGCCAGGCTGGGACCATATGTGGGTTTGAGCAGTCCTGCAGAATCATGGAAATGTTGGCCTGGAGGGGATCTTGGTGGCTGTGTGGTTCAGCCTCCTATCTGAAGCAGGGCTATGGCAGACACTCATTTGGTTGGCTGTGCCTCTGTCTTGTCAAATCTTGAAGATCTCTGCAGATGGAGACTCCACCACCTCCCTGGGCACTTGTTACAGTGACACACCACTGTACCAGGAACCTGTAAGTGCTTATCCTCACCCCTTCTCATGTCCCCAGACATGGGGTTCCTCAACATGTAGGGGTCTCCATATGTAGGAGCTCAGTGGTCTGAAATGGAGCTGTTGGCTGCTCTGAGAAATCTCCTGGACCTGGACAGATCTTGGCCATAGACAACCTGAGTCACTGATGAAGTCACTCTGGCACTACACTCTACATGAGGAATTAGTTTGAATTTAGGCTATGGCTACAAATTAGGAATTCTGGTAATTATATAATTTTTATTAACATAAATATTATTATGTAATAATAATAATGTGTATTAATACACACTAACAGTGTAAACTCACTACAAACCTAAAAATAATGTAAAATGCTGACTGAAAATGCGTAACAACATTAATCCTTTTCTGCAAACTCTTCCACTTGCATTTCCTTTGTTAGTAGTGGGTAAATAGGCATTCAGCTGCACACAGTCACCTTCTGCTCCTGTTCTCCTGCTCTGATCAGTCATAAGGTTGGTTAAAGGCTTTTTTTTTTTTTTTTTTTTTTTTTTTCTGAGCACAGATACAGCAACAGCAAGAAAACCTGGAAAATTTAGCTGAGACTAATGGTATACTGCTTCACCTAGCTGATTCTCTCTCCCCTTTGGGGGTCGTGCCCCGTTCATTCTTTTCTTGCATACACTATACTGCAATGGTAAGGTAAACAAAATTAAAACCAACTTGGTTATATTGTTTGGTCAGAGCAAAGATCAGACATTTCCCCCAAAGCAATGCTGACTTTTTCTTATCTGCCAAGAAATGCTGCAGCTCCCTCAGCTGAGGCAGTACAAGGGCACGGGGGTCACAGCTGATTTTGCTTCTGGGCAGAGACTGAGCTTCTGTAATTCCCAGAAACTCCGGACTACTTGCAGATAGCAGGACAGCAGAGGGCACACTGCAATCACTGCAGGTACGGGGGCTCGGGAGCGGCCCGCGGTTCCACCACACAGTGAGCACAAACAGATGTCTCCGATGTACCTGTGCAAGGAAAAAGGACAGTGTGCCATACAGATGAAACAGAGCCCCGAAAGAAGGTAGGGAAGAGAAAGGGAAGTGGGAAGCAGCAGTGCCCTAGCTGAGGTGACAGCACACAAGCTGGCAGAGGCCGTGTATGGAGCTCCTGAAGAGCAACTGGTGTAAGGAGGTCACTTGGGGTTTCACTGCCATGCAAGGGACAATATGAAATAACTTTCCATGTCCAACAGATGGGTATCTGCTGCCCAGGTACTCCTGGTGACATTGTGACCAGGCCCTAGCTTTCCAGTCTGATTCCTTCATTCCTTGTCCCGGTCCTTCCTGTACTCAGAGCTGTTTTCCCATTGCAGTCCTCTTTGCTCTCCAGTCATTGCCTCCCTTCCTCATATTTTCTCCCTGCTTGCTTTCTTTACTAACCCCACAAAGTATCTATCTGCCTTCATCTTTGAGGCTCAGCCTCCTTCTACTTACCACCATTCCCCCAAATATCCATTTCCTGTTCCTAGGCTCCTTCCTCCAGCTCTTTGTCCAGTCACCCACCCTTCCCAGTCTCCTTCCTCCAACTGTCCACAGGACCCCCCACCTCAGCTGCTTCTGGCTGTGTCTCCCCACTCTCAGTCTCATCTCCCTCAGTACTCCAGATCCTACAGTTCCTGTCATGTTCCTGGTCACTCTTTGCTACCCACAATCACTGCCTTCTCCCTGTTTCAGGTCCTGGAGGCTTGTCCCAGTATAGTCCATTTTCTTCCCATCTGGTAATTCCCTGCTCTGCATTGCAGGTAAATGTCTTTCCTTCCCTGAGCTGCATGTGCAATGGGCAAAGGCATCAGAACAGCACAGAAATAACAGATTTCCTGCCTCCAGTTGGGAAACAAATGGGCAAACTCGTCCATCCTGAGAACAAACTCGTGCTGCTTGCCCTCACCCAAACCCAGGAAGAACAAAGCAGGTACCCCACACACCCATCCAGCATGTGGGAAGTGTTGGGGTCATGGCAGTGGCTTTCAACTGATGTGATAACATGGAGATAAGGACATCATGCCCTCCTCAGACACAGCTCCATTTTACCTTCTCATGGTTGATTTTCTTTCAAACAGAAGTACTGCTCTGTCGTGGAAATGCCTCATTTTAGTGTTTGTGTGTGGAAACACACTACAGCAAAGCCCTCTTAAGATAGCCAGATTTGTATCCTTGGGAAAAGCAATAGATGCTCTGTGGAGAATTGTACAACCTTGGGTCATTTCCTGATGGGAGATGAGAAAGACCATGAAACCTGGCAGCTGCAGTCCTGCATTCCTAATTGTGGTAATTAACTTCAACTTGACCTTCCTGATGGACAGATAAGATTGCACCAAATCTTTCCATCATTTCACAGAGTGAAGAAAACACAAGATAAAGCCATTTGTTTCACTTTCCATGCTGCTGGCATGCCTGATCTCAGTAAAATAACGTAAAAAGGAAATAGGCTGGGGCTGGGAAGGCTGAGTACAGCAGGAGGGGAAAACAACTTGTGGGCAAAACATTTGGCCAAGGCTGGGACAAGGTAAAGGAAGAGAAAGAGAGGAGAGGCATTTTTTGGGGGACATACTGGACTCCATCTGAAAAAATACTTGCTATTTCTCCACCATAGCAGCCTTTTGGAGCATTTTCTGTAAAAGAAAAAACCTTCCAACAGGCACATTCTTTTCTTTCCTTAGAAATCTGACCACTGGTAGAGCCAACAAGACAACCTCTCTCTTACAGTGTGTTACAAAACTTTGTCCTGGCTGCCAAACATTCACCGTTTATTTGTACTGAAATTTTCCATTCTTGCCTTCCGTCTCAGACATGTATTTCCTTTTAAATTCTTACAGAAATAGCATCCTTGTGTTCTGAAAGGGGCTTGGGAAAAGAATAGTTTTAACAGTGCAGATTTGTTTTTTCAACCATTCCAGAAAGGGGTAGAAATTCAAGGAGCTGAAGCAAGAACTTTAGAGGAGAGACAGGACCCAATCTCTCTTTTTTTTTTTTTTTTTTTTTTTTTTTCTCTCTCTCCTATCAGATCTTTGGCTGACCTTATCAGACCCCTCTGTTTGAATTTCTCAGCATAAATATCAGTCTTCCTGGACTACAGTTAACTGGTTCCTGTGGTCAACTGATAGAAATAACCAGCAGACCTTGGCTGAAAACTGGTTCCTGGTTTCTTTGATTTTACAGAGGAGCTCACACTCCTAAAACTTGGCAGCCTGGTACATTCCTTAAGATAAAAAAGAAATGAAAAAGCTCTCCTCCCACCCTTTAATGACTTTCCTCTTTCTTGCAATACTTGCAGTGTTGTAGCAAGACTATGAAATGTGGTAGGGTACCTAAGTCAGGAAAAGATAACTTTTTGCATTATGGTCTCATGAAAATCTGTTCTGATTTTGGGTTTAAGTACAAAATGTCACAAATTTCCATTTCCCATCTGTGACTGGCACAGTGCAGCTTGTGGTTCTGGCCACTTGCCACAACTCCATGACAGTTTTATTGCCATGTGTAAGTTCTGGCCCTGTGTCCTGCCACTTTCCAGAGAACTTTGGTCCAGCTGATCTATTGCCAGCTGAGAAGATGTGGCCAAATGTGATACAGGGAAATTCTTTGATTACCGATGTCTAGGTGCATGCGTATTTCTCCCTCAAATGAAGTGTTGGATTACTAGAACACTGGCCCATAATATTCCTGTAGCCAGAACAAGGTGACATGGACTAGATGAGGGGACTGCAAAGGGAGTAACAAACAGGCTGGACAGGTGAACTCAAAATGTAGAGATCAACATTCCAAAGTCTAATGGGAAAATGGGAAACCACTTAGGAGTAACATTCCTCAAGGGATTAAATACCATTTAACACCCTCATCTACAGGAGAAAAAGGAGGCAGAGAACACCTTGTAGAGTTCATAGATGATACAAACTTGGAGTAGTGGTGGGTGTTCAGGGGAGGGGGGGCAGCATTGTCATTCAGAAGGACCTAAATAAGCTGGAGAAAAGGGCTGGAAGACATCTCATCAAGTTCAACAATGACAAGGGCAAAGTTTTGCAGTGCTTGCCAGTGCAGGCTGGCTGCTGATTGCCCAGGAAACACCTCTGCAGAAAGGCTTTAGGGTCCCAAAAGACTACTGATTGAAATCAGAAGTACACTCAGCAGCTATGTAGGCCAAGGGCATGCTGGACTGCAGAAACAAGAGAGCAAGTCATGGAAAGGGATTATTTCCCTCTGTTCAACACTCATGAGGCTGCATCTGGAGCATTCTTTCCTGTTCTTTTCTTCCCAGTGTATGAATGATGTTCATATACTAAGTGGAGTACACCAAGAAAATAAGGAATCTGAAGCACTTAATGCAGAAGGAAAGATTTGCTCACACTGGAGTAAAGATAGTTGTTGAGAACTTACTTGCTGTCTTTGACTAAAGGGAGGGTTATGGGAGTTAGACAGGGGTCCAAGCTGGAAGGATGAGAAGCAATGGACACAGATGCAGCAAAGGAAATTCCATAGTTTATAATCTGGAGTGACAAGTGCATATTCCCAGACTCATTCCCCTTGTGTGACATCCCTTCTGGGATGACATCCTAGACTCTTTCATCTTGGTGACATCCACCCTGTGGACCCTCTTTTCCACCAAAACTGTCCCCTAAAACCAGTACCTGAGACATCTGGGCCCTCCCACTTAAGTAACCTCACTCTCTGGGAGGTCAGCCTGCTGATACGTTTTGGCTCAACCCTCCAAAGACAGCACAGCAGGACTGAAAGCAGCATAAGATTCAGGGAAGAATTATTTGATCTCACTGAATCAGTTACATTCCTCAATGTCCTAAAATGTTGAAATTACAGACCCTTGAAAACATCTTAAATCCCATGAGATGCTGGCATTTTTGATGAGCCTGGAACTTTTGGGTGAGCCTGGACTGACTTGTCTTCTTTCGCAAATGCATATTGGATGTGATGTTGGTTAGTCCACCTTCAAAATTAACTCTTTTCTCCCTGCATGCTCTGGTTGGAGATGGCAATTTCACAGTCCTGCTGTCCATCTTCCTTCCACTGCAAAATTGTTGCATTTTGCATTTTTTTTGCACTGCCAATGTAGCATTTTTGTTCTGATGGGCCAAAAATTAGGTGACAGCTGGGACCAATGCAAAATATCGTATGGCATTCAAAGGCAAGATAAAAACATTGCTTCTTCTGATACCTGTCATAGATGATGAGCTATTCTTGCTTCAGTGCTTGTTTGTCCCTTCATAGAAGTGTGGGAAATTCAGGGACTTCGTGCTGGGCTTTCAGAGAAACAGAGGAGTTGGCCAAGTTTTGCTTTTGTCTTTTAGTCTTTGGTTTTAGCTGGGTCACATTTTCCATTATTTCATCTGAAACTGCAAGTTTCTTCTTTAAATTAATGAATGTTAAAATTCATAGAATCATTGAGGTTGGAAAAGACATTTAAGATCATGGAGTCCAGCTGCAAACCTCCCACTGCCAAGTCCCACTAAACCATGTCCCTAAACTGCAGTAGTCACTAGTCTGTCTCTGACACTTGATACCATATCAAATGCCAAAAGTATTGCACACACCTGTACACAAACAAGAGGAAATGCGATCCCAGAATCTCTTGCTGAACATCTCTTAAAATTCACCTCCCCAATTTACATCCTATCTACAAGTCGGAAAAGCTCAGAGCATGACATATGTTGTTGCCATTTGATTCAAATAAGGGGCAGCTGGAGGAGGCAGTGGACAGAAGAGGAAGAGCTTGACACTGCATTTGAATTCTGTTGTGTCTTTCAGTGAGCACAGCCCTTGTGGTGGAAATGGTCTCTCTGCTGGTGACAGTGTTTCTAAGGCCAGAAACTATAGATGATAACAATTAAGGGTACAACTCCATGTGTCTCCACCACAGTGTGCCTCTACCCTCCCAACACAGTAATAACACAGACAACACTTAATATCCCGAGGAATTCTCTTGGACTCTCTCACCCCACTGTCTTTACGTGATGAACTGCAGGCATCATTGTATGCTGAGTGAATAACTGCTTTAGTGGGATTTGGCACACTGCCTTAGAATGTGTTAGGTAATGGTGTAGTTAAAGAAAACCTACCTTTTGACAATAATTCACAATGAGTGTGGTATCTCTTCTAGAGAATACACCAATTGTCAGTTTCTGCCAATAACACAAACTCTGATTCATCTCTTGCACTACCCTTTCTGGTCTGAGCACCAATGTCCATATTTCCTTCTACCTGTGGTTTCACACCATGTCAAAACCTTTTGCTTCCTTTTCTATATTTTTATAAAGCATTAATGGAAAACTCTCTTTACCTATTTTTTTTTTTTCAGATCCATTTTTCTAGGAATCACTGTTTCTCCGTATGTTTCATCCTTAGTCTTTTCTCTGCAGACAATGTTTTGCTCATCCCAAAAGTCTGCAATAGCCAAGGGAGCTTGTTATTCTTGTGCAGGTCAGTCTGCTCTCTTTGCTTTCTTTTAAAACACAGCACATCCCACAATCTGCTTTTCTTGCTATTTCTGATAACTTAAATGTGGGCCTTGTTAAGTGTTGGATTATCAGTACAGATTGCTTCCTCAAACTCTTCTTTTTTTCCTTTTCTGTATGAAATTTCAAGGAGGATATATCAGAAGAACTTGTCTTTCCCTGATTATATTTTCCCTATCAATCTGAATCTTTCTAGTTTTAGAGTTAAATTTTACTTACTTGGTTGTACAGGAGCATGAGGCTTGTGAAGAACATCTCCTAAGAGACTGTGAATTTCTTGTAATGTTAGCCTGTGGTCCAGCATTGTGCAAGAGAAAGCTCTGACATCCAGACAATGGCAAACAAGGACTGTTCCAGGAATTTCATTTTGCAGTATTGGCTTCAGTTCATCCATAAACTACAAGAGGTTCTTCCTGCTACTTTAACTGTCTGATGCGGTATTCTCCTTGCTTTTGCTGATTTAGCCTGATTTCAAAGCAACTGCTTTGGAGGTCTTGTTCAAGGTTTTCTTGCCACTATCCCTTCTTAGTCTTCCTCATTTATATCCTTCCCCAGTTCATGAGCCATGAATTTATGCTGCTCATGGTAAAAAATCTTGATAGGTATGTCAATATTCCTTATACAGTTGCTGACTTTGAGAGGGAAGTTGCTGTTCATTAGCTGCTTTCTTTACTTTGAATCAAATCTGATGTCACCTCTTTCTGCAGCATGGACAAAATAATTCAGTTCTTTTGCATGGATTTGCATTTTGCTGTGATTCAATTTTAGGCTGCACTCTGCTTCTTGTAGGTTAATGCTGTTAGTTTTGAGGGGTTTTGTCATGTTTTTCTCTGGGTTTGTCATTCATAAGAATGTCATCAAAAGTGACTCCTGCCCTTAATCAGCTTCATGTTACTTGAGGAATATTTTGGGAAATATCTCCAGCATAGGCAGCATTCTAATAGGCTCAAAATTGAAATGCTGTCTTCTTAAAGTCATTAACATTCTGCTTTCTTGGTCCAGCCTGAACTGCCTGTACCAAGATGGAACATTTAGTACATGTAGTATATTTTGTGTAGAAAGCAGATAGGTGATCTCATCTTGGGTGTGTAAAGTGCAATGTTTTATTGCTTTCTTTCTGTCTCAATAGCCTTTGGAGCTACAGATTATAATGATATTTCTCTCTTTCCCTGTGATTATTGTGAAAAATCATTCCAGTGCTTTCTCCATTGGCCCAATTGTCTTTAGCTGCAGCACAGGCTCTGCTCCCCAGTCCTGTCTGAGTTTTGCTGCTGGTGGATGCCATGGTGTGTGTTCATAATTTTAGGCAGTAGCTGTTCTCTTGCAGGGAGGAGTTGTGTTTGAATCCCAAGAGAGCCCGGGATGTCATCCTCAATGATTCCTGCCGATTCAATTCTCCTGCAGCAGTGGAGAAATCATCCATCATTCTTTGCTGCAGCACAGCTCCACTGCTGGACAAGTGCCCCAGCCCAGCCTGGCAGGCACAATGAAACCACAGCAGGGAGCAGCAACGCCCAAGTGAAGAGGCAAGCCTGAGGTTCAGACGGGAAATTGAGAGCCCGTGGCAGGGTCAGGGCTCCCATCAGCGGGGTACCAGCCCGGCAGGAACACGGCCACAGTGCAGCTCAAGCAGGAGCCAAGCATTAGAGAGCTGTGACTTCAAGCAGTTCCCAGGATAAGGAGGGGAGTCCCCTATGAAAATACCTCAGCAGAGCTTTGCAGAGAATCCTCCACAAAAGCTTCTCCCAGCTCTTCTTTCCTCACCAGCTCTGACCAGCCAGCTGGTCTGAAGCTGCCAACCAAAATCCTAGGAGAGGGAAAGTGTGCTTAGGGACCTGACAAACTCTCCATCCCATGTCTTCAAATTCCAGGAAAGCATTTAGTTTTCTCTTCTGTTAGGCAGACTTCGAAATTTTTTAATCAAATTTCAGGGACTTAAGGTTTTTTTGTCCCAGGACCATTTTTCCTGGCATTTTTATATCACAGTAATGGAGATACTTGACACCTTGATGTACGTGTGTCTGAAACACTGCATTTCCCTGCTGTGCCAAATGCAGGTCTCTGCATCCTGCCAGCCTCACAACAGTGCTCATGGGACAGCTCAGGCTGTGCCTCACCTTTACTCTGTCCTAAGGTGGTAACTGGCCTGTAGAGCCAAGAGGAGATGCAGGGTCACTGGTGTGTCTCCTAGGCCCCAGGAGAAATTTCATATCATGGAATTTCATACAGTCATGAAATATGCTAAGTTGGAAGGGACCCATCAGGGTCATCAAGTCCAAATCCTGGCCCTATGGGAAGAGTGCAATGTTCCTGCTGCTGAATTGCTGTCCTTGGAGGTGCCCTGCAGTCACACCTGTGGGTTTGGCCAGATACCTTTCCATCTGCTCAAATGACAGGCTCTCACCTGGACTGAGGACAGCCAGGTCTGCTTGTTGCTTTGCACAGTGCAATGCATCACACCAGTGTCCTGCTGATGTGCCTCTGCTGCTTGCTCCACTTTAACTGCTGGCTGTGGCTCAGGCCCTCTGCTACCTCCCCCCACTCTCAGCACTGTCTGGGGCAGTCTGTTGTCCTTGTCTCTTCATCTTATGAGGTAACACCACCCTGACTTCTCCTTCTAGATGATGCCTGTGCTCTCTGAGATCCCTCTGTGCAGTTGCTAAATGGGTTTTCACTCCTAATTTTCCTTGTACCCCTTTCTGGTTTGACCCTGTCAAAACCTTCTTCAGTACACCATTCCTTTCTGTCAAAGCAGAATTTTCCTTAAAGCCTCACTTCCCCACTCACTACTGGGCTGTTCCTGCCTAGGTTTGGGTTTTTTTCCTTGAGAATTAGTGTTTGTGCAGAAATGCTTTCCTTGGCTGAGCTTTGTCTCCTTGTTCATTTGCCCTGAGTTTCTCACCAGTCACCACAATGCATCCAGCTCCAGCCCACTTCCTTTGCTGTCTTTCCAGAAGCCCCTCATGCCCCTGCTCTGTTCCCATCTGCTCCATCCCTCATGTCCTGCTCTCCTCTCACACAGTACTTTCATTTCTGCCCACATCAAGGAGGGAACTAATACCTTACCAGCTACTACTCACAGGACATTTAAGTGGTTTGCCAGCAACTGAAACCATCCTGCTCCTGCACCTCCCCATCAATGCATGGCTGGGCAGTCACTTAGATCAGCCCACTCATCCCACAGACATCTTCCTGGGGTAATTTCCAGCCAAATAACTCAGCTCATCTGATTCAGATCACAGAATCTCATGCCAGGTCCAAGTTGATAAGAGGTAACCAGAAGCCCCCAGGGGAGCAGAAAAAATGTGGGACAGCCCCTCTTGTCCGCACTGCAGCATCAGGGTGGCTAAACAGGACCATGAATTGTGCCCTGGGACAAATCAGTGACAAGGAGATGCTATTTGGCTTCTTTGAGCAGCCTGATGACTATCATAGGTCTTTTGCCTTGCAGGAAGAGGTTTAGACATTTTTCTTTCTAAGTAACACTACCAGGGGACCAGAAAATGCCATATAGAGGTAATTATGCTCAAAAGCACAATCAGAAGAAAAAATGTGCCCACTGGCTCTGCAGGAATGAAGTCCAGCATCAGCAACAGTAACACAGACCCTGAGCCATAATAAAAGTAATAAATAACAGCAGCAATGAGGACTGCTTTTCTTTTGTTAATCTGGGGGAACTCTGATGGGACACTGCATTGGTGGGGGTGTAAAATGGGTCTAAAGTCAGAGCAAAATGAAGCATATGGCTTTTACTCCATGCACGACAGGCTGTTCAAGAACTCCCTAAAATCAGAGGAAAGTCATTGTATTGCTTGGCACCTGCCCAAAGTGATTTCATCTTCTGTTCAGGATTAAGATGCATTAATAGCCTGAGGGCAGCAGTTTCCTTGCCAAAAAATGCCTTTCTTCCCCCCCCACCTCCCATCTTGTTTTAAGTATGAGGGCTTGCAGGTCAGGAGTGAACACTCAGCGAGTATTACTTGAATTATCAAATGAAAGTGCAGCAATATCATTTTCTTTCAAGCAAACACTGACTTAATTAAAATGTGCACTCTGAACTTGGCAAATTTCACATTATTCATGAGAAAGGTATGGGTTTGTCTATTGCAAAGGCAAGCTAAAAATAATCACAGATACAGAACCAGAAGGGCAGTTGTTAAGAGTAAGGCACTAGAACTTTTTCTGGCAAAGCTCTATCTCCAAGAGTGTCGTTTACCCTCAGACCATTCTCTAGTCCCAACCAATACAGCAAAGCTAGCAAAAGCCTTCATGTAAATGTGATTATGCTGGCCACAAAATCCTTTTGGCCAGACAGATGTTCTTTCTTTGGGGAAACAGCATAACCTGTATGGGCCAAAGCACTCCTGCTGACCAAATTGTGCCCTAGGAGGCAGTAAGGCTGGAAAGCTAGGTGAGGACAGCATTCAAAGGCTGCAATGAGAAAAGTTTCCAGCTCCCAGAGGCCCAGCCCAGCAAATAAGGGCTAACATGCTTCTGCCACAACCTTGCTGACTCATATTCTTCCACTGAGTGGCTTTTTCCATAGCAGGGTTATGATAGCAGGAGGCACATCTGCCGTTGCCTGAATCTCTGTACCACTGTGGGTACCTGTGCAGGTTTCCCTTTGGGTTTCAACAGGGAATCAAGGACCCAGACAGCCAGAATGTGCAGTGGGACTGGACAGATGTGAGGCCAAAAAACCTGGAGTGCTCAGCAGCATCTGTGCTGAGGCAGAGCAAAAGTGGCAGCAATTTTCACGATAACAGAACCAAAGCATTTTTACCTTAAGGTTTTGTTCAAAGGACACTGAAAAGGGAGGAGGAGAATTAGAACTTATCTTGCATATCACACTAATAAAAGTCTGTATACAGACCAAAGAGATGACTTAACCTTTCTCCTCCTTCCAAACTTCTTTCTATTGCTTTGATCTTTGACTGGAGAACAATTGATCTGTGAAGTGACATCCCAATATAAAATTTGCCTTCTCTCCAATGCACCTGTCATTCTCTGGCAGGTTCATCTGAAAACACAAAGTCATGTTAGTCATCTGAAAATCCTAAGCAAGATGTTTCCTGTCTTACCTGCTTTAATTTTGGTCAATCTTATCTGCTTCAACACACCCATTTAATAGCTGATGGAAGCCAAATATCTGAAAAGTGTGTGGGCAGTGAAGGTTGACCAGTTTGCAGTACCTTCAAGCCAGTTCAAGAGCAAAGGCTTTCTTCTGAGATGACATGGTCTGCAATCCTCCTTGCAGGTATAGCAGGATAGAAATTTCCTGGCAGTAGATGAAAACTGGTCTGCTTGCTTAAATTATGCCCTTTTCCCTAGCTTGGAAGAACTGGAAGAATTCTTCTAAAAGATGCTTTGAGAGAATTTGGTAGGTGGGGACAGGATGACCAGCAGCACACTGCATCCATCCCAGAAGCCCTGCCAAAAGACACTGGAGCTGTAGCAGCCCTGGGGTGGCGGGGGTGGGGGACAGGGAAACTGTTGCTGCACAAATATTGCACTGCAGAGAATGCCTGGTACAGCAGAAAGTATCTCTGACCTAGGGCTGAGTACAAGAGCATTGCCCATGGTTGACATGAGGTCTTATACCAGGAGACAGGCAGGGATTCCTTCCTCATCTTTTGGAACAGGAGCTCCAGGAATAGCTTCGGCAAAATGGGCTGGGTACCACACAGGCACTGTGCAGCCTTGCTACGCCATGCTGGCCTGCTGGGAACATTTGTTCATCCCCAGAGAGATGTTCTCTTTCATCTGCCTGCCCCTCCACAAAAGAAATATGAGTGTGTGAGGAAGCTGGTGCATCTATTCTGTGTTGAGTTGAATAAAGAGGAGCATTTGTCTCTCCTCTGAAAGTACCATCTGCAATGGATGGCACTCTCACAGACACTGTAAGACTTTAGGAGGTGTTTTGGAAGAAGTATGGCCATTAAGCAGAATAAACTATTTTCATTGCAAGGAAGATTTCAACAAAAAGGAAAGTAATCAACCTCCAACTACAAAATAAAAAAAAAGTAAAACAAGACTAAGAAAAGAGATGTATTTTATCTCTAAAGATATCCAGAAGGAGAGGAATTCAGATTGCACATTGAAATCCCTGAAGGCTCATCCCAGGAGCAGATTAGTATAGGTACCCTTGTAGAATGAAAATAGAATAGCTCTTCAAGTGCTTGCTGAAATAATATGCAGATAATAGCTCTCTTGGGGCACCCAGGTTTCAACATAATGTTAACTTGATTGAGAAAGAATCTGAAGGTATGAATGGGCAGAGTGCCATGCTTCTATGGAGGACTCGACATCTGATCCTGACAGCCTGGAACAGCTGGAGGCAAGAGAGATAACATTGTGGTTGCAGATACAACTTTGAAACTCAAAAAACTGAGTGACACAGGTGAAGATCAGACCAGTGGACTATGCCATGGGCAGGATATGAGAGAAGAAACCAGTGAGAAACCAACTCTGAGTCTTTCAAATGTCTCATTTCATAGGACACAGATAAAGAGAGCTCTGGTTATGTGTCACCAGTATCTCAGAAATGCAGTTGAGAACCAGGATCCTGTTGGGCTGAATGCTGCTCAGAGGACAGAATCCCTGCCATGGCTTTCTGCTGGGACCTGAGAGCATCCACTCTTTGTCAAGGAAGCCTATGGCCAATGTGTCCCTGTGTTGTGGATGGGTAGCAATTCCACCTCATTTATTGGAAGCTTTGTACCATTCTTTGATCTGTGACTGTTCCTTCAGCAGCTATCCCAGGGACTTTTGAGGGCTAATTTTGTGAAGCAGTATCAGACTGGCATAGCTGGATTTGCTACTGAAAGCTCTGTGAAGAGCAGATGAGGCCAGAGCAAACATTAACTCTGCTCAAACAGCAGTGAGTCCAAAACAGACAGGGGCAGGAGAGAAAGACAGCCTTCTTAGAGCAGCAGTTCACCCCTGGCTCTCCTTCTGCCTGCCTTCCTTCCACCGTCAGAGACATCCAGCTTTGACTCTAGGACTGGCAGGCCACTGACTACAGCACCTGACTGCTCCTTGTCACCAGCCTCTTCTCCAGGCTGTGCTACTTGTTAAAGTTGTAAGAGAGCTGGGACCAGTCAATAGCAAGAACATTTACTATGCTTGAATACTCAGCCATCCTTGCAGGTTTGCCTGGCTTGATTTTTCTATTTGGGTGAAGCAGAGATGGTTTATATAATCTGATCTCCATTTTCACTTTTTTCCCATTTTTCTCATTGAAAAGCTCATCGGCCCTTGTTGCCTTCAGGGTGAAGGCTAATCCTATAATCTGCTGCAGATTCTGTTTGTGTTGAAATGTCACCTGTGTAAACTTATTCTGCTCAGACCATGCAGAGTTTGGTTCGTGGAGACTTGCATTTGTACTGGGGATGCCAAAGGGTTATCAAAATAGAAGTATCTTCCAAAAACCACCACAAAAGATGCCAGCCAGTGGCACTACTGAGTGAAAGAAGACTTGCTTGAATCTGCTGCATGGCAGGCAGATGAGTCTCCTGCCCTGACCCCAGCATTGCCTCTGTGATAGTGAAGAAAGGCCATCCCTGTTCTTCCAAGCACGGGAGGGTCGTGTCTCCCTCAGCAGCAGAACTGCCTGTTTTTCTCACCAACACTTTAGCCAAGCAATGGTCCACTCCAGGTCAAGTTGGATGTCTGTTATGAAATAAAACATAATGAAAGCTTCAAGGGCTGTGGGACATGGGCATCAGTCATGTCAAGCCACTTAAATTCTCTGCCAGAACAGAGTGGCTGTGTTCAAACCCCTCTTGCCTGTTGGTACATTCATAGACCTAGAGATGCTGCCAAACACACAGGAAAGGTGCTACCTACATTCAAGCAGTAAGTTTTTCAGAGCCTTAAAAGTGAATCCAGGGCTTGATCCCAGACCTGTCCAAGGGGCTCTGATGTGAACAGAAACTGACACAAGACTGGGAACTGCTCCTCCCCAAGTTCTCATTTAAATGGTATCCAGTCCTTTTCCAGGCTGGAGCTGACTGGCACAGGCCCAAAAAGGTTGCCAGGGAACATAACCATTAAGTTATACAGAAGTTGAGCTTTGCCAGTATAGACAAAGCCTCTGCTAACACAGCTGGCCAAACCTGGTGCACTTCTGCAGGGGCTCTGACTGACTGGCAGCCCAGTTCAATCAGCCAAAGGCAAACCATGCCCCTGGAAGGAAGCCATAACAATGAACATGTTAAAAGGAAATGAACTCAATTTAAAACTTATAATACAGGACTCTGTGTGTGTCAACCAGGATCACTCAGCACAGGGAAGGCATAACAAATATCCCTGGCTGAGCTGCCATGAGATCTCCCGGAAGCCCGAAGCTCATTTCATTCATTCTTCTGCGTGCAGCAGCAAAACCACATGCCAAGCACTAGCTGCAAATTGAAGTGTCTAAGCTCCCTCCTGGGCAAGGGAAATGTCCTAGCTTTGTGAAAAAAGGCATTGTTTAAGACTGGAAGCTGGATGGAACATTTGAACAACTCCAAAAATATGTCTTTTTCCTTCAAATTTTATCTTTCCCCTCACAGTCAGTGCAGGCTTGGGAAACAAAAGAAGTGCTTCTGCAATACTCAGGCAGTACTCATACTTCTCCTCTGAGGGACATGAAGAGCTACTCATGCAGAGGCACAGGAGAGGTGGACCTTTTGCAGACTCCTTCACGAACCTCTGCTGCTGCATTTCATCCCTCAGCTGTGCTAAGCCCACTCCTCCAGTACAGAGGCAGATGAAAGGTGGGAGCACACA
This sequence comes from Chamaea fasciata, assembly GCF_029207755.1. Lineage (NCBI taxonomy): Eukaryota > Metazoa > Chordata > Aves > Passeriformes > Sylviidae > Chamaea > Chamaea fasciata. Next base: position 25,594,072 of record NW_027094087.1, read on the forward strand.
GGTACTTCTGAGACTCATGCCAGTGTAGTTGTCACAACTTTTATCCTTCCTCCAGCCAAGTAGTCCAGGAGATGGAGGCACTTGCAGGTGGGGCTCTCCAGGCACTGCACACCTCTCCTCACCATCCTGTTACACTGCAGAAGACGGTCCTTGAAGAAGGGCTACTTCACCCTTAGAATCACAGTATCATAGAATACTTCAGGTTGCAAGGGACCTTAAAGACCATCCAGTTCCAATCCCTCTGCTGTGGGAGGGGCTCTTTCCACTAGACCAGGATTCCTAAAGGACCATGAAGGGAATTTAGACAGTGCAATGGACTGAAGCTGCTGTTTCCAGTGCAGTATTTGCCTTTTTGCAGCTGAAGCATGTGAAAACAGCTAGACTGTTGTGTGAAGTTTCTTTCAAAAGCTGAGGATGCTTTTTGAGAATGAGAACATGGCATTGCAACATCCACTAAATAACAAGGATTTAAAGCTGCCTGAGATGAGCACTTTTGCATTTTGTTCTCATCTAATGAGGACATAATAAAATATAGGAGTTTATAGGAGCCTACAGTCTATTGGACACTATAGGAAATACAGGAATCTTTCCTGAAGAGTGGATATTGTTTACTAAGCCACCTTCTGATATACAATAAACTGCCCATGAGTGACCAGTCTGGCACCAAAACGACTGTTTTAGTGTGGCTGAAGTGGGAGCTACCAGTAAATGAATTCTAAGATATTAAAACCCTCAGCCATGTCACCTCTCAGACAGAAAAACCTCCCAGCATCAGCCTCCAGTGCACAGAAAAGAAGTATCTTCTACAAAACCATGTTTCCCCATCAGCTGCAGGGAAACAGATTTTCCATATCTTTTGTTACTGCATTGTTGCTATGATCATACAGGGACCAATGAACTGAGACAGTATTTTAATATGTAGTTAAAAAAAATCCCTCTGCAAGTTGAATCTATGTAGGGCAGATGTCTATTTGGGTGGAAAAGTCTGGCTTTAAATATATCATGAAATAGATAAATAATTTAAGGGATTAACATACTGAATGCATGTCACAAAAATACAGTTTCCAAACAAGAAACATTTATGCAAAACTGAAGAATAGACTAGAAACTGAGAGTGCTCTTTTCTAGTAATTCAGAATTCATAAAAGTTGCTTCCAAATAGCAAGAATGGCTTTTGCTTCTTATGCAAAAAGAAAAGCTGAAAGTCCTCTTCTAAATGGCATTTTTTTTTGTCCTGCTAGTGCTTACATTATTCTGAATTTCCTAATTTTTGATTTCTTGAAATTTCTGTGAGCAACAGAAAAATTAGTAGTACTATATACAGGTAATACACCAATGAGTATAAATTTCAATTGCAAAGTAATTTCTATTGCTAGTAATTTGTTAAAATGATTTTTGTTCACTTGCTGTTGAAAAAGTTTTGTTTGAATGGCAAACAAACAGTTAGGGGAATATAAGTTTTCTGGTCTTTCAGCTTGGATCTGACAACATTCCTACTTCACTGCTGGAACTTTGGCAAATCCTGTATGAATCTGATGAAACTTCAGGCTTTGCATTACCACTTGAAAGCAAAAATAAAACAGAAAAAAATCCCATTAAGACAACAAGCCAACAGTTTTAAGCTCTTAACATATTTGTGAAGAAATAAAATGCCCATGATTGTGCACTCTGTTACTGTTTCTGGCACACATATGAAAAAAATTCTCAATTTATTCTTTTACCATTTGAAACCAATGTTTTCAGTTCCATTGGGTTTAGTGAACTGAGCATCCTGCTATGTATAGAGCTAAAGAAATAATTTCTTAACCACCAGACTGTTGCACCAGCCTTCCTTGATAATTCATTTAGGTGTGACTAACCATAGTCTCCCCAAGCAAGCTGTTTTAATTGTTTCAAAGATTGCAATACACAGATCTAAGCTCTCCTGAGCTCTCCACAACAGAAAATCCTCATAAGTACCTAAATATAATATCCAAGCACAGACAGGTCAATATGGTGAGATATCTTTGCAACCACAGTCATATGCAAGCTTTTTCAGCTATTGATGGACATGTTCTGTGTTCCTTCAGCATCATAAGGAAGAGTTACGCCAAGCCCTGAGCTTTGGGCTTGTTTTGGTAGAAAATGGAGACCAAGGCAGAGAGATACGTTGTAATGAAAGTGTCCTTGCTCTAATGCTCCGTTCTGCTGAAAAGCTGAAGGTGAGGCAGAAAGGGGGAAACTGTATGAAGTTTTTACTTGGAAAGTCCTCTTAAAGGTGGCAGGTTTTAAGGTACTGAGCTACAGCAAATAGCAACTTGCCACTGTACAGATAAGGAAAAGGTCTGGGGATCTGATGGTCAGGAATTACTTTCCTCTCTCTATCTCTTCCTAACTCAACACACTGATTCTTGGCATGACCCTGTGTGGCCGGCACCCAAGCGTGTGCACAGGAACATGCAGGAGGGGAGAGTCCAGCAGCTGAAATTTTGCACAAGAAAGGATGTTGTTCACCTCCTCTAGTGGCAAAGCTTGCTAGGAATGAGAAATTAGCAGGATTTTTGTGGAGCTGTGTGCCTAGGAGCAGCAAAATAGTTTGATTCAGGATTCAAGAAGTCCGCAAACTGAGACTTGCAACTTCAGTTGCAAGATCACTTCAGCAGGGGAGGATGTGCCTGTGCTGCATCTGCAGCATGATGGAAAGGGATGGTCAGTTGTTCAAGCATCATACACATGCTATGCTGAGGTAGCCCACATAAAGTGCTTTTGCAACACTCCTCTAGGTTAAAAGCAACTGTAAAAAACTCATTCTCCAAGCACAAAACATTCGCAGTTTGATTAACAACTCACTCACCCAAATCACAGGTGTTTTTGTCAAAACCTCTTTGGACTATGCTCTCCCTGCAAGCAGGAAAACTTTTCTGCTTGCTTTTCTCCCACATCTGAATTTGAATCAAGCTAATCTTTCAGCAGGAACTACTAGGAGCTTCCTAACTCTGCCATGTGATGGACTCGTTATAAAGCTCTGAGAGATAGATCGGGTATTGAAGCACTCAAATGCTGTCAGCCCTGGCTGCATACTTTGAGTTGCAATAGCTGTGCTTGGCAGGGAACATGCTCTCATTGAGTAGCTGGAGGACTCCTCCAAAATCTGCCATCCCACCTGGACAATGGCATTCCCAGCACAGGTGAGCCTCGGACTGCAGCAAGGAAATCCTGATCTCACACGGGAGCTGCTTGAAATCCAAGGGCAGTACAAGCCTAATCAGAGGCCGAATATTTTGGCGGGTGTCAGAGCGTACAGACTGCTTTGGCGTCCTTGGACTGGGTATTTGCAAAGGTTTTAAACTTCTCTCTCTCCTGTTCCGCCAGCAGAGGGCACGGCTCCCCGCTCTGCGAGGAGACGCATCAGCCCGCAAGGACAACAGGATTGGCTGCTGGATGGAGAAGTTTGATGTCCTTTTCCTCCCACCTTCCCTATACCTGCATTTCACGCTCCTGGCTGGACCTGAAGTCCTGTCTAAGAAGAAAATACCCAGAGAACTTTAGCCGAGGCGGAAGGGAAGGCAGCCGGCTGTCGCTTTTCCTGGCTTGAGAAAGCATCTGACACGTCTCGTTCCTACGTTGAGTCCATTCAGAAGCAGCTCTGCCGACGCGCCGTTTCCTATTTCAGCTCTGCCGCGTTTGCACTGTGCTACAGATTTGTGCAGCAGCCCCAGACCTGCCTCAGAGCCGCTGAGGCATCAGGCAAAGCCCGGGCACACGAGGGTGAGGCTTCCTGCAGCTCTTGACCTGTGGGAAGCAGCTCTTGACCTGTAGCGAACCAGATGCTCACTCCTCCTTCACAGCCATTTCAGAACCACGAGATGCAGGGCAGAGAGTAATAGGACAGTGGCCTTTTTCTGCAGTGACCATTCAGTAAACGGCACATTCTGCTTTATTTCTTCTCCAATAGTCACTGCCAACACAGTGTGACAACCAGCAACTCCTCTCCTTTGATGTGACAATAGAAATCTAACCAGAGCAGACACAGATTTGAACCTTTTTAATCTTATTCATTTTTTTAAACCATAAATAAAATATGGCTAAAATATAGGATATTAGCGATGCCTTTGGGAAGTCAGAGTAAGGCAAGTTCAAGAACACTGACAGTAAAACAAAGAAGAAACACTGAATGCGTGGTAATTTGCACTAGGCTGAGGTTCAGACCTACTCAATTTACAGTGAGGCTTTCCAACAGCCATTGGGAAGCAAAAAAAATTAGCCTTCAGGAAAGCTGTTAATCTTTTATCTAAGAAAAGCACCTCTAAGCCAGCATGGCCTTTTTGATGCTGTATGAGGACTCAGGACTAATTTCCTAGAGGTATTTCTCACCGATGAGTGTTCATTCAGGAATTTATGCAAATGTATTTTAGGTGTGAAGTGCTGGGAAATTGTTTGTGCTTCCTCATAAGACACCTATGCCTGGTCTCCAACAGTGGTATCTTTTCTGGCTTGATGATTAGAAAAACCAAATTCTGGTTTTGGACATTAAAAGTCAGAAGAAACAAAAACTGAAATAGTGAAACTTTTTGGTTTAGTTTGATGAACTAAGATTTTGTTTCTCCTTAGTTAATGCTAGAGCAAGAAGCATACAATTGTTCAGATGCAAATATGGATGGAATTATAAATAACTGTAATTTTACATCCAAATGAACTGAAGTCCATGCAAAACAGACAAACATGATCTTAGAAACTAAAGCAGCCACATATTTTTAAGGAAGAAATATAGTGAAACTTATTTTTATTTTTTGAAGATACAAATGGAAATTGGAAGATACTCTGAATTGGAGTCTAGCAATTCAGTGGGAAAAGCAAAAATAAAAGAGAGCTTAAGATATTGCTGCGTGTAAATGCCAAGTATCAGAGCCTGTTGTGCTGGAAAAGGTTAGGAGTTTGAAAGCAGTGATATAGGACATACAATTTTCCCAAGCAACCAAGATTGTATTCTTATGCAAATGATTAGGCTACTAAAAATACCAGGCAATTGAAAGGACCAGCTTTTTATAAGCAGAAATACATACAAATCAGCATTCCATGAGGCTCACCAGCAGACACTAGCAGGTCTTTTATGGATGTTTTAAACATCTGCTTTCACCCTCTCTCCCTGAAAAGTTGTCTCTCTACATGCACCAGATGCTTCTAAGGCTGTGGAGCTGCCAGGGAGTCAGCCAGGCGATTCAGAAATGGAAAGTCAATTATCACCAGTGAAGAGGAGCACAATGTGGATGAGCTGTGCCTTCACTGGAGACTGGTGGACTTCCTCCCACAGGACACAAAAAATTTGGGCACTAAAACTGTGGACTGCAAAAGCCCAATGCAAGGTCTCCAAAGAAATGGTGGGCAGGTGCTCATGGTGCAATACAGCTACTACTTTTCCTCCAGGCTCCATCACCAGCCTGGCAGTGAGAGTCCTGCCACAAGAAGCAGGAACAATGAGAACACATCATCATCATGGTAAAACCCCTGTGATGTGATCTATGATTTCTTTTGATATTTCCTGCCCAGCATAAAGCAACTAAAAAAGTTTGCTCTGTCCCTTCTGAAACATATGTCCTTCAGTAGCTAAATGGCTCTTAGTCTTCTCTGCCAATGGCACAATACTGTGGTACTGAGGGACTCTGATCTGGCAGCACTGTGGCACCACTGCATTGATCTTGGGTGAAAACGTGCTATAAATGCTGCTGTATGTATTTCCAAATGATAGGTAACGTGAGCAATCTGTAGCATCCCCAGGCAAAACTTCTGAATTAGGTATTTAGAAAAAGCTGGACTGACTCCTGACCTTGTTCACTAAGGACCTAGATAACTCAGATGTCAAACTCTCTTTTTACCCAGAGTTTTAGCCTGTGAGAATCTGCTTTGTGGTCCTTTTGCAGTGACCAGGGGGGAACCTTAACTGAACTTTCCATGATAAGTTTTTGCTTCAGCCCAGAGGTCTTACTCACTCTTACTCTTTTGTAGCATGATATGTTGTGCATGGACCTCTTGAAGCAGCCCTAAGAATGAGTTTTGATCCCATCATCAGAAGGCAAGGCGTTTTAATAGTCCACCACGACTTGGGCCTGGCAGTGTATTTCCCTCTCTTTCCAGCCCTCCCAACATTGTATCTTCTTAACCTGTGTTGGCTACCAGACCAAGCAAGGGAAGATTGCTTTTGTCCTTCCTCCTTTTTGCCTCTGTGCAGGGCCAACACACCAGCTTGTCCTTTCTGGGGAAGAGTCCTTAATTTCACTCCCAATGAGACATTTGAGAGACCTCTGACAGGGATCCCTCTGGACAGATCCCCGAAGTTCTCTCTCATCTGAGCTTGAGATCTCAGTTATTCAGTGTTGCTACTCTGGGTTCTGTGCAAATAAGGCTTGTGTTTTTTAATTTTCCTCCTATGTTGTTTTCTTTGGGAAAGTTAACAACAACTGGAAGAGTTCTATTGCAACCCCAATATTATTTTTTGAACCATGATGCTTGTTTTAACACTGTACCCAGAAACAAAAGGAAGTTTCTCTAGACATGATGGCACTGAAGCTTCTTTAAAGCAACTAGTATTTTTGGCAGCAGCTATTTTTACTCACAGAATGCAGCTCAGGGTTAAGAATGAAGGTGTAGAAGAAGCATTACTTGTCACAGCTCCATTTTGTTCAGTGTATCATTTTATAAACTTTATTTCTTCCCTTTAGAATTTTTTGGGGGGGGGACTGAACCCCAGCATACTAGTCAGAATTACTTCTGATCCTATCTACTTTACTGCTGCAGCCAAGATGAATCTTGAAAACATATATCAAGTTTTGCATTAGATCAGAGATCCCTTCCTTTTTGAATCCTTTTCTATTTTACTACTTTGGGACTGCATTGCTCAAACCTCCTTCTCCATTCAGCTGAGCATAATTGTTGGCTACCTAGTGGAAAAATAGTCTAGAACTCAGCAAAGAGCATCAGTTTTGCTAAAATATGCTTGATATTGCCTAAAAGTGTACAGAACTTGTTTTGACTCCTTTGGTCTCTGCAGAGCAGTGTGAACCCTTGCAGAAAAGATTTTTCCTAAGAAACAGTTTTGCTGCATCACTGCTATTCACCTCCTGCATTCTGCAGAGCTTCACTGATTTCAGCTCAAGAGCGGCAGCTGAAGTTTCTAAATTATAATAATAATAATAATAATAATAATAATAATAATAATAATAATAATCCTCTCAGAGCAGGACTCCAGCACACCTGCAGCACACCTACCAGACCAGCATGAGCAGAGTCTCAGGTGGCTTTGTTCCCTGGTGCAGAAAGGAGCAACCTAAAGTTACTCTGTAAAGTGAAGCAGCAGCTATAGATAATTGTTAAGAAAACACATAAGATTTGGTGTTTACCATTGCATTTCTGCAGTTCTAAAACCAAACCAGCCATGTTGTCAGAAGCCAGCATTTTCTGGATACCTCATGCTAGCCTTTGCTGCACTCAGGGGGACACAATGCAGTAGGAATTGATTTGAGAAAGCACAGAGAACCAGCAGCTTTTGCTGAAAGGAGTTTTCTTATATTTTTATCATGATGATATGTCTGGGTTTGGCTGAAAAAATGTATTCAAAATAACAAAACCTGAATTTTTTTCCTTTCCTTTATCCCTCTCACTTTCGCCCTCTTGTTTACTCCTCTGTTTCCCTTAGCAACTGGTATAAAGAGGAGAAACGGAGGTAAAAAATAAACAAACAAAATATTTTTCAATGGAACGATGAGGAAGTGCTTCTGTTTCTGTCAAAACCCAGAAATGTTGCATCAAAACAGCAAATTTGTGAAAATGGTTGTTGAGGGAAGTTTTGTCAGATTATTTTTATTGGTATTTTTATCACCATCATCATTAACCCACTATGCTTTCAGCACTACCTCTTACTGCTGGGAAAGACTGATGACTTCTTCAGAAATCCTGGACTGGATCCCAAGATTTGAAATCCTGACACAAGGTCAAGTCATAAGAGCAGGCATAAGTGTGCCAGGCAAAGTCACAAGTGCAGTTCCAGCTGTTGGGCGTTTGATTCACTTCTCCTGTCCTAAACTAAAGATCACCTTTTCCTCATCACCTACTGGCCTTTCACTGCCACAGAGCACAAACAACAAGCAACTCTCAAGAAAGAAAGTAATTTTTACCAGAAGAAATCACCTCAAAATATCTGTGTTCTGATCAACTAATGTTCTGTCCAAGGGATACCCAATCCTGACTTTTCCTTTCTTCCAAGAATAAGGTATTAGGCAAGTATAAGCCAATGCTAACAACATGGTCAGCCCTAAACTCCTAGGGACATCCCCCTGCATCCCAAGGTCACCCTAGGGCCATAAGCACAGCAGTACCCTCTGTAGGAAACTGTTTAAATTCAGTCCTGATCAAGCCTGTGACTATCTATAGACTCTGGGACCAAGAAATACTTTTGCACCTTTGCTTCTCAACAAGGTCAACATAATGCAGTGAGTAACAGCTTCTCTCTCCAAGAGGTCCCAGAGAAGAGACCTCTCACTATGGTGTCACACCTTGCAGTTGTGTCCCTGTGCACCATGCACAGCACATCTAAAAGGTCTGTGTCAGCAGTATGCTACATGATTGGCCAGGTCAGAAGAATTTGTCCCAAACACAGCCAAAAGTCAAGCCAAAGCTGGTGCCAGATGCACTATAGGTACACTCAGAGAAGAGAGAGATGCTGGTATTTGGAAGAGGTTGTGCTGCAAGAAAATAGGATAAAAATCCATAAGTTGTCAACTGAAGTTGTCAACTGCCTGACAAATGTCAGAGGTGGGACGATACAGCCAGAGGTAACTCTGCTCTGAGACTGCTCTGCAGGTCAGAAAGACCTTTTCTATCATTGCCTGAACAAAAGGCAGCATTGCAGTCAGGAACAGATCTCACCCCTGTGATGCCTCTGCCAAAGCTATGTCTAAGAATAAGGAAACAAAAGCTTCAAAAATTCACTGATTTTAAAAAATATGCAGGAGATTTTTAAGATTAGGGGCTCAGTTTTCCTACTTCGTTCAAGTTCTTTCTACAGTGAAGTAAAACAAGGAAGGGTCAAGGAGTTGATACAGCCCCACAAGGCAAAGCAAAGGGATGGGAAATGGGGTCTTGCTCTTTGCTGGGGAGCAGTTATATAATTGTAAAGAAAAAGCACTTTAACTTTGGTGACTGTTGTGCTGTGAGTGTTTTATCATATTTCAAATTTTCATTTGGATTTGAGACAGATTTTAGCATATTAGTTTGTCTTATGAATATATCCCAGACATTCTCAAGGCTTCATTAGAAGGACTATCCTGGAAAGAATTAAGCAGGTCAAGAGGTCACCACCCCTTTTCTTTCAGTTGCTGAGATGTGCTCAGTCCTCAGGGAAATTATGGAGAAATGCAACCTCCCTATTAACTGGTCCAGCAGAAGAGGCATCTCAGCCAGATGCGAAAGACTGATACGGGCAAAGCAGCACCAGGCTTTGCAATCTCCCTTGGAGTCATTCTGTTTGTGACTTTGTGCTGGGGGCAGCTCTGGTCACTGCAGGGACTGCTGGACTGTGTGGGAACAAGAGGGGGCTGCCTCCCTGGAGCCTGCAGCAAGACCAACACAGCAACAGAAGGTGGGGATACCATGCCTGTGCCTGAGTGAGGACAAACTCTCTCCTGACAGGATGTTGCACACGAAGAAAGGAAGGATTCACCATCAAAAGCCTTAGTACAGAGATAGACGGGCCATTCCCCATAGCCTTCACCATGATACAGGTCTGTAAAACTAAAAGGCTGGTTGTAGAAACTGAGTTTGATTAGCCTCCCTGTGCTGAGGAGAACCAGCAAGTTGTATGATGGCTGCCTGCACTTCCCTTAACTTCAGGCCCAGAAAGATTCTGAAACAATTCAAAGCAAAGGAGGAAGAATTTTGAATGCTGCTGCTCCCAATGTGCTGTGTACACGTTGCTTGATTAAAGAAGATGAGGAGAAACAGGGAGCAGAGTACCAAAAAGTCACCAGTTGCCATCTGTCAAGCATTTTTCAAGTGGCTGCCACCACAACTGGATCTACTTTTAAAGATGTTTGGATGGAAGTGAGCAAGATGTGCCCAGCAGAGAGCAGGGAAAAGACTGAGCAGCAAGTGAAGGAGGCAGAGGAAGTCAAAGTAGGTTGAGAGTGTAAAGAGCCCCTCAACTGTGCTGAGAGTGTGGAAGAAAGGGATTGGGTAGGACTAAAACACATGCAGGTGAGTAGGAAGGAAGCAGATGCATGTCAGGGGATGGAGTGGGGGGCACTAAGAGAGCAGGAAAAGCACTGTGTCTAAAGAGTCCTGCAAGGGTCACACCACAAGTAGAAATCTTCCCTTTAAGGATTGAAATCACAATTAGACTGGTTGAATTAGGGAGTTAGGCACTGTAAATGGAAGTGGTTTACACAAAGAGCAAACCCCTCTGCTAAGAGGTTATCTAGAGAAGTATGGAAACATTAATTTAGGAAGCAATTTTTAACCTTGGCAGCTGCCTTGCCCCATCTCCCCAAAAAGGCAGGTGAAACCTGATGGATACAGGGTTCTGAAATGCTAAGGGATATTTCTTGTTTAGTGAGTGTTCCTGAAATATACAGTGATAACAAGAGTCCAGGGACATCACTGTTCTGCCTTTCTATCTCCATGGGTCAGAAGTTTAAAGTTCTAGTGTTGCTTTTTTTTTTTAAATACTGAAATACCCAGTCTGGACATGGTGTATCTCTCCCACTAGCTGGCATTCTGCAGCAACAGCCTCATTTGTATTCTGTCTTATACTTGAGCAAAGAAAGAAACCACTCTGCATTGCCACAACTAAGTCCTTCCCCACTGCAATACAGATTGCTAAAGAGTCACACTAAATTCAACATGTTCCCACTAACATATTTTATTCATACTGATGGCCTCCTTCACAGTGTGTTCCCAAAGACTTGATTTAAAATTTAAGCTCCAGACTTCTAACAAAATATATAAAGCAAAACAAAGTGAGTATCTTTTTCTACACAGCAGTACAATAGAGCTGCTTCTCCTTCAAGGCTCATCTATCACAGATTTTAGGCAGGAGGTTTTTTTCCCCACACAGGGCTGGAGTGTCTTCCTGTATGAAGGAGAAATTTGTGACTTCTAAAAAAGACATTGTCTTTAAAGTCCTACTGCTTTTTGGAGTTAAAAATTAATTTCAGGCTGTGGATAAGTTTTGGACCTGATGATACAACAAAGTGAGGCTTCCTCCAAGATAATGTTCAAATGGTTTGATAATAACACCAAACCAACTGTTGAGACACTGTATTTCCGTCTTTTCAAGCAGGAGTGGCCATGTCTGTTGGGGATTAAAGTTTTCCTGGCCCCTCCTGGTTGGTTCTTCACACAGCAGGCTTTTCTTTACACTCTGATTCTGTTTGTGAAACAAAGTCCAGCTAAACCCATCAGGTAACTTCAAGTAAGACATTGCAGGGAATCTGAAAGCTTTGTGGGCCAGAGCCATTTTTCATAGGGCTCCTTTGCTGCCAGCAAGTCCAGCATTTCACCCAGGGATCAGGGAAGAACTTACAGGAGCCTTCTCCATGTGCAATAAAGGCTGTGTAACATTTTGTTCCAAGCTACACAAGCCATGGCACTCTGTCACACAGTGGATACTCAGGGAGCTGGAAAGTATCTGGGCTACACTAAACTCTTTCCACAACTCATGGAGAAAAAATGTATCTCCAAGGGATGGTTCACAGCCTCTCACTTGTTTTGGGATAAGAGGACTCACCATCTGAAACTCTCCCCATCAGGTCAGAGAGAAGGAGGCAGTTCACAGCAGGCACTGCTACTTTTCTGACACCCAAACTGAATGAGGCAGACCTATCATTTCCTTTGTGGGCAGAGCAAAACACCTGCAGAGAGATGGGGAAAAAACCAAACATCAGCTTTCTGGTGATGGTCTGTGTCAGGAGCAGCAGGCCAGAAAAGATGCCTTCCCTTATGCTGTGTGAGCCATTTCCTGCAACGCTTGACTTTCTTCTCACTGACTCCTGTTAGCAACTGCTTTGTGAATTTTTACTGGCAGCCATCTGAGTTCACCCTTGGCACCACATACAGTCCCCACAGCCAGGAGGTTGAGCACTGCTCCATGAGTGACAGTGCAGTCCAGGAATGGCAAGACTGGGCTGAGCTGGGAGCCAGACAAGGTGATGAGGGCAGGACCAGTGGCAATAACCATAACCAGCTGCAGTCCAGCGTTGTCCAGGCAAAGCCAAAGCAGTAAGGAAAGCCTGAGGTCAAGCTAGGAAGTCAAGCCAAGCCTAGATACAACACACATTTCACACAGTTCAGGCCAGCTCTAAGGCAAAGATCTCAGCTTTATGCTGCATCTGGGTGGTTGGAGCAATGACAGTTTGCTGGAGTACTGCAGTTCCTGACAGCCATTGTGTGGGGAAGTCTAGGAACAGTGTTAGCCCTCAACTGGCTAAGTACTTCTAACACTTAACCAACAGCAGGACTTACCCTCAGACATGCAGGGTATGTTTCAAATTCCCACCCTACTCCAAGACCTCTTCCTCTCCCACTCTTCATTAACACATAACTATTAATAGCTTCTCGTGTGAGGAGCTGGAAGCAGAGGAGAGCTAAGAATATAACAGTGTTAAAAGCTACAATCAATGACCTGCAAAGGAGTGGGGAAGAGATGCTGGCTGCCAGCTCATCCTGCTCTCACCAGGGCCGCCCAGGCGGCACCAGCTCCCTGGCTGAGGCAGTTCAGGCATGGCCATAATTCAGTGTGAGTCAAAAGTTTTATTTTGACAGGGAAAGCTGAAACAGCAGAGGGCTTCTTGCCATCCTCTCTGGACAAGCCAAGGAGAGGCAGGAATGGTTTGTTTAATGCCATGTCTCATAATTCCTGGCACTTCACGACTCATTAAATGTCCTAGTTTTGTAACGAACTCCTGCTGAGCTCAACATTTGATACACATTTATGGGTGGCCTGTTGGCTGTACTAACAATTCATAATTCCCTTAACCATCTTAACTCCTTCCTTTGCATGCTAGGCTTCCTTTAAACAACTGTAAGATAAAGATACTGGGGACTTCAGTTCTTAACACAGAATGAATTACATGTATCTGGACAATTTATTGGTATAGCTATATGCTGCAGCTTGATACACTCATTCTGAGTTCAAATAAAACTACACTGGATCCTAATGCTTCTTACACTGCTCCCCTTCTGTATTCATTTGGCTTTTACTGTGGATATATCCATGCACATGAATGCTTGATATTGATGCCCCTCCAAAAGAAGGTCAGCAGCACACTTAGTATTTATTCACTTGTATAGGAGCCAAATGACCCTTCCTGGCCATTGCATGTGGGAATTAGAAGTTAGGGGCCTCTGTTCAGGCACCTTCTTGTGATACGAGTGATTTTGTTAGCTTCCCCCATTTTCCAGCTTGCTTTCTTTGCAAAAGGTCAGTGAGAAATCACAAAAAGAGCCCAGTAACATGTAGACCCAGCCTGAAAACTGATTCAAACAAGGGCAACTGCACTCAGCACAAGTTTGACAGACACCAGGATTTTTGGAGTTGACAGCATATTTAACCTCTCGATTCTAAAAACACCATGCATGGTCAGCTTGGAGGTAGGTAGAGAGGTCTGTGATTTAGGCTAATTTTTCTCTCATTCACTTGAAGTACAGAATCACTTAGTCTGGCCACACTGAAAAGAGCGACTTCATGTACACAGTAAAAAAAAATCCAGTCTCTGTATTTCAGGGCATGACTGAAAAGCCACCAGCAAAATCACACTGTTCTAAATGGAAGGTATCTTGGGTTACTTTAAACTCTAGGTGGAAGATACTTGTGGCTTCAATCAAAAAGTGCCATCAAGGTGTGTCTGATTTCAGGCTACCTTGTATGAGAATGGTCTGAAATTCAGTGGTGTCAGACAACTTCCAAACTGCCTTTGTACTGGGTTTGGTTGGGATGGACTTTCTTCACTGCAGCCTAAAGGGTCTGTGCCTTTCATCTGTGGTTAAAACAGCACTGGCAGCACACGGGTTTCGGTATTGCTGAGCAGTGCTAGCACAGAGTCAGGGCTTTCTCTCCAACACCCCACCAACAACTTTGAAGGTCTGTAGGCTGGAGATGGGCAAGAGATTGGGAGGGGAAATAACTGGGACAGCTGATCCAAATAGCCATAGGGATATCCCATGCCATATCACGTCCTCCTTAAAAAGAAACGTTGAAGGAACGGAGAATGATGGGAGGACATTTGTGATGATGTCATCTGTCTTTGCAAGAAACTGCTATGCCTATTGTCTTGGGTTTTGTAACAAAAAAAAACCCCAATAAACAAACAAACAAACAAAAAACCAACCAGAAAACAAAACCAGAAAAAAGTTTATTCTATTCCATCTGATGAAAGCCATTTGGGGAGGTGTTTTTTTCTTTATCTGTTGTAACTCCAGGAGGGAGGGTGCAACTGCCTTTCTGATAACAAGCCAGCTGTTCGAACCAAGTGGGGCATTGTTTCTTATCCCAGCTCACCCTGCCATTCCCTCCGTGGGGATATCTTTTGTTATTGGGCCATGAAAGCTCACCAATGACAGGACACATTACATCATCCCATTGTGAGATGCTCTACCCAGGGAGGAGGAGCCAAACCATTTCCATCTAGATAAAAGGAGCCACAAGAGTCACCAGTGTTCCCACGGGACTCCCAAAGGAAGACTGGACCCATCTCTGGACCCTTTTTTTCCACAGGACCATCTCTACTTCCAACAGGACCACTCCAGGAGGGCTTACTTTTGGACTGTTCCCAACATCCTGACCAACAGGGTGTCAGGTTGTATTTCTGACTCTGTCAGGGTTTTTCTAGGATTTTCTTGTTTGTCTGTTTGCTAATTCTTTTGTACTACAACATTTGTATTTTTAATATCCCTAGTAAAGAACTGCTATACCTAGTCCCAAAATCTTTGCCTGACAGCCTTTTAATTGCAAATTTATAATAATTTGGAAAAAAAGGGGGTGGAGGAGGCTTACATTCTCAATTCCAAGGGAGATTCCAATCTTCCCTGGCAGATACCTGTCTACCTAAACCAAGACACCTATCGAGGCCTTGCTTCCCAAAAAATAAGCTGCCTGCTTATGGGTCGTAGTGAATGAATTCCTCTTTTTACTTTGCTTCCATGTGCAGCTTTTGCTTTTCTGAACAACTGCACTTTCATTTTCTATGTCATTTTCTCCCCCAAACCTTTCTAGGAGAGGAGTGAGGAAGCAGCTGGGTGGATGTCTGGCAGCCAGTCAAGGCCAACCCCCCATGGGGGTCTGGACATGGATTAATTTTCTTGACTGTTCTTTTCATTTTGATTACTGCTGATGGCAAAGAAAACAGATGATGTAAACTTCAAAGGCATTTTCATAGGAGAATTGTCAATTTCACTGAATACTGGCAACCTTGAACATTCAATAAACATCAGTCCAGATAAAAAAGAAGAAAAACCACTTGGGGTCTTACCTGTTAAGCCTTGGTGTGTGAGCCCATGAGGATGTGGTTTTATGACCAGCATATTCTAGTTCAAGGCTGCGCTGCCCTACTGAGACTGGCCCCACCCTTACTTGAGCCTACTTTATATTCCTGCTGTTTGCCTTAGGTCAACACTAGCAGTCAGGAGGAGAGTCAAACAAGCTTCAAGACCTGTCTGACAAAACAAGGACAAGAAGGGTCTTGTTCATTCTTGCAAAATCTTTTGTTTCAGAGGTGGTTTGCAGTAGCAGCAAGACTGTTCAGAGGCTGCCATGGGTTGGCCTAGGAGGAGAGGATGACGCAGGAGGTCTGCACAGGAGGACAGTTTGTCACCGCAGCATTTCTCCCTGTGTGCAGCAGTTCCTGTCAGCAGGAGAAAAAGCAATCACTGATTTCAGTCAAGCGCTTTGTCTGCAGCATTTCTGTCTGTGTCCTGCATTGCTTTATGCAAGGTTTAGACACGGACAATTGGTGACTCAGGCTTCTGCTGAAGGATGTGTTTTAAAGTTAGAAACAAGGCTGTTACAAAACAAAGAAAGTGCACAAATTCACCCCTGGAGGAGTGAAAACAACAAATTGCAATGCACAGGCTTCAGTGTCAGAGAATGTTTCTCTGGAAGGGATTTAGTTATTTTCTTACCCCATGAAACAAGTGCCATTTCACTTGTGAGAAGAGACTCCCTGTGAGGATTTGGATCCTCTGGGATGGAGGATGAGTTAGCGGTTAGAGATGAAATGCAAAGGTGTTTTCAGCATAGCAGCTGGCTGCTCAGTTTTCTAATACAGTACATTGCATTGTTAATGGAAATGTTGCTTTGTACCTTCTGTTTTCCTCCCAGTAGAATTAATTCCAGCACTCTTTGCATGCCAAGCATGCACACTCACAGTTATGAGCACTGGGGAGAGGGAGAAGACACAGCTTGGACCTGCACTGATAAGATCACAAAGATCCTGCAACAGGGCTTGGAGCTGAACATGCTGCCTTTGCCAAGGGACTTCACCACAAGACCATCTCAGCTCCTGCCCAAAGGAACTATTGCACACCACTTCAGACAGGCCTCGGGAGCCAGCAGACTGGGGCGAAAGCATCTGGCTGTTTTGAAGTCCTTTGGGAGATCTGCAGGAACAGGAGTCTTCTGTTCCACTCTGTGAGGCAGCAAAGAGGGGGAAAAAAACCAAAAACAAACCCCTACCATTTCCCACAGAGCAGCTAACCCTTCCCAGTTAGCTAATCCAATCTGCACTCCTGCTTCTGCCAGGAACCAATCTGTTTCAAGGCTGCACGTGTCATTTTATTAAGCAATAAGAGAGAGCCAGGAAGAGCAGCTTTAAAAGCAGCAAGCCGTGCAGGGGCTGGGAGACACAGGCTGCCAAGGCTTTGGCAAGACTCAGAGATGAAAGTACCACAGGAGTGCCACATGGCCGTGCTGCTGGTATAGGTACTGTGTTTCTAAAGCAGCTCTCTACATGCCAGTTATGAAGAGACAAAAATCATGGAGCTGGAGACACGCTCACTAAATCCAGTGGTCACAAAATGGGAAGTAAAGGAAGTATATTTTTCCATGCTCTAGTAGCCACTGACCCAAGCTGAAAGCCCTGGGAGAAAAAGCAACAGGGCATGTAAGTACTTCCCTGGGAGCTGACTGTGAATGAAGCAGCTTGGTTTTCACTTGGATTTGCAGACATGTTTGTGAAGAAAATGAGGGTGGAAAAGCTGGAGAGATTTCTGAGAGGACTACAGGCTTGTACTTGAGAGAGGGAAATGTACCTAATGCTGTGTGTTGTGGCTGGGGTGCTCAAGGCTCACAAACTGCAGAATCATCCAACTTGTATTTCATCCTGCTGAAAGCAAGTCACAACTCCTAATTAGCTGTTCAGACCAAAAGGAGGTTATTTATTTTCCAAGTGCTTAGGAAAAAGTGTGAAAAGGTAGGATGTGAGGAAGAGCTTTTGCCTTATTATTGCAGTGCCAAAGCACAGCATCTTAAATAGAGTCAGCAGTATTATTTTGTGTATGCTTAGGAGGAAACTGTAATCCCTCATCCAACATTATCTGAGTCTGCAGTTACCACAGTGTAAATCAGGCCATAACTATATATGTACAGCCATTAACTTACTGGGTTCCAATCAGCATAACTATCACTGTTTTGTATATTGGAAGAAGAAAACACATCAGTAAACTTGTTTACTGGCTACTTTGTTTCCAGAAAGACAACTTGCATATATTTCTTTACATCCCTGGAGACCAAAGTTCTTAACACCAACAAGATAAAAACTTCTTCAAGCCAAAGCCTAAGAATCATTAAGGTTGCAAAATAACTCTAAGATCATGGGGTCCAATAATTAACCCAGTACTGCCAAGTCTATCACTAAACAGTGTCCCCACACGTCATGTGTCTTTTGAATATCCACAGAGAAGGTGACTGCAGCACTTCCTAGTGCAGCCCGTTCCAGTGCTGGATAATCCTCCAGTGAAAAAAATATCTTAATATCTAATCTAAACCTCCCCTAGCACAACTTGAGGCCATTTTCTCTTGTCCAATCACTTGTTCTGTGGGACCAGAGACCAACTCCACATCTGGCTGCAGCCCCCTTTCAGATAGTTGTTGAGAGCAATAGGGTCTCCCCTGAGCCTCCTTTTCTCCATGCTGAACTGCTGCTCCTCACAGAACTTGTGTTCCAGACCCTTCAGCAGCCCCACTGCCCTTCTCTGGACGTGCTTCAGCACCTCATTGTTTTTCTTGCAGAGAGGGCCCCAGAACTGGTCACAGTTATCAAGGTGTGGCCTCGCCAGTGCCAAGTACAGGTGGACAATCCCTGCCCTGCTCCTGCTGGCCACACTATTGCTGATCCAGGCCAGGATGCCACTGGCCTTCCTGGCCACCTGGGCACAGCTGGCAGAAAGCAGTGCAAGGTCAAAGCCCTGTTTTCTTTGCCCAGTGTTCACCAGGGCAGAGAGTGATTCCTGAACCTGTCAAGAATGACTGTCAGGGTGGTGAGTTGCCTCTTGAGAATCCTGGAGGTTACCTGGCAGCTTGTCCAGTCTTGGTTAAAGAATCAAAGGGACGATTTGAAGCTGAAAGTCCATAATTGTGGGGTTTTGCAAATACCAGTCTGCCTGCAACATATCTTTTGTGTAATATGGAATACTGTTCAGATGTAGGGATTTTTTATTCAGTTCAAAAATGAATTAATGTTGAAGCGTAGCTATAACAAAGGCCTATGTAGCACTGACAGTGTAAATAAATTGTAGTCCTTCCTCGTGAGAGGAGATAGAGGGATAGGTACTGATCTCTTCTCTCTGGTGAACAGTGACAGAACCTGAGGGAATGGCCTAAAGTTGAGCATGGGGAGGTTTAGGTTGGATATTAGGGAAAGGTTCTTTACCCAGAGGGTGGTTGGGCACTGGAACAGGCTCCTCAGGGAAGTGGATACAGCACCAAGCCTGACAGAATTCAAGAAGTGTTTGGACAATGCTCTAATGCTCTCAGGCACATGGTGTGACTCTTGGGGATGCCTCTGTGCAGGGCTAAGTTGGACTCAATGATCCTTGTGGGTCACTTCCAACACAGAACATTCTGTGATCCTGTAATTTAAAGAGACTTATTTTCAGCACTTTGACATACATTAACTGCACTTTCTAAAACATAGAAATACTGTTCAAAAGGGGGGGGGGTAAACACTCCCACAGCAATGGCACCTCCTTGTCCCAGCAGGCTCAAAGAGGTCAACAATCCTGACCTGTGATTCATCCTGAAGGGCATTTTAATTGCAAGGGACAGGAAAAATTGACCTGCTGGGACAGTTGTTATTGTGAGACCAAAACTTTCTCCTGACATGCCCTGAGCCAGCCTGAGCCACAGCAGGTGAGGCCAGGTAAGGCCAAAGACAGGCTGGAGAAGTGGGCATCTGAGAATCTCATGAGATTTAACAAGACCAAGTGCAAGATGCTGGACCTGGGTTGGGGCATCCCCAGTATCAACACAGGCTGGGGGATGAACAGATTGTTAGCAGCTCTGATCAGAAGGACTTTGGGGTGCTGGGGGATGAGAGGCTGGACATGCTCTGGCCACGGGCACTCACAGCCCAGCAAGACAAATGTGTCCTGGGCTGCACCCAAAGCAGGGCGAGGGGGGGGATTCTGCCTCTCTGCTCTGCCAGACCTCACCTGGAACACTGCTCCAGCTCTGGGGCCCCCAGCACAGGAAGGACATGGATCTCTTGGAGCGAGTCCAGAGAAGGCCAACAAGATGATCACAGGGATGGAGCACCTCTTCCACCAGGAAAGGCTGAGAGAATTGGGTTTGTTCAGCCTGGGAAAGAAAAGGCTTTGAGGTGACCTAACTGTAGCCTTTCAGTACCTGAAGGAAACTCACAGTAAAGATAGGGAAAGGTTATTTACAAGAGAATGTAGTGACAGGAGGAGGGGGAACGGGTTCAAATCGAAAGAGTAGGTTTAGATTACATATCACGGAAAATAATCCTTTACCCTGAGTGTGGAAAGCCAGTGGCACACGCTCCCCAGAGAAGCTGTGGATGCCCCATCCCTTGGAGGCATTCAAAGCCAGGCCGGATGGGGCTCTGATAAACCCGGTCCAGTGGAAGTTGTCCCTGCCCACGGCAGCGCGGTTGGAACAGCGCCAGCTCTGCCGTCCCCTCAGCCCCAACCATCCCGTGACTCCGGCTCTCCGAGGGGCGGTCGCTGCTCCCGCGGAGGGCGCGGCGGGGGCGGAGGCGCCACCTCCCCCCGCCGCCGGCAGGGCCGGCTCTCCAAGATGGCGTCGGCGCCGCCTCCGTCGGCGGCCGAGCAGTACGGGCCCAACCGCTACGTCTCGCTGCCCGCCGAGCTCGACCCCGACACCTACAACCTATCTCCGGAGAAGCGCCGCGCCGAGGCCGAGCGCCTGGCCATCCGCTCCCGGCTCAAGCGGCAGTACCTGCTGCAGCTCAACGACCCCAGCCCGCCCGCCGTCATCGTGAGTGGGGCCGGAGAGGGGCGAGGGGGCGGCGGGGGAAGCGCGGGGCTCGTCCGCCTCACCCGGAGCGGGGCCCGCGCCTGCGGCCGGGGCCGTGCCGGCGGGACGCTGCCCGCCCTCGCCGTGACCTTGGTGCCCTTCCCGGTGCGCCTCGGCCTCGGTCCCCGGGTGGAGGGGCCTCACCGCCGTTCTCTTTGCTCCCTAGGAAAACCCCGCCTTGATCCGCTGGGCCTATGCGAAGACGCGGAACGTCTACCCTACTTTCCGCCCGACGCCCAAGACGTCTTTTCTGGGAGCTGCTTGTACGTTAGGCCCCCTCCTCTTCTGGTTCTTCGTCTTGAAAACTGACAGGGTAAGTCGGCCGACAGCGCTGAACGTCAGCGAACACCGCCAACACCAGCTTGTAAAATGCAGGTCTGCTTGGAGGCTCGGTTTGTGGGATCCTCATGCACCTAAGAATGATTAATACCATTAAAGTAGTGAGGGAAGGGAGGCTGATAGTGAGCTTCTCAAAGCCTGTTACTGGTTGCAGAGTCTTGTTTTTCTGAGAGCCCTTTATTGTACCCTTGGAGGTATGGCCAGTCACAGTTTGGCTGATCAGCCTGTTTTGCAGTCACAAAGCTCTGTGTAGCACTGAGTGAAAATTAATCCTAAATTACTCATATTTTCAGCAGTTGCCATGCATTAACCATGCTTTTTGAACTTAAAATACACAGGAAGCTTATGGGTGACAGACCTAGCAATATCTCTGTGCAATTGCTTGACCACTTCTCTAATTTAGTGAAGCAAGTGGGGAGGAGTAATTTTGGTGATTGCAGTGTCTGATCTCAGATGGATGTTTGAATATTTTGGAAGGTTTGTCTTGCTTCCATTCTAATTCCTAAACTATGGGTGTCAGAATTTGATCAATGGTAGATCATTATGAAAAAACTCAGCTATATACATACATTAGAAAATGCTAACAGGCACACAGTGGCTGTTTTTAGTACAGAATTTGTGGCTGTTGTAAAACACTTTTATTTCCCTCTTTTGCACAGAAGTAGCATTTTAGATCAAGTCATAAACCACAAAGCACTAATATAAATTAATAGAATATTTGTAGGGGATGTTGTTTGCTAGGGTGAATTGAAAATTCAGGTTTTAGGCATGCTTAGCATGTAGATGTAAATGTTCTTGAGACTTCAGTACCTCTGCAGCATTTTGCCATGCTGAAGTCTTTAATTAGTGTCCAGGATAATTCACTTTCCTTTATTGCAGTTCCTTTAGTGATGTTTGGGGATTTTTCTTGTTTTCCTGGTAGTACATAAGTCACGATGGTTATAGTCTTTTTCTCTTAGGAATGTATGCTGTGTGTCTGGGGAAGGAAGAGATCAATTAACCAGGTTTTGAGCAAATCTTCTGGTTTTATCCAGCAGAAGGAATCTGGCCATTATCTGCAGTGCCTGTGTACTGTAATGGTGCCTGTCAAAAAGGTACATGACTGCAGAGTGAGGTACAAATGGGTAAAAAGTGAGCACAGGCACTTTTAGGCAAGTTATTAAGAAGTTTCTCCATAATTAGATCTCTAAGATGGATTATTCAGCCAGAAGGACGAGGTAGAAACTAAGGTACAAATTATGAGGCACAACTAGTTTGGTGAAAAATGCCTTACAGGAAGTGGTCTCTGCTGGCCTGTGCGAGTACCTAGTAGTGAGGTCAGTCTGAGCAGGTCTTTAGTGGGTGAAGCTAAATGCCTTGTTACCTTTCACTTTTAAACAGCTTGTGCTCACAGACTCATTTAGGATGGAAAAGACCCTTAAAATCCTGTATGGTGCTACCTTCGTGTAGTCTAGGCTGCAATACTGGAGCTGCTGTTCTGTTATGCCAGGCTGCTTGAAAGTCCTCTAGTAGGATAATGATAAATGTTCCCTTTCTTCCACAGGATCGTAAAGAGAAGCTTATCCAGGAGGGTAAATACAAGCAACCGTCGCTCAGTGTGTTCTTCTGAGTCCTGGAATTGCAGTGATGTTCATGGTTATAAATAAAATAAGATGCATTATGTGGTGACATTTCTCTGT
This sequence comes from Chamaea fasciata, assembly GCF_029207755.1. NCBI lineage: Eukaryota > Metazoa > Chordata > Aves > Passeriformes > Sylviidae > Chamaea > Chamaea fasciata. Next base: position 25,616,608 of record NW_027094087.1, read on the forward strand.
CACAAGAATAAATCTTAATTGCTTGTTGGTTGTCTTGCATCTTTAAGAATCACGGGAAGTGCAAAAATGTAGGATCTTTATGTCTAAACCAGATGGATACTGAGAGGGTGACTGGAACTCAGCCATTGTACTCTTTTGGTGTACATACAGAGGGTCCTTTTAAACCATGGACGTTGCTGCTGTCCAGGAAGGCTGAAGTTTAAAATTACTAGCAGGTTAAAATCCTAAGCAAGACCAGAGCAGTTTCCTAAAGGAACTACTGCTTGCCTTCTAGATGTTTCTTCTTGGTGTCACTTTGGCTGTGTGGGTTTCCCTAACTGGATAATAAGCAAGTTCTATGATACATTTTTAAGAACTTAGGAGTCTGCCTGATTGCTCTCAAAAAGTTGAGTTAATTTTTCTTTTCCCTAATGAACTATAAGCCTAAACGATGCATTTGTTTATTGCAATAAACTTCTATTTTTTTAATAGCACTATTTTTTAAATATTTTTTAAGATTTGGAAATAGTGAGCTGAGTGTTGTCATGCTATATTCCACTAAGTCTGTGGTTCCTGTGAATGAGAGACAAGTGCAAGATAAGGATTTTTACTTTGACACTATCTTGTAGTATAGGAGAATTCATCCCTGTAAGGGGGCTGTTTCCCCCCCCCCCAAAAAAAAAATTTCCTCACCAAGCACAACTGAATCTTATGCCTGCAAAGATGCCTTTTCTTTTTATTCTTACAAGATCACAAGTTTTTCCTGCCCAGGTTAACTGGTATAGAGGACTCTGGAATTGTTACTGCCAGTGTACTGAGGTGTGAGTGCAAAGATAAGATTTTTGACACATACTTGAATTTTTACAAGGCCTGTAGGTGCCATCAGAATCCAAACAACCCTCATTCTTCAGAGACTATGGGAGTGGTTCTTAGGCAGTGAGGTTCATGCCAGAAGCTCTGTCTGATACAATAGTTGAAAACTTCCCTTTGCCTGCTGGGAAAGCAGCCAATGTGAAGTCAGCAAAAACAGGTCTCCTGCATCCTTCCTTTTTCCTGCATGGTGAAGAGGTAAATATAGGCCATTTGCAGTCATTCTCCAGCAGAGTTGATGAGCTTTCCCACATAATCACAAAGTGGCTGAGGTTGGAAGGGACCTCTGGAGGTTATCTGGGTCCTACTCTCTGCTCATGTAGGGCTATCTAAAGTGGCTTGTTTAGGACACATATGTACAGGTGGCTTTTGAGTATCTCTAGAGATGAAGACTCCACAACTTCCCTGGGCAGCCTGTGCTCATGCTCAGTCACCTTCACAATAAAATCACACTCTCTGAGTGGTTTGGGGTTTTTTTGGATGGTCGGGTTTTTTGTTTTGGTTTTTTTTTTAAATATTTTTTAAAGTGTTTCCTATTGTAGCTCTTCCTGTGTGGGCCATGAAACATTCAGGCTGTGTGGAGCTTGGCACTAATGCTGTGTACAGAAACTGGACTAATCAGAGCCCTGGTTTTGCAATCCCATATGTGCTACCAGCAACCCTTTTGCACCAGTTTCTGCAGCTTGTTCTGCTAGTTTAACTAAAGCAAACCCATACCATTCTCTGCAGAATAGCTCCTAAAAGACTGTCACAAATGATGTTACAAGATAGGGCTGTGGATCAGTGCAGAGAGGCATCAGTGCATGGAGAGAGTGGTATTTAGGGAAAGAAATAATTGCTTGTCTGAGCATGCTAAATTAGCTATTCTTGCTGCCACAAACTAATTTGATCTCCCAGGACCCATTTCCTCAGCTAATTGGAACTTGAGTTGCCACACATGTAAATTCTCCCTTGCAGCTGTATTTGTTTCAGGCCAGCTGAGCAAATGCTTCAGGAGGGGTTGTGGATGAGCACAGTGCCTCTGGTCTTTTAGGCCAACCTTGGATTGATGCTCGCGGCAGCGGCCACAGCCCTTTCCTTTCCAGCCCTGAGTCTCTGATGCTACTTCCCTGCAGATTTGAGGGTGGTGCTTGGGGAAAGGCTGCCCTACTTTTCTCTCTTGTTATTTCCAGAACTCTCCGAGATGTTTTCTTGCTAGGAATGAGCATGCCATGCTGCTGGAGGGTGGGGTTGGTGTTGGAGGCAGTGATGCTGGGTATAGTGAGGAAGGAAAGGGAAGTTTCCCTTCAGATATCTTGGGTGGAGGTAAGAAAGTGAATGTGCCTCGTGGAATTTTACCCTTGACTGATGTGTTACCACCCGTATATGCTTTGGTGATGTGTCTGTACGAGAGAAATTCAAGCTTGTAGGTCACTGGATGATAATTTAGGTCCCAAACAGAAAACAAGCTCTTCCCATCTGCCTGTGAAACATTTAGACCTCATTAATCCCTGGATCAGTCTGATTAGATCAGTTCCTCTGGCAAATTGATTCTCCCAAATGTCCTTTCCTGAACTGGCTATTTTAGAGTAAATGTCTCTGTGTAGATTTTATAATACTTTGCTCAAAGCTGATGCCTTTTTTTTTCCCCAAGGACCTGGTGCAGATCCCAAACTGATGATGGATGTAACTGACTGATAACTGTGTCGCAGGTCTACATTTCCTTCTCTTTAGGAAAATTGCTTCTCTAGGGAAGTAAGAAACAGAGATCTGGTGGCACCAAGTTTAGAAACTTCCCCGTGGGTATGTTCTAAAGTACAGGCCTGAAGTGTGGGGTGCCTGGGCTGTGCTCCTGGTTCCCACTCTACCTGGGGCTTTGCTTGCTGCCTCCACCCTGTGGAATTCACCAGCTGGGGGTTAGGCTTGCATACTCCAATCATTGTTGAGGTCCCCCATCATATCTGCAGTTGAGCTTTTTTCCAGGTACCTTCCCAGGAACAAATGCTTAGACTGGCCAGAGAAACTCTCTCACATTTGCTATGCTGCAGTGTAGCACAGAACTAGGGAGAGAATTTGTCAAGTGCTGACAAACAAGTCAATATTGCGGAATGGCCAGAGTGTGGAAAACAACTCAATATTGCGGAATGGCCAGAGTGTGGAATAGAAACTTGCCCTCACTTAGCAGTGAAGTGCTTTGGATTCTCCAGCCTTTTTTCATTTGTGGTCTACTTTTCTGACAACCAGGTCTTTCCTTGGCAGCCCTCCATGGATGAGCAGGTTGAAGTGGCTTGCTCTGATACGTGGCTCAGGCCTGGTAGGGCCTTCACCTGTGTTTATAAAACTCTTCCCATACAGACAGCATACAACACTTTGTCAGTCCCTAGCTTCTCCCTGGGAAAGACATTAGCTTGTATTTCCAGGAGGCCCTGTGAACGGGAGCTAGCTGTCACCTCGTGTCCACACAAGGTGCAGCTTTCATACCAGCTACATGTGGGGAGAGCCACACAAGTACTTCAGCTTCAGCATGTCACCAGGAAAGCTTTAATTGGATCCTTGAAAGTTAAGAATAATGATGGGTTTTACTGCATTTCCCACGTTACTTAGGGATGATTGTTTTCATGGCTGGTGGAAGTGCTGTTCTGTGCTGGAGCATTCTGCACTGCCTGAGTTGACTGTGCCCTCACACACAGGTATGCTGGATTTCCCTGCCTTCACTCATGTTGCATGCAGCAGGCACTTCCTTTTACTTGTGTTTAGGATTGAAATGGCTTTTCAGAGGTTCCCAGCACTTGTAGTAGTTTTTATCTAAGCGATTTGAGGTCTGAAGGCCCCATTTGGTGACGGCAAGGCTGAGGGATGATTCAAACATGAAGGCCTGTTGGGAGGAGGAGAAGTAGGTTAGGGTAAAAGAGACAAAATTTAAATCCAGGCAAAGTGTCTGCTCTACCACGAACAGGATTTGCATGTGTGGTCCAGTATTTCCAGGTTCTGTCTTTAGCCTGACAAACTCATGGAGAATGCTCTTTAGATCTGGCAATGCAATGCTGGAATGAGTCAGGTCTCAGGAGTGACTTTGGACTCCCTGCCTGCCCAGGAAAGCCAGGTTGTTCCAAAAACTCTAGTCCAAGGTCTGTAGATGATCATCATTAGATTTTAGGGGGTAGAAACAGGAGGACAGCCAGGGCGTTTGCTTCTGTGCACATAGGCTAAGACAAAAATGAAATTCCCAGCTTCCTGCTCAGGCAGCAGTTTACATGGGCAGATGATCAAAGCTGCCTGGAATTGGATGTCTCCAGGGGAGCTCCTGGGAGCTGAGCAATGCTCATCGGTGAGGGAGCTGAATGCTGCAGCAGTTGGGACCAAGTACTTTTCCAACTTGCCAGCAAGAAGCGACAGTACCAGGATTTAGTTTAAAAGTGGGCTGGATGGACTATGCCACGCTGTACTCCAACTTTTAGGAGCTCCCTTGGTTCCTTACCATGGTCCCGTCTGCAACCCGCTCCGGCTCCAGCTTGGCTTTGCTCGCCTTCTCAAAGCAGTCGGCATCTGGCCCGTGAGGGGTCATCATGCTGTGCAAGCTGCCACCTCCCGGCTGGAAACCTTCCTCCTTTGCTTCATAGTGGCCTTTGATGAGCCCCATGAACTCGCTCATACAGTTCCCTGCAGGAGGCAAAGAGAAGAGTTTGCAAAGAAGGGTGGTTGGGAGGGATCACACGCAGGCTGTGAGCTCCTTGAAACCCATGAGCTAAGCTGGGCCAAGCAGAGGGCAGAGTGGAAGTTTCTAGACAGAGTATCATGCTAGGGGACATCAGGGATCCTACAGGCAATGCTTGTAAAGGATTTTATTACCTGGACTCAGACACTGAGCTCCCTGCTGAAGGACATTCATTAGAAATCACCTTAATGAAGGTAGTTCCATCAATCCCTAAATTATGTTGGTAGACCTGTGCTTTTCCTACCATCTTGAGCTGTGTTAGTAATACACCTGCATATGGACTGCATGGTGTAACCTGATTTTACAGACTTGGATTAGGATTGTGAAGCCGTGGAAAGGAAGTTCTGTATAATCATCCCTGTCTAACAGAAACAATATGCCTGATCAACAGCCTTATGAGAGAGCTTGCTCTGCTGTCCCACGTTATAATATTTGATACTCTTCTACCACCTCTAGTGCAGTCAGGCACTTCATTACCTTATGCTTTTAATTCCTGCATTATCTGCCTATTTGTCTACAGCCACTGTATGCCCAAAGACAAGGAGCCAAATTCTGTCCTTCCCTGAGGAAGAATACTTTCAGTAGACCCTCTGAAACCACTAGAGTAACATACCACTGACTTAGGCAAGGATGGTATATCTAGTCATTCAGTACTTGCTGAGTTATGCTCTCTGTAAGGAATGTACTTTAACAGCTGGGGTCCAAGCTTTCAGCTTTCCTACACCTGATGTGACTAAACAATATGGCAACTTTCTGCTCAGCAGTTAGTTTTGGCAAAACCAGGACATGCTTCTGTAGCTATTTTATATATAGCCCTTTCTAACCACTAGTTCAGTATTTGTTAAGTACAATCTAGAGTCTGAAATGTTTAACAGCAAAACTAATTTAGCTCAAAGCAGGGTTGGCCTATATATGTATGCAAACATTCATTAATTTTCACTCCAAGTTGTCAGTGTCTCATGTAAGACTGGATAGTTACAAGCTTTTCATTGAACCCCCTCATGTACTGCACTTGGCACATTTAAACTGCAGTACAGATCCTGAGAGCTGGATAGCCAATTTGTCTGCAACAGGAATTTTAATGTCTCTTAGGAAGACTGAGCATGTTAGTAGGAAACCAGCCTGGCACTTAGGAGATGAGCAGAGTCCAGTCTCTTTTTCACTTGCAAATTTCATATGTGAACCCAAACAACTTAGGTGTGCCTCCCTTCCCTATTAGTTAAACAGTGTTGTCTACAAGCAGGACGTTATGAAGTTAAATTCTCTTAGTGGCCAGTAGGTATTAAGGACCCACCATCATGAGAATTACATAAGCACTCTCTCAGACAGAATTACTATATGCCCATGGTATAAAAATGTATCAGAGATTTTCAGTCTAAGTTCAAAAGTACTTAGGAGTAATTCACAGCCTCTAAGGATGTAAATGTAGTCAGGAGAAGTCAGTATTTACAAGCTGCATAGCCCCTTTGTATGTGAAATTGTTATGGCGTCTAAGAGGAATATTTTTGAAACATTGTTGCTTGGGACAAAGTTATGGAAATATGAAAACCATAACTCTTGAGTGCATGAAAATTCTCTGAACACGGGCTTTCCACTGCACCTGAGGAGAGGAGGCAACAAAGCGTTTCTGGCAAGCAAAATAAGCCTCTTGTGAAATACTTGGAGAGAAGTTCAGCAGAACTGAACACGTTGAAATCAATATGGTACTTCTACCCCAGAGCTGTTCAGTCCTGCTATACCTCTCTTAATGCAACAAGATTCTCATCACAGCACTAATTTCAGAAGGAATTAACATGTGCAGTGTCTTGGTAGTCGACTATCACAATGTCTGCCTTACTCACTCAAGCTCTTCCCCTCCATGGCTGGGGTAGAGCAGACAACCAACTCGCTCATCATGACTTTAGTTCTCAAGCTTATGGCTGAGGTGCTGTGGTCAAGTGAGTAACTATGGCAGCCACAGCTGTCCTCATGGGTACTCTTAGATCATCACAACATGGACAAGAGAAGGAGAGTTCATTCTGTCTTTTAGCACAAAGCATGGCTGAACAACTTCATATTTGTTATGGCTCACAATGCATCCATGTAAACTTAGCACAGCTCTGCCGATGAGCAGCAACTTCATAATAATTAACCAGCAGTGTGTCTCACCTCTTAGGGTCTAGAAAAAGTGTCTTGGCACTATCCCAGCCAGTCAAGAGATGTGTTTTCGTGTCACCCTCATTATTGCAAATGAAAGCTGAATGACGGGGCAGGACTTTGCCTGTGGGATTTACTCAGATGACTGCAGAGCTGCCTGCTATGCTTGCAAGTGCCACTAATTCTGCTGGCCTCCAAGGTGCTTGGAAATAATCTAAGTAGCAGAAGGAACTGGCTGTTAACAGTAGTTAGTAAGTGTGCAGAAAGCCTCTCAGCACTTCCAAGTGACCACAGCGTGGTCACTTAATAGCTTCTGAGATGGAGCCTCTTAGCTGTTGATGTAAGGGGTGCAGGATAGCCAAGCTTTCCCCCTCAATCTCACAGAGCAGGTTGTCTCATCCTATCCCTGGAAGGGCAGTCCCATGTCGGGAACTGGATTTCTTGCATCCAGTCAATGTAACACATTGCCATGCTCTGCCAAGACAATTCCAAAAAACTGCCAAAAAGAAACCAGCTTGGCAGATGGCAACCAAATCCAAAAAATATCAACCAACTCCCTGCCTGAGAAGCCAATTCCTCATCACTGTCCTCTTAAATGTGAGCAGTACCTCCATCACTGTGCAGACGGTAAAGAAGGGACTGAGGAGAGCCAATTCCCTCCTTTGCTATAACTCTGATCTCACCATACAGGTGCCAGCTCTGTACCCCTCTGTGCTTCTCACCGCTGGTAATATGATATTTCCCTTTCTCCTGTTCTTTATCTATGTACTCTAATGAGATATTAAGTGATTCATGGCTGGATTACAGGACAATATCTGACTCATTTGTACAATGCCAGGTTCGATATGCACCCAGGCTCTGTGGGAGCCCCTCGACTACAGACACATCCATCTATGCAGAAGCAATGAGCCCATCATCTCTGAGTTTTCATGAGATGCTTTAAATAGGAACATCCTTGGATTTGTCCATTTTCCAGGGAGGACCGACTAACTCCAAGAAGCTGACTAACTGAGCCAAGGACAACAAACCAGACTGGCTGCTTCCCTGCACATGCTCTCAAATAAAGGGAGACTTGTTTCTTTTCTGCAGCCCTGGACCCAAGCACAACCAAGGAAGTGCAGACGTACGGTGGTAGTAAGGCGGACGGAAGGTGTTGTTTGCTACCCCCCATCGCGGGGGGAATATGACAAAGTCAGCCAGTGCCACTCCAGCACGGGTCGTCTTGGCTGTCAGGACAGTGAAGATGGAAGGATCCTGGGAAAAAGCAAAGTGAAAAAGCATGAAACAGAGCAGGGCGCAGAGCTGCCTGCTCAGGTCACCTGGGTGGTAAACCTGACTGATACAACCTCTCCCTTGCCTAAACTCTTTTGTCACCTGCACCTGATAGCATGGATGAGATTTAGGACTCTGGGGAACAGCACTCAGCATCCCAATTTCAAGCTGTACAGGGGGGACAAGAAGTGGGTCTGGATGGTTCTTCCTTTGAGCAGCTTTGATGATCCTTCCCCATCCTGGCCCTTGTAGCTGGCAGCATAGATGAGGAGGGTGGACAACACTGCAAGATGAGATACTGCAATTCCATAAGCAGTTTCCAACACTCCTTCCACAAACCCACACCTTTTCTTTAGTTCGTTAGGGAGGACAGGAACATCCTGCTAGAGGCATTTAGCCTCATGGCCCTGTTAGTTTACAAATGGAGAAGAAATTGCAGAGAAATTGTGGCTTGTTGAAATCTCCAGTCCAGTAAAATGATTTTCTGGGCTTTGATCCCAAACCTGTCCTTCTCCTGGCAGATTTTTCTGGAGTTTTAAACAATACTTTCTGTTGGTTTTCTCACTAGAAATGCTCCAGTCTCCCTTGCACACCCACTTGCATTGCTGTGGGCACGCCTCCCATAGAGGGGTTTCCTTTTTACATGAGTTGCTCATGTTACTTTTGGCTTTAGTTATTTTCCATAAAATTTGAAATTATTACAATGAAAGCTGCCAGCTCTTCAAAATGAAATTCAGTGCTGGACTCAGAGGAACCAGAGGAAGGAGCCTGTCCAATAGCAAGAAATAAATCAAGGCAAGAATTTGAAGCAACAGTGTTTTTGCTGAGTTGCACAGTGTATGTTGGCATCAGTATTCATTCCTCCTCCAGGGCACAGAAATTCTATGCTAAGCTGCACAGAGCTCTCTAAGAAGCTGCTCAACCTCCAGTTATGTCTTTGAACCACAAAGGAGGACATCTTCTCCTATGAAACCTTGGTTTGCACCCAGGGAAAGCAGCACAAAAGATTTCACACTGTTTCTTAGAGCACAACATACTTTTTAAGAGGCACAGAGTCCCTGGAGCTCAGGGTGGGTTTGGATGGTACAGCAGCACAAAATTTTGCTTTCCCTTGCCCAGTTCCAGAACTTACCGCATGGTCAAAAGCAACAGCATTAATGACCATGAATTTTCCCAGGTGGTATTTGTATGGTGTGTAGTTCCCATGCCAAGCTACAACGTTGTAGGGGGAGTGATCCTAGCAAAGCAAATAGACAGAGGATTACCACATACAGCCTTCCAACGTGCTGCACATGTGCAGGATGCTGCTCTTTCCCAAGTGAAAAGTGGGGTTAGTGCTGGTTAGAGGTACACTGCCAGCTCTTTAAGCACAGCCCAGTGTTGTGAGGATGAGGTTTTCCCTCAGCATTTCTGCTTGGTGAGCCTCAGCCTTCCCTCTGGGGTTTGGTCTCTAAGAGCTTTTGAGTGCTCAGGCAGTGTTTGGACAAGGCCAGCCGGAACACCAGCTCTCTGGTACGGGAACTCTGGATTTTCACAGTAGCACCAGCTCCGCATTTCTACATTGTCACTATAAGCATATGGAAACAAAGACCACTGTTGTGTTTTTGGACAACCAAGTCTTCACAAACACTTTTTTTCCCAGACTGAGGATCCTCAGCTGGGAAAATGAATGACCCAAAAAGACATGGGCTCAGTTCTGTTCCACTTAAGTTAGCAGGACTTCATGAGACCACATCCGTGCTACTGAGCTGCATATCCCAGGCCATGCCCTGGCAGTCACTGCACTTCAGTGTTACCTGTTCTCTCAGGGCATCCTCACCTGCTGGGCTGCAAACAGCTTGCCCTGGTACTTGCTGATCACCGTGTAGCCTCCTGGCACTTGGCGGTCTTCGTACCATGCCACGGGCACCAAGAAGTCACGTGGGTTGGCCAGGCCATTGGCTCCTGGGAAAGAAGGGGAGGCGACAAAGCTCTTTGGGCAATCTGCTAGTGAAGTGAAAGGCTGGTGCAATTTCCTGGCCTTGTGGGTGCCATTCTGTGTTATGAATGACCCACCTGGTTCTTGGCCCACCATGAAACCTGAAATAGTCATATTCTTCTCGTCCTCCTATGAGTAGGTAATTGTAATTCATCCTAGCATTCAAGTCCATACTCCCTTTGTGACTAAGACAGGTCTCCACTAGTTGCCTTCTGAACAAGATTAGTACGTCATCCTCAATTAAAGGCATGTAATAACCAGGAATTAAGTGAAAAATGGAGGATGAATTTCCCTCTGTTCCTGGACATCCTGCTGACAGGATGCTTAGCCATGCAAAAGTTACGAGGCATGTCACGAGGGAGCCAAATACATTTCTGAATGCTAACAAAGAGAGCAATAAAACAGTGATACCTACAGACTCAGGGCATACTGAGGGGTTGCTTAATGTGAAGAGAGCATTTTCAAAGTACAAAGCACCATATGTGTGCTGGAGCATTCTTGTCCTCGTTAGTATTATTGTTACAAAGTGGTTTTGAATTTCTTGGATAAAAATGCAGACATTACTACCTGCTGCTAGGGTTTAACAGTCACTGCTTTTCTCCAGCTGTCACTTTTTTCCAAGTGAAATGTGAAGTTAAAATAAAGTAAGACTGAAATACAAAGGATCTTGGTCTCTGAGGGGAAGGCGGGTAGGTGGTGAAGAGGAGCTCGTATAATTACCACCTCCTGAAAAGGTTTACAGGCAAGTGCACTCTTTTTCTTTTCTCCAGAAAGTAAGCCTTATAATAGATTCCTGCCTTCTGGAGACAAAAAAACCCCTCCAAATCAAAATCCCAAAGAAAGTCTAACTGTGTCTGAAAAAGTAGCTAATGGGAAAACTTCTTACAAACAGGCTGGGCAACCATATCAATAATCTAGTAGAGCGGGCACAGGGTAGGATAACTGGGGAATGGCAGAAAGCTGCAGCTGGCTAAAAGGCAAGCTGTTGAAAAAATCACTGTAGGCTCCTGTCAGAGTCTGTCCAAGGATGTGATATGCCTCACAACTGTCTCCAATGATTGAGGACTGAGACCCCAGACTCTGAAAGGAGTCCTTGGCCTGGCTGAGATGAAACGCTTGCCAAGCCTCGGAGGACTGGCATGCAGCCCCATGAGAACGGAACGCAAGAACAATGGCACAAGGGACCAAGCCCAGGCCACCTGTCCAAACTGGTCTGTCCGTGACGAAGGTACGGTTTGCAGCCTGTTCCTGAGCATTCAACCTTTAACCAGGTGGTTCCTGCTTTGGCTCTGTGCCCCTCGCTTCTGTTACCTATAAAAACCCTGGAGACCCCCGCTCACTTTTGTGATCACCCCACTGGAGAAGATCGCGTCTATAGGCATCTTCACGCCTCGAGGACTCGTCCCTCCACGTTGGCAGCTATAATCCCCTTCCCTCTTTTTCTGTCTTTCTTACTATTCTCTTTTCTCTCCCCACTATCGCATTTGTTGGCACTAAATAAAGGTGCATTTGTGATTGAATAAACTGAGTTTGTCCCCCGCTGTGTCTTTTGCGCTCTGAGATCCCTAAAACAAACCATCACGAACCCCGCTTGTGTGAGCGGATCGTGACAGCTCCATATGGAAAATGATGTGCCCACCATGTCATAGAAAGAAGATGCTCAGGTGGGGTTCCATTGAACAGTTGCAGATTGGGTTGGTTCTCCACTGAAAGAAGGACAAAGCTTCACTTTCACCATGGCCATGAGATACAAATGCCCTTGAACGCAGATATGCTGCACCAAGCTTGTTGCTGACTGATAATACCAGCTAATTTGCTTGAAGCATGGCCACTCCTTTAGATCATGCTGAGAGCTAAAAATATCTAGTGCGGGAAAAAAAAACCCCAATCCAACCTGAACCAACCTACCCCAAAACACCAGTCTGAAAGTGGAGAATTGTTGGCACTGGTTTCATAGGTATTTTAGCTGTTACAAGAGGAGTTTCACTTCCCTTCCCTGAGACAATCTTAGAAGCAGTAACCAGGAGGTGTTTTTCTCAGCAAGATAAATTTGGAGGCAAGTACCCAAAGGATAAGGAAGGTGACATAACCTGAGCTGAGCACTGCCAGAAAGCTGACTGGGGAATCATGATGTGGGCAGCAGGCCTTCAGATGCTGTGTCCCCTCGCAATATCTTTGACATGGCAGCAAGAGGCTGTGCCTTCATGATCTGTGACTCTGCACAGAGCAGGAGGCATCTGGCACAGGGGATCTGTGATTTATGAGAGCTAGACCTGCACTTAGTGAAAGCAGATCCTCCCGGGCAGCACTACACGGAGATGTGAATGTGTTGCTGATCCAAGTCCTGTGCTGCTCATTTTATTGGCTTCTAATTCTCCAGAGGAAGCAGTTTCTAACACTAAAGCACTCCAAGGTTCCTCTGTTAACAGAAGTAAGGGGGGAAAAACACTTGATTAAATCTAAAATGGGCCTTCAGGAATATCTCATTTTCAGTTGCCTCTGAAATCTGCCCTTCCTTTTACCAGGAAAATTCTCTCCTATCACTCCAGTTTATGCTGTAAGTATGAGGCATCAGTGCTGATGGCCTTTTTGGTTTCTTTTGGTAGGAACAGGTTCAGAGCCAGCGGATGGGGACACACTGAACAGAATTGAAAAGCAAATAGTAGAAAAGACGGTGGAAGATAAGTGGTCCATTCAGTGCCAGGGGAATCTCTGGACAACTGGTCTGTCACATTTTTTTGGGCAGATGCTTGCTCTTCTGGGGAATAACAGTGCTGGAAAGCATCTTTGTGAAAGAGTATGTGCATGGGAGGATGTGATGGATCACATTTGGGCTTGCAATTCATGCCTGTCCCTATGAAATTCACTGTAAGTCTAACAGGAGATCATTACCAATGGGTCCCAGGTCAGGCAGCTCAAAGTGTGCCCCATACACCTCCAGGATGTAGCCTCTGGTCTCTCCAAACACCTCCACACTGAAACGCATTCCTTGCTGGAAAATAAAGAAATATACTAGGATCCTCCCAGGACTTTGCTGACAAACCATGAGCAGTTGAGTGCAGGAGTTGGCTTGCTCCAACATCTGACTCTGAGCCACAGGCAAGGTGCATTCAGTCCTTACCTGGATGACACAGATTTCATTTGGCTCCACTAGCATCTTCCCAAACTCAGTTGTGATGAGCAGTTTTCCTTGCTGGGGCACTGTGGAAAGAAAATGCAGGCAGAGGAGCTGAAGTAGTGTGATGATTGCCACCTTCTCTGTCCCGGTCAGAGCATCCAGGCTCCAAGGAAGAGCAATTGGCCCTTTCTGACACAGCTCCACAGGGACTCTTGCAGCAGAGACAACTGCACGGGAGTGAAGCTTCCTGACCAGCCCCATCATCCCCACGTCACAGAAGGTACTTGTATGAGCAAATCTTCAGAGCCCCTTGGTGTAAGGTTTGCACCACAGTCCAAATAAATGGGATTTGATACACTTGGGTCCATACCTCTTTGTCTCACAATCTTCGTATGAAACAGTGCATGTACCCATCTTTGTCATGACTGTGGCAGTGTGAGATGTCTGGGAATAACTGCTTCCTGAGGGAAGAAGCAATACTCTGCTAACACCTGCATTGTTTTCCATTATTGTCCTGGCACAGGAGAAATCACATTTTGACTTGAAAAACTAGCAGATTTACAAAACCTGCCCTGGCACTTTTACTTCACAGTAGTGAGGGAGGTGAGTGAGAACAATTTAATAGCTATTTGATGGGACAAATGTTCCTGTTGGTGTCCCGAAGGCATTCCTGTTCCTTACTCAAGAAAGATACAAGCAAATATGTGACTTCTGATACCACTCAGAATATTTTTCACTGTGTGTGGACTTTATGTGTCAACCTCCACACTCACTGTGGCAGTCTGGTTGCCTGAGGCTGGCACAGCATGGGAGCTAAGCTGTTGTGCCAAATAATCTTGGGCTAAAGTAACAAAGGCATCTAACTATAAGCTGTTCAGAAATCCTGAGGTTTATGATTTCCAGAAAACCTCTGCCTGTGGTGTGTCTAATACCAGTCTGGGGAGGACTGAGAAATGATCCCTGAGCACCATGGCAAGGAAGCTGGGTCACTGCTCAAAGAGTTGAGGTCTGGCATAGGAGTAGTGCAACTCGCCCAGCAGCCAAGCTGGTGCCAGACCACCAAATCTGCATGGCATGGGGGTGAAGCCAACTCTCTCCTCCAAATCTTGGCTGTAGAGCCCCAGGCTCTGGAAGAACAATGAGGCAGGCAGGTGGTACCCCAGGTAGAACCACCTGGAGGAAAAAAGAAGCCAAAAAAGGAAAAAAGAAGCCAAAGCATCAACTCACCAATCAGGAAGTCGCCATCCGAATTATAAAGGCATCTAAAGAAGAAGGAAAACAGTAAGGTGAAGGTGCTATATATAAGCCCCATGCATTTGTGCACACCACAGCCACAGCTGGGGAGTTTTGAGCTGGGAGACTGACATGGCAGAGTTTCACAATTTCACAGAATATTCTGAGTTGAAAGGGACCCACAAGGACCATCAAGTCCAACGCTTAAGTAAATGGCCCGGCCTGGAAGCAGGATGTCCTCTGACCTCTGCCAGGTCCCTGCCTTTGTACTCATGGGTACATCAGGTATTGTAAGCTGGGGAGTGGGGCTGATTTCCCCCCTGAGCCACTGCAGGGAGCAGCAATGCCTGCTGCATGTGTGGTGAATTCTGAGGAGCAGCTAGAGGACCTAAATCCAGCACATCTCCTCTTGCTGCACCCCCATGTCTAGCTCCCTAATTCTCTTGGTGGTTCCTCGCCCACTCCTCCAGTGTTTGACTACAGAGCACAACCTGCCGTGGACACGGAGAACATGCTTGCCTGTGCACAGAGGAGCACAGGGTGTACAGGGATGCTGGGGGCCAGACTCAGGTTGGTGGCAAACAGGCAGACAGACAGCCTGGAGCAGCCTGAGCCACCAGCACAGCAGGCACTGACCTGTCGATCATGGAGGTGTTGCAGACAAAAATATGGACGGCGATGCCATTGCGTCCTCTGGGCTCACCGGCGCCACACAAGGTGTGCAGTCCCTACAGGCAAACCCAAAGCACCAGGAATGAACAGCAGGCAGGGGAGCAGGGGCAGCCCTCTTTCCTCCCCTCACCCCACCTTTTTGCAGGCTCTCACCTCCTCTCTCACTTCCCACACTGCTACCAGCCTTTTTCTGTGTGGCCTTTTGTCAAACTGTTGGATTCTCTTTAATATAATAAGGGTTTCTTAAAATACGTGTAAGTTAGTGTTTTCCAGCCAAGGGTCTGGGGAAAACTGAGGGCTAGGGCTTTTTTTTTCAAGAGTTCCATGAAAGTCAATGAAGAAAATCAAGCCCACTGACAGTTGGTCGAAATCTGCAATCCTCTCCCCTCCCACAGATGCTCTGCAAGCCCAGTGGTTTCAAAACCGCCAGTATTACCCCAGCTCTGAGCATCTTCTGTGCCCTGCCACCTCCTGAGGGGAAACAGAGATGGAGGATGCCCAGATGCCCTGGTTCCCCAACTTACGCTCACAAAGTCCATCTTATTCTGAGGGGCTTTTGGAATCTCAAAAGGTTTCCACCGCAGCTAGATTGCAGCAAACAAAAAACAAGAAAGAGGTGCCAGTGATCAGAACACGAATGGTGGTAATTCAAAACGAAAGTAGACTCCTGTCCTCCCCCTGCTTCTCCTTGCTGAGGTAGCTCTCTCTTCTTTCCTCTCTTTCCTTGTTGCCTTGATAATCTGGTTTACAAGTGGTGGTGGTGGGGGGGTGTTTGTTTTTGTGGGTTTTTTTTTTTGGGGGGGGGGAAGGCTTTTAAATTTTTTAATCATACTTTTGTAAAGTAATTGGCAGGCCTGTGAAGTGCCAAGGTTAAAAAAATCCTATTTTTAATCTATCTTTATAGATAGGTCCTCAGACAGAAGGTGCCAGAGGAGTCCAAAATATTTGTTGGATTTGAATCCACTTGCATCCTCTCACAAGAAGTTTCAGTTTATGTTTGTCTGGGTTTTTTTGATTGTTGGGGTTTTTTATTGTTTGTTTGTTTATTTTTTACTGTGACATTTGTTATTGGTATTTGTTTTCTCTCTGCCTCTCAATCATAGTTTCCCTTTGTCATCTCTGCTCCAGTCATCAGAGCTTTCTTCTGTTTCAGCATTTCTTGCTCAGATGCTACCCCATATTTTTTCATCACATTTGACTCCTTTTCAGTTTTGTCATCTGTGTCTTATAATTCTGCCATTGTCCTTGGGTAATTTTAAAGTGTCGTTTTTCCCATTGCCTTCAATTGGCTTTGCATAAGGTGCCTCCATATGGCCACCTTTTTAGATGGATGAGGATTGCTGAAGCTCTTTAAGTACCTGGGTGAAACACAAAACATTGCAGGGAAAAATAGGTATTGTCCAACAAACTGAACCTTGTCTCTGGCTCTGCTTCAGAGAGGATAAGAAGGAAAGCAGGAAGGTGGCTCCCACTTCTTGCCAGGAAATAACTCTTGCAGGTTTGGTGGCAAGGGAGGGAGTGGGTAGGAGCTTTGCTGCTGTCTCCTTAGATTAAAAAGGTACTACACGTAAATGGTTTCACATGCCTGAGAGCTGGGCATCTTGGAATTACTGTAATCATAAATAATCATAAAGGTAGATGTAGGGTGCGGAAGGGCATTGAGGATGGATGAGGTGATAACAGAAGTCATTGGAGCTTCATCTGGGAAGGAGGACCAAAGGCATGTAAATATGAGCCTGTCACTGCTCCTTGGTCAATGGCTGGAAAACATATTTCAGCAGATCTGGGCAATTATTTAGACAAATGGTGAGGCTGCCGGGAGGCAGGAAATTAGTTAATCATGATGCATCAAAGGGCAAAACCTGAGAGGAGTGAAAACCAATGACCGTGAGATGATGTTGAGAGGAGAATGGCAACAGATTAGCAAAACCAAATGTTCTGGGGCTGGCAGGGGAGAAATCATGATTAAAGACAATGGCAAGGCCGTAAGAGAGGAAGACAAATTCCATCTCTCTGTGTGACTCTCCAGAATGAAGCGAGATTTCCCACGAGGGCTGCAGAGAAATGGGCTGGCAGCCAGTAGCCTCTCCAAAAGCGCAGGGAAGGAGAGGATGGATGGCAGAGACAAGCAGCTGCTCTGCTAGCTGAGCTGGGCTGTGAGAATTTGATGGGGGATGCTGAAGGAGAAGAGACAGCAGATTAAAAGGTGGCCAACAGGAACCCCCAGGGGAGATGCCAGGTAGCACAGGTCTAACCCTGTGGCACTGTAGCCATGCTGGGAAGCAGCACAAGGATCTGTCAAGGTGGGAAGAAACAAGCATCGAGGGCTGTCCTTCCATGGTGAGGAAAAATGAACAGGTGGCGGACAAGAGCCTGCTTCTGAATTGGTCAGACCCCCAGGAGCCCATGGCTCCCCTCAGACCTCTTGCAACTCAGTGCCTTTGCACTTCTGATTGGTTTGATATTTGATTGTCCTCCCGGCAGGATCAGGGCTCCTTCCAGCATGGTTACCTGGTTGGGGTCAGGCTCAATTTCATCCCAGTCATGTGTCAAGTGGCCTTCCTCGAGAGGTTTGAAGGGTTTGTGGCAGACTGAAGGTAGGATTCGATACAGCCAGCTACAAAAAAGAAAAACTCCTGGATTAGCCTGGGGAAGAGGTTAAACCCTCTGGGTAGCTGCTGGCTGATTGAACTCCTAGAATAACATTTACATGGGTGGCAACTGGAACAAAAGGTTTATTAAATACCAAACTAATAATATTAATATTAAAATTACATAGCAAACAACAGCTCACAGCCAGAGGTTTCCAGAGAGATGGCTTTCATTATAGGCTCTAAATACAAACATGTCCTGCTTTATTCAGGTAAATGTCTATATGTGTATTTACGTGTAATTACTTATGCCTACATTCACACATATGCATATAAAAAAAAAAAGATACAGCTTTTTCTGTTGCTGAAATACAGCAATCTCACAGCTGGAAAAAGAAGCTTGTTTAAACACAGCTATAAAGCAGCTCAGACAAGACAGGCATGATCAGTGTCCAATGGAAAAAACAGAGGAGCTCTCTGGAGACAGCCTGTATCTGAATTTGGATGCGTTACAAAAAGTAGCATCTTATGCTTTGTTGGCCAGGCCCATGCAGCAAAGCCCAGAGTTTTATGTGATGCTTCCTGCTGCTGTAGGGGGTCCCCCATGCCTCTGTCACTGCCTGGGACCATTACTCTCCCTCCTTGCTGCCTGCTGTGGCTGTGGGCCCTGCCAGCACTGCCACTGCGGTATCCACACACCCTGAATGGTGCAGCCAAGCCCGAAGCTGGGCTTTCAGTCAGGTGAGAGAGCAGAGGTGATCAGAAAAGCCTGAGCTAGGCAGGGCAGCCCATGCTTTGGATGTGTTAACAGGGGTGGTTGCAGTTTGGGCAAGTGGGAGAGGGGAGGAGGGAGCTCTCCCTTGAGAGCTGGAAAAATTCCATCAAGGACAACTTCGTGCAGCAAACAATGATTCATCCCTTTCCCACGCACACTGAGAGCTGGCACCAGCCTGGAGAGCAGAGGCATCTCAGATGATGCATTTGCCTTTCATTTGAGCAAGCAGCAAAAGGGACAGAAGAGCCACAGCGGGAGAAGCAAAAAGAGAAACCCATCTTCTGCAATCTGGTTATGGCCGGAGCATGACAACCGGGACAGAGCCCTGGGAAGCTTGCTGCTGGCTGGAACGAGCTGTTCCCAGCACTGCTGAGGTGTTAAAGATCATGCTGGGTGCCTGGCACTTTTCTGAGGCCCTGAGCAGCCCCAAAATGGGAACAGACTGAGCTAGCAGCTCACTGGCCCCAACCAGGATACAGGAACATCCCTTTCTCAGAGGCTTGGCTTTGACACTGTCCATCATCAGGTGCCTACCAGTGCCAGTGGGCAGGGGTGGTCCTTCCATAGAAGCATCAGGGCTGAAACCCTGAGGTTGTTTTACACAGCACACATAACCCACTCAGGACCATAGGATCCCTGTGAACATCACCCCCTTCCTCATCTTGCTCAGAAAACCACTTTTTTTCCACCCCAATCACTCCTTCTCAGCATTTTCTTAACCCACTCGCCCCACCAAAGCCTTTTCTCTCCATCTCCCATGGTTTTCTGTCCTTGTACCTCTCCCAGTGCACAGCAGAGGTGTTTTACCCTTCTAGGCTTGCAGAAAGCACTGAGGCAGCCTCTGCACTGCTCCCCAGTGCTCACCCCAAGTGCCACATCCCCCTCCCAGTGCCAGGGGTGACGGTACCTGCGTTTGTTGGTGGGTCGGGGACAGG
Organism: Chamaea fasciata; assembly: GCF_029207755.1. Taxonomy (NCBI): domain Eukaryota; kingdom Metazoa; phylum Chordata; class Aves; order Passeriformes; family Sylviidae; genus Chamaea; species Chamaea fasciata. Next base: position 25,635,861 of record NW_027094087.1, read on the forward strand.
TGAAGGCAGAGCCCGAGAGCTGCTCCGCGTACAGGCCGTACGGGCAGACTTGAGGGTTGTTCTGGATGGGAGGAGAAGGAAATATAAGGAGTCAGAGGCAGTGGCATGGAACTCGGCTCTGAAGCCTCCAGGAGAGCACTGACCTGGGCACCCTGCACCCTGATGCTGTAGGGTGCTGTGCTCTCCTGAGGCTGTGCTTAAGCTCAAGTACTTGTGTGTTCTTGCTCCTCTGAGGCACCAGCCATAGCCCAAACACCATTCCCACATGCCACAAAAGTGCCCTAAGGAGTCAGCACAGCTACTGAGGCAGCAATAGAGTAAGCTGCAAGGGGCAGTGCTGCACAGGGTCAGAAACAGAAGTATCAGGGAGAAGGAAATAATTCCCAGTGAAAACAGACTGAAAAGCAGACCGGTATTGAGCACAAACTCTTCTCAGACCAAGTGTTCAGAGGGGTTACCCCAGAGCATCATGTCTGGCTGGCTTTCCAGAAGGCTAATAAAGACTTACAGAAGCTGAAAGCACTGAATTCCCCCTTCTCCTCCTGCCCTCTGCCTATGGAACTGGTGCCCAGAGCAGGCATTTTGGAGTCATACTGCTTCCTCCTGACAGTGCTGCTTGCTGCCCAAAAGCATCAGTGACCTGTGTAGGAGCCTTTGCTTTCCTGCAGGGTTTCTGCACAGTGAGAGTCCTCCTTTGGAGTACAAAGGGGCCGCTTCCCCCTCTGCAGAGTCGTGGGTACAGCTAGCACAGGTTTTAGCAACCCTTATGAGTTCATAACTGGAGGACAGATTCCTCCTTTTCAGAGAACAGAAACTAAGTATTTTGATCTAAGTAGGCCACCATCTATTTGTTTGAGATCAGCAAGAAGCAAAGACATCCAAAAGCTGCAGGAAACACCCCAGTGGGTGTCATACACCATTTGCTATCCCATCTCCTTCCTGCAAGGTCTACTATAGCATCCTGTGTCCTGCTGCTGAGCAGACCAGCCATCCATATGGTATCAAACCCTGCCCTGAGAGGTAGACAGAGGGGAGAGCTAAAGCTCTCTGAGTGTGTGTAGCTTCCAGCCCTCCAGCTCCATCTTGTCAGTATGTGTATGCAGTGAGGCAGAGGGATCAATAACCCTTGGAACTTTTATCTTAGCCAGCACTACTGCAGATGCCAGGCTTATAAATACTTCATTGGAGAAAGGATCCACTCCCGGGACTGAAGATCTTTTTTGTCTAACTTGTTTTCTGATTTTTCTATTAATTTTTGATACAGAGTCCACACTCTGTCCAGATGAGAGCACCTCAGCCAGGAGCTGGAGGAGTCTGCTCTGGAAAGTGGTGCTGCTGTGGAAATCCTCAAAGAGCACATCCACCACATCCCACTGCCTTTTTAGACCAGAAGCCACCACTATTGATCTTCCAGTTTTTAGGTGCCTCTATCTTACATTTTTTCTAGCCAGCCTCAGTAACAAGACACTGCACCGGCCAACTACCAGCCTGAATCAGCACAGCAGTTTGTCTTTCTTGTGAGCACACCGTGGCCTGCCATGCAGACCATGGGGACATTTGCATTTAATGTGTCCCTGTGCTGTATGTTAGTGTCCTCACTGGCACACAACATGTAAAATATCAGAACTGGAGGGATCCAGAAAACTCGGGAAAACCAAAAGCTGAAAAAGTCTCCATTTGACCTTAATTCTACTGGCCCCTTTGCATAGATGGGGAAGAGGAGCACCAAGGGATATAATTGGCTAAGCACCAAGTCATAGAATCCTAGAATGGTTTGGATTGGAATGCACCCTTAAAGACCATCTAGTTCCAACCTCCCTGCCATTGACAGGGTCACTTCCCACTTGACCAGGTTGTTTAAAGCCATCCAACCTGACCTAGAACATTTCCAGGGATGGACTATTCGCAGCTTCTCTGGGCAATCTGTGCCAGTGTTGCACATTCTCATAGTAAAGAATTTCTTCTTAATATCTAATCTAAACCTGCCTTCTTTTGGTTAAAAGCCATTCTGCCTTGTCCTATCCACTACATGCCCTTGTGAAAAGTCCCCTGTAGATCCCTTGTTCTGCAGGGGTATCTGGCTATTTAGGTATTGGAAAGTTCTATAAAGCCTCCCTGGAGCCTTCTCTTCTCCAGGCTGAACAACCCCAACCCTCTAAGCCTGTCTTCATAGGAGATGTGCTGCTATCCAAGTCCGAAGGATTACAAGGCATCCGAGGGAAGCCACAGGCAGTCTCAGAGTGTGTACTGGTGTAAAGGAGACCAGCACAAAAGGAGGTGAGAGAGATTTAATTCCTCAGGGTTTCGTTCTCACCTCTGGGCACCAAGAGAGTAGCACCATGTGGGTTGTGATTCTTTTCCTTAAAACACATAACTTATTTTCATCCAACATGTTCAGAAGTTACTTTTAAAAATGAATCTGTCACCTTATTACTACAGGCATTCATGTCCCCTCCCTACAAAGAAGCTTCTCCCCTGCCAAAGACTTGTATGTCAGCTTCATTGAACCCCATTCCTGCAGAAGTTGTGAAATCTGCCTCTCCTGCATGAGCATATCTCCCTGCCAATCTTCAAACTTCTGCTCTGGTTAAATCCAGAGCTGGTGGCTTCCTTCTCAGTGTGGCTGAGCCACTTGTATTGCAGACTCCTTTAGGAAAAAAAAAAAAAAAACCTGTTGCTGAGCAGAGGTAATTTAGGCAAGCCTTAACATCCAAGGTGAAACTTGGAAGATCACAAATAACTTAAAAATAGAAAGTATGAATGGAAATCTTTAATTCCGACTTCTGCCAGCATCTTATTATTCCAGTGTTGTATAGAGAAGGTTTCTGGAGATTTTCATGGTGGCCGAGAGAAAGGAAATATGTTAAGATGAAAAGAAGCCAAGGGATTAGATATTCACTCAAGAGTGCATTTTGATAAAGCACTTAAAAAAAAACCTCAGTACCTGTCCCTCTGGTAAAGCTCCTGGACAGCGTGGATCCTCAGAAACATGTTCATTTCCGAATCCTGACATGTACTGTAAAATAAACAACACAGTTCATCACTGTTTTGAAAACACAATCAAAACCTCTCCAAACAACCCAACCCTGCATTTTCCCAGGCTCTTTGTCTGCATTAAGACTTTCTCAAGTGATATGCTTGCATGTTGTCACACACCATTTTCACAGCTCCTGGATTTGCTTTGTTTGCTGATCATGTGGTGGGCTGGGAAGCACAGACAGGAATTGCTCTCCTCAGTCTGCATGTCCATTTTGACCACACTCTGCTCCATCAAGGCTCTTGTGAAATAACCCAAGTATCACATATACTGTCAGACTCAAGGACAACAGGGTGATAGATAGGAAGAACTGTGCACCAGTGTTAGGGATGTGTGCCAGCACCATTCATGTTCAATCTGACTTTGCTTCAATCATGGGTGTTCCAAAATCTGAAGACTGCCTTGCAAATTTGTTCACTGGGTCCTCAGATTCTCAGGGAATGAAACTGGGAATCATTTGGTTGACATGCCTTGTGATAAATCCCCACGCTCAAAGAAAAATAAGGCTGTAGATGGGATGAGGGAGGAAGGGAAACAAAGCCGAGTTAAACTGTGTCACTGATCTGCCCTAAATAAGCATTGTCCTGTTGGGCATGAACTGTCCACCATGGTAGTAAGCAGGAATGAATCCATTATTGGCTGATCGTCTGAGTCTCTAGAGCAGTGAATCCCCAAGAGACCCAGGGATGAAACAGGCCTACACATCCTCCCATACCTGCCCTGCCTACAGCTACCATGGTCTGAGCATGGCTAAAACCCCCAGGATAGAATGGATGCAGATCCCAACTTTGCAGCACAGGGAAAAGCCCCACAGGAAGCCTGAGACTCGTAAGGGAAGCAGAATAACAGAGACGTTAGCTTTGCACTGTCAGAAATGTAAATACAGTCCCTTCAGATGCCACAGGAAGCCACAAAGCAGCTCTGTTGAACTCTGTCTGAACGCAGAGGTGTTTTTTGGCAGCGACCAGTGGTTCAGCCCCGTGGTCTGGGGAAGGAGTAAAATATTAATGTTGCCCTCTAACAGCTGCAAGAGTAGCAGAGCTGCTCATCAGCCTTCAGACAGTGGTGCCAGGATGGCAAAGTCCAGGAGCCCTAAGGCTTGACTGTCACACATCCTGGCTTCGACCAGCACTGAGCACCTCTGGCAGGAGCAGGGATCATCCATGATCCCCCCTGAGGCACAAATCTGAGATTAAAGTGGACTGATGAAGTCCCTATACCTGGTTTATTTTATATATAGTATTACAGTGCCTGGATTATTTCCCCAAGGGATGCTCAACCTTGGTCAATTTGCAGCCCCCTTATATTTTTTTCCCAGTGTAGCAGAGACTCAGAGAGCAAGCCTGAAACCTCCTGAGAAATCATGTGTTTTCCTGAGGCTCCTTTCAGCGACCTGTAAGAGAAGACCATTCCCAGGGGGCCCAGGCTGGCTGAAAGCCCTGCTCAGCCTGAACCTGAAAACGTCCTGGTTTCCATCGGTTCAGGGAGGATACTTCTCTCCTCTTGCAAATGAATATACATACCCAGCTGGGAGCTGCTCTCCGCTGGGTTCTGCAAGAAGCATATTGATATGCAAAGCAGTAGGTCACCTAAGCAGCCTTGGCAAATGTATTGTATTGGAGCATTTCCCCCCGCCCCGTCCCCCCCCCCCCCCCCCCCCCCCCTTCTTTTAAACGGAAATGCAGCAATATCTGATGGGACTGCAGCAGTTCCAGAATTAACTGAGACTTCCACACTGCATCCTCCTTTACCGGTAACATAAAGGTGGCCCGAGTATTTGCCTTCGGGGCAGCCCTGGTGGAAAGGGGAGGAAAGGGGGAAGAGGACGAAAAGGGAACAAGCTGATTTTCTGGAAGCACAGCCAGCAAGAGGCGACAGGCTCTGCTGAATGCTGATGGAGAGCTGGGAGGGGACAGCCAGTGGTTCTTTGGAGGGTTTGTGTACCTGGCAAGCATCTTGTGCTCCCCGGGAGCCCCGTGCCACACTGCTGGGGTGAGGGGGAAAGGAGGCACAGAGATTTTGCTGTGACAAATCCATCCCTTGCCCTTCAGGCTAAAAAGCTGGCGACCTGCACATTTGAACGGCCCATTCACATCCCCAATAGTCCCTTTGCCTCTGTTTGACGGAAGGAAGGAAGGAAGGAAGGAAGGAAGGAAGGAAGGAAGGAAGGAAGGAAGGAAGGAAGGAAGGAAGGAAGGAAGGAAGGAAGGAAGGAAGGAAGGAAGGAAGGGAAAAAGGGAGAAAGGGAGAGAGAAAGGGAGAAAGGGAGAGAGAGAGAGAGAGAGAAAGAGAGAAAGAAAGAGAGAAAGAAAGAAAGAGAGAAAGAAAGAGAGAAAGAAAGAAAGAGAGAAAGAAAGAGAGAGAGAAAGAGAGAAAGAGAGAAAGAGAGAGAGAGAGAGAGAGGAGAGAGGGAGAGAGGGAGAGAGGGAGAGAGGGAAAGAGAGAAAGAGAGAAAGAGAGAAAGAGAGAAAGAGAGAAAGAAAGAGAGAAAGAAAGAGAGAAAGAAAGAGAGAAAGAAAGAGAGAAAGAAAGAAAGAAAGAAAGAAAGAAAGAAAGAAAGAAAGAAAGAAAGAAAGAAAGAAAGATTGATTGCCCGAGCACAGAAATGCTGGGGGCACTTTCCCGCTGGGCTGGATGCAGAGCTGCTGCCTTCCCCAGCTGCACCAGGGGCTGCAGAGGGTGACACTGCCCTACTGCCTCGAGAGTGGCGGCAGAAGCTGCTGCATCATTGTTTGGTCAAATAAATTCTTTCTTGCCAAGAAAAAAAAAATTGAATTCTCAGGTAACTGCATCGAGGGCTGCAAAAACGACATTGGCAGGACTGCAGCTACTGGAGGGGAGACGCTTTGCTGGTCTTTTATCACCCTGAGTGTGGCTCCAAGACTTTTGCCTAGAGATTGAATGTGGCTTTTCTTATTTGCTGTTTCATTTTTCTTTCCTTGTGGCATACCTCAGAGAGGCTTCTCTCCTCTGCATGCCCATAGAGGGGTGGTGTCAAACATCATTTGGGCTCTCAAAAAGCTGTGCCACATGTGCTCCTTGCATGCCTTGGAATCATCATGCTCCAGGGCTCTGGGGCACCATGCAGGGACCCTGCTGATACAGGCTGGGTGGAAGCAGCAGTGAAAGGGCCAGGCATATCATGGCCTTTCTCCCTTCCAACCCTCTGAGCCCACCTCCCCTTTCCCCACTTCTCAATTTGTGTTGCACAAGGTGCCCCCAAGCCAAGGGAAATGACCTCTTTCTGCCTGCCCAGCAGCAGAGCATCCTTCCTGGGCTGAAAAATCTGTGAAAATGTATCCCAACCCTTCTCTGTGAAGTGGCACCATGATTTGAGTCCAAGAGTACCTCCCCCCAGGTCTCTGCCTGGCCTCTACAGTTCCTAGATAAGTTATAGATATCTCCAGGTTGGATAGGTTGATGGGCACTATTGTAATTGAGCAGCTGGTTTCTCTGTTACACAAAATAGTCTCTGTGCCTCTTTGTTTTCAGTCCTGCTTTTAACTGCTGTTGTTATTTTGTTCAAGATCCTGTAGATTTTTATGCCAACAGAACCTTAGGAATTCATCTGACTCTACTTTGGTTTTTGTTTTGTAGTTTTTCGATAAAATGAGAGAGATAAAAGCCCAGCACAGCATAAAAAATTCAGCAAAGCTCATTGATTGGAATAACTGGGATGTAAAGCAGAGTGCTCGCAATGGGTGTCATGCTCTGACCTATAAACCATAACCTTTTGTTCTCCAGATTAGACAGCAGGCATTGGAAAAATGCATTTGAAGTCTGAACACATAGTCTGCAAAATAATTAAGACCCTTCTTCAAGCACTGCATAATATATTTCTCTATCAGCTCCTGCTGCAGGACACAGGGAAACAACATTCCTCTCTTGACAAGAAGCATGGCACTTTTTATCAGCTCAGTCCAGTCAGCACTGGAGTGTTTAACACAAATGCAGAAACATTATGAGTATTTGGGGAAATGAGCAGAGCAGGTCTCTCACCCTCTGTGTGGGACTCCACAGCCTCCTTGCAGGCTGAAGCCAAAGCACACAAACCAGAGCTCTGCCCTGCAGGTCCAATATTCCCAGAGGAAGCTGCCACCTCCCCTGACATTTCGACATCCCTGTGCTCCAAAAGCGCTAGAGATGGTCCAGGGCCAGACCTTTCCTGAAAGGACCTGTTCAGCTCTAGGCTGGGACATGACCCTCTGGGGACAACAGAAGAGAGGGATGGATGCCAGGGGAGTGGAGAGGAAGGGTAAACCAACAGTTTTGGAGGAGAGATGCCAAGAGAAGGTGGAGCAGGCGAGGTGGTGATGGGGTAGGGACACAAGTGATGTCTTGAAGAGGAGCTGCTGGCAGAGCAGCCTGCTCCCATGCTGCTCTGGGCAGACCCACACTCAGACCCACTGCAGCCACAGCCACAATGGCCAACCAGGCATTAGGGGCTGCTGGGAGCGAGTCAAAGACGGATATGAAAGCCATGACATAAACCAGCTGGACCCTCATCTGGAACAGTACAGGGGCAAGGCTGCCCTGCTGCTGAAAGAGGATAGTGAGAGCTGGGAAGTGTCATGGACAGGCAGGGAAGAAGCATAGTGAAATCTTACTGTTTGAGACAGGACTCCTCAGAGGTGAATGAGACCTGTAAGAACACTGTGTAAAATAATGAGCATTACAGAAGGTGCTGAAGGAGCACACACGTGTATCTCCAGGACTAGGAACAGGCTTAGTAACAATGACAAGCTGAAGGTCCAGGGAGAAATAAGATCCTGCACAAGCTCTTGAGACTCACCATGTCCTGGGGTGAGGCCCTGCTACTCCTGCCGGCTGCAGCAGCTCATGCACCCCAATGGCCCTGGGGCAGCTGGACCCCCCAGACAGTGGTGAGATTCAGAGTTGCAAGTCTCATCTCCCTATGCTTGAGCCACAAACCCACCCTCTCACACCCTTTTCCCAAAGCTCCCCTGTGCTCTGGCAAATGGTGCAGGGAAAGCTCCTGCCAAGCTGCCCTGCTGGGGCTTGGAGAGGAGGGCATGGCATGGTTCCTGGGTGCCCTGCAAGGGGTACTGAGAAACAGCCCTGAATGGAGCTGCTCCACGGGGTTGCTGGGGAAGATGGCAGCCAGGGTTGCAACATCTGGGAGATGTTACCAGCCAGATTTCATAGGCTGAGGGGGAAACACCCCCTGGCAGCCAGGATGGGAGGAGGGGTGCATGCTGAGGGTGGGGAAAGGACAACTCCCACCATGAAGAGGTCCTGACCAAGAATGGTTTCCAAAGGAGGTGAAGAGGGAGAGAAATGCTTTTATAGATGGAACGCAGCAAAACACTTCATCCCAAGAAAGCTTTAAAAACACACCCTGACACACAAAAGAGGGGCACAACAAAATGAAACAGAGCCCAAAAACTTAATGTGAGCAGAGAAAGGGTGTCTGCAGACAGCACTGGTGGGTCACAGGCACCTGACCTCTTACCTGCAGGCCCGTCATCCTCCTCCTAGTTTTCCTCCTCTTGGAGCAGACACAAACCCCGAGCAGATATGTGGCCAAAGCAGCCTGCCAAGCAAAGCCTGCTCACTGATCAACTGAGCTGGGCTGGAGGCAGGCTGACAGTGCTGGGAGTGAGAAAGTCCAAGGGAATTTTCAACCTGTTTGCTCAGCCCAGTCTGTGTTTAACCAAACGCCCTTCTCTGCAGAGCCAACCCTAGGATCGATCTGAATAAACAGGGGGTGAGATGGACTGGGTTTCCTAATCATCCCTGTTCCCCCCAAAATGTTAAAAAAGGGTTATAGTTCCCACACATGGGGAGGGGGAAAGAACAAGGTGTTTAGAACCAAGAAAAGCCATTTTGCAACTGTTTTATAAACTTCTTTCATAAATTGTACCTCTAGCAATTTTCATTCACAACCCTCTAAATGTGTAACAAATATTTGTTCATTAATTCTTCTGAGCCATGTTACACTGGGGATAGAAGAAATCGTATCTTCCTTATGGTGAAGGCAGTGATATTTGTGAAACACTGTGTGGCAACATTACACAGCATTTTGGGGCCAAAAGCAGGGGAGGATTTTGTATTTCTGTGATTAGAGCTAGAAAGGGGAACTTACAAATTCTGAAATATTAATATTCTTCAAGAAAGCTGTTGCTGGGGAAGAAATGGCAGCAAGCATTTAGCTACAGAATACTAATGAAAGTAGCTCTGCACTCCAGAAGTTGCAAGGGAAAAAACACAATTGATTTTATTTGATTTTTTTTTAAACTTTGAATTCTCAATCCCCCTCTAAAAAAAAAAAAAAAAAAAAAGAAGAAAAAGAATTAAAAAAGCATATTTCCATCACCTGCTCTGCTCATATGCCCTGCCAGGAGGAAATTTCTAGGAGCCACACACTGAAATATGAATGTGACCCTGGATTAATGTCTCTTTCTCTCCTAGAGCATCCTGGAAGCCTTCCTTCCCCAAAGCAGTTACCAGTCCCTGTGACCCCAACAGCAGTCACTGAGAGCTTGGGTTGCAAGAGGGGCAGGTCTTAAATCATCTCCGCTTCTCTGAAAACTGGTAGCTCCTCACACCATTCTGAGTAACACATCTGAGCCACTGAGAGCTGCCACTTCTAGGAGCTGGCAAAATAGGCTGGCTGCCCTGAGGGAGAAGATGGGCTGTATGAAGAGACAGTGGTTCTGCATAGGGGAGAGGGAGCGAGATTTTTCCTTGGCTCTAGAAGAATATAAACTGAGTAATCTCAAAGTTATATGTCTTCTTCAGGTCTCTGTTTCTGCACACCTGGAAGGCTCTCTCCATACCCTGGCCACTCCCAGCTTTGCCATAAAAAAATCCCTCCAGCAGAGAGGAATTCTCCAGTACAAGACTGTGAATATGTTAGCTCACTCTGAGCAGTGATTCATCATTGCCAAAGAAATGAAGTACCTGGCACTTGTCACCTACCCTTGAGACTCCTTTCCTACCAGACAAGATTTAAGAGTAAAAAGTTCACCTCACTTATTTTCTGACAGTGAAGAATTACACATTTGACTATAGTTTAGCAAACTGCAGTTCCAGAGTTTCAGGGGTTTCCAAGATCCCCTTTTACTGAGACACACAGCAGGAGAGAGAATATCACATTTTAGCATACATTTCCCTTTGAGAACGTATATTTCACCTTGCTGACATCCCTTTACAGGCTCCATTCTCCTGTTTTCTTCTCATGGGACAAGCGAAAATAAAGGTGTTGCTTTTTAATTATCTGTAGACCTACTTCCTGGTTATTCTTGTTTCCTAAAAATGGACAAGGTGTTGTCACTTTACTCACTCGATGGCCATGTAATGTTTTAAAGCTGATTAGGCTGCCTAACCTTGCCATTCCATTCCATTCCAGCCCATTCCATTCCATTCCAAACATTATTTCATAAGATTCTGTTGAAACACCACTTAATTGATCTCCAAATTATATGAAATACAGAAAAAAAAATCTTAACACATGTTGTGTTTCTGTCCTAGCCCCATCATTCAAGAGGGAAATCATAAATCCATGCTGATCACTCCAAATGATCTTCATGTACTTCATGTGTGTGGAAATGTTTCCCAGGATTAGTTACCTTGCAGAACTCCTTCTCAGGAGTGGAGATGAGGCTGACAGGGCCTGTAGCTCTGTGGACTTCCCTTCTTGCCCACAGATGTGAATATTAAGTGGTGGCCAAATACTGGAATAGGTTGCACAGAGAGGTTGTGCATTTTCCACCAGTGAAGACATTCAAAACCCATCTGGATATGGTCCGGGGCAACCTGTTCCAGCTGACCCTGCTTGAGAAGGAGATTGGAAGAGATATCTCCAAAGGTCACTTCCAGGCTCAGTGTTTCTGTGATTTAGCCTAAACAACCCCTTTAGTTAGCTGCAGTATAAATCTTCACTATAAATCCTATGTAACATGAAGTATAGATGTACTTCATTAATATTTTAGCAACTGTATTCATTATCATATAAATATGAAACAGAAACACGATGGATTGTTACTGCATAAACACGGGGCATAAACACAATGAATTAAGCCTGAAGAATGAGCATTACAAGTATTTAGTATTCTCAGCTACCTTTCTGGGTTCATGACATTATCCAGTGCATGTCTGGCCTTTACTCCAAGGAGATTCCAGCTGAAAGATATAACAAGACCCAAAAGAAATATGTCAAAAAGCAGAAGATATCAATCCTGATGCATGTACAACTGAATGGTACCTGCATACCAACAGCTTATTACCTGTGAACTGTTCTCAGAGGCATCTGAAAAGGTGCTCAAAGAGCTCACCTACTTCAGAGAGGCAGCAGGAAAATACCAAGGGACTTGCTTGGAAATTTAGCAGCTAGTGTTCAACATCCTGGTGATGAATGAAAGATGAAGAGAGTGGAAAAGATTTCCTTTCAATGAGAAGTTGAAGCATCTTGTATTTGATCCAATAGAAAAAGGGGAGTAAAAATTTTTGAATTCACAGCATATGCATTAAAAGTAATTTTGTTTCCTGCTGATTCAGGTAGTGGGGCCATGATGAGAACTATTATTGGATCACAGTTCACCACTGCTTTCTGCAGCAAGGCACTCTCTGGTCCCAAAAGTCAAGCTCTTCTGTCCTGTGAGCAGAAGACATCACAGGTGACTGAGGCAGATCCTTTCTGATGCATTTGTGCCCCTCCTGTTGCAATAACCTGTTGCTTTTCAGAGCGATGCACCCTGTTTCTAAAAGGATAAACTTCTTCTCCTATCTTCATCAGCTAAAATGCATCACTGATGTATTAATAAATATGCTCATTCACTCCTGTCTCTGTGATCCCAACTTCCTCAACTTGCATCTGTTCTTTGCTTGTTAACCTTTTACACACTGCTAAATGGGACAGGAGCTCTTTAGAGCAGCTGCCTTTGTTTATCTGATAGTGTACTACTTAGTACCAGGAGGATTTAATCTCTTTTTTGAACCTTTCATCACAATATAACCAAATAAAGCAATAATGCTTACACTTTTTTTTTTAATCACTGCTGACAGCATTGTATTAAAAAAGGCTCTTTTTAATAACATGTATTTTCCTGTAGAATGGATCTTATGAAATATGTCCTTGTCATTTTTCTTGGACTGTTCAGCGGGAGATGCCAGACAGGTTAATTATTATCATTTATTTGTTCAGGAAAGATCATAAAAGTTGTCTGCAGCAGAAAGCATGCAGTCTTTGTTGCCAAAAAGCAGATGCTGCATGAACAGAAGCTGGAGAAGCCACATGCTCATGTTACTGTGATGCCTTGGCCTGCAAGCTAGAACCACCACTCTTAGAAGTCAGCAGAAAATTTAGTCACGTTGCTTTGTTCTGTCCTTCCCCACTCTGGTGCTAATTTTGGACAGCCACTGAATTTGTGATCTGACCTTTAATTCAGCAAGGGTAGGACAGTCCATCAAACCCACGTAAGCCAGAGGAGAACAAGCCTCAGGAAGAGCAGATGGTATCAGACAGAAAGATAAAAGCTCTGACCGTAGTCATAGCCTTCACAGCTACTGGGCAGGCTTGTCCTTTAAACAATCTTTGACCCAAAGCCAGCAGTGCCATTTCCACTGTGTAAACATTAACTTTCAGGTCAAAGGGAACGTAGATGTGCATGGGTTAATCACCCACTATTTCACTTCATGCTCCTCCTATTCAAAAATAGGACTGAATTTTAAGTTGGCTTGCTCACACAGTCCAGATTTCATTTCGATCTAGTCAAGAAAGGGCAAGTGTTTTTATTAATGAGCTTGTCTTATGTTCAGTAGTTTTTGAGAGAAGTCCATGGTGGTAGGCTGAGAATAAACTTCCCTGTGCAATTTCAGTAGGTATGGAACCAGCATTTCTGTGCCCTGGTAAGGCCAAGGGGCACAACAAGCTGTACCTCGGTGATACAATGCCAAAGCAGAAAAAAGAAAACACATTTCTGTATTTAATGGTACTTGCAGCAGGTGTTGGCTAAGCAGCTGAACTGCCAAAGTTAGATTTTACAGTCTCTTTGCAGCCACTGAGCTCTGAACATCTAAACCACCTTCCTTACAAGTATGCTGGGGACTTGTCCTCAAAGCTATGCTAAAGCACGCCTTTCCTAAAGCAACTAATGCTACTGTGGAAAACCCTAAACATTGACAAATCTGATTTTTTTTCCCATTAACTGTTTCAGGCATCATCACTCTCACTGTTAGGGAACTACATCTCATTTCAAGATCTGTTTTGAGTCAGGTCCTGAGAACTGCTATTCATTGCAGCTTTGCCTGCACAACTGGAAATCCCTTATGCTGTTCACATGGCCACTCTTAGAGACTCCTCTTAATTTCTCCTTTGTGTCCTCATGCACCATAATGAAATGTATTTTCCACACTTACTGAGCAGATGTCAGAATAAAAACAGTAGCACAAGTGGATAATAAATACTAAAAATTGTACTTTTGGCTACATGTCACAGGCCCTCACTATCTGGGAGAGCTTTACCATTGATACTTGAAATTGGATTTTATTTTTCTCCCCCTCTTCCACCTGATAACTATGTGGTGTTTTTTTCCTAAAATCTCTATGTGTTTGAGGACCTAACACAGAGTGCTGCAGCAAAGCACACCCTAAGGAAAGCTCTACCTCTGCACACTTCGTGGTAACTTGCCAGCCAGTGACAGATTCATCAATAATGATAATGGCTTTATGTTGAAGCAAACTAGTGCACTAAGACACACACTTGCTCAGCCCCACAAAGGAATCAAAGTAACCACCGTCCTTGTAAGGGGAGCAAGACAGAAACATGACTTCTAACAAGAGGAGCTGACTAACAAAAGAAAGAGAAGGATTAAGCTCCCTTTGCTGAAAAGCAGAAGCAGGTTTTCAATCAGTGGAAACTGTCACCTTGTTATCCACTGAGAAATGAGAACTCAAACCCTGGACTTCACCACAGCTGACTGATACTGACTGCAGGCTAATACACAGCAGTTCATCTCTCATTTGTGACAAATGGAGCATACTGCAGCTGCCTCTGCAAATATAATCAATAATGAAAATTTGTATTAAGGTTGCACCCAAAAGCGCATTACTGGATAGGTTTCATGTGCTTAAAAAGCCAGTGGCATCCTTGCTAAATCTTCCATGTTAAGGATATACTCATATTCATTCTGACTATCCCCCCAGTCATCAAAGAGGTCATAGATGAACCAGAAAGCTCTGCCAAGTCCCTTGGGAACAGGGAAGGCTCATGGTTTATTAGCTCTACATTTCTACTGCGTGTGCATGGGAGGTCCAACACATCTCACACGTACCTGCGTGAGCCACCTTCACTGACAACTCTGAACACAGCACCTGGGCACATACTTCTGCCTGGGAAATAACACAGAGACATTGAGTAGATTGAATTTAAAGGGACTGGGTAACAATGTTTTGATGTGAAATGTGTGTGCATGTAATAGAAACCAGAGACAGACAAAACCAGAGACACAGGAAAACAGAGAAACAGAATTTTAGTGGTACAGCAAGAGAGACAATGCATGGCAGAGAGAAACAGAGAGGAAAAGGGGATAAAAGGGGAAACCAGAGAGCAGAGCAGGAGGCACGAAGAGGATTCTTTGTGACTTCTTGTGATACAGAGGAGTCAGGCAGATGGGGAGAGAAAGAGGGATAGTCATTGTGAGAAAGAGAGCTGGAGGAAAAGAGAAAGTGGTGTAGGCAGACAGAGGCAAGACAGACAGAAGGGTCACAGGGCATGGAAAGGGTATGTGTGTGCAGAGAAAAGAAAGGTAGAACACATAAAACTAGTGTGACACAGAAAAGTTGTCTGGCGTCACATCCCTAAGCTTACAAGTGAACCATTTTTGGGCAGCTGAAACAGGTAAGGTAGAAAAGCAATGTAACTGGCTCCAGCTGCTCACATACTCCTGGTTCTGACAAGAAGCTGGAACTTCCTGCAAAAATAAATGCAACCTCATCAACATGCACAACTCCATTACACATCACCTTGCCCTAAGAAGGGAAAAAAAAACAAACCTAATTGTGGTTACCTGCTGAGATCAAACAAACAAGATACTTATTCTGGGCTAGAGGCTTACTTTAAAACACACAGACAGGTGAGCTGCAACCAGGGGTTTGGCCACTCCAAAGACGCCACAGGGTGCAGGAGGAAATAGCACTATAGCTTGCTTGTTTTGCTCTGCAGTTCCTTAGGAACCTGAGGGAGCCCAGATCTGGTTACCCGAAGAGTGCACCTGACCTTGAGAAAACAATTCCAGCTTTCCTTGTCAAAGGATCACAGCCAGACACTGGTGCTGTACTGAGCTGCACAGCTCAGACATGTTCTTTATAATGAATATTCTGGTACCTTGTTTTTTCTGGTTGTAAACTAACAATCTATTTCACACAAGTACCTAAAAACTTACTGCACTCATGTTTACAACTGCTCCCAGACCCTTCTGGAAATGGCCTAAGGAAAAGCAAAGCATCCATATTTTTAATAAGTTTGACTGGTGCCCCCAGCAGTCACTTTTGTGCCTGATTAGTGGCAGTAGGCAGCTTCCCATTTATTTCTAAGCAGCTGCCAGAAGAGCTGCAGGCAGAGGTAATCCAGAGACTGCAGAACTCTGCTCCCTGTCAATTTCACACCGGCATTCTACTTTCTTCTATCCCCATTTATTATTAATCTCTATTTATATCTAACTCCAGCTCTTAGTTAGCCTTTGCCAGAGGCTTAACCATTAGATATGACTGTGAGGAAGGAGTGGAAAGAAGGAACTGCCATAAATCAGGCTTCTACCATTCCGTGGAATTCTAGCAAGGTGAGAAACTGCACAAAGCTTGGGCTGTTTAGGAAAACAAGACCCTGTACAGGAGATCAGACCAGATCAAGTCTTCTTTATCCTTAGTGCTAACTGTGTAAAGCAAACATCTATATCACAGAATTCTCCTCCTAATCATGCTCAGTTCCTAATTTTTACACAGCTTTATATCCCTTCTAAATTTCTATCCATTCTAATTCAGGGGATGTTCTTACATTTCATGTGTTCTGAATCCTCTAAGTCCTCAGGCTCAGTAGGACCATGTTAGATTTGTTCCAAATAAGCACTGTATAAAAACATACTTTTCCCATCAGTTTTCAATGAATTGTCTTTTAATTTAATATAAAAAACAAGACCACAATCAATTATGAAAAGATAAACAGCAGAACCTGATTTACTTTGCCCTCTCCAAGATAAACGATTTTAATTTAAGCAGCAGAACTAACACCAGTTGTTCTCTACTGATGATTTTCTTTTTAAGGCTTCAAATCTTTTTTCACATCTTGCCTATTGCTTTTATCCCTTTTGAATAGGGATGAACAGTGTGCTCTAGGTGAAACAACACTCCATTCATTTAATGGAGGCATTCTCTTATTTCCCAGACCACTCCTTACCCATCGTTACGTTTTGCTCACTTGTTTTGGTCACTTTACTGTACATGAGAGGCCCACTCAGTGTTATCTTTCCTTTAGAGGTAAAAAGAATGCAAAACATTGCAAAGACTGTCCATAACTTTTCCAAATGGAGACAAGGACGTCACATATATGTGCTGTGTATGACGAAGTTTCCCACAGGAGTGTGAGAGGCATTCAACTTATTGCACACTTTCCCCAGAAGTTCCCATAGATCCAGATGGTCTGCAATCCTAAGAAATACTCTAGGCTCCAGATTAGGTTTTTGGAAAACCTTGCCCACGTCTTTTCCAACAACAGAAGCTTCAGCAGGCTAGCCAGCTGTAATATCATTTTATCCACTTGACAGAAGCATTACTGTCTTTGAGCACCCAGTTGGAATGGGAATGTCATTAAGACAGAGAGAAGTCATCTTCCACTTCTTCAGTGCTCAGTCATAGTGAAGGCTCTTCAGTGTTCCTCCTCCAAACCTCTTCCTTTCAGAGAAGCCAGGAATCTAGAGGCAGGGAAGACAAGTTGTCATGTCAGAATCAGCAGGAGCTCCCTCTAGCCCACACTGTTACCAAGCCAACTGCAACTTCTTCCACACCATCTCCAGAATCAGGGCCACAGTGCTTCAGCTGACTGCTAGAGGAGCACCAGCAATTAAACACTGCACAACTTCACTATGGCTCATCTGTTCTGTGGGGCTCCTTAAGACTTTTTGGCAAGGGAAATTGAAAGCCTCAGTCCTAACCCAGTTAATGACAGATTTCAAAGCCTGCATTTCCCTCCAGATTCAAGTGCATACAAGAATTTCTCCTCCATTCATTTTTAAAACTATAAAACAATATAAACTAAGTCCTATCAAAGAGCTGTTGAAGCTTTATGCCTTCAAATCCGGGCAGCAGCACTTCACTGGCAGTTGAAAGTACAGTTTTATCAATGGCTGAAAGCTTAAAGAAAACTATTGGCATAGAAATGGCCGTAACAATACAAAGGATTAGCATTCCTGCATTTGCAGCCCATCTACAGACACTGCTTTCACAGTGACAATGGATGTTTACAAAGAAAATCGACTTAAATTCATCAGAAGCTTCTCTGGCTTTGACAGTATTTCAGTCAGATTTTCAATCCAATGCATCCTCAAAAGAAAGTGATGTGCTGCTTTCTAATACTGCATATCTGCCCTATAGGCATCATAAAACTATTTGATTACAGGCCAGAGTAACTTTTACCTTACTCACTACTCACAAGCAGAAACAGCAACCCCAGTAGATGCACCCTCCCAAAACAATTCCACACTTTCATAGGAAACACAGTCTATTAAAATGGAGGGAGTCAACCAAGCCCTACAAATCATGCCAGAAGAGCTTGGGCATGTATGGGTGGTATTGGATGAAAACAATCTACAATTCCCAGCAGATTGCTCAGGTTACACACTTCACTGGTAAGCAGAGAGCTGGAGAGCTTTCCCAAAATAAAAGTCCACTAAAAACTCCACAGATAAAATTTACTTGGGGTTTTAGGCCCAAAACTCAAACAGATATCCAAGGTATTCACTAAGGTACTGGCTTGATCATCTCTGAAAAAAAAAATCATCTCTAAGGATAAAATCAGGTAGATTTTGTAAAAAGGTTCACTTAATAGAAACTGCTTTGGGAATTTAAAGAGGAAAAATGCAATCATTATAACTAAGAAGTACCTGAATACCATAGGTGAAAAGTTACCTGATTTAGCATTTTTTATGTCCAAGTCACTAATTAAAAGTAACAATTATTTATTTATCACCAATCTGATAGAAGTTGGAGCTATGAACAATTTGAAACTCGTCATTCTTTTCATCCTGAAGAAGCTTATAACAGAAATACCTCAGAACACAAATGATCTTAGTGACCTATTGTAGAAAACCCACAAACACAGTGGTAAGAGTTCTATTATGTAGATAACTTCAATGGATAACATTAAGAGGTTGTACTGAAGTCTCAATTTCCAGTTTGGATTTTGCCTCTTTAAACATGACTGTTTGCTATTTAAGATTTGTTTTAAGTTTTGAGCTCCTGTCAGGGAAGTAGGTAGTCATCAGCAGGCTGCAATCTTTGGCACATAACCAGAAGGAATGTAGAGTTAATCCCTGGCTAGCCACTAAATAGCAGCAAATAATAAAAATAAAAATCTTACATCATGCATCAAAGACAACCAGCACACAAGCAGGTTTCTGCATTAAGATATTATTCCCATGAAAGGGAAAATTCCTTTCACTAGAATGTGGGGAGGAGAGGGGGAGAGGGGAAGGAAAAAAGGCATCATGCAGAACTGAAAGAGGCAAAAGAAATTTATTTTTAAAAGGCACTACAAAAGCACACAAAGAAAGGAAGCATTTTGTAATCTGTGGCTATTTTCCCCTGCTCTCCCCAAGAAGCTTTCAGCACAGCTACCTCTAACAATGTACAGGTGTGACTGTACTTCAGAGATGCTTTTCATGGTAATATGCAACATCTTTACATATGGTAAATGCAACTTCACTACTCCCTGCATGGTAAACTGCACATGGGGAGGCTGGGGGCACAGAAGCTGAAGTGGCCTGCCCAAACCAGAAGTAATTTTACTAGTACTAACCCAACTGGCTGAAAACAGTTAAGTCAGTTCTTTAGGAATGAATTACAAGCTGATACCATACTGCCATTTTCCTTGTGGCTCCACTGAGTCTCTGCAAACTACCTGTATTAAACATTAAATCTAGTTCCAGCTGTGCAAAAAAAAAAAAAAAAAGCCTTTTCATTAACCTTCAGGATAGCATCAATGGCCTGAAGCTGACGGAGGTGAAAGAAATCACATTTGCCCATTTTACCTCATTCTTCTAACTTCTCTGTTAGCATATTTAAGTATTTTACTGCCAATAACTTTACAAACAAATACTTCAGCTGACAGAAGTCAGCCATTCTTCTGTCTAGCCTTAACAGCTGTGCTCCCACAGATATAAGAATTCACAGATTGTCATTTAGGTTGCATGAAGCTCGTGTTTTAGAGAGGACTGTGTCAGCAGTTCACATTACACAGGGAGAAATGAAAAAAAAAGGAGGAGAAAAGTGACAAACCTGATTGCCATCCCTTAAGAAGTATCTCTTCTCTATCACCTGGGAACAAGAGAGAATGATCTCAGCTTGCACAGCACATGCATAACCTCAGGTTGCAACCAACACTTCACACATGAGCACTGAAACTCATGGCTGACTGGGGCAAGGTCTGACCCCACATCTCTGCTCCAGGCCCACTGCTTTAGTGCAATGCTCTAGCACACACAGCAGTTGCCCCCCTACAGCCATTCTTAGACAAGCTAATTATCCTCAACTCCAATACACTTAATTTAGTTAGCCCTCCTGGGTAATGGAGGTGATGGTTTGTGTGTCTCCTGCTTCAGTGTCAGTTACTCCCATTCCCTTAGGGATAGTGGTTCCTACTGCACAGTAGCCCCACTATGCTATCTTTGCTCACAGGATGCTTAAAACAGAGCATTCCTTCCCTCATTTGCACAGTGGACCTTAATGATCCCTTTTTCAGGAAGGCAGAGTAATATTCTTAATTTCTTAATTCCTGAAGGTTGTTTTAACTAGGATCAAGAGAGCTAACCAGTCCTGTATCTCCCTACATCACTACCCTAGAATGCTGCAACCTCTCTGGCCTGCCAGACCACTCCAAAAGCATAAACAGAGTGTCTTTGCACATTTGTGAGTTCTTTTCCACTGCTCTATGCAGATCAGGAACTAAATCTTCAAGCAGATCAGCTATCTCCTGTAGGGCTCCAAAAGCAGATCAATCTTTGGCCTCCTCACACCTGGCCTGAACCAACTCAAGAGAGTGGCATGTGAAAGGAGCAGCTTAAACTGTTGTTCATGCTTAAATATCAGACAGCATTTGATGAACAGGATAATAAAACATCATTTCATTGACTTACCTTATCAAAAAACCTGCTTAGTTTGACAGCATTGGATGAACCTGCAGCCAGGTAACGAGGATTGGTGCAGTCCTACAACACCCAAAAGACAACAACAAACCAAGCACACGGAAATCAGTGCAAGGGAGCCAAACACAAGGAAATGAACATACCCTTTCCCCTGACACACCATCAGTGAGGGAAAACAGTGGATCTGCTGATTTCTGCCCCACAGTCACTTCAGAGAAAAGGCCAAATGTTCTGTGAATCAACTGCAGAATTCCAAGCAATCCCCCAAATGCTCCACATCTTCCTTCCACCACCAGCTATACAGTCAGGCAGTGATTTGGACAGGCTACACCTGAGATTGGGAGTGTGTATACAAGCATTCACACAGCACATGTATATTTTTACACCCATCAACCTATATAAAGTCATCTTCATGTTTCATTCAAAGACAGTCTATGTCAGAGCTATGAATTTGAAAAACAAAATTCGACTCCCAGCCAACAATTCTAAGCTTAAGTGACCTTATCTAATAACCCTTACATCTCCTTATAGTGAAACAAAGGCATCTGTTTCATCAAGCAAGGGGCCCAGCCAACCAAAATGTGAATGACTGGCACTACCGGAAAAATCTCCAAAAGCCAAATTTTTGTTACATCTTTACTTACTAAAATTTGGACTCACTCCCATATAAAAGAAAAACAACAGTGATAACAAGGATACCAACCAAATTTATCTCTTCAGCATTGAAATCCTCAGCCAAGAATGCTGTTCTGGTCAGAACTTCATTCCTCTTGGTTTCTGGGATCTGATCCAGTTTAGTTCCTATTACCAGCAGTGGGATCTGGTTATCACCAAACTGTTCATGGTCATAGTCACTGATGAGGAAAACAAATACAATCCTGAATGAGGCAATGGCCATGTAAGTGGGCACAAGTACAACATCACCTTCCCCGTGCCTCTCAAAAACCAGCAATTTATTTATTAATGGTCCATTTATCTAAGTTAAAATATGCTGTATCTTTAAATTAAGGAAGGGCTTCTGCATCTAAGTCATTACATAGGAATCCAAGCTTCAATCATCCTCCTTAGCTAGGATAATCAATTGTTTGTCATTTTTACTTAAACCAAGCTTTCTAACAAGCAATTTTACAACTAAAAGCAACAACTTGGGCAAGGAATTGCTAGTTGCTGAACATCTGTCCGTGACAGAAGTTAAACTTTTGAAAATTAAAACAATTGTGAAGAACCTGTCTGTGGAGACACTGGAGAATTTTGCAGTTTATACGATGCAAATCCTCTTTCCCATCTCCCGTGTTTCTACAGAAACACCTGTGTACCAGAACAGACAGATAAACAATTGATATTCTTCCCACAAAAAGCTATTCCTCATTATTGCCTTCCTGCTCATGTGTGAGGTTTAGCAAAGATTTTAAAACCTCCTTGACTTAGATGGATGACAGGAATGCAGAGGTACAGGAGGAAATCCTTGACAAGGTGTTGGAGAAATAATTATGAACATGCTGTTTAAGCAGAGTTTTCTAAGCTCTCTTAGCCACACTCCTAAAATAATTCCCCCACCACCCAAACCAAAAATGTATGAAGTGAACTTCCTCAGTCTTGGTGCATGGAGGGAATGCCACTGTGCCCAGACACATCATCCCTGTACAATGGCATCTCTCAGTACAGACAGAGACATCTGGAGGTAACAGGGACTGGACCCACTCTCATAGAGGCCTCAGACAAATAAAAGATGCAGTAAACATCTTTTCCCTTAAAGCGAGGTCTCTGCCACCCAGTTTGGGAATCTGCTGTCAGAATCGCCTGATTGGCAGTATAAAAAAAGAGATCAACAATCAACTTTCTTTGATATTCCCCATGTCCTTCTTTCTTCCTAGTCTAACCACATCTACTTCCCTGTGGAGACCAAGTAGCCTCAGAGATGAACAAAGGCTTCTACAACTGCTTGGAATTACCCTGTCTGAGCTCTGCATGGATGTTTTTCACTCACCCATTTGTCACGAGAACTCCTGTTGGAGCGACATCTCTGTTGAGCGCTTCCAAAGACCAGCGATACAAATTCTGGGATGATTTCTTGTTGGTCAAGTCATGCACTAAAATTATCCCTAGAGTGAAAGACAAGACAGCAAGATGCCATTTAAAGATACATATTCTCCTCCTTATCTTACCAAAATGACACCTGCAGGTTCCCAGATATCTGAGAATTATGTAAGGGATGTATAACCAGTTCAGTCACACTGAATAAGTAAGACTGAACATATCAGGATGCAACAGGTTTTTTAAAGCTGCTTATCAAGAACTGGCTGAGAGCTAAGAGAAAAATCACATGAAAGCAGGAAACAAACAGCCACCTCAGGGTTTAATCTGCAAAAGGCTCACAGGCATTCACTGATTCTGTCTACATCTCATGATACTGAAATTCTATATTACTGCAGCAGAAAATTTAGCCTTTCTCTGGTAAACATTTTTTTTGTCACACCATCTATAAAGTCTACAGGCTTTTTCTTTGATTCAAAAGAGTTCAGAGAGAACTACTGCTTTCCTGCATTTTCAAGAATTAACGCTATATACTTGGGGAGGTATCCAAAGGGGAAACAGACACTGATGAAATTTCACAGTCCACTAAATGGCTGATAGAAGCATGAATTAATAAGACTTATTGTACTTAAGATTAGGTTCCTAGCATTTTTCATTATCATGAGCCTTCAAAATGTAAATTCTGAGACAGAGTCAGGCTTCCTAGCTGTGCTATTAACAGACACCCACTTCTGATAACCACAGTTCCTAACTCAATTTCCAACTCCTGCTAGCAAATTTCTTCTATTTATTCACACCTTCTGCAATATGTGGAATGTTCCCACTTCCTCCAGACTTCAAACTACCATCAATTCAAGGACAAAATGGAATGATACCCCTTATCTGCATCAGGATTCATTCTCAAAACACTTCACAGCCTACAGGTGGAAAAAACTTACTAATTTAGTCTTTCACCTTAACTCCCAGAGGTGCCACCCACTGTACACACTACAAACAAACCACATTTCCACAAACATTTTCCACTACCCCACAGCATCTCCCACGAGAGTTCCCAGCGTATCACAGCTACAGCCCTCCTTCAAAGCATTTATCTCAGTAACAGTATAAAAAGGCAACTCTGCTGTGTGTCCACCCCCAGTGTAGAGAGAAAATGCCTGATACAACAGAACTTGGCCTACAGCAACAGACTCAGAGGCACTGCTGCACAGCCTGTGAGAAATACCCTCCACCTCCACACACTCTCCCTC
Organism: Chamaea fasciata; assembly: GCF_029207755.1. Lineage (NCBI taxonomy): Eukaryota > Metazoa > Chordata > Aves > Passeriformes > Sylviidae > Chamaea > Chamaea fasciata. The sequence continues at coordinate 25,659,554 of NW_027094087.1, forward strand.
AGTTATATCTTTGATTGGTCAGTTCCCTTATCTGCTTCACCTAAAACCTGCACAGTTAGTTGCACCAGCAGAAAAAGGCTGTCAACATCCAAAAAGAGCAGGCAGGAAGAATGGCTGCTCAAGGAAATGCTTCACCCACAACAAGGTCTGCAAGCCAAGGCTTTACTGCTCAGTCACTGTCCTCAGCTACCAGTCCCCACACCAGGTGGAGGGTCAGCAAAAAAGAACATCTGTGGATAATCCAAAACCACACTGTACCCAGCCCTGTCAACAGCTACTGCCACAACCAAACACTGCCTGGTTTTCAGACCACAGCAAGCCCAGAAAGCACAAGCAGTCAGGCAGAAGGAATGCATTCATCTTCTCTTCTTAAATCAGGTCAAGCAGAGGCAATTTGTGAGACAAGCTCTAATGGAGAAATTAATCTAATGAAAGAAACAAGGCCCAAGGTTAACCACCAAAGTCAACACTCTTCATATGCAAGCTGTCTAATTAGTATCTTTGGGGCAGTGGAGATAAATAACTGTATTTTAATGTCATCAATTATAATTCAGATGCACGAGCCCAAGATCTCATTTCCTAATGGGCTGTTCTAAGGTATTTCCAAGTCTGACCCACACTCCCTGGCACACTGTAGATTTGGTACCAAAAAGAAATCAATTTTTTTTCATATACCAAAGAGGCTTGCTTTGAGGGCATAACTCTACTCCAGTCTTATATACAGAAATCTGGTTAACAGTATAATCAAGAGGTACCTAACACAGTTTTCCCCCTGAGAAAGGAAGAAGAAATAACTAGTTAATCACACACTAAAAATGTTTATTGTGTGGTATAACATGTTGTTGAAAGGCCTTCAAATGAGTGGGAATAAGCAAAGAGAAGCAAACAGAACACTTGAGCCAGATTTCCAGAAGCAGCTGTTAGTCTGATACACATCTATTTTTAGTGAACTGCCCTGGGATAACAAAAAGTAACAACTGAAAAGCTGCACTGTTATGTTTATAATCTCTTATTTGCTCTTGTTACAGACACAGATGAACTACTAGGCCTTTAAGACAGTATCTCAACAGAAGGCACAAAATGCTACTTTCTACATATGCAGCAAGTTGCAAGATTCAACCCTTAAAAATAAGTTGGTAAGCTAAATGAGCAGAGGCAAGATGGTTATCAGCATATGGCAATTTTATGGGAGACAGTTCAAATTTGCCAGGGTAGGATGTAACTATCAAAGTTCATAAAAACTGAAATAATTTCTCTGCTGTAGGTTTTATGACAGAACAGACAAGAAAGTATTAATCATAAAAAAAAATCTTAAAAATATAAAAATCATATTTGTGCAGTGTATCAGACCCAGAAAGGTCTGCAACCACTGCACCTTCAAAGGCTCCCTGCTGTGCCAGCTGCACAAGACTGAAGGGAAAGGCTGACAGAGCTCATCTGCACAGGTCTGCCTGGAATATCTGCCATTCATAACTGAATCCATAAAATTCTGCCTATGAATGGTATCAGGTTTTTTTTTCCTGCATAAATCAGAAAGGAGAACCATGTAGCCCTCAGCCAGGCTGCCTGGAACTCTGCCTCAGAACCAAGGGACAGCTCCTAACAGAGCCAGTAGTAAAACCATATTTACACCAAGCAAACTCACCATTCAGCAAATTATAGAACACTGCTCGTGTGCTTTTCACACTGGTGGCACTGCCCACGGAGCCTCCAACATCCCACAGCTCGATGTAATAGGTCTTCTCTTCTGGAGTTCCTTCCTTGTAGTCATGGATCTGATGGAAAATTCACACCATACACAACCCCAGCACCATGTCACAGAGTTAACCCACATGACACTGACACTTCCAGCTGGAAGGATTATTGCATTTGGACAGAAATTTGGAAATTCTCATGCTGACACTACTTCAAACCTCTCAAGTGGAAGAGAGATGAAATGAGTCAAGGAGCATTGGGCACCAGAGAGATGGAGAGCCCCATCTCATGAGAGATGGAGAGCCTCATCTCATGTGAGATGGAGGCTGGTGAGTAAACAGGGAACATCCTCTGCATCTCAGCATTAACAAACGCAGCATCTCATGATGCGCTCAGACGCGGCGTTTTGCCAAAGCAAATGGAAAAAATTAAGGTCTTGACTTCTTACAGTTATTAAAACCCAGATGGCAGCACTGCAAGAATATTGACACAGGTGACAGACCTGGATTCCAGCTGACCACATCTTTTTCCAACCCAAATTCTGACATCTCAACTGAATTAATCAACAACTTCTGCCCCCAGAGGTGCTGAGCATTTCTGCTCCACAATCAAACAGGACTGCCATGCTCCTCTCCTCAGATCTTGGAAATACATTCCTAACCTAGGGCAATGCATTTCAAGGAGAATGCAGCAGAGTGATGTAGAAAAAAAAGGCATTTATCAATGTCCCATGAGGGCTGTAGGCTGGGCCAAAGAACTGCTGGATGGACATCCTCATTCTTCCCACAGCAGGTCCTGCAGCAAGCAGTCAGGAGGAGAAGCAACCCCACGGTCACAATTGTCACCAAAACCCAGGAAATAAACTCTCTAACCCAGTCAGGGTAGAAAATCAACACTAATTCATTCAGCACTGAGGTACCTGAGTAGCACTTCACCAAATGTGTACATCAGTCACCAAAACTTACAACTATTTTATACATCTTGGCAAACAAAGGAATTAGTGCCCACTGGCTTACAAGTTACACAGTTCTCTTCGTTAATCAGTATTCCATCTTCCACTGGCTATTGATTTCTCACTTCTCATGCCAACTAGCCCACATTTTCAGCCTTTTTATTGTCTTTTTGCCAGATAGGGAGAGTCTTATTAATTGTCTTTGTTAGTTTCTCCTTCAGCTCTGCTTTCTGCAACATGTCTTTGTGGTTTATAAACCTGCGTTCCTGGTGCCCAGGCCTCAGCAATAAATTCCTCCTGTTAATTTCCTCACCCAGGCCCACGGGCACTTGAAGCATGTCAGACCCTAAATTTTAATCTGTTTTTCTAACGCAATGAGTATCATCCAGAGCTTTCCTGCATTCCCACAACCTAAAGGAGCACAAACTGTTTCCCCCACTGTGTCTGGCTGACAACTGGGCTGTTCCTTGGCTGTTTCTCACGGAACTGGCCACCCTGTGGCCTGTAACACGCCAGTGGCCACTGCAGCAGGGAGCTGCGAGTGACGAATGTCTCGTTTGATTGTGACAACCTTGGAAAACCAAAACTTGCTTACACAAGTGCTTGGCTCACATTTGACGCTACTTGTATCAGAAGATTAAGCCATCAGCAAAACACATGATCAAAGTACACCCTCCTTCTGGGGCGGTAAGTAATTAAAATAAAATTCCCTCAGACGTCAGGCTCAGGGCCACCAGGAGCCCGTGCATGTCACCTACTCGCACGTCCACGGAGCAGCCCACCGTCCAGGACGGGTTTCCCAGCACCTGGTTGTGGCACAAGAGGTGAACGAGCGACGATTTCCCGACACCTGCAAGTGCACAGAGAGAGAACAACTACTGGGAGGCGGTGCCGGGGTTACAGGCGGCGAGGCCGGGAGCAGCGCTGAGTGAACGCGGGCGGTCCCGGCCCCTCAGCGGGTGACGGGGTGGGAGGCGAGTGGCCGGGGCCCAAGGCCCGGGGACACGGACTCACCGGAGTCGCCCAGCACCAGCACCTTGACCCTGTCCAGAGCCGCCATCTTCACCCAGCCTAGCAACAACGCCCGGTCTCCCGCCAATCGTGGCGCGTGTTCTTGCCGCTTCTCTCAGCCTATTGGCTGCCTTCCGGAGCGGCCGGCGCGTTTCTCACTTTTGATTGGTTCATCCCTGTGAGGGCGGGAAGGGGAGGTGCGGTACGAGCAGGCGATTGGCTGGTCTCCCTGTCGCTCCGGGCGGCGGGGCGGGAGGGGGCGGTGCGGCGCAGGCGCGGGCGGGGCGGTGACGGCAGAGGAGCGCGCGGCGGTGACGCGGGTGGCGGGGCCGCTGGAAGCGCCGCCCGGAGCCGGGAAGAGCTGGAAGCGGCGCCAGGTCAGTGCCGGCCCCGGGGAGCGGGGTGGTGCCTGCGGCCCGCGGAGCCCCCGGCCCGGCGCTTGGGTGCCGCAGAGCGGCCCGCGGGACCCGTGCTCCCCGCACCGTGTGCCCGCCTGGGCCCCTTCCCCGCCTTGGCTCCTTCCCACTGTTCGCCGTTCCTCCTGCGGTGTTGGTGTTGAGGCTTCTTCTTTGTTTCGTTTTGTCTTTTTTTTTTTTTTTTTTTTTTTTTCCTCTTTTTAAGAGGTATTGCTGGCCTCCTCTTGTCCTACGGAAACCTACACACAGTTGGATGTTTCAACCTCAGCACACAGTAGTGGGTAGGGAATGGGAAGCTGTGCAGACGGCACAGGGATTCTCCCGTCAAGGCTTAGTCTGCTATTACAGTCCGGGGAGTCTGTGTAGTGTGGAATTTGAAGGGAGATGCAGGCTATGGGCATCTGAGGAGTGGCTGGCGGGCAAAGCGAGCTCATTCCTGTTTGCCAGGTTTGAGCCGACCAGCCAGCGCTGTAACTATTCAGTTTCCCAGGTCAGCAAGGTGAGGTTTGTGGGTTTGTTTTTTTTTTCCTTATTCTTTTTGGTTGTTTTGTGGTTTGGGGTTTTTTTGTTTGGTTGGTTTTTTTGTGTATATACATTTCTTCTGGCCTTGGGAGCGTGCTGGTTCCCTGAGAGGCGAACACCACATCTCACAGTGGCACCGGGCTGTTGTTACATGGCTCCAGCTGTCGGGCTTGGGCCATTGCAAGCGGCTCAGAGTGAACAGGGAAGGTCAGCATTCTGAAAAGGGTGTTCAGCCGTGCACAGCTAAGGTGCATTTTCATGAAGTCTAGGTAGCTTCATATTTTTCATCCCCAAAAGGTGGGGTTTTTTCTTTCATCTTTTCCAGCGCAGTGGCATCCTCTCTTGCTGCTGGTTCTGTTGCTCGCCAAGAGTTCACCACCAGCTCACGAAACTGTTGAAAAACATAGCAAAAAGGAAAAAAAACCAAAAAAGTGCTTTTCTATCTTTGAGTGATCATTTGGGTGTACAGGATGGTGCTGAGAAGGCAGAGCCATGTGCCTGGGAGAGGAGCACATGCCTTTCTGGCAGGAATGAGGCTTGATGGGAATTGCATTTCTGCCTTCCTCTTCCTGTGACACACAGCTCACCTTCTCACAGGGTGCTTTAGGGGCTTTTTCTAAACAAGAAACTATGTTAATTAAAGCTAATCTGGTGTCTTGTTACTTAGTTTCTTTGTTTCTTTATTGCTTATGTCCACAGTATATACCCACTTGCTTGCAGTCTGATGCACTAAAACTGTACTGAACCCAATACTTCCCATAATTTTTCGTTGTCTTTCTGGATTTCCAAAGGGCAATATTGCTTACATCATCTATCACAATGAAAAATGTGGTGTTCCAAGTCTTATTGAATCCATATTGTGAAAAGCAATTATTGCTTTTTTTGCTGTCAGAAAAGTGGAAGGGAGCACTGGGGTTAAGCCCGCCGTGCTTTGTTGTAATCATGACATCCTAGGCTTGATAAGTGAGAGAAATGATCTTACTTTCTTCCCTTTAAACAAACCCCCAAAAGTTTACAACTCCATTGTGTGAGGGTCAGTGCTCACACGTCTCCAGGATAACATCTGTCCTCCTGGTAGGTTCACGTCAGAGTGTAAATTGTGAGAGGTTCTGGTATCCATAATTGAAGTTTCCCAGTGGCCTCACATTTCAGTTAGGTCAATTTTGCCACCATGCTGGGGATAGCTCCCCACTCATCTACATCCTGAGCCACGCATTCTTTTCTCTGTTTTGTGTTGGCTCTAGTCTGGTAACATGAATGATTCAATTCTCAAACTTCTCCCCTTTGTCCTCTGAAATGTCCCACCTTTTTATTTTGGCATGTTAGTTTTTCACTTTTTATCAACTTGATTCACGTTGCCATGTGAATAGTGTACTGCCAGGATTAAGACAGAAAGGTGGGGCTTGTGGCTAAAGGCAAGGAAGGAAAATAAAGACTTCCTAAGGGGAGGGAGGGTGTAATTTTTGACTTAGGCCACAATAGGAAATTTCTTCCATTTGCGTACGTGCACACAGGTGGTCCTTTAATTTCCTGGCACCTTGCTATTGTTTGTGTTGGGTTGGGATGATAAAAGTGATTGAGAATTACACCCTGAGCCTGCATTGTTCAGTTTCTGCCTGGTGTGGTCAAACCTTGTGGCCTTGTTACATGTGGCTCCGTGTGTTTTCACTCGTGAAATTAGGGAGAAACACCCTCATTTCAGCCAGGCCCCTCATCCTTTCTGTGTGCAGCTGCAGCGCAACTTCTCACCCTGAGTGGAGAAAACCCTTTGATACCTGTGGCCTCCTGGTTTCAGCCTGTGGAAAGCCAACCAGAAGATGGGATTTCAGTGAAAGCACATTGTTCTTTTATGCTCTCATACTTCAAGGCAGGTCTTGCAATGAAAATACACTGTTTTTTATCAAGATGTAGTGCAGGAGGAAGGCTGAGCAGGAGTGTTCATGAACTCTCCAGGGAATGAAACTCAGTAAGCTCTTGATAAAATGTCAGAAGACTTTATTTTGCAACTGATGTGGGATAAAGGCAGTTCTGGGCTCACTACAGAGAAATGCAAGTAAAAGCAAGATTTGAAAGTGGAAGATTCTGTGCCCTTTTCTGGCAAGGATGAGTAGTGTCTGAGGTCACATTGTACAGACGTTGAAGATCTTGATGGCATGTTTTCCCACTGCAGTTCTGAAATTTATGCCTTCTCGTTCTCAGGAAGATTCAGGATTGCTTCCCTTAGCTTAACCTCATCATCTTCTGAAAGGCAGAATTTTACATCTGGTTAGAGTGAGGGACTACAAAACTGGGATGTGATGTTTGCAAGTGACAGCTGGAGCAGGGTATGGCAGGCACTGGCTCCGGGAATCCTGTTGTACCTGCCACATTTATGGGTGAGGGGATTCTCTTATTATAACCTGGTTTTGATTTCACCTCAAGAAACTAAGTCAGTGGTGTAAGCAAGTAACTTTTTTTCCTCTTCCTTAAATATCTTTTGTCAGAAGCTTGCAGAAACATTTTCCAATCAAATCAGCAAAAGCTGGTTTCAAAGATTTAGTGGAAAAGAGCACTAACTAAATAAATGTGGGGAAAAAATAGGAAGCACCTACGCAAGTGTTAACAATGTATCTGATAGCCTAGGTTCACAGCCAAACCTGCAACTCCCAAGTTTTTCTCCAAAGGAGATCTGGGATGTTACAAAAGCTTTGTATATCCATATGAGTCTGAAGAGCAGTCTGCCCTTTTTTAAGATCCTACGTTTAAAAATCCTCTGTCAATTATATGAACAGGGAGACCATTTAATTTTCTGGGTCAAATTAATGTAAGTCTCAAAAGTTACATGTTGAAACACGATGATCTACACTTGTAGTATTGGATAAAAGTTCATATCAATTCACTGGCTGATGCAGGTTTTCATATTTTCTAGTACTATTTTCATCTACATTGTGGTTTCTAGGTTATAACCCTTCTAGCACTTTTTGTCTCAGTTTTAGTCAGGAAAAGCAGGAAGAAAATCAGATTTAACTTCATGAATACAATTCCTCTTAGAGTTCATTGAAATTGAAAACTCTTCAAATTGTTGTTTGTGGAGAAGAAGAGTTCAGTTGCTTTGATGTTGCATCAGGAAAGACCTGAAAGTGGAGGTGTTGGCTCAGTTCAGTTTCTGCCTTCTCTGTTGTCTTTGATCCCCTCATACAGAAGGGTTTTTGCAGTCACTTGTCCTCCCCCTGACATCCTTTCTGGCACCTCTGGTTATGCTGAAGGCCTCATACATTTTTACTCAACCTTAGGCACAATCTTGCAGAAGGTCCCCTGATTTTCTCCACCCAGCAGATCTGATTGTGTTCTGTAACTGTAAGTCTCTTTTTCCAGTGTTGCCTTTTATAGACACATCAGTATTAATTCTTTCAATTACAGCAATTTTAAAAACCCAACAGATGTGTATTTAAGTTTGCTGTCCTACTGTGTTAACACAGACAGGTCTGCTTTCCTCCTCTACCCATAATACTGGATTGCATTAGTGTAATTACCCAGAACAGTTCCCCACCAACTGTCTCTTTTAATAAAGTCCTTGTTTAAATTTGGAAATTCTTCTTTTGGCTGTTTCTGAGTATGATGCTGTCCAGTGTACCTTATTATTGATGCTGTGGGTGCTTACTGGTATAGCTGAGTATCTTGGCCGTTGTATTTTTTTTTCCCTGAAAATGTTCCTTGATGTTCATAAATTATTAAGCTCAGTTCAGACATTATTATGAAACAGATGCACGTCCATTAAAACCTTGTTAAAAGGTGTTATCGTATTTCTTTGCACATGTAATTAATTCAGGTTTGACTTACTGCTTCAGGGGAAGGTGAAATCATTGCTAAAGGCTATATTGGTAAAATCTTCTGGGTTTGAGTTTTGTGAACTGAATCAGAGTCTTTTTTGCCTGGTGAAAGATGGTAAGAACTTGCTGTTTAGGGATTAAAAACCTTGGATTCTTCATGGACCAGACATCAGCCTGGTCTGGTGAGCTCTGTCAGTGGTATGCACTTGCCTTTTGTTTGTTTGTTTGTTTTTCTTTTTTCTTTTTTTCTTTTTTTCCTTTTTCCTTTTTCCTTTTTTCTTTCTTTTTTTTTCTTTTTTCTTTTTTCTTTTTTCTTTTTTCTTTTTTCTTTTTTCTTTTTTCTTTTTTCTTTTTTCTTTTTTCTTTTTTCTTTTTTCTTTTTTCTTTTTTCTTTTTTCTTTTTTCTTTTTTCTTTTTTCTTTTTTCTTTTTTCTTTTTTCTTTTTTCTTTTTTCTTTTTTCTTTTTTCTTTTTTCTTTTTTCTTTTTCCTTTTTCCTTTTTCCTTTTTCCTTTTTTCTTTTTTTTTTTTCCCTCAAAGCTGGCACTAGTCAGTTGTATGTTTCACCCAGAAACTGTCTTCTGCAGGATTTGGAACTTAAAGTGTGTTAATCGACTTTTTGAAGTTGAGGGTAACAGGAAAGAATTGTTTCTTGTGATTTCTGAATGCTTGTATTTCCATATATCCCTGCCTGGAAGAAAACAGTATCCCAGTTGAGATGCCCTGAGGACACAGAAGATTTGGACATTACTCAAAATCTCCAGCAGAGTAGAAGAAATGGTGTTAAAACTAGTCCCACTAGATGAAAAAGAATATTTTTCTAGTGATTGACACTAAGAAATATTATTAAATCCCTGGCTGTTGCTGAAAACTCTTAGAGTTGGTTTTATTTATTGGTCCCTTGTAGGTCTGTGTTTAAGCTGTTTGAGTGCATTATTCAGCAAATTGTACTTTAAACCTGTTTTGGAAGTGTCTGTGGGAATCTGCAGCTGTCTTATCAATGCAGAGAAAGTGCTTTCCATCAGCTCTCAGATGAGGTGTCCAGAGTGAGATGTGCTTATTTAAAAGCACTTTTCTCCTTTTTTTTTTTTTTTTTATTTCAACTGATGTCTGAAGGTCACTGTGCCCCTGCAAGTTGCATCACCAAGTTTTTCTGCAAGGAAGTTTTAGGGAAGGTGGATTGTTGAGGAGAGAAGGTTGTCTGCTCTTCAGATCAGCACTTAACAAGCTTTTGACTTTAAAAATTTGACTTTTTAACTCTCCTGGGGTGCCAGGTTTTATTTAATATTGATCTTTGCATTTATTCTTTACTGTGCTTTAACTCTGAATAAGATTTAATCAATTTGAATAAATCAAGGCTTCCCTCCAGCTTCTGCATTGACGTTGTTTTATAGTGTCAGTATGTTGCTGACAGATGCAGTCAAAACCAAGATTTAGCTTTAAGTGGCTGAAAGACTGAAAAAATACCAAGAGAATGACGCTGATCTTTAAAGACAATATCCTGTGACAGTATTTAGATTTGGTCTGACTTAGAGATTCCAGAATACTGCATGGCTAACTCTTGATGGGGCATCACTTATTGCTAACCCTCTTGCCTTCAATGCAAAGCTCTATAAAGCTCTCCTTTGTGTGAGATAAATCACTGTGTCTCTGGCACGAAAGAGCAAGCTGGCTGACTCCAGAAGTACTTGTTTCATGGTTAATTCGTGGTGTGATGGATGTGTTTTAATTGAATTTCCTTAAAGGGAAGCTGTAGCTGGACATCCAGGCATTGTTTGCTGTGAGCTATTCTCAGCCTGCGCACCAGCAGTCAACAAATGTCATTCAGTTAATTTCAGTTTGAGCACTGTGAATACCATTTGGCCCTAAGTTAGAGGAAAAGAAAAGCTCAAGCAGGGAAGTGTTTTAAAAGAAAAACGTGAAAGTGGTGTTTTTCTTATCCAAGAGGCAGAAAAGACAGGATGATCATAATTTACTTAACTGTGAAGCTTCACATTCCACAGCCTAATTGCTTTGCAGTGGTAGTGGCCATAACCCTTGAGAGGAACATCCCTCCTCAGTGGCAGCAGAGGGTAAGGCTGGAAGAGGAGTGGGTAATGCTACACTTTTTTGAAAGGACACTGTTTCTCATAAGAAAAAAAAAAAAATAGCCAAGCAGGCTACTGTGATAAATGATGACAGATTTTTGAGAAGTCTCAGCTGATGGAAGGGAATCAGCAGCTGCTTGGTTAAATACAAAGTTGGTGATCTCAGAGGGATGTCTTAGTGTGGGGAGTGGACAAAAGTTGTGTAATGGTGTTTGTGAAAAGATCTATCACAGGTTTTATAATAGTGATGAAAAAAAATTGGATACCCTAGGATAGGATCATCCAGATCCTTTTTTCTGCTGTCACTTCTTGCTTTATTTGATAAGCTTGATTACTGGGGAGATATATATACAAGAATGGAAGTGAAAATTGAGATTGGCAGAGTCTTGCAATGTAATATATTAGTTCACAGGTAAAAATTGCATAGAAATTATGAAAAAAACAAATCAGGGTGAGGGGGGTATTCTTCAGGTAAAGGAACCTTTTGCTTAAGAAATGGTTACTCATGTCCTAAACTAGCATAGAAAACTCATACTGAAAAAGATAATTCTGAGTGTTATTTAATGTCACCTGGAAGTGCAGCCTTCTGAATGGGTATTTCAAAAGCACCTCTAATACTTTGTTCTTCCCTTGAATCACTGCTGTTGTCTGTGAGCTAAATCTGGCAGGGGTGACAATGTGAGGAATTCCTTGCCGTGTGATCTTACATATGTTGCCATGTATGTCACAGGAGCTTTTAATAGTCATGACCATTTGTGCCACTTGATGTTATGGTGAAGACAAGTGAAGTGAAAATAGAGTACTTACAAATTATTGTCTTGTCACAGACAGCCTGGTAAGTGGTGGAAAGTAACTCAAAGGATACTTCATGGAATACTTTCTTCTTTTTTGAACACATCATCACTTCATATTTGGCATGTCTTGATTTTTGCTTTATTTATTATGCTATATTATTCATGGGCTTTTAAGGCCTGGATGTAGGACTTTAAATGAAGGTCCAATCCTTTGTAAGGACCTATTTGCTCTTGTAAGAACAAGGCTGAAGCAGTTTGTGGTGTAGGAGATGATAGTGCTAATGGTTTTCACGCTGCAGAGAGTTGACTGAGGTCTGTTTATGAGCACGTCTCTGTTCTCATGGTGCAGCTGGGAGCTTTTGCTTGAATGCATACCAGCCTGTACAGCAAGCTGTCCTCATAGTGCATCCCTGCCCAGGGATGGCTGAGGTGTTAAACCAGACAGGGCTGCTTACAGTGGGATCAGGTGATGTCAGCTGAGGCCCTCAGACTCCACTCTTGGGCTGTCTTAGGGCCTTTCTTGCTGTAGCCATTTTCTGCTTTTCCTAATTTACAGGTCTCAGCTGTCCCAAAGCTGTCTTCTGGAGCTCAGCTTCAAGACAGCTTTCTTACTCTACCTGTGGTGGCTCTGACTAAATACAAATGAAATCTGCTGTATGTTTTGGTACTAATTTCTTGTGTGCTTTTAAAAAATTTTTACATCATTTTGCTTTGAATGAGAGGTATCATTTCCTTTGTCTGTAGCATTATTGACACCTAAGGACACAGTGCAAGGCTTAGGAAAGGGAAATTGAAAACACCCCTGTCGCCCTGATTTTCAACTTTTTGATTGTTTTACATTCTTGTATTGAAGTTCTTAGGATTTTAACATAAACAAAGTAGATTGTTTTTGCATTCCTCTCTGTGATGGACTGCTGGTTTGACCACTGGGGTCAGAGGGATGTTCCTCTTGTCCCCCAATCCTTGACCAAATCCCAAAAACTAGGTAAGTTGAAATTCCCAAAATAAGAGCCCTTCTTTTCTCGCCCTCAACCTGATGGGTGAGTGTCGTTCTTTCATGCGCTCTTGCAACACACCCCATCCTTTTTTTATGTCTAAGTGAGATAGATAAAACTTTGGAAATTAGAAGACTAGCTAAGAATCCATCTGCCTTTTTTTCGTTGCAGTGTACATGAGGCTCACCATCTGAACCTGCTATGACTGACCCAGATGTCCTCACTGAGGTGCCAGCAGCTCTCAAACGCCTCGCCAAGTATGTGGTGCGTGGCTTTTACGGGATCGAGCACGCCTTGGCTCTGGACATCCTCATCAGGAACCCCTGCGTGAAGGAGGAGGACATGCTGGAGCTGCTCAAGTTTGACAGGAAGCAGCTGAGGGCTGTCCTCAACACTCTCAAGGGTGACAAGTTCATCAAGTGCAGGATGAGGGTCGAGACGGCTCCCGATGGTAAAACCACGCGGCACAACTATTACTTCATCAACTACCGCCTGCTCGTCAACGTGGTCAAGTACAAGCTGGACCACATGCGCCGCAGGATCGAGACCGACGAGAGGGACTCCACCAACCGCGCTTCCTTCAAGTGCCCCATCTGCTTCAGCACCTTCACAGATCTTGAGGCCAACCAGCTGTTTGACCCCAGGACAGGTAAGGGTGCAGCTAACAGAGTGCTCTTGCTGTCTCCTGTGGCTCAGAGTGCTGGATTTTAAGGAGACAGAGCTAGCAGGCACTGTTTCTGCAGGTGGGAAATGCTTGAGCAAAATACAAAAGTAGTGTATACAGACAAATAGCAACCTTGGAGAAATGCTTTTGAGTGATGAGCAGCAGAGAGATGGAAGTCTTATTGCAGTCACACTCAAGGGTGAATAAGGCAATCTGTCCTTGTTGGAAGCTGATGGCTTTTCAGTATAACCTGGTCTTGCCGGTAAACTGTAAGATGTCCAGGTGGTTTGCAGGGAGGGTGTATATAGAGATGATTTTAGTTGGTCATGCAAGAAGTGTTACTGTTTAATATTCTCTAGCCTAGTGCATTATACTGCACTACCTTGTTTCCCGGTGCAAGGCAGTCTCACCAAAGTTAAAAGAAATTAATTACGGACTTGTCTGCGGTTGGGAGTAAACAAGATTCTTATTCATGTAGAAGTCTCAGTGGAAGTGTGTATCTGTCTCATGCATATGAAATGAGAGTCTTTCTTGGGTGTCATTGTCTACTTTGTGGTTCTGTGCCAGGGAATAAAAGGAGGAACACCTGCACCTGATGAGATTCTGTTTTGCAGGTCTAATCTGGGATTATTTTGGGGGGAAGGCAGGGGGGTTAGGTGTTAATTTACTTTTTAATTTTTTCCTTTTCAATTCTCTGTCCTGGTTTTACTTTTTCAGAAAAGTAAGAGGACAAAAGTCAGGAGACCTCTTGCGTACATTGAAGTATGATGTTTTGTGTCAGTTAACATAATGAGAAACTGTAAATTTGACTGTTTAGCGACACTGAAGCTTTTCATCTGGGGTTTCTGATGTTTAATCTGCCAAGTGCAAACACCCAAGAAATGTTCAGCCTATCATTTTCCCTTTTTCCTGCCTCCAAAGTGAAAAAACTGTGAAACACCTTTTACTTGAGCAACCATGAAGATGTTACTTAGCAGTAAAGAAGCAGAATCCACTAAGTCAAGTCACAGTTGTTGATGAAATCCAGCGCAGCTCGCTGAATAGAAATTGCTTCCTTGTGGAGCACCAAACCAGCAGTGCCAGCGCAGAATTTCTGTGCTCACCACTGAGTGTAGGAACTCTATGTGCCCTCCACAGTTAATGATCGTCTGTGGTGGCTATGGCTGTGTGTGTTGGGCTAAAGAGAAATGGTGCTTTTGCTGGTTGCATTGGAAGGAGAGAGTAGAGGACCTGTGCAGAGAACACACGCAGTGGGGAGTGTGAGACACTGATCCCAAGGGGACCTGTAGCACTTAGCAAAGGCCTGGGGCCATTGCCTCCCAGCCTCTGTGGGCGGTGAGTTCTGAGAGCAAAGAGCTGCCTGTCGAAGAGGTGCTGAAAATAATAGTGCTGGGATTTGGCTTTGATACCAAGGCCTGTGCTCCTGGAACTGATAAGGTCAACCAAGGGTCTGCCTGCACTGCAGGCACCGGCCGTGTCCACAGGTTGTTGGTTTACCTCCACTTACTTTCAGTAAGAACATACCTGCCTAGAATTTATGTATATTCTGTTTCTCTTGATATTATTTTTAAGGCAATGATAGCTTCATCTAGATAGTGCACCATGATACTGTTGTATGTCTGCTTTATATTGCAGTAGAATGTGTTGTCTACATGTTTCCTGCTGCTCTGGAATTCTGTATTAGAAAAAACCTGAGAGACCCCATGATCTTTCGCAGAGGAAGCTCATGAGGTCAAGGCATGCAGAGAAACAAGGTTTATTAGACAGTGAAGAGCCATCCTTTTCCAAGAATGTCTTTAGCTCCTGTCAGTGCTAAAGATAAACCTCTCCCACTCATGGAAACTTGTGGCAGTACAACTGCTGAAGGGTAGCTGAAAGCCACATAGCTTCAGTCACAGCTGACCTGAGCTGCTCTTAGACTGTGGCTATGTTGATAAAACTTTGTGAATTAAAAGGCCTTCAGGGCCAAAATCTGTTAATCCATGGTAGGACATCCTCTGCACCAGTCTGGACCAAGCTGCACTTAAATTTAGGGTTTTTTGTTAAAAGATACCCTCTTTCACTGCCTGCTTTTTGTCCTTGTCATTCAGAGATGGGTGTGATTTAGATGTCCCGTGTTTTCTTCTGCTTTGCTTTCCTCTTTCCTATCTACAACTCAAATGCAAGCTCTGAGCAATTGTAGAATTGGGAGAGTTGCTCTTACCCTTCCTTATTAGTGAGGGTGAAGAGGTTTCCAGAACTACTCCATGACTGTGGTCATTTTACTGGAATTTGTGAATTAAGAGTGCTGATGAAGAGCCTGTTCATAATTTGGATCTGTACATGTCTTTAATTTTTACCACAGCATCTGTGTCTACCTCTTGGATTTGGCAGGCCTTTATTTCTTAAGGGTCAAGTAGCTCTCTTTTGGCTCTGTTCTTTACTCCATCTGTGAATAGTGTTGAAATAAACCAAAGTGTTTATTTTTTCCATCAGAAAATGTGATTATTGATGGTTTTGGAGGGTAGACACAAGTCTGGTGAGAGAAAGTAATTGATAATGAGAAGGGTGTATTTACAGGGCATGTTGGTACAGATGTGCTTTGACTACTGTTCAGTTAACTTGGAAAAAATATTTTGAACAGAGTAGCATGTTTGTCACTCAAGTAATTTTAAATATAGATTTTGAATAGTTGAAGTGTTGCTTTGAGAGTGTGTTCTCTCTGTTTTTAAAAGCATTATAAGATTTTTTTTTCTCCATCCTTTTTTCTGCCATAAAATGTCTCAACCTAAAAAAGCTCCAGAAACTTTGTATGCTGTCAGAGGTTGAACAACTCTTACCTGTACTTGAAGGAAGTTCAAGGACAGAATGTGAGACCGTGAAAGTCAAGATGATGCCAAAACCTGGAGTTTTTCTGCTGCTTCAACTCACAAGGAAATCTTCTGAAAAGTGAAAAGACGTGCGTGCTGTGTTGAAGGAGTTGCTTGAGTTGTATGAGCAGTGAGTGCCTGTTAACTCTGAGCATGGCATGCCCAGGTCAGGAGTTGTAGCCCCATCTGTTCCACATGAGGAGCTTGAACAGATCTCCAGCTGTCCCACTTTCTCCTCAATGGTGTTTTTACTGTTGCCTCCAAAGAGGCAATATCAGTAACCCCTGGTTTTAGAGGCAAAGAGGGTGAGCACAGCATGATTTTATTGTGCAATAGTTTGCAATGGAAACTTGTAGCAAAAAACCTTAGAAGAACTTTCTGATTCAAGAGTTTGCCTGTGGATAGGAATTGGTGCAGACTGGATTGTTACAGACTGAGCAGTCACTTTTGTGTTTTGTGATCTACAGGAGGGAAAACAATAGTGCTGATGAATGAAGAGTGTTACTTCTAGCTCTGTTTTCCAGATAGGAGGACTGATGGCGGAAAGAGATGGTTGTTTTCCTGGAATATCCTAGCATAAGCACCTGATCCTTGCCTTTCCCTTGTGCCTACATCTGCTGCCTGACCGTACTCTGGTATTTCATTCTGCACGTGAACAATAGTTTGCAGCTGCTGTGATGAAGCCTTATGCAGGTGGAAAGTTTCAGCTATTCCCCTGAACAAGATACGGGCTGTCTCTTGAGGCAGGGGGTGTGCAAGGAAAGAGTTTAGTTGAGGAGCAGTAGGAAAAGCCATCTGTGAGATGTGTGAAGCCAATAACACTGCTGACCTCGGTCTACTGCCAGACCTGGGCTGACAATGGACGCTGGCATAAGGGAGCACTGGGTTTTCCTGTTTTACCTAGAGATAGGAGGTTACATTAGTCCCTTAAACCTGTAGGAAGAATGTACTTCTCTGTGCTTTTAGATGTAGAAACTGCAGAAGTTTGAGTTCTGCAGGCCAATCCCTTGAATTGCAGATCAGTCTGAACAACTCGATACCATTTTGTGGACGGGATGCTTGGAGAATTAAACCCGCCCACGTGCGTTCAGTGGAGCGCGGGGGAAGGACAGCAGGAGCTGCGGCTCTCACCCGGTAGAGGGCTCTGTGTTTTCTCTCTACAGATGGGCTTGGCTTGCTTCATCTATGGAATGTCACAGCGCTGGAAATTATGTTCATGGATGTGTGTTTCTGTAGCGTGATTAATTGGATCTGGCTGGAGAAGGTCTCTAATGTATCCTATTCTCATACCCCTAATCGTATTTGTAAATCTACTGTAGTGTTGGAGTTCTGTCAAATTCAAGGTCAGTGTGAAAGAAAGTATGTGACTAGAAAATGCAAAAGGGAGAGTGAGGTGGAAGTGAAGGAGTGGCAGAAATGAGATTCTGCAGTGCCTCACACTGGTATTCAGCCCTGGATTCCCTTAGGTATTCTAAATACCAAACTGTATTAGGATACTTACCAGTACAGCAAGTGAATTTGATGTTAGAAAGTGTAAGGCTAGATGAAGCAGTTTTTCCACTGCTTTCTTCCACCTTTGCAATGTAATTTTTACCCAGTCTTGTGATTCTTTCACTTCTGTTGCTGTGAGGAAAAATATTGACGTTACTGGTACATTGTAATTACAGTTGATCTCTCATGTCCATCTATGCATTGTGTCCTCACCATAATGTTTAGTTAGATAACGTGTAGTGGAAAGAAAAGGATGGAAGACAGGTGGGTAATGTGAATCAGAAAGGTGATGCTTGTTGGGATGTTCTTAATCCCAGTTGCAATCACTGAAGTATTTTGTTGCTTTTGGAAATCACAGCAGTTAATTACTTGTCTGCTCTTCATCCTCCCACAATTTGCTCTTGGTTTGGTGAATGATTTTGTGGGGATGTCTTGCTGTTTCCATAAAATGCACTGTAATGGTAACATACTGTGTATCTGGATGCCTTTCTTATTCTGTGTACTGATAAGAAATTTAATTTGGGAAGAACAAATTGAAGGTGACAATATCAGTTTTATAGAAGGAAAGACAACACCTTGAATATAATTTTAACCCACTTGTCTTAATGTCTCACATGTCCTTTGTGTACTTCCTAAGAGAATTGCACATACCGCATTCAGAGACTCGTTTTCTGTACCTGTCACAAAGCACTTAATATCACATTCAGGCAGCGTGTGTGCAGCTGGGCACTTGTATGGTTTGAGCCCTGTTTCTGGGATTAGAAATTTGACTAGTCCTTCATTTTTTTGCTTTGGTCTTGTGTGCTGGGGCTACTGCTTTTTCTCCTGAATGCTCAGCTCCTCACTTCATCCCCAGTGAGCTGCTCAGAACGCATCTGTCTTTTCATCTTTTTTTGAATTCCCACTTCCTCAGGCAAGTTCTACGTTAGCTTCAAAACTTCCTCACCTGATTCAAATTGCTTTTGAGCCTGTCCTATCTATTTTGTTAATTTTTTATTATGCTTCCTCTTTTCCCTGCTTTTTTGCCTTACCCTTTCTTGGGGAGCTCTTATGTCCATTTCTAATACATCTGTATTCTGTCCCTTTCAGCCACTAGAAAAAAATAAATCACATGGAGCTATTCATTCTGTATATTCACACAATGTAGCCAGTCCTGTTTGATCTTGATGCTGTTGTTTCTTGTCCTTTGAGTTCAGTGATTTTCAGACATTCTGGATAGCTTTGTCTGCCATGTGGTGCCATGTATGTGCTAGATGATGCTACTACTAAAACAATTTACAGCTTTTAACCAGCTAAAATGAGGACTTGGCAAGTCTTAATGTAAATAGGCATAGTAAAACTTCCCTTGAAAAAGAAAGGATTCAGAACAGTTTTGCTTTGAACAACTTCGTGTTCTGTGAAGTTATGTGGTTTTGTTATCATTGTTAGCTTTCCAAGTGCATGAAAACCCATCAGTGTGATTTTCCTTGACTCTACAAGCACATTTTGTTTGACTGTGCTGCCACTGAGAGCTTTTGGCAACCACCAGCAGAAGAAAAGTGTCCATGCTCTGCTTAGTTTTTCTACTTCTATTCAAATTCCTGGCAAAATCTCCAAGAGTATTCCTGTCAGCTTCACTCTGCTTCAGCTTGATAAGGCTGGGAGCCACAGGGAAAGGAAAACTGAGAAAAACATATCAGAATTAATGCATGTTTTCCTCAAAGTAAGAATACTCTGTAGAGTGACTTAAAGGTTGCATCTGTAACTTGAACCCATTCCCTGTGGGTTGAGCACCCTGTCTGGAAAATAACCAGCTGCTGTAACCATGGATGTCTCAGCTTGATGGAGAAGTAGGTGAAGGTAGGGCTGGAACCTGTGCTGTACAGAACATCAGCCAAGAGGATAAGCTGCTGCCTCCTCTGGCAGTAGAATGCTGACTAGACCAGTAGAGTGCAGGGTCACTTCCCTGTATTTCACACTGACCTCTGGCTGGAATGCTGTGTCTCTTAGATTAAGAAATCTATCTGATAAATGCATGCCCTGACTTACAGTATTGATGCCTTTTTTTTTTTTTTTTTTTTAAATCTGCAATGGGCATTTTATTATTTGAAGTACAAGAAGTAATTGCCCTTCAAGAAAAGGTTATCAGTTTAACTTCTCTTAGCTTTGCAAATTGAAATAGATTGCAGCAAGAAGATCTCTGTAAAATCTTTGAATATTGCTAAGCCATTTATAGTGATGAAAGCTGAACTGCAGCATTCCTTTCTTTTATTCCAGTGACATGTTCTTTTGAAACTGCATCCTTGGTAATATCATCTGCAAAGGGTGTTACTCTTTTGGGCATGGGCATCTGTAAATCAGATCAAGAGGTTATGGAGATTCCTGCAACTTGTGTTGCCGTCTCTCTGTTGTTGGATACAATTCAAGGGTGCAGTATGTTGGCTATATAGTTGGTACATTGGTGAAGTCCTCTTGACTGAAAGAAAAAATACCTATCTGTGGTTCTCACTGGGCTTCCTTGGATAGTCCCTCTGTCCAGTTGTGTTTTTCTTGGCTTAGTATCTGGCTTAATTTATCCACAGTAGGACCAAAGGAAGAACTCTGTCAGCTCAGAGCTGCTGAGGTTGTGCATATGAGCTGGAGCAGAAGTAGCTTCTGGAGAGGAGGAAAGGATTCCTCTCTTCCAGTTTATAGTGAATACATATTAAATCATCTGAATTACCAATAATTTGATGTGTGTCTCATGCAGTCCAATTTTCGAATGTTTAATTTACCTTTTCAAGAGAAATGTCTTTGCTTAAAAATTGTGTTACAGTAATTTTAATTTAGTTGAGCTAAAAATGATCTGCACGCTGAGATGAATGAGCAACGTGGTGTTCCCCTAGATAATATAAAGTTGTTCTTAATGTGCTGCTTTTTTTTTTTTTAAATTAAAGGTTAAATTGTTCCCCTTCTCTAATTGCAAATCCAGCTCATCAGGAAGGGGAAACTAGCATGAAGTGTAAGTTAATGTTGTTGTGAAATGCGGAAGGAAATTTGGTTGATGTCTTAAATTTTCTGGAGTTTACTGCCTAAAGTATGGTCAAGAAATGAACACACATAGGGCCAGTTCCATATACACATTGCAATCTGTGATCAAGTTGCTGTTTCACAGCTGAGTTACAGCGCTGCTTTGCCCTTAGAGCACCTTGCATGCCTCATTCTCCACTGATAACCTGCTGTGGCCCCCTGGCAGAGCTTATTAACTTGTATCCTGTACAGTGCTCTAGAGAAATGTATTTTAAACTGCTGACTGGGCCCCTGGACTGTCTTTGTATTGCTGTACTTGGTTCTTGGCCAGAGAAAAAGCTGGTGTCTTTTTGGCTTTCAGTTTAAGATCAGAGTGATACAGCTGTGGGTGTGTTTTCTCCCAAAGTGCTGTCAGGGTACAAGCTGCGGGCTCAAGTGTGCCCATCCTGTATTGTTATGTGTCTTCCAGGGGACACTGCAGGTCAGGCATGGAGCTTGAAGAAAAAAAATCTGTTGACCCACGTTCAGGTAAGCGATGCTGCCACTTGAGGAATGAGCTTTTTTGCAATGTAGAGTTACCAGGGTTTTTTTGCTTGAACAATGTGAGATTTGGGAATGCAGAAAAAGGAGAGTGGAAGTGCAGACAGAGATCATGGGATCTCAAGTACAAGGCAAGAATCATTTTAGAAGGTACATAAACAGTCCAGTGTTCAGTGTTCCACCTCACTGTGCTCTTCTGAGAGAGGCAACAATAACAAGAGGTATGAAACCTACTTGGTGAAGATTTGCACTTCAAAAGGATTGGCAAGGCTTTTAATTCTCTCTACCAGGGATGGCCAGGAAGGGCATTTCATCAGAGCACAGCATCCTGTCTTCAATGATTAAAAGAAATCTGGGTGTCAGAAGGAAACAGGCTGCTGCTTTGACAGAACAGGAAAAAGCTCAATAATCCAAAACTGTTCTGAAAATGCCAGTCTAAAATTGCATCATGGAAGCATTTTTTCTCTTCACAGTCAAAATTTTTCTTCCTCTTGGGCTGTTTAATAGTTTTGTTCTTACTTTCTTGTTTGTTCTTGGGGACTTCACATGAGTTAACACTAGTGCCTAGTAATAATCAGGTTCTTTGGTTGTGCTTACAGGTGGAGCTAAGGCACGCTGTCTTTCCTGGATTCCCTTTGCTATTAGTCTGAAACAGTATGATCCAGTTTGCTGACTTCAGGCTGGGGAAAAGAGTTAAACTACACTGCTTCTGAAAACAATCCTGTCGACAAGCAGATAAATGCCTTTAGTAGTTTTACTGCATGACTGGAGTATATAAACTCCTAATGTCTGTGATTGTGGGAATACTTGCATACTGTAGTTTTAGGTTGCAAAGAGATTAGCAATTTCTGAATGTAATTCAGTCGAGTTGAAAGAAGAGATACCTTTTTAATTTCCATAATAATTGCAGTGAGCTGCTGAAACTGATTTAAAAGGGCTATGCTTATCTACCCTGAAGCCTAAAAAGTGTGAGGATAGGACAAGGATGTAACTTGACCATAAAAGACAAAGAATTAGGTGATTTGTGAATCTTTACTCAAGCTGAAATGGGGAGGTGGCAGTCTCTGTGGTTCTTCCTGCTTTGTGAACAAGATCACGTGAATATATGATTGTTGTTGGCAACAGACTGCATCAATTTTAAAAACAAACAAAACTCAACATTCTTTTCGTATGAGAAGACGGTAGGAGCTGTAATTAAATTGGCTGATCTGCATGTCTGTGTAAAAATCTTAAGAGTGTCAGAGAAGCTGATGGAGGAAGTGGCAATAATTCTCACCTGCTGTATGTGATGCTCTATCAGCTAAAACCTTGGGCTGGTTATGTGCTTGACTAGATCCTTTTTTTGCATTTTAAAGATTTTAACTCAAGGAAATCTGTGTGTTCTCAAGACACAGTTGAGCTGCTTACTATCACCCAAATGTTTTTCTGTGATAACCGAACATTGGGTGTCTAGACTGGAACGTTTTTGTTGAGGATGGAGTTCCTCAGCCCTGCCTGTGGTCCCCCGTCTTGTCCAAGGGTCTTGCCACTGGTAAATGCTTTGGTGATTTATCTTAATCTGCCTGCAGCTGGAAGTTAATGACCCACAAAAGCAGTAAATTGCAAAGCTGACAGGAACTTGCTGCTCTCAGGCAATGAAGGCTGCTGTGCGTCTCAGCAGCTTAGTATTTGCTTCCAAAACATAATCTTGGTCTTCATCGGAATCTGTAGTACTCATTCAGCAATTGAGTGTTAAGGATCTGCTGCCCTGTGTGTTCTCAAGACTGCAGTGGTTACAGTCTAGTGTAGGGAAAACAGATAGAGTTGTGGAACCAGAGAAGATGTGACTGAGCCTGAGTTTGACCTGTCTCCATCATCTGCAGCTTTTAGCCCCTCCTAAATGCTCCCTGAGTGACTGTGTTGTTTAGATACCACAGCATAAACTGGGCATGAGCTCCAGAGATCCCCCTTCTATCGCATCCCTACTTGGCTGTATCACTTCTTACTTAGGTTCTCTGTCTTCCAAATAAGAAATGTATAACACTTTTTCCTCACGCTTGCTTGTTTTGCCTGGTTAGGCTGACAGTTTTTGAGGCAGAATTTTTTGTACCAAGTATTTTTTGCAGGACTCCAATTCTGTGCGACTCCGAGCTTCTGTGTCCCACGTGAGTAGGACCAATACCTCATAAATACCAACAAGTCTCTGCTGGTGCTCAGCACTGTTCTGAAATTTTATCTTTATATTTAGCAGGATGACAAAATGATAAACAAATGTTTACAAATCTCTGAGGTTCTTCTGTCTTTCGCTGCTCTCTTGGATTGAAAGAGACTTGGTTACCTTGTTAAATCAATCATTTATACCTTGCTTCTCCCTCTTCAGAGTACAGGTAATGAGTTATATCTCAGATTCAAGATCATTGGAGCACTGCTGGTCTTGCCCCTGTAAAGGAAAGGAATAAGAGCTTACTTCTCTTAACCCCTTTTTATTTGAATTTTATTTCATTAGCTCACTTCTGTCAACTCTGGTGCATTTCTTGTAGCAAGATGGCAATTTTCCTTGGAGTTGTGCCAATTCTGCTTGCTCTGATGGAAGCACTTGTGGCACCAAGCATGAGTGTGTGCTTAAGAAGAGGGAAAGCAAATGCAAGTAAACAGCACAGCGGGCCTGCTCTTTGAAACTCCCAGTGAGGGCTCAAAGATTTGCAATTAATGTCCGTATGTTTGTTTATAATCAGTTTTGAAAGAGCATTAAGACCCTGTAAGCTGCTGAATGCTGAAAGACAGGAAATCGGGTTTGGAAATCTGAGAATTAATTTCTGTAGTTGTCGTTTGTTTTCTTCTCAGATCACTGCCTGCATCAGAATTTGTGCAATAAATTTTTTTTAGTATGTATTTACTGATTTTTTTTATTAAGGCTATATAAAGTCACTTTCTTTAATGTAATGGCAGTGTTTGCTTACAAGTATGCTATACAATTTCATGGTGTCAAAACATTGATTCCTCAGCTTGTGATGACTCTTCATGTAAGGTCTGCTGTCAGCTGTGATGCAAAATCCTTTAATATAATTTATGATATGCCTTTTCAGGTTACAGCAGTTAAAACTTGGAATTGATCTCTTAGTCAGAAGTTATTTTGTTTGAGAATATCCTGTGTGACATAGTTGCAGGCATAGGCACTCACTTGGATGGTGTGCATCAGTCTTTGTAGGTGCCCTGATATTGCAGCGTCTAAATGCTGTTAGGGGATATTGTTTTTATACCTATTCTGCCGATCCAAAGGTGCCTTTATAAGGCTCACAGCCATCATCTGTAGGCAGTATAGAAAGCAAAGTGCAGGTATGGAAAAAATAATGGAAAAATAAATGGATGCTTTGGACTTTACTAAACATCATCTTGTTGACAATTACAGTTTATGTAATTCATAAAGACAGTTTTTCATGGCAGTTATGTCTTCTACTGAGGATTTGTCACCTTTTCCAATTTTGTCTTGTTAGTATATAGCATATGCACCTAAGAGTCTACATTCAAAATCTTTAGGAGAAAGTATGAAATTGAAGTGAGCCAGGATAGACTCTTGAAATGCCCTCTAAGGCTAACAGGAAGCAATGATTTTTTTTTTCAAAAAGTGGTGTTTTCCACCAGGTGTGCAATCTTGTTGGAATTAATTGTTCTGGACAACGTTTCTTTAGTTTGCTGATAAGCATCCAGAACAGTTGAAGATCGTCTCTTCTCCCAACCAAAACAGATTGCTTCCTGTTTTTCTCATTATCCTTTATCTTATCTCATTATCCTTCTCTAAAACTTAAACTTTGGCTTACTTTTTTTCCTTCTCTAATAGCTCATATGTGATCAGTTCCCTCCCTATGAGTAAACTCTCTTCTATGCTTTAGCCTCCACCAATATCCAGTTTTCCTGAATGTGTCAGGGAGTGTAACCCCTAAAAAATGGGCTGAGTCTCAGCTGTCCTCCATCCTTCCCCAATCCTGAATTCCAGTCACTGGATCACTGCCATCATCGTTGTTATTTTTCTCTGCATTAACCCAAGGTAAATGCTATTCCTCACTGAGCTGCAAGAGATTAGATAATGTCCTTGGAAGTAGGAAGGAGGAGAAAAGGCCATCTGCAGCAGTCTCTAAAGTGCAATGCATGTTAAACAATCCATCAGGGTGGGAGGAATACTGAGAAAATATTTTTTGTAACATCAACAAAAATCTTCTAAACCAGTTTTTCATCTTTATCTTGTTCCTAATTCTATTTTTGTGTATGCTTTATAATATATAGCGTATTATTGCAGTACTACATGTATAATTTATGAGTAAATATTCTTATTGTTTGCTCAAATGTTTTTTTACCAATGGGGTGTGCAGTCAAAGAAGTGGTCTGGAGCTTCAGATTTCCTCTTTTCTCTTCCTAAGACAACTTCCAGTTGCTTGCTCCTGTCAGGATCTTTTTTTTTTTAATCCTTATTTTTTTTAGTCCAGAGCATTACGATTTTGTTATTTGAGGCTTAAATCAGACTCTGGGTTTGTTTATAAATTTGAAAGGCAGTGTTTTGTGCTCTTGAGAAGAGTTGCATGGATTTTAATAAAGCAGCTTGATCTCCTGCTGACTGCTTTTGTCAAAAATCTGAATCTTTCTTTTTCCTTCCACTGGAATCTTTTGTCTGGCTTTCCTTGACCCTGAAGTAAACTCTTTATATGCACTGAATACGCTGTTGTGAAATTGAGATTTCTCTGGCCTCTTTAACCTGTCTCACGTGTTTCTGTGCATCCCTTTGGACGTGCATCAGATAAAAAGGATTGCTGTGACTCTTACATGATGAACTAGCTGAAAGGTAGTCCTTGGAGCACACGGAAGAGGATCCCACTACCTTTGTAGTGCTGTTCTTCATCTTCTGCCCAAGGAGAATTGAGACTCTTCCAGTTTGGGATTGCAGTGATAACAAGTGATTGCTTTTGTGCCTGCTTCCCATTAAAAACTCTTCTCTTCTTAACGCTGCAGGTTGCAGCTGAGCAAGGTTATGTGGTTTGAGGTTTTGCTTTTGTTTTTATTCTCTGTTACCTTACCTTGTCATAGCTCTAAGGCAAAACATCCCTGTGTGTTCAAATGGCACTAGGACAAATTGCTTCCTTCCTCAGGTTGTTGTGAGTGAGGCAAAATTATTTTGGAAATATTTAGGAAAGTTGGAGCTTTTTGTTAAAAAGAAAAGCCAGCAAAAGTGATAGGATCTCGGATTGTGTAAATAAGGGAAGATACTTATCTGTGTGGGAAGATAATTTTTGATGGAAACGTGCTCTGCAAAAAAGTGTGTAATACAGGAATAGAGAAATACTCAGAATACTGTTTCCTAGGTTTTTCAAAAATGTATACATTCAAAGATTTATTCAGGATGCAAGGCAGAGTTGGAAGTCTACTGACATCGGACTCTAGAAGTTACTGCAGTGATGAATGTGAAACACCTAAATGGAGTTTTCTGGCTTGGGTTTAAGAGGAGTGAAACACTGATATTAAAAAAATCAGAAAATTTGCATTGTTAAGATAGATTCACAACTTTATTTCTTCTGTGCATAAGCATTTGACACAATCTGCATATGCCCTTTCTTCTCAGAAGAAATGCAATATATTATTTTCTGCAAATGAGTTTGCTGCCTTGTATGCTGTATCAGATAGTGTATGCTTGCAGTAAGCTGCTCTTTCATGTATAATGTTAAAATATACTGGCACTATTGGCAGCTAAATTAGTTCATTAAAAAGAACTGGTAATTGTGTCAGTAATGTTCTTCTCTGATAGCAATAATTGACAGTGTTACAGTGAGGTCTTGTGAAAGTATATATAAATGTAAATAAATTGCATGGGTAGGTGTATGATGTGTTCCTAATTGGAAATAACTTGGTGACAAACCTAGAAGGAGACACTGAGTTCAGACTTTAAATTATCATCCTCAGAGAAAACCTGAAAGGCTGGGATATGGTTGTTTTCTTTCTGATGCCACTGTCTGAAAATGTAGAACCTTTCATCTGCCTTTCTGTGTTGCAGAATATGATATTTAGAGTGGCACTATTCATTAGTTAATTCTGCTAAAATAGAAGTAAGATGCAGCTCAGGAAACTGATGCAGATAACTGTTGTATTCTTTTGAAGACTTTGGGAGGAAGCCACAATTAGCGCCAACAATGGTTTTGTTTAAAAAAATGTATTTGCAGAACATTAGAAAATGTTCCAGTAATACAATTCAATAAATGGGAGAAAGAGAGTCTTCCCAAGCATGGCCACTGACACTAGACAAGGTATTAATCTTCTCAATTTTAGGCATTTAGAGGGCAGACATGGACACTTGAGGCAGAAGAAAACTGTAAATGGGACATCCCTCTCTCTGCTGCCAGTGAAGGGAGCCCTGCAGACCAGTAGCCCCAATGTTCTTCTCTGGTTTTAAGTGTCCTAGGTTCAGTGGAAGTTCTTTCTACCTGTCACATGCACCGTAGGAATGCCAGTTTCATTCTGTGACTCTGGAGCACCAATTAAACTGGCATGAGGTGAAGCTAAGCTCACATATGGTCTGGTGTATATTAAGCTTCTGTGTAGAACAGTACAATTCAGGAGAGACATTGAGCTTTCCTACAAAAATAACAGGGTTTGATTTTCTTCAAGAAAACTTCATTAATAAAACTTCTTGTTTGTGAAACCAAACTCTATCACTTAGGATAGTTTTCGTGCTAGTCATTATTTGGGTGTGCTTTATATTTTGATTTGCTAAAACCGTGAGTAGCAAACAGGTCACAAATATCTTGGCTCAGATTCTGTACATTGTTTCAAGTACAAAAGCAAAATTCCTCGTGTACTTTTTTGTCTTGGCCCCTGAAAATGCTTTAAAGTGTGAAGGATCAAGCATGTCACTGGTTTGGGGTTTTAGTGGTTGTCACTTAAATGAATTCAAGTTGGATTAAGCTCCCTTCCAGCTTTGAAATCAGCAAGTTCACTCTATCCAGTCTCTCAAAGGGTGAGTGTGTGCCTCGCAGCATACCTTGTAAGGGGTGTGCTAATAGCAAGAGAAAAGAAATGTGAGGATCAAGAATTTGTCATAGGAATCAACCTGCAGTCTTTTACTCTTCTTTCAGCCTGCATGTGTTGGAGACTGAGAAAACAGGACAAGAGCATCAAGAGATGTTCAGTGCCAAGTCAGACATAAAATAACCTGTTAACCTAAAGCACACAGCTGGGACTTTCACTTGAACAGGTTAGCAGATGGTCTGTCAGTCCATGTGTAAGGCGCTGGTGCAAGTGTTTGCTACAGTCCCAGCAAGAAAGGCATTCAGGCTCTGTGGGGTATTGATTAAAATATCAGTTATTGGAACTAACAAGAAGGCAAAGGAGAATGGATAATCATACAGGCCTCCAGAGGGGGGTGTGCTTTCTGGTGCCTTTCAATTACTGTGACCCTGCTCACTGGCTTCTAGCATAAACATAGTGGAAAAACATAGTCTAGAACTGGCAATCTGTTGATTAAAATCTACAGGAGAAAGGCTAAAACAAAAGATACAGCATTCATGAACCAGAATGATGATGCAAAAACAAATTTTCCAAGGAAAGGTGTTGTTAACAATTTGGTTTATTAAACAGCCCTCAGTGGTGGGAGGGAAGTTCTATTTTAATTTTTCATACTTGGTTGTCAGTTTTATGTTTGTGGCTTTAAAAACATTGTGCGTTTCTGCTTGGAAAAGTAGATAGAAAATAGGGAATGAGTATACAGTAAAAGTATCTGCATTTCCGAATATGCTGAAGGTTATTTTCAGATACAGTGCAGGGGTAGAAGAGATAGCCATATCGTCATCCTTCTTTGAAGCAGGGTAAATTTAACCTCCATGGCTAGCATATTCCAGGCTGCTTATACTCAGTTTTTCATAATACCCTAACCTAAAGGGGTTTTTTACCCCGAATTAAAGCTGTGAGTAATCTTTTATGTATGTGTGAAATGAAAGAACAGTTTGTCACTGTTTTCGTTACTGCAATACCCAAAATTTACTGTTTTCTACCACCACCTTCTTAAAACTAAACAAGTCTGTCTTTCCAATTTTTCCCTAATGTAACGTGTTTTAAGCCGTGTCATTTTTGTTCTTTTGGAATTTTTACAGTTGGTCCCTATCTTCCAGTATGGAATCTGAAGCTGCACCTGGTTTCTGATGAGGAGATTTTCGTAGGGAAGAATAAAGCAGGGTAACATACTGTGGAGAGTAACAGTCATAGTCATGCACGACGTAGTTATTAATATACACAGCAGCCAGATTTTCTCTTACTTTGCTTGCAGCACAACAATATTGGTTCCTGGCTTTGTCCTCTGTTATAAACCTGAGGTTCTTTGCAGTGTGCTGCCGAAACAATTGCCCCCTTCTGGTCACCCCCCTTACTTTTTTTTTTTCCTTTTTTTTTTCTTTTTTTTTTTTTTTTTCTTTTTTTTTTCTTTTTTTTTTCCTTTTTTTCTTTTTTTATTCTTTTTTTTCTTTTTTTTTCTTCTTTTTTTCTTTTTCTTTTTCTTTTTTTCTTTCTTGTTTTTTATTTTCCCTCTAATCCAAGTGCCATATTTTCTACCAATCTCTGCTGAATTTCTTTATACTTATTCTCAGCATTTCTCCATATGGAATAGCAATCCCGTCTCCTAAAGCATTGATAAGCCCTACCCTTTAAATTGTGAGCTAAATTTACAAAACGTACGAGCTGTACAAAGCTTTAGGTTCCACCTGATTTTCTTCTTTTCTCTATTACAACATATCAGTTCCCACATCTGATACTGTCTACAGGCAGTTTGCTGGTGACAGCAACACTTGTGAGCAGTGTTACAGGCACGGTGATCCTGCAGTTGCCACCTTCTGGGCTGTGCTTTCTGCGCCTGAAGGTGGCGAGCAGGGCCATGTGATGCCTTAGGGAGGCTGACCTGAGCAGAGACTGGACAGAGCTAGTGAATAAAGTGGGTATTTATTGAAAGGCCTCTAGAATACACCTTGGGCAGGACAGGAGCCTGGCCAGGGCTACACCCAAGGTGGACTTAAAATGGTCACAAAATGGATGACCGGTCACAAGGTCTCACACTTTTATAAGTTTTTGTCCATTTGCATATTGGGGTTTAATTGTCCAGTTACAGCTTCAGGTTGTGAGGTCTTATCCTTCTTGTTTCCTCTCTTCAGTCCACAGTTGTTTATGCTTTTGGGCCTGAAAGTTGTCCTTGGTCTCTAGCAGGAAAAGGACTTGCTTTGTCTACCTACTCTGGGAAGAGAGCTTACTAACACTTAATATGAGGCTCAGAACTACACCCCTAGGCAGCACAAAATCTGAAAATATGAAAGCTAAAACTTAAGGCATCACATGCGGTTACAAAAGGAGCCTCCTCACTGTTCTGTGCCTTCATCAAGCCTGTGCTCATGTCTTTCTTCCACCCCTGGCTACCTTCTCCATGAGATGTGCCATCTTGGTGCGCCTTCTCAAGGGAAATGATTGAATCTAGTCTGTGCTGCACCAGGGATGTCACACACTACCTGGCACAGCAGCACAGCACACTTGGGGCAGTGTCTGTGAGCGCTGCATAGTTCTAACTTTCAGAGGTGAACTGAAGTGATCAAAAAAGCTTTTATGTTGAAATTTTATGTGGACCTCAGAAAAAATAGGCATGCATATTCCCATCAGTAACTGGTCCATGTCCATCACTTTCCCCTAGTTCTCCCACCACCTTGGCCTGTTCATTTCACCTTATCTAACTTGCCCATGGAACTGAAGAACCAGCAGGCATTCTCTCTCTACTGGAGGAGAAAAGGCAGTTGCCAGTCCCTCTGGTGCAGAAGCCCTTTTTCCTTCCTGGGATGCTGCCTTTATCCATCTGTTTCCTATCCACTGTGGTGCTCAGGGGTGTGTGACTGGACGGTCCCCCCTGGCCCCTGACACCACCTCCCAGCACAGCACTTCCAGGGGAAGGCTGCCCTTCCTGCCATGCTCTCCGCACTGGAGGGAGCAGGGGCTGGTTAAAAATAAATTTGGGAGCAGATGGTGAGGCAGATTATTGTTCATCCTAGGGCGATGATGATGATGTGCCAGCTAACTGCTGGTTGTCTATCAGAATTAATCAGGAGCTGTTGTGGCACATGATCAGTGAAGCCTCTGCTCCTCCTGGGAAAAGGGAAGGAAGAGCAGAGAAACAGGTCTGTAAAATGTTGGAAAAGCACTCCTTTTGAAGATACAAAAAGTTTCTGATGGAGAAAAGACTCTAATAAGAAAAACAAGAATGTTTTTAGGATTTGGGTTTTTTTTTAATCTATTAACATTCTTTTACGTATCTGCAAGTATGCTTTGCTTCTGAAAAGCAACTGGGAAAACTTGGTCACTTTCTTCTTGCATTTGTTTCACTAGAATTGTAGATCATCTGAAATAAAAAGGTTTAGGAGGTTTATAGGACCCTTACAAGCACTATCTCTATTGCTAGTATGAAACGTTATCCATGAATGCACCTATTTTGGATTTGTGATCAGTGTCAGAGGAAAGGACTTGACACTTGCTGTGCTCAAAACACTTCACAGATGTTAAATCTCTACACTCACAAAACAGACAAGGCAAAAGCTGACTCAACCCACTGAGCTGAAAGGCAGTATCAGTTCTGATGCTTTAGCAATGAGAAGGGTGGTTTATCCATGTTACCTTCTTTTTCACTGAAGAGGTTAATGAAATGGTTTAAGAATTAGCAGTGATGGATCAAATTAAGAAACAAAACAGAAAGTACATTTTTGGTTATTGTTTTGTAATGAAAAATAACAGTCTTTTTTGATCACTTAGTCCACTTAGATAACCTGTCAGTTTATTTTGTTAAGCTACTAACATGTGTAAACCAAATGTCTTATTTTGTGTATTCAGCTTCTGTTGTCCAGGCTCTGTCATAGCATCTCCTTTCAGAGTCCACCCAAGCTAATGTCCCAAGATGCATTTTGCTGGGGTGTAATTGTGGAAAATTTATGCTTTGTTTTGGAAGGTGATATATTAAGTATTTTTTTTATCTAAGACTGTCAGGTCTGTACAGTCTATGTTAAATAGCACGTTCTCAACAAATATACAGTATAAAATACAAAAATTTGGATGAAATTTGGTATTTCTTCACGTTTTTAATCTGTTCTTCTTTTATACTTTCTATTAAGAAGGTAGTGTTGGTTTAGGTTATACCATAATCTGAGGGCTCTGTATGTAACAGGGAGCGTTAAGTCAAGGCAAGGCTGAATTCAACTGCTTCAGCTTTTATTTTTCAGGTGGTCTAATTTGATACCTTAGAAATAAGATAGAATGGCATAAAGAGAGGTGATGCCTCTGTACTCAAAATTTGCAGGTGTCAGGGACACTCTGTTGCTTTGTTTGGCATTACTGTGAGCTTCATCAGTCTCTGTCTTTAACAGTTCCATGAGTGAGATGGCAGATCACTGGTGGGTGATCTGCAACAGCAGTAATCTGTAGATCAGGAACCCTGTTAAAATATTCCTCATACTAACAAATCAGTTTCTCCTGCTTGGTGTAGAAAATAATGAGAAGTAAAATAATTTTTTTTCTGGGGTATTTCTTGTGCATAGGTCAGACTGAACTGGAAAACTAGTCTCACTGGCTTTGTTTCTGATCAGTTCTGTTTGCTGCTGCAGGAAGGTTGGGCTCTTACTATTTGGCATCTGAAGCACCTGAAATGTCCTTTATTATTTCTTTTTTTTACTTAGTGAAATAATCACAGGAACCTTTTTATTTCCTTGCCCTTGCCCTTCCAAACTCCATGCATGTTGCTGGAGTGAAAAGATGGTTGTGTGCACGTGGGGTGGCTTGCTCTTTAAATCTTTTGAAGTGCTTGGATGCTGCTAAGGTGAGGTTTTGTACAAACCCTGCAGTGCGGAGGCGCCTGGCTCCATGGGTGAGCATTACTCAGTTTTACCATGAAACCCGTGATGAGAGACTGCAGTACAGAAGGCAAAAATTGCCCTCAGCTGTAGAGAGATTTCTTCTCTAAGAAGAGCAGGAATTGAAAACAGCGCCTTCTTTCCAAGCAGGTAGTAGAAGTGAGAGTGCTGGGAATTTGGTCTTTGAAGTGGTGTTAGCAGAAATCCTGTTTATTAACACAACCGTGTGGCACCTGTGACTGTTTCACCAGGCCATGCTGTTGTTTTAGTCCCTCTCACCTCTGCAGGCCCATGTGGTTCCCATTGCATGAGTCAAAAGAGAAGGATAGAGAAGGTAAAAAATATACCTTCTCTATTCTTTTTTTCTTTCTTTCCCTGAGGCACTGTGGGAGAGAGGTACCCAGACCTCAATCCAGGCTTCACAAGAGATCCTGCCCGGTATAATGGGCCAACATTTGAGCAGCCTCAGCAATTTCTCCTGCATGTTTTACCTGGTGCCCTGTTATTCCCTCCTAATTTCTTTTTCCAACGTTTTTCTAGTCCTAGTCTGTGTTAGTTTCCCTTTATGCTCCAGGTTCCCTCCTGGCATCTGTGCAATTCTTTCACTTAGAAACTGCCAACTTATTTCTGTCCATGGCAGTTCTGGCACCGTCCTGCAGTTTGGAGCTTAGCTCAGTCCCGAGGAGCTTCTCTTTCCATTTATTCTCCCTTGCTTTTAATGAGAAAATGGGGTCCTCCCTGGCAGCCTCTGGGAAGCACTGCCCAAGCTTTTAGGGCTGTTCCCATCACTCTAATGGCTCTGCATGGACAGAGGGAGGAAGGGTGGTTAAGCACTAAGTGCTGGCTTTGGAGCAAGCTTTTCTATCACAGGTCTTTGGACTTCTCTTCACTCTCTTCTGCTAGCTCTGGCCTGAGGCCCAGGTTGTGTGCACGGGGTTCTGAAGGTGGGAGCTGGCTGAGCTGTAATCCTTCCCCAGCCAGGAGAGGTGGCCGTTCATGGAACAGTACTGGGACTGGTTTCATGTGGCATGTAGTTTTCACAAGAACAGTATTTCCTTTGAGAGCAAAGAAGAAAGAACTTCTGCTCAAAGAAGTTTGTAAAAGGCATGACATTAAGGAGAAAAGAGAACATTGGGGAGTATGACTATCCAGAAGAAAGTCTGAAGGAACAAAAAAGCATTCATGGATATTTCTGTTTCCTTGATGGCAGGTAAGAAGTGAGGCTTCATGTGCTAAAACGTGAGAAATACAGAATGGATCAATAGATTGATAAAAATACTGTGTAAGGCAGCAGTTGAAAGGTGGCACTTGCAGGCAAAGACTATGTGCAGGCTAAGAGAGGTTTCTTCAGGGGATCTGTTACCTTATGTATGGCTGAGAATCCAAGTCAGTTGAATAGAAAATGCTGCCTTGCTTCATCCTGCACATTACCAGCAGAAAGTCAGCTGAAAAGCAGCAGTCATTCTTATAATATACTGATGTGTATTTTTGCAGTGCTGGGTCACCTTCAAAAGCTGCAAGCTAGGAACATGATCTTTTCCACCAGTAAATAGTTGGTAAATATTGCCCATAAATTATTTGAGGGAGGAGGGTAGGGTAGTGTGATGTCTGGGCTGATAATAGTCTATCTTTATTCTTAAGTAACCGACATCAGAAAAGACTTCCTTTGTTTTGAAGGGCCTCCAAAACCTCTTGGAAAACAAAAGGTGAAAGGTGATCTTAGGAGCAGCTTGTCCTCTTGGCCCATTCCATTGTGTGATGCTGTTGAAAATAAGGCTGGAAACAACATGCTGGCTTGGAGCTCCTGCTTTAATTCCTCTCTCTCACTATTTCCAGCTGCTGCCATCCCAAGCACTGATATGGAAACACATGCTTCTGATATTGGCCCTGTTAGCCTTTCAAAGAGTGCCTTGGGACCATGGTTTAAGGATTTTGTTCTTTCTCTTTGTTCTTAAATAGATTTCTGGTGTGTACATGAGCAGATTTGCACGAATTGCAAAGTCTCAGCATCCACTGTGTATTCCCTTGGGTACCCTTCTTTTTAACTGGAGTTTATTATAATGAGGAGAAAATGACACTTTACATTTTTTTATTAATCCGTATTGTTCTCTGTTGGTGGCCTTGGGTGCTGATGCAGGAGATTTTTCTTGCTACACATTAACTCTGATTCTGAATGCTCGGAGGAGAATTTGAAAGTAAAGGATTTAAGTTGTTGCCATTTCTGAGCAGTGGAATTTGAAGCCCTTTTGGACTGAGTAGCATAGTAGGTGTGCCAGGGTTCTGAATCTCCTCAGGCAATGTGATGTATGATACTGAAGGGATTTGATAGTGGCAGTGAACATGGAAGAAAAGATCTCGCTGAGAAAAATCCGAAGTGCTGGTGAAGTTTAACAAGTGGATCTCAGGCGTGGGGAAGGTATTTAACATTTGCCATTGCCAGGGTGATCTAGAAGAAGCCTCTGAAACCTTCTGTTTCCCTGTCCCTAAACACTTGAGATTTTCAAGGAAGAAAAACGCTGGCCTTACGTATTTGAAGGTGTTGCCAAGGGTGTCTTAGCTTGGCAGTTCTCCCTCTATTGTTAACAGCAGGGTTCATTCTGTGCCGAGAGGGTCCGGAGTGAGTGCTGGACACTATTCTTAGCCATCTGTAATAACACTCTAGCACCACCATTTTTCCAAATTATGCCTAGGATAATGTAACTGCCGAAGTAAAATCTGCTCTGCAGCTTAACAGAGGGACCTTCTGTTTCCAGGACTGCCAGTCCCTCAATCTTTATACATTTACACGCTGCTCTCAGGAAGAATAAAAAATACATAAACTTATGCATTGGCTACGTGAAATTTCCTTCTGATTATGGTGAGACACTGTTTAATGGCAATTATAAAATATGTTTCTTCCATCTTTTGCTATTCCTGCTCTGTGTTGAAGAGTATGCCTTTATTTCTTTCGTTGCTGTTGTTAAGTTATCATCTTGTTTTTATTTTTTTAAACAAATTGATCATTTTTCATATGTTAGCGAGTTGCAGTTTTGAAACCTCCTGAATACATTTCTGGCAGAATTACCTCATCTGAATCAGAAATAGTGCTACTGCATGAGTGCCCTTAAATGAGGTGGCTGCTACATCTATATTACAAGAATAGAAGCTTTGAAAGGAAACTGATTGACATTTATCCCAAATGAAATGTTTACTCTATGCTTAATACCTGGTGGGCAATTCAATACTCTGAATCTGTATTAAATATGTTTAATATTAAAATGTTTAAGAAGCATTATTAAGGCTCAAAATAGGTACTCAAAAGTCAGAGCTGTATCTTGGTATGCATGTATTATGAAAGGGTGTTGAATTGTATGGTGAAACACTGGGTTTCTACTTACTAAATTCATAGAATAAGCTATTTTCAATCACCCATTTTCAAAGGCTGATTTGGAGGGTAGGAGTATATATGACTCTTTCCCAAACCTGTAGGCTAGGGAGTTGACTGCTATTCAGGAGCCTGGATTTTACTCTCTTGTCTTCATTGTACAGTCCCATTTCATACTGAACAGCAGATCAGTGAAGACAAGCTGTTGGAAGGTGAACAGTCATTGCTCATGCTCTAATTCACAGAAACCTATCTTGAAACAGTATGGTCTGATACTGAGAAGGATCAGTCTCATAACTGTTGTCTCAGTAGGATTTATGCTAGAATATGTACAGATCTGAGAAAAATTGCATTGAGATTTGGGACACATAGAGTTAAAAGGAGGGGGGGGTTACTTCATTGTGGAGTCTTGATCCCATTTGTAAACAGTAGATGACACAACTTTCTTAATAATTCAGATATTGTGGAAAAAATAATAAAGAGATTAAAATCTTTCTTCAGATAATAGTATTCATTTCATTGTTTGTTCCTAGCCCCATTTTTAGCTGAAGTGCTGTGCTTGACATTTTCTAACATGCACTTCACATGCTTCCTCACTCATCTGAGGCTGAATTGTGATAGAAAAGATGTTTTGGCAAATTTCTGTCTAGGATCTGACAATAGGATATGTCCAGCAGTGGATAGTATTGGTTGTTGCTGTGCCTCCTGCCCATAATGGGTATTAGGTCTTCAGAGAAGGAAGAGGGGGATAGAGAAGATGCTGTAGTTCATGAGCCTGTTAGTAGGAGAGCTGTCAGTTTTGGGGGCAGGATCTGTGTTTAGCAGTCTGTATCTGCTCAGGCCTCATGTGGCAAGCGTGGCAGTTTGGGTGCAGTGCTGTTCAAGGGGTGCTGTGTGCTTGGCTCCAAACTGCAGCCACTGCACTGACCTTCTCTGGGCAGCACTGGCCCATGGACCTTTCGGTTCTCTGCTTTCATGTACCACCCACATGTTCTGGATTTGCCCTGTCACCATCTCTGACCAAGGCTACTCTTCTCATTTGCAATATCCTATATCTTCTTTATAGTTAGAAATTATAAAGCAAATTGGGTGAAGCCTGATGCATTTTGGATTTCAGTGGCAAAACTGGATGTTTTATTACAGAATTTGGTCTGTGAATCTTCCCAAAATGCTGACATTTTCGACACATGTCAGTGTTTGTTTTCCAGTGTTTGTTTTCATGCCCTGAGTTCTGACAACAGGCTCTCTTCTGGGCTATCCCAAACAGGACTAATATAAGAAGTTAAACTCTCTGTGTCACGTTTCAAGAGAGAGTACTGCAATCAGCCCTGGGCTGGCTGTGGAGTGGCCCCAGGAGCTTTAGATCCAGTGGACCATGAAACCTGTCTCAGGAAGATGAGATGTGGCATTACATTTTATGTAACACACTGTGCTCTGTAACTGCCTCTTTTATTGCATGTGTAGAATCACTGAATTACTTGCAAGGGAGAATGGTGTATTGCTGTGGTGTTCAGGAGACAGCTTTTATTGGTGGATTTCTCTTGCTTTTTCCTAAAGCAGCTGCATTTTTGGAACTCACATGTGGATCGAAATGCACTAGGGGCTATGGTTTCCAGTACAGTGAGAAAAGAGGGATGGGGCCAGAGAAGGCTACCTGATGAAATTACCAGCAGACTCATCTTTCTGCATGGCAGGAGTGCATTTCCTACTCAGACACACCGGATTGCTTTCTTGTTGAGAAGGTGAGAACAGTTTGATGAGGGCTGAGAAGTCTGTTTAAGTTTGGGAGTCACTGAAGGACAGCAGCTGCCACCAGTCTAAGCTGCATGATGATTAATCCAGTTAACAATCAACTGTTTTACCAATTAGCTCTGTTACCAGATCAGTCCATTAAGGTCATTAAAACTCTCTTTACTTTCATTTAACCCCTCAGCTTGCCACTTCTAGTCGGGTCAGTATCCTTATAGCCTAATGTGGAGTAATGTTATGGTAACTAATGATCCAGGTCTGTTGTAGCTGCTTGGCCTACTATTTGTGTCTTTAATGATTCAGCAGAGATATGCCTTTAGGTGCTGCTGTAAACAGTCCTCTCAATCTTAAAAATCAATGATAAATGAAAGGAACTTAATTATAATTTATACTGACAGCACTGCCTATTACTTAGGTTGCTAAGTATTTTCATTATGTGAGATTGGCCTGTTGGTAGAGGCCAGGCGTAGGAATTGTTCTGTGATTTTTGTTCTGTTCAAAACTTTGTTAAACACTTACTCTATGCTGAGTTTTTCCCATTTTATGCCTTTGATTATGTTTAAATTGCTGAGGAAAATTTAATTAAAAACAGTTTGGCTGTATTGAAGAATGACCTGATGAGAAAATGGAAAGGGAGACCAGAAAAATGTATATTCTTTTGCCTGTGTATTATTGTTCTGAATGACAGGTTGTGCTGTGAAAGGATCTTCCATCTCTCTGGCTTGAAACAGGAAATTAGTTTGATGACTAGGGCTCAAATCAAGAGGCAGAATTAGTTGATCTAAGAGTGTGGGGCAGAGAGGCACAGGAATGAGGAGAGGCTGAAAGTGGAACAAGAAGCCCAGGAAAAGAAGAATGGACAGAGAAGTCTGAGAAGTGAGTAAAGTCCAGGCTGAAAAAGCAGGACAGATAGACCAAGACTTTTCCTTCAGAGAAGGAAAAGCCCAGGACTGGGGTGGGAAGCAGATGGGAAGAGCTGGATAGGAAACTTTAGGCATGGGGATAGCAGGTAGAACAGCAGATTTCCACAAAGCACCTCTCTTTCCAGAAGCAAGAGCAGCACCCAAGGTGTTTCCTTCTCATCCTCCCTTTGTTACAGGAAGCAGGCTGGCACAGCATCCTGCTCCCCTGCAGCACTAGCAGGTTGTCACCTTGCCTTTGGCCAGTCAAGTGGCAGAGGCCTGTGCGGAACTGAGGGCTCCAGGTCTGCAGATGAACCATCTGCTGCTGGCACAGCATCCCATGGTGGGAGGCATTTGTCTGCCTTCCTGGTGGTAGGAACCTAGGAAACTCCTGTCCTTTGCTTGGGGTCTTTATTCTCTCGTTTTAACATCAGGTGAAACACTCAGGGTTAAGGAGCGTTGAACTAAAGCTGCCTGTGCATCCTGGAAATTTTTCTCTGTGACATAATTCCCCCCTCTGCCAAAATGTGCTTTGCTCAATGAGAGAGGAGTTTTGCTTATAGAATTCAGTTTTTGTCTGGCTTGCTGCAAAAAAAAAAGGAAAAATGCAATGTAAGAGTCAGGGAATTACTCGAAGAAAGTGACCGTAGAAGCCACAGGAACATGATCTGATCCTCCAGGCCAGTTGAGTTTACGTGATGCTGAACTACTCATTTTAAGCTTTTCAGAGGCTGTCATTAGCCATTGTACCTAACGTATTGGAGATGCCCAATCACAGAGTCTGAAAGAAGAGTGGTAAGAATACTGAATGTTCTGTTCTGAAAAAGAAGTTTCAGAAAAGCATCTCAAATCAAGTACTGCTCAAATCAGCAGATACTTCTGAAATTGTGCCATCTGTGCCTCAGCTCACTCACCATGTAATGGTAATAATGCTACTTCTAAAAGAAGGTTGTGGGAGATTTTGAAAATAAATTAGCTTAATGTTTTGTGATGCAGTCAAGAGTAAAGAATTGGATGAGGGTGAAGGCTGGAGGAATATAAAGGAGCTGAAAGATTATACTATGAAGTACAGTGTCATGCACCTACCATCTAATGCAAATGTCTGCTATAAACACAGTGTTCATCAGCTGGGAACTACAAAGGAGAAGGAAAGATTCAAAGGAAAAGAAAGATTTGGGAACATTGCTAGGTCTTGTGATAATTGAGGCAGTGCTTTCATGGTCTCTTATGATGTGATCTTAAAAGGTCTCAATTGCTATCAGAGAAGCACTTATGCCTTTGAGCTTTTGGGAGAGCTCATCTGGACACTTGTCTGTACTTCCATCTTCATAGCAGAAAGATGAGAGCAAACTGGAGAAAGGGCCAATGAGGCTGTTAGCAAAGTCAGAGGAATGGGCGGCCAGTTTTAAAAGGTAAAGAAGAATAGATGGCCTTGCAAAATGAAGACTGAGGGATGAGTAAGACAGCAGTTTGTAAATACACCTGAAGGATTAACAGCAAGATGGAAA